>NC_000067.6:55912010-56536510 GCF_000001635.26 Mus musculus | reverse complement strand
AGGTTATTGACTGAACACATGATATCGGTGTGCCATTTAGATATAATTTCTGGTTCACTAACTCATGTAGATGTTAGCTAAAATTCTCTACACATCTCAACTCTATTAAGTATTATTCAACTTTATAGGTTTAAAACAAACAAACAAACAAACAAGCAAGCAAACAAGACACAAATGGGTCATTTAACTTTCCTAAGGACAAAGAGCTAGAAAGGAATCTTGTTCCCAGTAAGGGATTACGCAATGTAGATGATATAGTTAGGGCAAAAGGAAGAAAGTGCCATGTTTTTGGAATGAAAGAGGAAATTCATCAAATGATGACAGTATGTATTGTTCTGGAAGGGTTCATAAAATGTTAATTAAAGGAACTATTTACATTTTTTATAACTGCTTTTAAATTATTTTACTTTTTTTTTTTTTTTACCAAATTCAACTTCTTTATTCAGCCATTGATTCATCAACATCCACTACTTTGTCAAGTTAAACTATCTTAAAAGGCAAAGGTAAAGGAAAATAATTTAGTATTGGATTCAGAGGCTTGAAGGAAAGGGTAATATTTTCCATTTTGCTTGTATTTGCAAGATGTTGGACAATTTGTTCCATGTGAGTTCACTTGCATCACTTCTCAGGTACCCACTGGTATAGCCTTAGTTAGAAAAACAAAATCCAACCTCATTTTGTAGGTGAGAAACTGTTCTCGTTGGAAATGCTGAGCCTTCTCACCACCCAACTTATTTCTAATTTGAACCAGTGCAACACCCCTTACTTGAGGAAAAGTGTGGTTAGGTTTTACCCATTCTACAATTGATCTCAGGCGACCTTCTATAATTAGAAATCTTTAACCTAAAAGTTTCAAGGCATTCATGAAATAAGTGTTTTGAATAAGGTAATGTCAACCAAAACTGAAGATATGGGGGTAGTCTTGATTCATGATCAGGGTTATAAAATGAGCCACGAGTGCCCTACCTTCAGTGATGACTTTGCTTGTAAGCTTGGAATGCCTGTCTACCCATCTGTTCATATGTAGATACTCTGGAAGGTCTCATTTAAATGCTTATTCAACTCTCCAGTAACTACTATACTTAGAGCAGGACACTAAGAATTTGACATGAGTAGCAAAATACAGACTACATACCAAATCAGGCTTCACTCTGATGAGAATTATCCATGCTATCACAACCTTTTATAGTCAGATCTGTTTGATCCTGTATTCTACTTAAAAATGTCTGAAGGGTCACCATCATTTCCAGCTCCAGACAGAAACTCACTGAAATTGAATGAGAAGCAATCCTAATGCTGCAGGCAATCAATAACCCCATTAAAAATGGGGTACAGAGCTAAACAAAGAATTCTTACCTGAGGAATACCGAAGGGCTGAGAAGCACCTGAAAAAATGTTCAACATCCTTAATCATCAGGGAAATGCAAATCAAAACAACCCTGAGATTCCACCTTACACCAGTCAGAATGGCTAGGATCAAAAATTCAGATGACAGCAGATGCTGGCAAGGATGTGGAGAAAGAGAAACACTCCTCCATTGCTGGTGGGATTGCAAGCTTGTACAACCACTCTGGAAATCAGTCTGGCAGTTCCTCAGAAAACTACCCATAGTTCTACCGGCAGATTCAGCAAAACCTTTCTTGGGCATATACCCAGAAGATGTTCCAACTGGTAATAAGAACACATGCTCCACTATGTTCATAGCAGTCCTATTTATAATAGGGAGAAACTGGAAAGAACCCAGATGTCCCTCAACAGAGGAATGGATACAGAAAATGTGGTACATTTACACAATGGAGTACTACTCAGCTGCTACAAACAATGAATTTATAAAATTTTTAGGCAAATGGATGGATCTAGAGGTTATCATCCTGAGTGAGGTAACCCAATCACAAAAGAAGTCACTTGATATGCACTCACTGATAAGTGGATATTAGCCCAGAAACCTAGAATACCCAAGGTATAATTTCCAAAACACAAGAAAATCAAGAAGAAGGAAGAACAGCACATGGATACTTCATTCCTCCCTAGAATAGGGAACAAAATACTCATGGAAGGAGTTGCAGAGACAAAGTTTGGAGCTAAGATGAAAGGATGGACCATCCAGAGACTGCCCCACCCGAGGGTCCATACCATAATCAGCCACCAAACGCAGACACTATTGCATATGCCAGCAAGATTTTGCTGAAAGGACCCTGATATAGCTGCCTCGTGTGAGGCTATGTCAGTGCCTGGCAAATACAGAAGTGGATATTCACAGTCATCTATAGGTTGGAACACAGAGCCCCCAATGGAGAAGCTAGAGAAAGTACCCAAGGAGCTGAAGGAGTCTGCAACCCTATAAGTGGAACAACAATATGAACTAATCAGTACCCCCAGAGCTCGTGTCTCTAGCTGCATATGTAGCAGGAGATAGCCTAGCCAGCCATCATTGGGAAGAGAGGCCCCTTGGTATTTCAAACATTATATGCCCCAGTACAGGGGAACACCAGGGCCAAGAAGTGGGAGTGAGTGGGTAGGAGAGCAGGGCAGGGGGGAGGGTATAGGGGACTTTCGGGATAGCATTTGAAATCTAAATGAAGAAAATATCTAATAAAAAATTTAAAAAAAGAATATTCTCAGATCTCAACCTGTGAGATGGCTCAGCGGACAAAGGTGACCAGTGGCCTGAGCTTCATCCCTGAGGCCCACATTGTAGAAGAAGAGAAGAGTCCAGCCAGCTGTCCTCTGGTGTGCATAGAAAATAAACAAGTTGTGATTTAAAAAAAATACTGCAGGCAATCAGTTCTACCCCATGCTTTGGTCCCAACAGCAGAACATGCAGGATGATAGAGATAACACAGTGCAGGCTTCCAGCACGCCATCTTGGCCCATTGTGTCTTTCTTTCCTTGTTTTGTCCCTAAGTCTCTTTGCTCATTCTTCCTATATTGAACCACCTAATGGACGCTCTATAAGAAACTTGAGTTCAAGTCTAAGTTATTTCGGACCTTGTTATCACCACTATGGAGTAAATTATTAATAGAGAGAGGGAGTTAGGAATTACTATGGCCCAGTGAAAAATACAAGAAATCTGATGAGATATAAACATCACTGAAGATAGCAAGGCCATGTGGCCACCACTTTAGTCAACAAAGCCCTCCTGGAACATATTTAGGAAGATCTTGATTGTAAGTTATGCCTGGCTGACTCTACTTCTCATTTCAACAACACTGGGCGTATTTTCTAAGTTCTCTTGAACATAATAACAGACAAGCAACCCTGTAATGCAAGGCTATGATTCCACTGAGGGGTGCTGGCGGTGACATGTGCCATGAAGTCAATCTGAGTGGTTTATCACCAGAACTCCCAGGGTGGAATTATAACCCCCATCCACTTCTTGCTCATTTTCTTTAATAGATAGATGCTCTATGCCCCTTCCATCATTTCCTCTGGTGTTCTTACCCCTGATCTCCTAGTCATCAAAGAACTTTTTAAAAATCTTTTATCCTTTTGATTTAAGTTGGATACCTTTGGTATTTTGCAGTTTCTATGTAGACATCTTTTTGCTTTATTTCCTTATTTTTGCTGTAGGTTCATTGCTGCAAACTCTAATTACCCCAGTTTCAGTTGATCTGTTTCTAGAATATAGGCCACTGTAAAAATGTTTACTAGAGAGGTTCACTCAAGGTGAAAACAGTGTGATATCAAGCTAAGGTTTGCGGACAGTTGCAGGCAAAAGCTGACTGAGCACAGGATATGATCCGACCACTGAAGAAGGCACTTTGTATTGAACCTGATGAATCTGTAAGCACACCTATGTGTAGGCTTGTCATGTTGTTTTCTTGATTACAAACACATCTGTTTGAGATTCGTGAATATTAGCAATAAAATAACAAATATTGTAATTTTCAAGTAGGAGACTTTCTTTAATTAAAAATAAAATAACCAAGGTGTCACATAACTCGGGCCATGAATGGTGACTGATTTTTAAAGAACTTACAGCCTCAAAAGAAGCCTAGATGAGGAGTGTCGAGTTCTATATTAATTTCCTATTTGAATTTTCAGGAACTTCAACTTAGAGAGGGTAGTAAGGGGGGACATCCTCTTGGAGACAGGGGGGAGGAGGAATGGGAGGAGGAACTGTGGGAGGGGAGACTGAGAGTGGGGCAATGACTGAACTGCGAAAAAATAAAAGTAATAATAATAACAACAACAATAACAACAACAACAAAATAGATATCAAAACAAGTTTTTAAGCAGAGTTTTCTAGTGACGGCTGAGTTCAAGAACCTTCCATTCTTAAGCGGTCTCCTCGTTACTCATGGCTCCCTTCCATTGCTCCTCACTGCTTCCCTCTGAGGAATTACCTTGACTCTCTGGACCACATCCCCAGGGCCTGGACATGATAGTTAAGTCAGTCAGTTCGTTTTCCCCCGCAGATAAAGAATTAGTGTGTTAAGGCCTGGAATCCTGATGAGTGTGTTTTCTATCTTAGCTGTTTTTATGAAATACCAAACACTGGAACCACTCATTTGTGTATTATAGCAGCCCATGAATGTTATGGGCAATTGATCTTCCACCTGCTGACACTGGAGCTTGAGTCCTGTTAAGTCATTTGTTCAAGGTTACAGAGCACCAGGCACTAGCTGTTGTCGTCGTTATCTCAATGGGAACTTGGGTTTTCTGTGGTCAGAGCTCAGTTTTCACCCCTCAGAGAGGATCAGCTATGCGGAGAGACCAAGGAAAAAGTGCCAATTACTGGAATGTTCTTGAATGTTAGCCACTGCAGGTGAGTTCAGAGACCAGGTAATGGCAGAGGATGGCCCTTCACAAGTCCTTGTACATCATCCCTGAATTCTCTATTTCCACTTCCCCCCTCCTAGTTTGGTTGAAACGGGAAGTGGGGGATGGTGCTATCCCCCAGAGGAGTCTCTGCTGAGGCTGAAGATCCCTTATGAAGTAAGGCATGCATATCTGCTGCATAAGCCCAAGATGTTCTCCATACTTGTAACACAGAGGGCATTGCCTCTAAGATACTGTAAGAGTTATGTAAATCTTATTTCATTTTTTTCTTCATTGATTTCATTAAAGCAACACCTCTACTTTTTAAATTCTTCAATGAAATCTTTATTGTTAATCGAAAATTCATTTCTACTTATAGAACTATTTTTCTTTCTTTTTATTTAGGATTTCGGGTTACATTTTGCTTTAAATTTTTGGTATTTGTGAACATATAGCCTTTCTTCTTTAACCTCTTAATGTAATTCATAATATTTAACGGACTATCTAATATTGTTTCTATTGTTATTCTTGTTTCTTTATTTTATTAAACATTTGAATGATACTTACCTTTTCCTCCTTCAACCTTTCAAGGTTATCTGCTTGATTTCTTTGCTTTTCAAAATTCTAAAATTACCCGTAAGTGAGAATTTCTTCTTATTCCTAGGTAAGTAGGCAGGCCTTGCCTGTGTGTGGTGTGCTCTGGGCCCGAGGCCCAGTGATGCTGTGGTCCTCTCTCCGCAGCCCTGCTAAGCTGCATTGGCCCTCTGCCTACATCTGATGAAGTCTGGTTTTCAATGGTTGCGTTGCCTGTTTAAAACTCTTTCTTACTTTTTGTCTTCTAATAAAAGGAGTTATGTTCACATTTGTTTGTTCCTCTTGCTGTCTTGTTCCTTATTGTTTACTTTCTTACTGCTCTTTGAATTCTTTATGTATGCATAAACTGGACTGACTTCATAGTACATTGACTTTTTAAAAAATGAAAATTGCCAGTGGCAGTTTAGCTTACCTATGAAATTTAAAAATTTTAGTTTATTTTATTTTCTTATAAGTAGCACATTGAAGATTTTTTACCTCTCATTTAATAATGTATTAGCTTTAAAAAAGAAATAATACTAAAATATTTTAATTTTAATATAAAATAACATATGTTCATTATTAAATATTAAGTTAGCAATAAAAGTGATAAACTTTTCTCAACAATCCCATTCCTATAAATTAATACTAATATATGTTTTCCTTACTAATAAATCCAGACCCCCACTCATGCACAGACGCTTCTTGTTTATTGAGAGAAAGTTCATTTGCTATGTTACTTATAACCGGAATTTTTCTAGGAAAATTATGTCAAGCTAACTTTTCCATATTATTTAATATACCTCTATGATATCCATTACCAAGGCTAAATATTTTCTTAATAGAAACTATATTTTCTCTATTTTTATTTCTTTTTTTTTTTGTTTTTTTTTTTTTTTTTTTTTTTGGTTTTTTGGTTTTTTGGTTTTTCGAGACAGGGTTTCTCTGTATAGTCTTGGCTGTCCTGGAACTCACTTTGTAGACCAGGCTGGCCTCGAACTTAGAAATCTGCCTGTCTCTGCCTCCCAAGTGCTGGGATTAAAGGTGTGCGCCACCACCACCCGGCTTATTTTTATTTCTTTACCATATCATTTTATATTTATGTTTCTTTCTAGTAGCCTCTGTATTGCTGTGTTGATTTTTGCTCTTTTAATGTGTTCTAATTACTTATACACTAAATATCCAGATTTAATTCTTATGATTTGCCTAGAATCTTTTAAATTTGGACTTTTTTTCTATTTAATTAAGTTAATTATTAAGGCCAAACACACCAGAGTCTGAATTACCTACCAAAGAACTTAACACGGGCTGGACCTAGGCCTTCCTGCATATATGTAGCACATGTGCAGCTTGGTTTTCATGTGGGACCCAAACAACTGGAGTGGGGGCTATCCCAAAAAGCCATTGCCTGTATGCGGGATATGTTCTACTAGCTGGGCTGCCTTGTCCAGCCTCAGTGGGAGAGGAAGCGCCTAGCTTCAAAAGGACTTGAAGTACCAAGGTTTGAGGATCCCCAGGGGGGCCCCACCTGCTCAGAGGAGATGGGGAAGGTGGATGGGGGGACTGTTGGAGGGGGTGACTATGAGGGGATCAGTGAACAGCACATAAAAATTAATTTTTTTAAAGAGCAAATGCATCTTATATTTCAAACAAAATGAAAGTTCCAACTGCCACTGTCCCTTACTACATAGGTAGGTGATATTTAGGTAATTCAAATTCAATGCCATATTTAAAAATATTTTAAACTTACTGTGTCATATATTTCAGTAATTTTTTTCTTAAAACCTGTCTTAATCTTTAAAAAGCACTCTAGTAACTCTAATTTAGATAAAATAATGTAATTTACTATCTGTATTATTTACCACTGCTTTTTAATCTTCACAAACTCCTTATGACTAATGAATTTTACTTATGGTTTGAATATCATTACTCAAAAGAAAGGATGGACCATGTAGAGACTGCCATATCCAGGGATCCACCCCATAATCAGCATCCAAACGCTGACACCATTGCATACACTAGCAAGATTTTATTGAAAGGACCCAGATGTAGCTGTCTCTTGTGAGACTATGCCGGGGCCTAGCAAACACAGAAGTGGATGCTCACAGTCAGCTAATGGATGGATCATAGGGCTCCCAATGGAGGAGCTAGAGAAAGTAGCCAAGGAGCTAAAGGGATCTGCAACCCTATAGGTGGAACAACATTATGAACTAACCAGTACCCCGGAGCTCTTGACTCTAGCTGCATATATATCAAAAGATGGCCTAGTCGGCCATCACTGGAAAGAGAGGCCCATTGGACTTGCAAACTTTATATGCCCCAGTACAGGGGAACACCAGGGCCAAAAAGGGGGAGTGGGTGGGCAGGGGAGTGGGGGTGGGTGGATATGGGGGACTTTTGGTATAGCATTGGAAATGTAAATGAGCTAAATACCTAATAAAAAATGGAAAAAAAAAAGAAAAAAAAAGATTTTTCTCTCTCTCAAAGCTGTGTGGTTGTGTATGTCTAGACTTTAACTTGTCTGATAGAATTTCTGTTTAACCCTCACATATACAAATGATAGCTTGATTCCGTATAGTGTTTATCTTTACACTCAAATATGTATAAATTTGTTTTACTTATGGTTTCTTTTTTCAGTAGATATTTTTACACACACACACACACACACACACACACACACAAACACACACACACACAGAGCCACGTTTAGAAGTGCGCCCTCTTCAAATCTAGAAATCCTTTCAAGTTTAATTAGCTAGTAGCTATTTCTGTGACCATTTGGATAAGCATTTTGATCTCACAGTCTCCTCAGTCTGATTGTTTCCTCTCTGTCCGTCCTACTTCCTCAGTATGAATTTGTGTAAGGGGCACTTTTATGTAGCAGGCGGTTCAACCCCATCTGTGTTATGTACATTCCATTTTTCTCTGGATCCCAAGGAAATTCCTTAGGCTAGCATGATAGCTTACAAACTAGAGCTTCTGAAAGTTACACCCCCCTTGTTCATGCTACAGTTGTTTGGCCACAACTATGACTGAAGATTTTCTCATCTTTACTGGTGCTCTTGCTCTTGATATGATTTTACCTGCTGTGCTGTCTCACATTTTAAACCCAAACTTGTTATTTAAAAAATGATCCCGCTTTCTTTTCTATCACTTAAAGACAAAGCAACCTGGAGCTCTTTGTTCCAAATGTTCCCATTTCTTTCTCTCTCCCATGCCCATTAATTTTATTTTTATCTGGCTTTTCATTTACAGCATCAAAATACTTTGATATCATAATTCAAGCTCTCAAGAATGGTGCAATCCATTTTTTATATGACTTTTCATACATATATAATATATTTTGATCATGTTCGGCCTCTCTTATTTTTTATTATTTATTTATTTTTATTAGATATTTTCTTTATATGCATTTCAAATGCTATCCCGAAAGTTCTCTATACCCTCCCTCTGCCCTGCTCCCCTACCCACCCACTCCTGCTTCTTGGCCCTGGCATTCCCCTGTACTGGGGCATATAAAGTTTGCAATACCAAGGGGCCTCTCTTCCCTGTGATGGCCGACTAGGCCATCTTTTGCTACATATGCAGCTAGAGATATGAGCTCTGGGGGTACTGATTAGTTCATATTGTTGTTCCACCTATAGGGTTGCAGACTCGTTCAGCTCCTTGGGTGCTTTCTCTAGCTTCTCCATTGGGGGCCCTGTGTTCCATCTTATAGATGACTGTGAGTATCCACTTCTGTATTTGCCAGGTACTGGCATAGCCTCACACAAGACAGCTATAAAAGGGTCCCTTCAGCAAAATCTTGCTGGCATATACAGTAGTGTCTAGGTTTGGTGGCTGATTATGGGATGGATCCCCAGGTGGGGTAGTCTCTGGATATTCCATCCTTTAGTCTTAGCTCCAAACTTTGTCTCTGTAACTCCTTTCATGGGTATTTTGTTCCCTATTTTAAGGAGGAATGAAATATCCACCCATTGTTCTTTCTTCTTCTTGATTTTCTTGTGTTTTGCAAATTGTATCTTGGGTGTTCTATGTTTCTGGGCGAATATCCACTTATCAATGAATGCATATCTAATGACTTCTTTTGTGATTGGGTTACCTCACTAAGGATGATATCCTCCAGATCCATCCATTTGTCCAAGAATTTCATAAATCCATTGTTTTTAATAGCTGAGTAGTACTCCATTGTGTAAATGTACCACATTTTCTGTATCCATTCTTCTGTTGACGGACATCTGGGTTCTTTCCAGCTTCTGGCTATTATAAATAAGGCTGCTATGAACATAGTGGAGCATGTGTTCTTATTACCATTTGGAACTTCTTCTGGGTATATGCCCAGGAGAGGAATTGCTGGATCTTCCGGTAGTACTATGTCCAATTTTCTGAGGAACCTCCAGACTGATTTCCAGAATGGTTGTACCAGCGTGCAATCTCAATAGCAATGGAGGAGTGTTCCTTTTTCTCCACATCCTTGCCAGCATCTGCTGTCACCTGAGTTTTTGATCTTAGCCATTCTGACTGATGTGAAGTAGAATCTCAATGTTGATTTTATTGGCATTTCCCTGATGATTAAGGATGTTGAAAAATTTTTTCAGGGGTGCAATCCATTCTTGACTTCTGCCCACTCTGTGCAGATTGGACACTATGACTGAAATGCCCACCATTGACCGTAAAGGACTCGGCAGGGTCCAGGCATTTCTTCACCTTGCCTCTATGGGCTCTCCTCCACAGTGACATAAGCTTCCTCCTACCCCCCTTTCTCACCCATACTGTTTATTGCTACAGCTCTTCAATATTTCAAATATACAAATAGGAATTCTTTATAGTATCACAAAAAGTTGATGGCATTCTAGATCACATTTGGGGGTCTATATGCAAGAACTTGAGGATCAGTAAATATCATAAGCATGGCAAAGGAATGTATCTCCAATTTCCACTATGGAAAGAAGAAGTCTATAGGGACCATTTGGGGACAGTAATACTGTAATCATAGTTGTGCTTTAAGTACATGGTAATAGATTCAAACATTTTAATAGGTGCTTCAGGGGAAAGAAATTAAAATCTCCTTTTATTCCTTTACTCTTCACTTTAGTGTCAGACTCTGAACAACTATTTGTTGTTAACTTGTGTATGACTATCTTAACCCATAATTTAAAATATTTATTCATTAAAATCATTGAGAGATGACAAATTAGTTAATGGGCTTTATATCCACTCTCCAATCTGATTATTTCCCGTGCTAGATGTAAAAGCTGAGGCTCAATAGCAAAGTACCCAGCACTGAGCTGCTTCCCGGCCAACTTTCTTTCAAGTTCTGTTTACTAACTTTAAGTTTAAATATTGTCTAAGCTTCTCAAAGCCCAGAAACTTTAAAATAAATCCTTTTATTTCTTATAGTATATGTTGTTAGTTGTTGTTTGGCTTGTTATAAAATTATAGCTTCAACACCATATTCTTTTTATCAAAAAAAAAAATCGGTCTTTTGCCTCCTAGCACCGTCCAGCAATATTTTCTAAATTCTCTCTAGAAGCTTCGTGGAATGACTTTCCAATTTAGTAGTTCGGAATTTTGTAAGATGTCTGTATATGTCAATATTTTCATTGATCCAGTTTATTACTTGGCACTATCTTTAAATTTCTTCATTTTTTTTTCTTTTCAGCTCCAAGACATTACCTGACATTATTTTTCAGAGATTTCTTTATATATATATATATATATTTATTTAATTCCTCTGATTATTTATTCTCTCAGTTTGTCTCCCCCTATTTGTGACTGTCAGATACAGTCTGAGGTAGGTGTTCCATTTTCTTCTACTCTTCCACTTTTACTCATACTGTTAACACTTGACATTTATTTAATCTCATGAAGTTGTAGATTTCAAGATCTTTTTCAGAGTCTATGCTATGCATTAGTTATAGACTATGCCTTTGCTTTGTGAATGAACTATATCAATAAACATTTACCCCATGGAATTCTTCCAAACATCTTTCCCATTCTGTACTCTGTCAATTTGTTAATCCTTTTTGTCCTTTCCTATCCTTACTTTTCTTTAAATACTTAGTGTTTCTTTAAATACACAGCGGCTTTTGCTTTAAATGCATAGTGGTTCCTTGTCTATAAATATGAATAGAGAAATAAGTTGAGAATCATGTGTGGTAACTCATGTCTGTAATCGCAGCATTCTAGAGACCGAGGCAGGAGGATTGCAAGTTTCAGGCCAGCCTGATCTACTTAGTCACACCCCTAAAAAGTGAAATAAAAGGAAGCACCAGCGCTGCATGAAGTTGCTATAACAGCTCTGTGCTGTAAGCAAGCTTAAACTTCTGCTTTTCAAACTTCTGTTTCTCCACCTCCTTTACTTTAAAAGAATCCTGGAGTGTCTTTGGTTGTTGAATTGTGTGAGGACAGGAAACTGATTTCCTGGTAAGTAGACAAAATATGACAGCAACCAGATAGCCAGCTAAGTTGAATACGTGTTTGTTGTTATAGAATGTCCTCAGCTCTAAAGAAAACCTGATTCCCTTCCAGATACAAACCTTCCTCCATCTCAATTCTGAATTTCGAATTCTTTGGACTATTTGTAGTTAACAGCTGTTTAGTAAGAATCCTATAAACAGTCCCCTGGTCTTTCATCCTATTTTGTAAAATGTTCTATTTTGACCAAATAGATTTGCTTGCAGAAGATTTGAGAAAAAGCAAACTCTCTATTGTGTAAGGTGTAAATATCTCCCTTTCCTGTTTATTCCTCTGCGGCTCCTTTGCTCATCGTAAGAAACCAAATTTGTCAAAATACAGAACTTCTTAGAGCTCCACCTTCTCTTTTCTGCTTAACTATTAATTCATCTTGCTTGTTCACTGTGTTGTTTATTGATTTTTGAAAAAGAAAATAAGTAAATATATTATTTTATTCAGTCACTGCAAATTGGAGGCTCTTTATATGATTTAAAATCTATTACTTTTACAAAGAAAACAAAATGTATGCTTAGAATCATGAGTCCATTTCAGTTACATTCTACAAATATTTCCTAAGTGCTAAAGCAATAGGGCCCACTTTTCTAGATGCCTGAGATAAAAGGTGAATGGCATGTACTCCCTGTATTGAGAAATTTACCATTCAATGGGGGTAGACTGCTACAGATGCTGGAATAAGTAGTATGATTACAAAATAATATAGAATACAGAGAAAGTAGAAATCAACACAGTGATGTACTGGGCTGGACCTTTGGAAAGGTACCAGAATTGAGATGTAGAAGTTAGTAGAAGGAGCATAGGATCTCTCACATGAATGGGTAGGGCAGGGAATGATATAAACAGCTTTACACACAATCCAAAGTTTCAGTATCACCAGACACTGGGGGATAGCACTGGGAGTCTATAGAGGAAGACTGGAGGACCTTGCAACCATGTCACTGTGCTGGAAATGTATTCTGAAATCACACACCCACAGTTTTTGAAGACATTGCTAGGGTTTCTGCATAGAGGAGTTTAAGGAAAACATGGCACACATATTTCAGGGGTCATTAGAAGATGGGTAATCAGTGTGATCAATTAGGAGTCCACTGTAGTAATTCTGGCAAGAGAATAGGTGATAGAACAGAAAAATGCTGTTGGGATGATTTCAGAAACCATTAAGATTGTTAGAGATTATACATGTGAAGGAAATGAATACATCTAAGCTTCTAGACTTTTTACTGCAGTACTCAAGAGCATGAACCTACCTCTGACTCTTAAGAGTTCTGTTAGGATTCTTCAAAAAGTAGAATAACTTTTAGTATCAAGTAGTATCAAGTAGGAACTATTGGTATACATATTATATAATCATGTATATATGTGTGAGATTTTTTTCTGAGTTGACTTACTCATTTATGGAAGTAAAAATGTTTCGCAAATTGATATTTCTGGTCTAGAAATACAGGAGAGCTGGGCAAAATAGCCAGGCCAAATGGAGAGTAGATATAAATCTGAGTCCATATATAACAATGTCCTGAGCTTAAGGTCAGCTAGAAAAATCTAATTCAATCTTCCTTTGCCTTATTGTTCTGTTCAGGCTATGAGAGGGTTGAATAATGTCCACTCGTACTGGTGAGGAATAGTTACTGGGACTATCAATAAACATGCTAATTCGTTTTCAGAAATTAATCCACTTACACTTTTTGATCAGATATCAGGTTATCTTGTGACCTAGTCAAATATGCACAAAGTTGCTTGTCACAGGAAGATATTCATTCTGGACCTCTTGGCTTTATAGTAATTGTTGGGAATTATAGGATGGCAAAAGTATATGTTAAGAGTGGAAGAGCACATGGCATCACCCAGCAGCAGCACTTAAGGTAAGAAGGTGATCTAGAAACCATGAGCACATCACAGAGAACTACAGCATGGAACTATTTCAAATAGGAGAATATAGCCTCAGACAAATTTACACATATAGCACTAGTTTAAAGAAAACATATATTGTATTTGGTAATTGAGAGATCAGTTATCTGGGAAAATGTGTTTTAGTGTGAAGTCAGACAGAAGAGAAGATGGAGATGTTCTTATCACCAGCAATGCTTTTAAGAAAAGGAAATTAACTAATGATAGCAGGGGATGTATAATCATAGGAATGATTTAACTGTTCACATAGGAATTTCCAACACAGGTGCTTGCACAGAAATGGGGGAATAAGAAAGTCAGGGCTGGATAAGCAGAGCTGGTGGAGGAAGGGTAGGAAGAATATGATGGAGAAAGTAATGGATAGTGTTTTGGCTTTCCTCAGGGCCACCATCATTGAATTTGAAGATATTTTTCTTACTAAGTATGAGAAATGCATGGATGTGGTACTTGTGTGTATTTAGTGAAAGACAAACTAATGGTCAATCAGCTAATGTACAGCCTAAGTCTGAGAAGTCAGCTCATGTGCAATATTGCTCATTGTATTCTATTTTGAGCAGTTCAATTTGCCCCAACTATCAATATAACAGTAACCTTTAAAATTGCATGTAAATTTGTAATTCTACCTGTGTTTCCTCTCTGTGGGATTTATATAGACGGGCAAACAGGAGTTCCTGCAATAATGATGGACTTTGTTCTTTTATAGAATATGAGCTGTCATATATGTGCAAATATTTAAACTGGTAGATAAATCTAAAGGCTTATTTTTAAAGAGAATATATATTATCAAGGTTGGAAAACTTCAGTTGTAATGCAAAACTGCAGGTCATTATGTTTAGTTCAGTAAATCACAATCTTTTAAAATCCTATCTCGCCATAAGATTTCAGTAAAGTTGCCATATGTTGGCATTGAACATAACTGTGATACAGGTGAAGTTTTAATCTTCTAAACAACTTCCCCAACAGTTTCCCTCAGTATTCTCACTTTTAAGCACTTTTTCAGATGAATAAAATGCTGTCCATAGCCTTATTATTATGTAATTGCCAAGCAATGTTAGTTCCTGTCACATGTCATTTCAAACATCCCAATGATTTACCGTCAATATGTGTTAAACCATGTGGTCATCTCAGAAAGGGAGGATCTATACATATATGTTCCAAATTCATGCCTAGGCCACAAACCATAGAATTATGATAGGAAAAAGTATGCTTTAAAGGATGGACCATCTAGTGATTGCCATATGCAGGGATCCATCCCATAATCAGCTACCAAATGCTGACACCATTGCATACACTAGCAAGATTTTGCTGAAAGGACCCAGATATAGCTCTCTCTTGTGAGACTATGCCGGGGCCTAGCAAACACAGAAGTGGATGATCACAGTCAGCTATTGGATGGGTCACACGGCCCCTAATGGAGGAGCTAGAGAAATTACCCAAGGTGCTAAAGGGAACTGCAACCCTATAGGTGGAACAACAATATGAACCAACCAGTACCCGGGAGCTCTTTTCTTTAGCTGCATATGTATCAAAAGATGGCCTAGTCGGCCATCACTGCAAAGAGAGGCCCATAGGACTTGCAAACTTCATATGCCCCAGTACAGGGGAACGCCAGGGCCAAAAAGGGGGAGTGGGTGGGTAGGGGATTGGGGGGGTGGGTATGGGGGACCTTTGGGATAGCATTGAAAATGTAAACGAGGAAAATACCTAATTAAAAAAATAAATAAAAAAAAAGAAAAGTATAACTAGGTTTCTTATATTTTTGGGAAAGTCTAATATTAATCAAGGCAAGACTCCTGTAATAATATATTAGTGTGTTTGTAAAAAATGTTAAATAGTAAAATATATTTTAAAAAATGACTTAATAAAAGACAAGTGTATTTCAAATAATAGGTATTTGATCATTCAGTATCAAGTAATAGCAACTGATAATAGTAGGAATTAGTCAATATTGACCAAATCACCAATAGATATGTACAAATTCTGTAAAAGAACATTATTTTCTACATCATTCTATCTACTTTCTAAAAGTTTCAAGGGGACAGTTCTCCTTTAATGTTTTATATATTAAGAAAAATTAATCTAATTTATAAGGGCTATGAAACCTTTCGAAAAGTTAGTTTCACACTCTATAATTTCACAACTTTCTTAGAAAGCCACAGCCTTCAAAATAATAGTTTGCTCTCATGAAGCCAGGTATATAGACAAGAGGAAATGAATAGAGATTTCAGAAATAAATTCAATCATATGTTGTCAAATGATTTTTGAATACAGCTATAATGGCTATTTGTTTGGGAGGAACACAGCCTTTTAACAATGACATCATGAATGCTGAATTATCCACATGCCCAAAGTGAAGTTGGACAATACTTTCATATTGTAGGCAAAAGTTAACACAAAATGGACTAAAGGTCTAGATGTAATATTTAAAACATAATACCGTTGGGTAACATAATAGGAGACAAGATTTGTTATTAAATGAATATAAAATATCTCCCATGCTTCATCCAACTGGGGTATAAATTGGGGATACTTTGTAACCACTGAAAATGAGATCTTGCAGGTTAAGTATGGCACTAGAGGTGGGCCTTGGAGCATTGGTGCCCAGCCTTGGTACTAGTCTAATCTACTTTGGAGCCACTCTGATGTTCCTTCTCTACCATGATGTACTGTTGCTCTAAAAACATGGGGAAAGTGAATTTTTCTTTCCATACATTGGGTATTTTCACTGTTTGGTCACTATGGCAAGAATGAACCTAAGACACAGCATTGATACATCAAGTCCTACCCACTTTCTGGTCCTTCTCCCACAGTCCCTCCCGCTAATCTCCTTCCCCTTCTTCTCTGAGAGAATGGAGGCTCCCAACTGAGTATTTCCCCACCTTGGCACATCAAGTCTATGCAGGGTTAGGTGCTTCTTCCCCTATTGAGACAAGACATCTCAGTTAGGGAAACATATTCCACAGACAGGCAACAGCCTTTGGGATAGCCCCTACTGCACTTGTTTGGGCCCATACTGAGACCAAGCTGCACATCTGCTACGTGTGTGTGTGTGTGTGTGTGTGTGTGTGTGTGTGTGTGTGTGTGCAATATGCTTTATATTATTGTATATATGTAATACACAACATATAATCCACAATTAAAAATAGATTTGGAGGTTTGTTAGGGCTGTGATAGTAGACTCCATGTTGATCTTCTAGCCCTAAAATCATAAAACTTGTTATTTTCCCCCTGACCATTTAAGCATGTTGCTTAATTCTCTGTTCATCTCCCTCACACATCTTTCACAGGGGTGTCCTGGATCATATATCAATAAGCTCATGTTTAAACAGTGCCCATCATCTCCTAGGCTTTTCCTAAATGTGCTGCTGCTGTACACTAGATTTGGTGACCAGTTTGTTCGCTGACATTTCTCACCACTGATGATTCCTTTTCTCGTGGAAAGTTTGCTGATTCAATTGGTGCTAATCAGTCTCTTTGAGCACATGCCCTCCCTTTCTCTCTTAGCTTCATTTTTCTACCTTACTTGTGTGTTGTGGGAAATATTAAAAATGACCGGCAAGTCCCCATGCTATGCCAGCCTCATGGCTCTTGGCATGTGTTCTCATCTCAGCAGACTCTGGCCCGGGGCTCTCAAGATGTCATCACCCAACTTGCTAATTTCCCTTGGTGGGTCATTGCCACACCAGCCCCATGCAACAACCGCACACCTCATGGTTAGATAACACAATACCCAGTAACCAGGTAAAACAAAACTCTTGAAGCTTATAATTAACCAGTCAGATTTATAAAACAATAAATTCTCAATTCACAAGATGCCCACACGTAATTGCAGAGCCAATTGATAATGATATAAGTTGCCCACCTAGATTAGATTAGTCACCCCAATTTTTCTGTCCCTATATGATATTATATCTACCTGTGGTTATTTAAAGTCACGCTGAATCTGAACCATCCTGTTCATCTTCCATTTGCTTCCTTCCTCTCCTGTCTCCTCTGACTCTGCCTCTGCAACTCTTAGCTCTGCCTCCTTTATCCCTGTCCAATTACAGGCCTCATGCAGCACTAATATTTAAATTACTTGGACAGGGAAAATCTTGTCACAATTGTGTTGGAAAATTGTTAACATTTTATTTACATTATTAGCCAATTATAATATTTCTTATAGGTGAAGATATTTTTGTTGGTTTTCTGTTTTTTAATTGTAATTATTTTTCTATTTGTTGGAAGCCTGGAGATCCAGGAAGAGTGATTTCTGAGCATCCCAGGTCTGTTGGTTAATACAAAGAATTATAAAATCTCCATTGCAGTTTTAGTCTTAGTTTAGTATTCTTCTTCTTCTAGTCTAGCTGTTCCTAAACATGGACCCAGGGGCAGAGGATGAAAAGCAATCTATTTCCAAATTAATCCTAGAAAGAAGCAAAGGCTAGGAGTCACCTAGGGGACTAGAAAAACATGGCTCAGTGGCAGAGAACTTGTCATCACTTGCTGAACCCTGTGTCCAAGAAAATAAAAGAAACCAAAAGAAAAAAAAAGGAATAAATTATAAAGGAATGGGAAGGGAATTCAGAGAAACATGTTTAGCCATTCATGACTGACACTTCTAAGGTTATCTTTTAAAGAACATTAAGTAATGTATCCAAAAGTAGAGAAAAGTATTTCTTTCAGCTTATACAGACTGTTGAAACATCACACTGCACCTCAATTATGTTCCAATTAAAATAAAAAAATTCAAATCTGAAGGGGAAAAGGTTAAGAAATAAATTAGAACATTCTGGAAATTTATTATACTGTCATGATTATGATGTTAAAATGCCATCATTAATTGAGTATAAAAATGATATTAAACGTGTTCCTGTAGAAGTGGCTATTATAGAGTTGATTCTGAAACAGATGTCACTCAGACCCACTTCAGACTCACGTGTGTTCCACATAAATATAACATGTCATAAATCTCTTTTCAACATGAAGGTCAAATACAATGTCATCAAAGGTGAATACATGAGCCTTAGTATAGCAGGGATAGTCACTTGTATGGGTGTGGCTTTATGCACATAATCTCTATAAACTTTTGATAATCACTCTTGATTCTTCTCTTTTTCAGAGGAAACTTGTTCATTTGACCTGATGGAACAGTAGAAGGTTCTATATCTTCCTCAATGACAATTTGGAGTACTTATAATTCAGGCTTTAGCTATGGCTAAACACTCACCATTACTATGAGTTGTGGAGCATTAACAGATGCTGTTGCAAGCCCTCTCCATCAGAGCATTTTCTTTGGAGATCACATTTTTTTTTTCACCTGCAAACTGAGATGTATGCTATAATTGAGTTTAGCATATAATGAAGCTTAACCCTGGAAAAACATTTTTGCTCTTTGTTGCTTGTGATACACTTGTTGTAAGAATTCCTAATCTAGTAGAGGACTACTGTTACCTCATGAACAGAGGAACTCCTGAAGGATCCTCACATGAGAACAATGCCTCCTAGCAACTAGGAGATTTACTGTAGCAAAGAGACAAATCTATGGTGTGAACTAGAATTTTTCAGTGGTGAGAGATGCCATTCCTATTGTTACTAATTGGTTTCTGGACTAATAAATTCTAGCTTGGGAAATGCAAAACCAAACAGTATCATAAGTTTAGTAGAAATAAGGTGACCTTCAAAGAATTTGCCAGGCTTGAATGGTGCTTCCCAGAGTAGGTTTTATTGGAACCAACACCATTTTACTGTGTTGCTTTATTACACTAATTGCTTATAAATATATAATGAGACAAGCCCTCAGTAGGCCCTACAGTTGTATGCCCATTGACACACATCTTTTGTCATGAATTGGTTCTCCTGATGAGAGATAATATTGTTCAGGACATTATACCTGCAGGTCATGTGTTCTTGGTGCGAGAGAGAAAGGAGATGTGATAAAGACAAGTTGTTCACTCCACAGTATAAGAGATTTGAGGTAAAGTATCTGGTATGATATAGTTAGCTTGATCGTCAAATGCACTGCCATACCAGGGGATTATTTTTCATTGCTTCTGACCACTTCCGTGAGGGGTAAAAGAAGGATCCACTGTGATGTGAACAAATCCTGGCTCTTGGTTCTATGAATAGCCTGTACCTATGATACCATAGTTACTTCATTAAAGGCCATTGTTCTCAAATTTATTATCTAAGGAGGAAGCCTAGCTAACATTCTTAAATTGAAACAATTTCTCAACTGAGTTACTGAGTGCATCTTCTAAGGTAGGTCTCCTTTTTTGCTGGGTGTAACCAGACACTCAGCTTTCATATGCCTGCTCATGTAGGCTAGTCACATATTTATTTTCCATTTTACATGGTATAATTATGCTATTTTTATTCTCCTACTTCATCATCTATGTCTAGGAATCTAGAACCATACCACATATTGCCTCCATTGTCATGTGGTTGAATAGATAACTGTTAATGTTGCCCATTAGGAGAACTTCTTAAAGCCTTCCATGTATGCTTAGCACAAATATACCAAATATCAACTGTGAGCCAGGCCAAAAGAATTTTCTTCTTCCAACAATTGGTGCTAGAAAAATACATCATGACTCATGATTCTGAGCTGAAAGATAGACTTCAGTACAGTAGTGGTTGGGTAATAGTAGATTTTGATAAGAAATTTTGTGATTTACTTGTGTCTTCTGGACTTCAAATACACAGTTTCCATCAAATGGCATGTTTTTTGTGTTACATTCCTTAACTTAGGACTCTATGGATTTGATTTTTCCAGTTTACTATGGGAAGGTTTGGTTTCACAGTCAATCTGGTTAGTTACAAGTCAAGATTAATCTTGCAATGTACAATAGTCCTCTGTAGTAAAAAGCATGGCTTTGCTCCAAAATGCAAGAGCCATACTGTAGCCTTTCTTTTGTGGTTTGTCAGATATTCCTCATAGTGTCTTTATCTACCTTGCCTTTCTCTACTGACTGTACTTCTTCCAAGGAATGTGATTTGAGAGTTAAGGCGACCGGAAGCATAGTATGACATGGCTGTAGACTCTAGCCTACTCCACACCCACTTTAAATTGTTGGTTTAATGTCATGTGATAAATACAGTTGGTAAAAATGTTGAGCATGTTGCTTTCAGAATACAAAGAGGCCTTGTCCTTGTTTTGTGGCGTGAGATCTGCAACAGTTTATATTTCTACTTCAGAAAAGTTTCTCTAGGATTGCTCAGGTCTTTGGGGTCTGTGAAATGCTCACTCACGTAGACTTCTGGGTCTCTGTGAAGTTAAGCTGATGTTCATGAGAATGTTGAAATAATCAAGGTCCCTAAGCATTACATTTTGAAGAAAGTAATATGGTTACTCCGGCTTGGAGAAGTGGTAATTGCGTATTTGTCCTTCTCATGTACAAATGAATACCTATCACCTTCCCTTCCTATGTAGATTCCAGATGCCATGACAACAGAATTCCCAAGACACTGAGTGATGGACACTGGGGCTAGGTTAAATGCTATCTGGTTATTTTATGGCTACATGTGGTCAAAGCTGCACTAAAGCAGTGATTGCCACAGTAGCTAGAGTGAATGGCATGGCTGAGTGGATGGATCTGAATGGTATGTAAAATGTCCAGTGTTGCGTGTATTACATTGTGTCCAGTGTATTTTGGTATTAGTGTCTCTGCACTTTGGTTTCTATCTATGCTTCCTCTACTTTCATCTACCATGATTAATTCTCTCCATCTCTAATATTTATTAAAGTGATTCAAAGAGACTTTATTCTAGAGCATGGTGCAACCCTCAGAAGAGTCATGTATGGGCTGTATTTGTTTCTGCCTTGTCATTTTTGCAGTAAGTTGGAATGGTAAGGGGAAGCGTATGTGACAAGATAGCCTATTAGCATGCTGCTACCTGGATGGGTAAGACAGGTTTCCTTTCTTAGTGCATCAAGTACCAGTTCTGATGACTTACATGTGCTCTTCTGTATATTAGTTGCTGTATTTGGGGTAACAACCACATATTTTGTTTTGAGAATGAGAGGAGACATAGAAATACATTTCCTGTATTTGCTAATTGCTTGTCTTCTCTGTTGATTTGTGTATTTATGTTTCGAGCCTGGCAATAAATAATGAATGGGCAAAAATTAAATAAACTTTATTCTGTTAATTCACAATTAACTATGCAATTCATTCTGATAATTCAGTTAATTCCTCACAATTAAATTAATCATCTTATTTATATATGCAAAGTTATTATGTGAAATGCTATGAAAGATTACAATTCATTATGCTTTAAATCTTACAAAGTACTTGTGTGTCTGTTGCTACATTTAATTCTTAAAGTAAATGCAAAAATTAAGTAGTAGCTACAGAAACCACACTATTATTGATGAAGAAATACCAAACATCTTGCCAATATTACATACTTACATATTATACAAACAAGGGTGTCCATGATTGGAATAAGATCTCCCCCTCCCAAATTCACAGAAGAGCTTTATCACCACTGTAGGCTGTAGAGAAAGGGAGGGAGACTGATGTGATCATAGAGTTTAGAGGCTGAGCCTTGGCAAGGTGATTTGGATTAGAAAATCAGATGGACATCTGAAGGAAAGGCCATGTTCTTCCTGCCTCTCATTTTATCATGCCGTATGCTATCACAGGAATCTGTCAGCAAGAAGGGCCTCGTGTGGCCCCTAGACTTTGGATCATAACTGTGAACTACACTATGCTTCTTGCGTTATAATATACTAGATCTATGATGGTATATTTCTTTTGGCACCAGAAACAGCACTAATATAAAACCCCTTCTGATTTTCAGTGAAGTTCACACTTAGCTTTTATAAACCACAGCATATGTGTCTGTAAATGCACACAGAGATAACAGAAAGGTAGGCTCTAGTGTAATTTCTCTGTATATGTTGACAAGACCTTAGGAACACACACACACAAACACACACATGTGCAGGAGCACACACATGCATGCACGCAGACAAATATGCACAGATACATCTGTAATCTCTAACTCTTTTTCTAGATATCTGAGAAGATTGGGGTTTATCTCACTGGCAGAGCACTTTTCTACCATGCATATAATCCTGGCTTTAATCTCT
Source organism: Mus musculus (assembly GCF_000001635.26). Taxonomy (NCBI): domain Eukaryota; kingdom Metazoa; phylum Chordata; class Mammalia; order Rodentia; family Muridae; genus Mus; species Mus musculus. Next base: position 56,513,720 of record NC_000067.6, on the reverse strand, counting down.
AACACGAGGGGGAAAATGTTGTAAACAAACAAAAAAATCTATCTAGAGTTTGTTTTATTTCTTACATCCATTTTTTTTTTATTATTTAGACATATCACTCTTAGGTTTCACCACATTAAAGGTCATTATTAGCATATTTTTCTCTTGGATTATCTGAACAGGCAGCCCCATTAGATGTGATGTATCAGATCTGTGTCTGGGTTCTCAGTGCCGAGGACAGTGTCTCGTGTACATTCATCATTGACTACACTCATTGGTTGGGTAAATAAGCAATTGAAAATCAAATTTTAGTTTATAATTCTGAAGACATCACATCTTATTATTCATGGTTTTATTGGATTAGAGGCCTTGAACATTGAAAATCAAATTTTATTTTTCAGTTTAGGGCATTAATACTATTAAAGCAAAATGATGAGCTAGGCCAAGTGAGTCTCCAGGAAATCTACATTGTTCTTTCCAAAGATATTTGGTGGCAAGGATGTAATTCACTCACAATTGGTAGAAATAAAAACATTGACATTGCAAGCCAGAACTAGATGGTGAGGACTTAATGAGGGAGAGTTAATAATACCGTTTAGTTAAGTCTACGGTAAGCTTCAGCCAGGAGACAAATGTCTTTGAAAGGCAAACTTGGCTTAACTTGAGTTCAGTCAATTCAAACACACTCATAAATGAAGAGAATATTTTACTTCAATGCAGGCAGATTCAATTCTACATTCGGCATCTGTCATCATATGGTTAATTCATTGTAAAGTTTTCCAGTGTCAATGGCCTACCTGCAAATATCAGGTTTAAGTGGGGGAAATTTAGGTTTCATCTTAATGAAAACATTTAAAAAATATTTTGTGGCATAAAATTGACACAATTAATATTGTGAATGGAAAATACATTTAAAAATGTTAAATATATAACGTGCTGCTACAGTATAAATGGTAGACATTTTCTCTTACTGGCATGAATTTAATGGCTTCTGGTCATGTTTTGTTACCTTTATTCATTGATAATTTATAATTGCATGAAAGCATGCACCTGCACGGTAAAGGAAGAATGACTGTTTTGATGTCTTTGTGAGCTCCAATTTCGTATCATAGGACGTTCTGGGATTGTCTGCTGAGTATGGAATGACCACGTTTCTAATAAGTTGAAGTTTCATGCCTGAGTCACGCTTGTTTTCACTTTAAAAAGGCAATTCATTTCTAATAACAGCACCCCATATTTTGTTTATGCCACATATGTTCAATCTAATAATTTATTTTGTTCACTTGGTGCAATTTTCTTAAGATTCCTTCTGTTTTTTACTTCTCAAGCATTAAAGTTACCATGGAAATGGGGCCATTGGCATCCTGGGATCTGCAGAAGTGCATCCCACTGCATTTTGGGAGGTTTTAAGATTCAGGCCATGTCACAGAGTGAGAAAAATCAAGGTCGACATGCATTTTAGCTTCAATATGTGTTTTAGCACATCAGTTCCAGAGGCCGGTGTTTAGATCATGTTTTGATTGAAAATTAGATGACAGGGGAATGACAGTAAAAGCTTAACTCAGTCCTGGTGATGCTGACTTGTTCATGGCACACTTTCCTCATATTCATTAAGCTCAATAGCGATGGTATTTAGTGTGCAGGGTAGAACTTACTATTTGTATATATGTGTGTCCATCTGAGAATTAAATCAAGCTAACTCAGCATCTATACTTTTGATATCAGTACACCATATATATATATATATATATATATATATATATATATATATATATATATATATATATATACACACACACACACACACACACACACACACACACACACACACATATAGCATATACATGCATATACGTTTCTCAACATTTAGCAATATACATGCATTTCAGTAAACATTGTCAGAGACTGTTTCCTAATTTACTTGAACCTCTGATAAAGATTTTGATGTGGAGAGCACTCTAGACACTGAGACGTGCTCATCATTTGAGTGTGTTCCATGTGAGTGTATCGCTGTTGTCTGCTTTCTATCACCTTTGGCCATGTATTCAAGACACTCAAATAAATGGATATAGTGCATGGTCTATTATAGCTCATCTCCCCCTTTTTTGGGATTCCTCATGCTGCTTCTTTCATATTTGTTTTTTGCTGTTTTATTTATTTTTACTTCATCACTTTTATGATTAAATGGTCTAGAATTATTTTGCTAGTTAAAATATATTCTTTTGGCAAAAATCTGGCCTTGAATTGGTTAAACCAAAGAATTCACAGGTTTTTGGAAAAGTTTGTTGTTGTCTCTTTGTTTCTGTTTGATGCCACACTCAAATCTTTCTTTGTAAACTCGATGTTAATTCCCTTCCTTCTGGCGCCTGGTTGAGAAGGACAGTGCCTTTGCCTAGTCTGCAGTGTCAGCACTGTTTCAAGCCATCGAACGGGATGTCTATTTGCCTATGAATTTGCTGCTCTTCATGTGAGGTTTTGTGTAAGGCATGTTTAAATTTTTTGCTCATGTTTATTGAGTTATTTATTTTCCCAACATTTAGCATTAAGAGATGGGAGGTTCCCCAGTTAGTAAAATACTTGGTATGCAAACATGAAGGCCTTGGTTTGGATCCCAAGCACATACTTCAAAGGTAGATGCTACAGGGAACATCTACCCTCCCAACATTAGGGAAAAGAGACATGTGCTTATGAGAGTTCACTAGCCAGCCAGCACAGCCAATCAGTGAACTTCAGGCTCAGTGGGAAACTGTCTCAAAATGTAAGGTGGAGAGAGGTAAGGAAAGACACGCAGTGTTGACATTTGGCCTCTATATACACACACTTCATCAATAGCCACCACCCAACACATGCAATTGAGTCTGAAGAGATTTTATCCAGTCTGGATACAAAAGATTTATGATGTTTTTTCAGATTACACATTTGAATGCTATATAATCTTTTGGTGAATTTAATTTTGGTGAATTCTAACTTATCCTTTTCAAGTTATATTTTTCATACACCCTATTTAATAAAACTTGCCTACCTTGGTGCAAACCTTTCTGTCATTTTCTCTTAAAAATTATGAAGTTTTAATATGTATACTTAAATCTATCAGTGTCTATGAGTTTGTCTTTTAAATGAATATCCTTTTCTTTTTTTTCATTCTTTTAATTTTATTTTTTTCAGATTAAGTTTGGATCACTCTTTGTAGGATAATTGTTTTTTTAATATTTTTTATTATTAGATATTTTCCTCAATTACATTTAGAATGCTATCCCAAAAGTCCCCCATACCTTTCCCCCCCCCCCCCGACTTCCCTACCCACCCATTCCCATTTTTTGGCCCTGGCATTCCCCTGTACTGGGGCATATAACGTTTGCATGTCCAATGGGCCTCTTTTTCCAGTAATGGCCGACTAGGCCATCTTTTTGATACATATGCAGCTAGAGTCAAGAGCTCCGGGGTACTGGTTAGTTCATAATGTTGTTGCACCTACAGGGTTGCAGATCTCTTTAGCTCCTTGGATATTTTCTCTAGCTCCTCCATTGGGGGCCCTGTGCTCCATCCAATAGCTGACTGTGAGCATCTACTTATGTGTTTGCTAGGCCCTGGCCTAGTCTCACAAGAGACAGCTATATTAGGGTCCTTTCAGCAAAATGTTGCTAGTGTATGCAATGGTGTCATCGTTTGGAGGCTAATTATGGGATGGATCCCTGGATATGGCAGTCTCTAGATGGTCCATCCTTTAGTCTCAGCTCCAAACTTTGTCTCTGTAACTCCTTCCATGGGTGATTGTTTCCAATTCTAAGAAGGGGCAAAGTGTCCACACTTTGGTCTTCATTCTTCTTCAGTTTCATGTGTTTTGCAAATTGTATCTTATATCTCGGGTATACTAAGAATGAATATCCGTTTTTAAAAAGGACTTATTTCTCCAGTGATTTGGGTAGACATATTTGCTCAAGAAACAATTGCCAATATACATGAGGAATATATGTTTTGGTAATCTGTTCTGCTCTATTAATCTATATTTTTTTATTCTCCTAGAAAGACCACCTGTCCTGACTGTGGAGCTTTGTAGTATCTTGAACTCAGCAGACTACTCCAATTTTGATGCTCAAAGGAAGTATTTTGTCTCTATTTTCAGCTTCCCTTTAAAATGGTAAATAGCTTGTCAGTTTATGTCTAAAGAAGGCCTCTGGCTTTGATTTGAATTCTTGATTTGGGATTATTATACATTTGAAAAGACCACAGAGACTACTCCCAGAGGACTCCTGTGCTGTTCACACATACTCCCACCAGGTTAGAACCTCACCAACTGCAGAGCAGGTAACACATAAAATAAACTATCCCTTACCTGACTGACTTTGAGTGGATACACAGACTCCACTTGTGGGACACTGGAAGTGTCATCTAGAGGAGTTACTAAGGACAGTTCCCAGGGAAGGGCTGTCCAGGTTGTTATTAATTCATTTGGCTTGAGATAGGTTCATCTGTGGGCTAGGTCTTCATTATGGTCTTAAGTGTGGGGCATTTGATGACTGGTTAAATAAAATCAAATATCATACAGAAGAAAGAAAGAAAGAAAGAAAGAAAGAAAGAAAGAAAGAAAGAAAGAAAGAAAGAAAGAAAGAAAGAAAGAAAGAAAAATAGAAAGAGGGAGGGAGGGAGGGAGAGAGAGAGAGAGAGAGAGGGAGAGAGAGAGAGAGAGAGAGAGAGAGAGAGAGAGAGAGAGAGAGAGAGAGAGAGAGAGAGAGAGAAGCCCTGGCAGCCACACCACATCAACTACAGAACTTATTGGAAATTTGTCAGTGTCTCCCACTCATGTATCTTTTCTTTTCCTGCATCCCACACCACACTTGAGTGTTACTTCTCTGTAGCCTTGTAAGGCTGTGATGATTTTTCATCTTTCATTGTCTTTCATGATACTTGGAAGGTGCCTGGGTGACGGATCTCAGACATTCAGTTTCTGAGTGAGAATTAAATTGATTCTTGTGATTCTCAGATCACTGGACTTGGAGTGAGCTACATCTCAGCTCCCTTGCTCTGCAGCTTGAAGGCAGCACATTTCACATCAAGGGACCTCGCAGCCTCTATATGGCATGAGCCATTCCTAGAGCAAATCTTTTAATGTATGTCTGTATTTCACCTATTGGATCCATATTTCTAGAGACTACTGACTGGTAGTATAGGAAACTCAATGTATACTTTAAGATAATGTACATTCTTGGGGCTGGAGGAAGAACACTTGCTGCTTTTGTCTAGGACATGGGTTTGATTTCCAGAATCTGTGCTGGATGGCTCACAATTTCCAGTAACTATAGTTACATGGGCATGATGGGCATGATATTCTCTTCTGGCATCAACCAACACTTGAATGTACATGGTATATATATGCTCAACCCCCCCCCACACACACACAGAAAATAAATCTTCAAGATGTGTACATTCTCATACCTTTTGAATGCATAACCTATAAACCAAACCAAATTGATTGCCTTAGACCTACTGATTTATCATCTTTTCCTTCAATTAATTACGTGAAGAGAAGTATCAGGTTCACAACTGTAATCATACTTCTTTGTATTTCTTCGGAAATGTTAGGATTCTTTTTCATTTATAAAATTGAAGCTCTATTACTGGATATATAAACATCTGGAGTAGATATGTATTTGTGATGGATGGATTCCTGTTCCTCTACAAGATGTCTTTCTGTGTTCCCAGTAATATTCCTGGTTCTATAATTTTGCAATCAATTTAGATATTTTATTTTTCTGTTCATAAATGTATTAATAACATTTACATAGTTTTTGTATAGCAGTTTCCTCTAATTGAAATACTCCCTGAGGGTGAAATGGGAAGGCTGCTGAGACTCAGGAGATAAACAAACTGACTCAGGTTTGGGAAGGATACATCCTAGAAAGATTCTCAAAAGGGCCTTAACCACCTTACAGAGGGAGTAACCAGTGCTGGGGTGGAGACCAACGAGCTGAGCTGCAGGGTGGAGCTCAGCAGAGAACCCTAGGGGTATGTTTTTCTGAGTTGCCATGCCCTGTTTAGGGAGGTCATTTTGGTGATGCCTCTACTTTAAGTCAACCCCACTGCTGTAAGAACCCCTTCACTCACTGCTAAGCCCAATGAAACTCACTGGCTTATCAGTGTGCACATTGGTTCCCTTTCTGGGGTGAGCAGACAAGTGTGTTGTACGTCTGGAAGAACGTCTGTCACAGAACAATAGTTCACCTTGATCTTCCCTTTGGCATTAGCTTACACAGCCCGATGTGTATCTCCTACACTGCCCGATGCATATCTCATACACACCCTGTTTGGATTTTGCTTTAGAAAACTACCTCTCTTCCTTTTAACTGAAATATTTACGTTATTGTTCAACATCATTTATTTTAAAAGATACTTTATTTCATCTGTTTATTTGTGTGTGTGTGTGTGTGTGTGTGTGTGTGTGTCCGTCCGTGTGTCCTGCAGGTGTGGAAGGCAGAAGTCAACTTCCTCCGTTTGGTTTTTCTCCTATCCTATAGGTGGAGGACTTGAAGTGAGGTTATCAAGCTGGGTAGCAGGTGCCTTTTACCCATTGACCGTCTTATGGGCCAAATATTTGCACTTACCCTAATTCCAAATGTGGTTCAGTCTCTATGTGCATTTCACTGTTTCCTTGCTCTCAGGTCTGTTCTTGGTTTCTCTTTTTCTCTTTTCATGTCCTAGTTTACATAACTTCATTCTCCCTTCATTTCTAGTGCTGATTTACTTAGCTCAACTTTGTTTTGTTGCCGTTTATTAGAAGCTTCAGGAAATGTGTATTTTTACCTCCAAAGAATTATTTTTACGTTTCACAGTGTCTTATTGTATATATCCAGAAATGGGATTACTGGTTGCATGGAAATTCTACATATTGAGACATTGAAGGAGCCATAAAATGATTTGCACAGTGGCAGGTGTACTTTGTATTCCTATCTGTCCTATGTAAAGTGTTATTTCATTAAAGTGATTTGATTAGAATTTCCTGAAGGGTAAATTATATTGAACATATTTTGTGTGATTGTTGTCCTTTTATATAGTTTCAGTGGAAAAAAATTCTACAAAATCTTATGCTCATTTTATATATAGGACTTGTGTATCTTTAGCTATGACTCCATATTCTGAATGATAGAATTACATCTGATATGTGGTTTTAAAGTATATTTTCTCATTGTGTGGCTTCTCATATTTGTTTTCCTAATAATTCCCATATGCATTGGTCCTTTTAGCTTGGATGCAGCCTGAGATTATCTGTCCTCTTGTCTGTGCTTTTCTTGTATATGACCAAGTATTACCAAATCCAAGACCCAACATTCACCATTTACTCCCATGTTTTTTTCTGGGATCTTATAGCTTTAGCTTTACAGTGCATTCTTAGTACATTTTAATTACTTTGTGGAGTATTATACAGGCAGGCCATAACTTTATTATTCTGCATGCAGCTATCTCGTGTATATAAATATACACTATGCACTATATATGTGCATATATATATGTATACATATATAGAAAATTAATAGAACACAGCAGAGTGTATAAATAGATATTATATATACAAATACACTCTGCTATGTTCTATTAATTTTCAATCATTGTGAAAATATCACTGTCTTGGTCATCATTTAGTTGTAGTAAGGTTTGAAATTATGAAGTGTGAAGTTTTCATATTTTCATTTTTTGGAAGATTGTGTCTAGTTCTTGGTATCTTATAATTCCACATATTTTAGCATATCTTGTCAGTTTATAGAAATGCATCAGGGTGACACTGAGTCTACAGCGTAACTTGAAGCTACATGTACCTTCATCTCTATGCATTGCATTTCTATTGATGCTATTACACATGGAGATGCTTCTGCAGTTTTACTTAACAATGAGTCATTGCAAGTGCAACTGTTGTAATTGATGTTTACATGTTGATCTTATGCCATACAACTCTGATGAATGTGCTGGCTAGTTCCAGGTGTTTTCAGTGGATTTCCTAGGATTATGTCATTTTTAAATGTACGTAGTTTTATTTCTTCTGTTTCAATATAGTCTATTAGGACTAACAAACCTACTCTGTTCAGCTAACTATTCTCTGTAAAACCATGAAGTTCTTTTTTGTTTGTTTGTCTTTTATTTTGCTGAGTTTGTTGTGCTGATATTTGCTACTGTAGTCATATTGGTCCATATCTTTTTCTTTTCTTTTCTTTTCTTTTCTTTTCTTTTCTTTTCTTTTCTTTTCTTTTCTTTCCTTTCCTTTCCTTTCCTTTCCTTTCCTTTCCTTTCCTTTCCTTTCCTTTCTTTCTTTCTTTCTTTCTTTCTTTCTTTCTTTCTTTCTTTCTTTCTTTCTTTCCTTTTGTTTTTCGAGACAGGGTTTCTCTGTGTAGTCCTGTCTAATGGTTACATTCTTTTTTGTGGTGAATTGGCATTTAGTTTCCAAATGTTTAGTAGCATTCAGTAGTAAAGGTTTTGCGTATTTTTATACAATACTATGTATATATTATTTTCATATTCATAATATGTACACTTGAGTTAGTTTTTGTAGTCTGTTATCCTTGATATTTTTCCATTAAATCCAAAATTTTTCATTTACTGTCATACTATTAACTATTACCTTCCCTTAAAATCCTTTTCATTTTTGTAATGTTAAAACTAACATTGACCCCTCTCCTATTTCATCCATCAATAATTTGTTGGTTTTTTTTTCTCTTTACATTGGTCAATATATCTAAGTGCTTCCAGTTTTCTTGACTTATCAAAAGCCTTATGTCCAGGAGTAGCTGACCAACTCAAAACAGACTCAGTGCTCATTTGTGTGCTCTCCTTGTTGTCCTTTTGGTTTCTGTTTGGTTTTCTTATTTTTCTCTGAGAGAGAGAGAGAGAGAGAGAGAGAGAGAGAGAGAGAGAGAGAGAAAGAGAGAGAGAGAGAGAACATGAATTTAGGTGAGTAGAGGGAGATGAGAAGAATCTTGAAGGGCTTGAGGTAAAGGAAGGAAATTTAAATGTATTAAAATATTGCAGAAGATTTACAATGCTAACATATTAAATGAATATTTAAGAAGCAAAGCTTTGTCCTAGTTGTTACACACTTGTGACCGCAGCACTGGGGAGGCTGAACTGGTGAAATTGTTGGCCTTAGGCCAGCCCTGATTGTATAGTTAGAGCTTCTTACTGAATAAATAAATATTTCAGAAATGCTTTTGTTTAATGACTTTTTTCTAAATTTCATTATTTATTTCATGAATTTCTTTTCTATATTTTATTGTATCTCCCGACTGTTAGCATCAGGGTTAGTCTGCTACACTTTTTCTCAGATCAAAGATTAGGTTATCAATTTCAGTAATTTTGATTAATAATCTAGTCACTGAAAGCTGTAAATATCATTTAAGAAATCATAGATTTGCATCTCATATATTTTAGCATAATATACCTTTATTCTTGTGCATTTCAAAGTACTTAATTTCCTTACCCATTACTTATTAAAACTATGTAATTTTATTTCTTTATCTTTATTAGTTCATATGTATTCTTGTCATAAACTTTTAGATTTATATCATGGCTTTCAGTTTACCATTTTTATGGGACTCCCAAGTGTGTGAACTTGTGTGTCTCTTATTCTTGTGCCTTTTCTTGGGCTCTTTCCCTTCTGTTTATTTGTCTTTTCCAACTTCAATTTGATAGTGATTGTTCTATTATATCTTTTATTTTGTTATGATTTGTTGTTATCTCATGGAAGCCTATTTTTTTGTAATGAGAGACAAACAGTGGTTGGATAAAAAATTGATGTAGATGGCCACAGAAGTGAGGAGGAGCTAGGAGGAGTAGAGAGATTGGAAACTGTAATCAGGATTTACTGAATGAAAAGAGATTATATTTTTGATAAAAGGGGGAGAGCTTATTTAATTTAGTTTTGTGTTTTGTTTTGTTTTGTTTTGTTTTGTTTTGTTTTAGATATCCTTGACTTTTTCCTACTGTAAACTCATTGAGCTCCTTGGGGAATTGGTGACTCATCAGTGTGTCTGGGAAGTTTTGAGCTTTTTTTCCCTTTCCTTTTCTTCTAAACCAGGTAAGTTCTTGTGTGTTTTGTAATGTCCATCTTCTCTATAACACTGTTTAATTTTCTTCATTTTCTCATCTCTATTCTTTAGCTAAAGGATATTCTATTGGATCCTTTATTAATAACCTTTTTTATGTGACATCACATCTTTAAATTTTTCTTTAGATACTTTTCCTTTATGGCCTAGAACATTTATAATGAACATTTTGACAATGATTTAAATTTGTTCTCTAATTCCTTCTGTTTCCAAGTATGAAGGCTAATACTTTCCTGTTTCTTTGTGTGTCTTATAACTTTTGTTGGAAGCAACACTTGTTAGCAATTATAGCAGCTCTGACTTCTGATTTCCTTCTTTAATGGTTGTTGGTGTCCCTTATTTAGTTAGTATATATATATATATATATATATATGTATATGTATATATATATATATGAATATACCTGTATATATATATATATATATATATATATATATATATATATAAAACTTTGAATATATATACATATATATTGTGTGTATGTTTAGTGGTTGGATAAAAAAATTGATCATCTGATGATATATTGTCAGATAATTGAATTTTCATGATCAACAAACAAATACAGATTCTTAGAGAATATTCTGGGACAGTATGACATAGAAGGAGACATTTAAAATTAATAAACAGTGTTTTTTAAGAGATGTAAAGGGAGGAAGTGATTAGTAATCTCTATATATTTGCCTAATTTCATTTTTCCATAGCTCTATTCAATAAAGAAAATCAGGACTCAATAAACCATGCCCATGTTAATCCTCTCCCTGTTGAAAGTAGCTTGAGATACCAGAAAACTTCCTTCCAAATGCTTGCTAAATTGAATAAATGATAATTAAATAGTATAATTAAATCTTTAAGCTGGACATGTGATATGCACCTGTAATCCCAGCACTTGAGAAGCGAGTGGGAAAATGTATTAAACTTGAGAGTTTGAGCAGCCTGGGCATCGTTAGTGAGACTCTTATGTCAAAAGTAAATTAATAAATTAAGTTTTAAGTCAGGATGGGAAAACCTGATGAGAAATGAAGAAATCATGTTCCCACAAAGTAAGATAATAATTGGGACTGACTGACTTACAGTATAAGGAACCAGATGTGGACTGCTTATTTGTGGATTTACATATCAGTTGCTATTCAGGAAGGGTATCATAGACCTATAGCACCTTAATGTACAGCAGGTATTAAGGAAGATTTGTTATCATTGAATGGGCACTAGACATTTCTATCTTGTACCAGAATGAGCGAGAATAAAAGTTGGTGTGGGCCTAAGACTTGGCATAAAAGTCACCCTAGCCTACATCTAGAAATAGAGTACTTAGGATGATAAAATTTCTCAGATCAGATTGACCAATTGAACACTGACTTATCTAAATAAAACTTGGAGTTTAGAAATGGAAAAAAAAAGTAAAAGAAAGAAAGTCACCCTAGAAACTAGAACCCTAAGCCAATGCTCATTAGTAAATACCTGGTCCCAGTCATGGTGGGTGCTTAAAATTTTCTGTTTCAGTCCTTTCCAAAGGAGCAAGCTCCTTCTCCATTACTACAGACTCCTACAAATGCACATTTGCAATGAAGCAATACATATGCTACTTGTGACACTTACCAGAGAGGCATCTGGGCATCTGCTCCCTAAGCAAAATCACACTCAGCCTTTATTTTGCCACAGTACATCAGGGTAGTGGGAGTCACTTCAAGGAGCAGGATGCTGCTGAGTGGCATTCAAGAGGCTAAGACCTGGCAGTAGCTGGCAGAAAGACCCCAGTGCTCTCTGGCTTGGCTGGCATCTCAGGGCATCTGATTTCCCAGCAGATGAGATGTCAGAATCTGTGGACACGCAGAGGGAGGAGCAGGTGTTGACCTCTGATCCACAGCCTTCTGGCACATTTCCTGTTTCTCTTCAATTGAAAAATCATTTATAGTAAATTGTTAGCCTTCTCCTCGTCCTATCTTGTCCCTAATGCCACCTGCCATCAACCAAGGCTTCATGTGGTTCTGCAGACACTTCTCCCTCAGGGGGGAAGCAGACACACTGCCTTTGAAGATTGGCGTATTTATATCTACTCTCCCTGTATCTTAGATTAGAGCATGAAACTTGAAACCACATTATTTATTCAGAGAGAGGGAGAGAGGGAGAGAGGGAGAGAGGGAGAGAGGGAGAGAGGGAGAGAGGGAGGGAGAGAGGGAGAGAGGGAGGGAGAGAGGGAGAGAGGGATAGAGGGAGAGAGGGAGAGAGGGAGAGATGGAGAGAGGGAGAGGGGGAGAGAGGGAGAGAGGGAGAGGAAGAGAGAAGACTTACCTTAATATATGAAAATGTCAGGATTTCTAAGTTTATTATGTGTCTCTGTTTTCAGGGAGATTGTTACGCAGTCTTTGGTATCATATATCTTCTCATCTATTCTAGAAAAATGATAATGTCTTCTTAGTAAGTAGTAAAACCAGTAAAATAATAGCTAATACATAATGCATCCAATGTAATATATAAAGTTTGATTATGATTCTATAGCTTCTATAATCATTCTTGTAAGCTTTATAAAACAGTGATTCATTCTAGTACCTGTTATGCTTGTTTCCCATTTCCCTCACTGGTTCCAATACTGGATTTGGCAAGTGTTTCTTTCACTCACTTTGCCTTCTATGCTTCCAGCATCTTCCAAGATATGGAAGAGTGAACATGAGACCTCAATGTCCCTCATTGATGCTGGTTGACTGATGCTCCTCCATGACCAGTGGTCCTTAGTAAGAAAGATGCTGAGGAAAGCTTTGTCCCACTATTCTTACTGCACACCACAATGTTTGTTCACCACTCTCCTTACATCATGGCTCACTCTTCCCCTCTATCCTACTGCATGTCCCAGTGCACCATCTGACAATTTCACAGCACCCAAAGAATTTTTTTCCAGTTAGTTCAGGTTGTGTAGCAAACTCAAGGATGACATTAGCTTTGCACATATTTGCAGTTTGGGTGAAAGTTGGTGGAGGTCACTTTTTTCCCTTGCTTGATACAGTAAGTGTGGTTTGAGGATGAGGGAGGACATTGTAGACCATTTTACACAGGAGAGTTGATGTGGTCCAGAATGTAGAACAGAGAGAGATTTCTGCCTTCATGAAACCTCTCCAGAAAATTGTCCCCAAATGATGTTAGGGAACCTCACAAGGTCATGGGGGTAGAAGTGGAATGAAAATATACCAGGCATATTGAGTGAGAATACCAGGCATAGTCTAGTCTGCTTGTGAGACCAAGATTTTACCCAGATCTGCTTACAACTTTCTCTTAATTAGAAATAAGCCAGTAAAATTGGCTCAGATTTGGTGAGGGAACTAGACATTACCTTTTAATAGGAATGATATTAAAATTTTGGGGACTATGATCATTGATGAGAACAATTTTTTTAAAAAAATACAATCTGTCACAGGATTGAAGCAGATTTTCAATGGAAAAGACTGAGTAGTTGCAAAAAAGATTATAGATGTTGTGTAAATTCTTAACTTCTAAATTGAAAAGTGTGAAGCAAACTGCATAGATAAACAGTCCTTAATCTTTTTGTGATACACGCTGTGATGACTAGTTTTAATTGGCAACAGAGCCTCAATGAGAGAGGCTGCCTAGAGCAGGTTGGTCAGTAGTTGTCTGTAGGGGATTGCCTTGAGTGTGTCAATTGGTGTTAAACAACCCAGCTCAAGAGTGTGCATTTCCATGTTGATAGCAACATTGACTGTGTTCCAAAGTTTTACATACTGCAACATTCACTTCTGGTTTGTTGGGTTCTTTGAGAGCTGGCTAGATCTTAAGACTGGAGTCCTCACAAATGAAATTATTTCCTCTTTAAAACAAATTCTAGAAATCTTCCTCACCACTTTCTACTGAGGTCATATAGAGTTAGGAAACAAACCCTCACTAGATGCTGAATTTCTTTGCTCTTTGATCTTAGACTTGCTAACTTTCATACAAGAGAAAATTTTCCATCATTTCCTATGGTGATCCGTGTTGGATTATTTTATTTTATTTATTTATTTTATTTATTTATTTATTTTTGGTTTTTCGAGACAGGGTTTCTCTGTAGCCCTGGCTGTCCTGGAACTCACTTTGTGGACCAGGCTGCCTTGAACTCAGAAATCCGCCTGCCTCTGCCTCCCAAGTGCTGGGATTAAAGGCGTGCGCCACCATGCCCGGCCTGTGTTGGATTCTTTAGAAGACACAGTAACCATATCCTGTGAGTGCTCACCTTTGATAATGTACTCAAACTCAGTAAGCTACTTAAAGGTGAACTTCAATGCAGAATCAGAAATCATAGAAACAAGTCTGTATTGTGAGGTTATTAGATGGAGGACAGCAGGTCAGCATTGTTATGAAGATAGTTTTGACTTTACAGACTTCCTGAAAATGGTTTGGGGAATTGGGAGTCTGAGTTTCACCTGAAGGCTCATGGTAAATATTCTATGAGTAATTATGCTCACTGACAAAATTAAGTAGGTTGATGAAAGCCTTCTGTACTATGGCCTTAAAAACCACAAAGCATGTGGTTTTCATGGCTGTTATTTTGTAAATAATCCCAAACCTATTTTTGAGAAATTCTATAGCATGAGACTTGGTAAAAGTGATAAAGGAACCATGAACAAGATTTAGCTCCAAACCCTGTATCTCTAAATGCTTAGGTCTGTCATTTTGAGAGGAAGCTCTGCCCTGTCTGTGTCTCTAACAGGGCACCACCACTTCCAGCTTCATAGCTCAATAGTAGCCAGACTCCTGCCCTGCCACCATGCCACACTTTCCCTGCCAAGATAAACACTATCTCTGAAACCATAAGCTTAAGTTAAATGATTTCTTCATTAGGTTTCCTTTGTCAGGCTATTTGATTACCAAAGTCATCACAGAAAAGAAACGAATACAGAGATCAGTAACAAGAAAGTAAGACCAATGCTGTGAAACCCCGGACTATGATGCTTTTGGAAGAAAGTGTGACATTTTAAAACTTTGTACTAGAAAAGCCATTGACAAGTCCCTTCCGGTCCTGCCAGCACTGGGGTAGCTAGGGCGCAGAGTCGGCTGACACCCACAAGACCTGCCACGGGATCTTAAGACCTCTGGTGAGTGGAACACAGCTGCTGCTCCAATCTAATTGCGCTGGACCTGACACTGCATTCATTAGGGAAGCAGAAAACCCAGCTTGATCAGGAGCACATGTCCCTTCTGGTCCATGCCAGCACAGGGGTACCTTGGGCATAGAGTCTGCGGACACCCATTAGGTATACACAGGACCCTCCACGGGATCTTAAGACCTCTGTGAGTGGATCACAACTTCTGCCAGGAGGCAGGTTTGAACACCAGATATCTGGGCACCTTCCCTGCAAGAGGAGAGCCTACCTGTAGAGAGTACTCTGAACACTGAAACTCAGGAGAGAGCTAGTCTCCCAGGACTGCTGATAGAGGCTAACATAAACACCCGAGGAACAAGATCTAACCAGAGACAACTACAACAACTAACTCCAGAGATTACCAGATGGCGAAAGACAAACCGAATCTTACTAACAGAAACCAAGACCACTCCCTATCATCAGAACTCAGCACTCCCACCCCACCCAGTCCTGGGCACCCCAACACACCCGAAAAACTAGACCTGGATTTAAAAACATATTTCATGATGAAGGTAGAGGACATCAACACAGACTTTAATAACTCACTTAAAGAAATATAGGGGAACACTGCTAAACAGGTAGAAGACCTTAAAGAGGAAGCACAAAACTCCCTTAAAGTATTGCAAGAAAACATGATCAAACAGTGAAGGAATTGAATAAAACCATCCAAGACCTAAAAGGGAAGTAGACACAATAAAGAAAACCCAAAGTGAGGCAACACTGGAGATAGAAAACCTAGGAAAGAAATCTGGAACCATAGATGCAAGCATAAGCAACAGAATACAAGACATGGAAGAGAGAATCTCAGGTGCAGAAGATACCATAGAGAACATCGGCACAACAATTAAAGAAAATACAAAATGCAAAAAGATCCTAACTCAAAATATCCAAGAAATCCAGGACACAATGAGAAGACCAAACCTACTGATAATAGAGAATGAAGATTTTCAACTTAAAGGGCCAGCAAATATCTTCAACAAAATTATAGAAAAAAACTTCCAAAACCTAAAGAAAGAGATGCCCATGAACATACAAGAAGCCTACAGAACTCCAACTATTTGGACTAGAAAAGAAGTTCCTCCCGACACATAATAATCAGAACAACAAATGCACTAAATAAAGATAGAATATTAAAAGCAGTAAGGGAGAAAGGTCAAGTAACATATAAAGGCAGGCCTATCAGAATTACACCAGACTTTTCACCAGAGACTATGAAAGCCAGAAGATCCTGGACAAATGTTATACAGACCCTAAGAGAACACAAATGCCAGCCCAGGCTACTATACCTAGCAAAACTCTCAATTACCATAGATGGAGAAACCAAAGTTTTCCACGACAAAACCAGATTCACACATTATCTTTCCACGAATCCAGCCCTTCAAAGGATAATAACAGAAAAAAAAAACAATACAAGGATGGAAACCACGCCCGAGAAAAAGCAAGAAAGTAATCCCTCAACAAACCAAAAAGAAGACAGCCACAAAAACAGAATGACAACTCTAAAAACAAAAATAATAGGAAGCAACAATTACTTTTCCAGAGGTTCTTTTATCCTTGAGAAAAGTTTTTGCTATCCTAGGTTTTTTGTTATTCCAGATGAATTTGCAGATTGCTTTTTCTAATTCATTGAAGAGTTGAGTTGGAATTTTGATGGGGATTGTATTGAATCTGTAGATTGCTTTTGGCAAGATAGCCATTTTTACAATGTTGATCCTGCCAATCCATAAGCGTGGGAGAGCTTTCCATCTTCTGAGATCTTCTTTAATTTCTTTCTTCAGGGACTTGAAATTCTTATCATACAGATCTTTCACTTCCTTAGTTAGAATCATGTCAAGGTATTTTATATTATTTGTGATTATTGAGAAGGGTGTTGTTTCCCTAACTTCTTTCTCAGCCTGTTTATCCTTTGTGTAGAGAAAGGCCATTGACTTGTTTGAGTTAACTTTATATCCAGCTACTTCACTGAAGCTGTTTATCAGGTTTAGGAGTTCTCTGGTGGAATTTTAAGGTCACTTACATATACTATCATATCATCTGCAAAAAGCGATATTTTGACTCCTTAATATTGAATAAAATCGACTTCCAACCCAAAGATATCAAAAAAGACAAGGAGGGACACTTCATACTCATCAAAGGTAAAATCCTCCAAGAGGAACTCTCAATTCTGAATATCTATGCTCCAAATGCAAGGGTAGCCACATTCATTAAAGACACTTTAGTAAAGCTCAAAGCACACATTGCACCTCACACAATAATAGTGGAAGACTTCAACATACCACTTTCATCAATGGACAGATCATGGAAACAGAAACTAAACAGGGACACAGTAAAACTAACAGAAGTGATGAAACAAATGGATCTGACAGATATCTATAGAACATTTTATCCTAAAACAAAAGGATATACCTTCTTCTCAGCACCTCATGGTACCTTCTCCAAAAATGACCAGATAATTGTTCACAAAACAGGCCTCAACAGATACAAAAATATTGAAATTGTCTCATGTATCCTATCAGACCACCATGGACTAAGGCTGATCTTCAATAACAACATAAATAATGGAAAGCCAACATTCACGTGGAAAATGAACAACACTCTTCTCAATGATAACTTGGTCAAGGAAGAAATAAAGAAAGAAATTAAAGACTTTTTAGAGTTTAATGAAAATGAAGCCACAACATACCCAAAGTTATGGGACACTATGAAAGCATTTCTAAGAGGGAAACTCATAGCTCTGAGTGCCTCCAAAAAGAAACTAGAGAGAGCACACACTAGCAGCTTGACAACACACCAAAAAGCTCTAGAAAACAAGGAAGCAAATTCACCAAAGAGGAGTAGATAGCAGGAAATAATCAAACTCAGGGGCGAAATCAACCAAGTGGAAACAAGAAGAACTATTCAAAGAATCAACCAAAGGAGGAGCTGGTTCTTTGAGAAAATCAACAAGATAGATAAACCCTTAGCCAGACTCACTAGAGGGCACAGAGACAGCATCCTAATTAACAAAATCAGAAAGGAAAAGGGAGACATAACAACAAACCCTGAAGAAATCCAAAACACTATCAGATCCTTCTACAAAACTGGAAAACCTGGATGAAATGGATAAATTTCCAGACAGATACCAGGTACCAAAGTTAAACCAGGATCAAGTTAACTTTCTAAACAGTCCCATATCCCCTAAAGAAACAGAAGCTGTCATTAATAGTCTCCCAACCAAAAAAAGCCCAGGACCAGATGGGTTTAGTGTAGAGTTCTATCAGACCTTCAAAGAAGATCTAATTCCAGTTCTGCACAAACTATTCCACAAAATAGAAGTAGAAGGTACTCTACCCAACTCATTCTATGAAGCCACAATTACCCTGATATCTAAACCACAGAAAGATCCAACAAAGATAGAGAACTTCAGACCAATTTCCCTTATAAATATTGATGCAAAAATACTCAATAAAATTCTCGCTATCTGAATCCAAGAACACATTAAAGCAATCATCCATCCTGACCAAGTAGGTTTTATTCCAGGGATGCAGGGATGGTTTAATATACGGAAATCCATCGACGTAATCCATTATATAAACAAACTCAAAGACAAAAACCACATGATCATCTCCTTAGATGCGGAGAAAGCATTCGACAAAATCCAACACCCATTAATGATAAAAGTCTTGGAAAGATCAGGAATTCAAGGCCCATACCTAAACATGATAAAAGCAATCTACAGCAAACCAGTAGCCAACATCAAAGTAAATGGTGAGAAGCTGGAAGCAATCCAACTACAATCAGGGAATAGACAAGGCTGCCCACTTTCTCCCTACCTATTCAACATTGTACTTGAAGTCCTAGCCAGAGCAATTAGACAACAAAAGGAGATCAAGGGGATACAAATTGGAAAAGAAGAAGTCAAAATATCACTTTTTGCAGATGATATGATAGTGTATATATAAGTGATCCTAAAAATTCCACCAGAGAACTCCTAAACCTTATAAACAGCTTCGGTGAAGTAGCTGGATATAAAATTAACTCAAACAAGTCAATGGCCTTTCTCTACACAAAGAATAAACAGGCTGAGAAAGAAATTAGGGAAACAACACCCTTCTCAATCGTCAAAAACAATATAAAATACCTTGGCGTGACTATAACTAAGGAGGTGAAAGATCTGTATGATAAGATCTTCAAGTCTCTGAAGAAAGAAATTAAAGAAGATCTCAGAAGATGGAAAGATCTTCCATGCTCATGGATTGGCAAGATCAACATTGTAAAAATGGCTATCTTGCCAAAAGCAATCTACAGATTCAATGCAATCCCCATTAAAATTCCAACTCAATTCTTTAACGAATTAGAAAGAACAATTTGCAAATTCATCTGGAATAACAAAAAACCTAGGACAGCAAACATCTTCTCAAGGATAAAAGAACCTTTGGTGGAACCACTATGCCTGACCTAAAGCTTTACTACAGAGCAATTGTGATAAAAACAGCATGGTAGTGGTAGGTATAACGACAGAAAAGTAGAATGGAATAGAATTGAAGACCCAGAAATGAACCCACACACCTATGGTCACTTGATCTTCCAAAAGGGAGCTAAACCCATCCAGTAGAAAAAAAGACAGCATTTGCAACAAATGGTGCTGCCACAACTGGTTGTTATCATGTAGAAGAATGTAAATGGATCCATTCCTATCTCCTTGTACTAAGGTCCAATCTAAGTGGATCAAGGAGCTCCACATAAAACCAGAGACACTGAAACTTATAGAGGAGAAAGTGGGGAAAAGCCTCAAAGATATTGGCACAGGGGAAAAATTCCTGAATAGAACAGCAATGGCTTGTGCTGTAAGATCGAGAATTGACAAATGGGACCTCATGAAACTGCAAAGCTTCTGTAAGGCAAAAGACACCGTCAATAAGACAAAAAGGCCACCAACAGATTGGGAAAGGATCTTTACCTATCCTAAATCAGATAGAGGATTAATATCCAATATATATAAAGAACTCAAGAAGATAGACTCCAGAAAATCAAATAACCCCATTAAAAATGGGGCTCAGAGCTAAACAAAGAATTCTCACCTGAGGAATACCGAATGGCTGAGAAACACCTGAAAAAATGTTCAGCATCCTTAATCATCAGGGAAACGCAAATCAAAACAACCCTGAGATTCCATCTCATACCAGTCAGAATAGCTAAGATCAAAAATTCATGTGACAGCAGATGCTGGTGAGGATGTGGAAAAAGAGCAACACTCCTCCACTCTTGGTGTGATTGCAAGCTTTTACAACCATTCTGGAAATCAGTCTGGAGGTTTCTCAGAAAATTGGACATGTTACTGGTGGATGATCCCTCAATACCTCTCCTGGGCATATATGCAGAAGATGTTACAACTAGTAAGAAAGAAACATGCTCCACTATGTTCATAGCAGCCTTATTTATAATAGCCAGAAGCTGGAAAGAACCCAGATGCCCCTCAACAGAGGAATGGATACAAAAAGTGTGGTACATTTACACAATGGAGTACTACTCAGCTATTAAAAGGAATGAATTTATGAAATTCCTAGGCAAATGGTTGGACCTGGAGGGCATCATCCTGAGTGAGGTAACACATTCAGAAAAGAATTCACATGATATGTACTCACTGATAAGTGGATATTAGCCCAGAAACTTAGAATACCCAAGTTACAATTACAATTAAGTTACAATTTGAAAAACCCATGAAACTCAAAAAGAACGAAGACCAAAGTGTGGACACTTTGACCCTTCTTAGAATTGGGAACAAAACACCCATGGAAGGAGTTACAGAGACAAAGTTTGGAGCTGAGACAAAAGGATGGACCATGTAGAGACTGCCATATCCAGGGATCCATCCCATAATCAGCCTCCAAACGCTGACACCATTGCATACACTAGCAACATTTTGCTGATAGGACCCTGATATAGCTGTCTTTAGTGAGACTATGCTGGGGCCTAGCAAACACATAAGTAGATGCTCACAGTCAGCTATTGGATGGATCACAGGGCCCCCAATGGAGGAGCTAGAAAAAATATCCAAGGAGCTAAAGGGATCTGCAACCCTATAGGTGGAACAACATTATGAACTAAACAGTACCCCGTAGCTCTTGACTCTAGCTGCATATGTATCTAAAGATGGCCTAGCTGGCCATCACTGGGAAGAGAGGTCCATTGGACACACAAACTTTATATGCCCCAGGACAGGGGAATGCTAGGGCCAAAAAGTAGGAGTGGGTGGGTAGGGGAGTGGGGGGGGGGAGGGTATGGGGGACTTTTGGGATAGCATTGGAAGTGTAAATGAGGAAAATACGTAATTAAAAAAAAGAAAGAAAGAAAAGAAAATCCATTGACAGCTATAGGCAGATCTTAGTGGGCCATGCCAGCAAAGGCTGGGAAGGAAGTAGAATAATGTGGATGGTGGAAGATTAACTAGTTAATGAGGTTTTTGAATGGAATAAGAACTATATGAACCACTGGGCTATTCATGTGATATTCTGGCACACCATCAGACCCTATTCTGCCCATATCCTGAGAATTTATGTGGCCACAAATTAAAACACAATGTACTTAATATCTCTCATAGAGGAAATTTCTTGATAGTAAAACATTGAATCTGTGGCATGGATATTTTTTATTAGTCTTATGCATATGTGTATTGAAAACTATTAACAAGAAAGGAAGGAAAAAATTAAAATGTATAGCTTGGGGCTAAAAAAAAAAAAGAGCACCAGGAGGCTTACTGTTATAGCCAAGACACATGCTGAAAATAAGAGACTGTAACTGTTAGATTAGTGTATAATAGAGACTCCAACTGATCTGTATTGGAACAGTAGAAAAGATACCCTAAAGTTGAGACCCTACATAGATAAGCCTTAGACCTGTGAAAAACACCCTAAGGGGTTGTTTGCTCCTAGAAAGCAGTTGCCTAGCAAGTTTGTTTTTTGTTATTTGTTTTTCTGGGTTTTTTTTTTGTTGTTGTTGTTGTTTTTTCCCCCAGTAGCTTCATAAGCTGCTGCAACTGTGGTCCAAGGGTTCCAGGGCCCATCCAAAGCTGGTCGCCATACTTGGCAGGCTGTCTATGTGGTCCTGGTTTTGGAGACAAGAAAGAGGCAAAACTCTAGTGGTCATGGATTATTTCCCTGCAGTTTCAGAGAACTGCAGAGGCCAGGCCGTGTGTAGGAGGGTAGAAGAGCCTGTGAAGATGTCCTCAGAGGACACTACATGAAGCTGTTATAGTGAAGCCTGGGTGCATTGGAGACCCAGAGCTGTTGGTGATGCCAGAGTCATAAGATATCTTGCTATAGAGAGATCTAAAAAGGGAGTGGAACCAGCCCAAGAGTTAGTTGTCTGCTTTACGCAGCAAAGGTGCAAGGGCAGAGTTAGTTAAGCCTTTGAAAGTACATCCAGGTAATAATCACAGTGCTACAGAATTGGCTCCCTGTCCTACTGGATTTCAGTCTTGCTTTGGCTCTGCTTTTCTGCTCTATGCCCCCATTCTTCCTTTTTTTGAATGGAAATATGACTGCTCTGCATTGTAATTTAAAACTATGCATAATTTGTGTTATATTTAAAATTTCAATTTACAAGTAATCAAGAGTTTACTGTGTGATTCATAAGATCCTTTAGAGTTTTGATTTTTGAACAATATTGAGAGATTATTTAGAGACTATAGGAACTTTTGAGGTTGGGCTAAATGACTTTTGCATAATTATTGGCAATGAATCAGTTCGATAAAGGGAAGGGGTTGTTTCAATGAGAGATGTCCCAGTTAGGCTTCTGACTTCAAGCATTTGCTCTACAGTTGATGCACGATTTGGTGAAGGTGGTGGGACTTTTATGACATGAAGTCTTGCTAGAAGAAGTATATCCCCAGAGACAGGCTTTGATAGTTTATAGCCTTGTTCCACTTCCTGTTATCTCTCTGCTTCCTGTTTGTAAATGACAATGTGTTTAGCTAACTTCCTGTTTCTATTGCCATGCTGTGCCTTTTCTTCCATGATGGACTCTATTCTTCTGAAAGTATAAACTAAAACAAACCATGTTTGTCTTAAGTTGTCATTGTGGCTTGCTTTATTTTGAGACCAATAGGCTCACATGTTGGAATATATGTTCCCAGTTGATAGGACCGTTTTGGAAGCATTAGGAGACATGGTCTTGTTAGAGAAGATATGTCACTGGAGTATTTGAAGTTTTAAAATATCACACCATTTTCACCCTCCCCCCTCCCAATCTGTTGTGTGCTTGTGGATCAAGACATATTTCTCAGCTATTGCTCTAGAGCTATGCCTTTCTTCCAGCTGCCATGTTCCCCATCCTGATGGTCATGGTCTCAAACCATCTGCCACCATGATCCCCAAATTACACATTTTTTTTTTTGTTACAAATTGCCTTGGTTACAATAGAAAGGTAAGTAAGAGATTTACATTTGTTAAGATATTTAGCACAAGACCCAAAAATAACTAAAATAGTGGTTCTTTGAATTTCTAGATCTCTAATCTTGCAATCCTTTCTACCTTTGGTCAGTTTCGGTAATAGCTATCAGCTTAGTGGCAAAATAGTGAGCCAAGTGCTCAGGCTGGCTGGCACCCACCATTGTCATACCATTCACGGTTGATGTTACATTTCCTTCCTGTTTTTAAAAAGCCTATTGGATTGTGAGGTATGCCCAAGTCTTTCTAACACTTGAGAAGCAGCAGCAGAGGATAATCTTGGTTCCCACCAAGCACTAGAACATAGTGGTTTCTCCATGGAATTAACCCCAGTACAGGAAGCTTAGAAAAGGTCCTTGGTCCTGGAGGTTGTAAAAAGTGCTAAGTTTTGTTGAGGACAAAGCATGTAACCATGGGCAGATTGAGCAGCAAAAGAAAGTTGCTGACTGTCAGGTATTGATAACGACCTTGCTTCCTATCCTTATTGTGTAGTTTATCACAAGCAATCTGTAAGGTAGGAACCACTAATATCAATTTTTAAAGGTAAAGACATTAAGGTAAAGTAAAATATCTTAAGGAGTCAGAAAGATGGGTTTGTAGTAAAAAACACTTGCCCCTTTTGTGGAGGACAAGATTTTGGTTATTACCGCCTGCATCAGGTAGCTCCTGACTCTCTGTAACTTCAGCTCTAGAGATTCAATGCCCTCTTCTCATCTTCATGAGCATCTACCTGCATGCATGAGCACACACATAAATCCTTTAAGATAAAATAAACAATTTCATTGTACAAGTTATGTTTCTAATGTTGTGATAAAACAACATGACCAAGGTGGTTTATAAAAGAAAGCATTTAATCAGACTTACCGTTCCAGAGGGTTCACATCCATGATGGCAGAGCAAAGGCATGGCGGTAGGAACAGATGAGAGCTCAAGTTCCAAAACTGTAAGTAGGAAGCAGAGAGTGCCTTGGGACTGACAGGAGACTTTTGAAACCTCAAAGCCTTTCCCGGTGACACACCTCCTCTGACAAGTTCATTTTAGATCTTAGGCTGTCCATATGTCCCAAAATGAGCTCAGGTGAACAGTAGAGGATCCTGGTGGTTGGATCAAAGCCAGTATTTCTCAGAAGTATGTGAAGTGACTTTCCCTCTCCTAAAAGAGTAATTTCCTTTGGCTCTCAATTGACATACACTCATGGTGCCAGTCAGCATAGCAAAGCTCATGCTGGCCTCCAGGCTCCCTCAGCATCACCAGTACCCCCATGCATTCAAAATTTCACTCGAACATTCTAGCCTTCTCATCCCCCTGTACCCTAAAGTCTCTCTCACTCACAGACTTCTCTCCCTCCAGCTATTCATCCTCCTTACAACACAGATTCTCTTATTATTCATTCACTATACCTTCTCTGGCTATGGTCTCTGTCTCTCTCTGTCCATTGCTGTCCTCTTGCTCTCTAGATAGTCTCTGTTCTATCTCTTGCTACCTCTCTCACTCACTGCTCTCTCCTGCTCTCCTGTTCTCCCGTTCTCTTGCTTTCCTAGTCCTGGCCATGTCCTATCTGCTTTCTTTTCTCTCTGCTCTGAATGAACTCTTTCAGATACCTCTGGGTATTTTGTCCCTCTTAGTCACAATACCCGATCGAGCTGGAACAGTTTGTTGGAAGTTTCTTTATTACAACCCCTTAAAATCACTCCACACTTCCCATTCTATCCCAAACTATTCCACCAACCGAGGCCCCAGGATTCAAGCACAGGAGCTTGAACCACCACATTCATAAAAAAACGTTTAGTTTGAGACACAAGATCAGGTTATTTTATTGCACATCTGGGCTGATTGGCATTTAGGCAATCAAAATTTCCTGATTAGCTTTCATTCTGTGGTGGCAAAATTTGTATGGGTGCAGACAAGGAGTAGCTTCAAGCAGAGGTTCTCCCCACACCAAAATACTACTCCATAGGTGAGTCATAAATCTGAGCTACACATAGCCATGATTCTCTTTCCCCTTTCTTGGCCTGGAAGGACTTACCTCTAGAAAAGATCAAGACAAATGCACCAGAATTGTATAGGTCTCTTACTACAGCAAAACATCCGAGAAAGCCTGACATGGTCAGAAAATCATCTACGAAATCACTTCGTCCTTGCAAATGAGACTGGATCTAATTATGAGCACTACTGCTACCATTAAGCACAAGGAAGAGAAGAATCCGCTGTTGAAAACAGAGAAGCATCGTGTGATAATGAAATGGTCACTAGTCAGCCATTAAGTGTAAGAAAAATGTGTAAACAGGGGACATAAAGAAACAATCAATTGCTCCAGCGGTGGCACCTAGAGGGTGATTGTTCTTTACAGATAATTGCAATTTAAGTAATATTTTATCCCTTTCAGTGGAATATGAAATGATTTGGCCACAGGGATTTTCTTTTTTAACCTGAAGAAACACATTACTTCTGCTCAGTTCAGGTTCAATCTTATTTTCACCTGGTTTACAAGGGAGATTCTAAGAATTTTTTTTTCCTCCTTTTTGAGAAGCAATTTTTTAAAATTTTTAAGGAAGTGTCTTTAAGGAAGACACTGATGTAAGTGGCATCTTGGTAGCTGTGAGAGCATGAAAACTTGTCTGGTCTAAGACACAACGAATTATTCTGGAAAGACCATTATTGTACTGAAAAGATTGTACTTTGCATACCGATTTAATTCCAAATGACCCAGGGAGGCAATTGGATCCATGATCCCAGTTTCTTTGTGTGTAAATGAAACATTAATTTTACTCCATGAATAAGATGGTTGTAGTTAGAGTACATAAAAGCATTAAGGTGAATTTTAGAGATGATACTATTATTTATGTGGGAAAGCTTCAGTAGTAAGCAAATTAAAAGAATAAATGGTCCATTTTAAATGTATCTATCCCTGATTTCTGGACTCATATATTTCTGTCTGCTAGAAAGGTCTTTCTGGTTGCCAAAATTTTAACCTATTTTTATATACATTTATACACACACACGCACACACACACACACACACACACACACGTGTGTATACTTAAAATAAATAATTTGTGAAGAATTGCAATGATAAGGACTTTGTTGAATTGTACACAGTGACCCAATATGAGAACTTTTAAAAATTAATATTCCTTATTAAAAATGGGAGTAGATATCCTTATCCACAATAATGGAAAAATGAATGTGTCTAGTAAAAGTTGAGTAAGAATATTCATATGTATTTGATTTAAAATGAATAAATTTCATGACTGCCAGTGAATAGGCTTGTACATTGGAGGTTTGCATAAGAAAATTTTAAGTTGAAGAAATTGATACACTGTGAGAACAGAGTTCTGGTAGTAAATGATTTATTTAATCTATTCATTTGAATATGCCATCCATTCTCAACATTTCTGAGGGCTGTGCATTATAACTACGTGGCTGAGTATAATACCTAATAATTTGCAAATTGCTTTGTTGGTCTTGACATATCACTCCATTTATAATGAAGAGTCCTTGTGAATAAGCATTGTAACCTTCACAAGCTCTTGAGAAGGGCCAAGTCGAAGGAATGAACAAAGCCCAGCCAACCACCCACTGTAGAGTGGCTTTAATATGAATGCTCCCTACCTCACAATATAGGAAATGTTTTCATCCCATCCATGGACCTCAGGTAGCATTCCTCGGAGACTGTGATGCAGCACTTCATGGCCTTTTATCATTTCTTAAGTGTTTTTATCATGAGATAGTCCAGACATGAAGGTTTCAGAGAGATTGATAATGTAAGGAATGTTCTTTGCTAACACAATAGGAACAATTTTTAATATTGCCAAGTTAATTAATAAAAGACTACATCGTACTTTTAAAAGCTGTGATGATGCCCATCATGCAAAGACAAAATATTAGATGGACCTTGTGTGTGTCTTCCTCACAGTTCTCAATGCCACTCTTAACTGTGCCAATGATTTACCCTCCTCAAGGTTACTTCACTTTCTATGGAGAAGTGTCTCTAACCGACCTTGGGTAGTAAAAATGGAGAGGTAAAATTAGGCCATTTGTATATAGTAATCCTGAAACAATCCTTTCAATTGTGCTATCGACATTTTTATTACATCAATACTTTAAAATAAAATTTGTAGACAGAAATATTAATGTCTTCCATAACCATTTGTCTTCAAGTAAACTCAAAATATAATGTGGTTCTAGTTATTCACATATGCTTGTTAGGAAATGACAGGAGATATATTCCATTTTGAAATTTCATTAACTGTGGTTGGGTTTGGGGTAAGGCACAGTATGAAGCTGCAGCTAAGAAGACTATCTTAACATTCTTACTTCTAAATTTCTCACTAGAAATATAATAATTAAGCAATGTGTACTGACATAAAATCATTTTATTTTAATTTACTTTGTGAGATTATATAGATTGTTAAGTGTGTAGATTGTTAAGACATATTTTCTGTAACATCTCTACCCACTGATACAACTCTAAATAGTATGACAGTCTCTTTCTCCATTTTATTCTCTAGCCATATGGATTGTCATTCTTCAAGATCCAGTTCAGTGCCCTTCAGAGTTTACTTTGGTTGAAGAAATGGTGTGTCTCTGTTCTCCTGTGTGTTAACCAGAAGCCACATGCAGCTATTGAGAATGTGCAATGGGACTGATGTGACCAAGGAGTTGGGTTTTATGGAATTGCCACCCACTTCCAGTTACACTTATGTGCAGGTGATTAGAGGCTATTGACTAGGACAGCATATCCATGGTCCTCAAGGGAGGTGTAGTGGTTCTGATTTCCAGTCCTTTCAGTTGTAATAGTCTACTCTTTTTCCTATATCACACCTTAATGATCCTTTTTGGCTATTTCTCACTTCACAGTGTAATTTTTGTAAGTAAGTCTCATGTACTTCTTAGACCAGTATGAGTGTTCCTGCCATGGAATATATTAGTTGCCATATAATGCCATATTTTTATCACTTCTATTTTCTTTTGAACTCTTAATTCTAGACTTTAGATTTGATTCAAAGCTGTGTATGTCTCCCTGAATCTTTGGCACATGGAGAATATCCAGTTGTTGTTTACAGAATGAGGGAAAAGTTGTGAAATGTGCTATTTAGATTTGAAAACTATATCTTATCATAATGTAAGGTAATACTTCAAATAATTTGAAATAATTTTTCATTAAAGCACACATTTAAGTTCTGGATCATGTATTTCTCAACATATAATTCATGCTTATAACCTTAATGTCTTTATTAGTCTATGTCTCCAAAATTTTGTAGTTACTAAAATTCTATATTTAATGAATTACCAGACATAGGATACTATAAAAATCCCAGAATAAGCCAGGCATGGTGACACACTCATTTAACTCCAGGACAGGTAGATCTCTGTGAATACAAGGATGACTGGTCTAAATGGCAAGTTCCAGGATACTCAGAGCTAAGTTGAGAGACCCTGAAAAACCAAAGTGACAAAACCAACAAAAGTATATGATACCTCCACAGTTAGGAGTAACCACTGCTCCTTCAGAGTACCTGGGTCCAGTTCCCAAAACTCACATGGCAACTGATAGCCATCTGTAATGTGAGTTTCAAGGGATCCAGTGACCTCTTCTGACCTCGGAGGCAACCAGGCACTGATGTGATGCTCACACATATGTGCAGGTAAAATATTCATAACACATAAAATAATAATATATTAAGAAAAATAAAAATACCTTATAGACAGCTATGCATTTCTTTTGCATTTTGAAGATATGAAATTATTGATAAGTTAGCTCTCATTTCTATAATTTAATTCCCTTAATCATTAATCATAAAGACAATTTTGGCTTGTACATTTCATAATTCTGTATGCAGTGGATTGAATTGTAGTACAGTGAGTTCTCAAAACGACAGAAGTGACTGGATAATATAAATAATACTATCAAATAATCACTTGAAAGTCAAGTATGTATATTTTTCAGGCACATGTATTTAAGAGTAAGGAACTTTCAATAACATTTACTATGAATATTACTTTTAAAGAATATGTAACAAGGCCATATTACTAAAAAGTTTCTTTGATGTCTTAGCTTAATTCTTGTCTGTCTGGGTGCAGATAGAAAATCTTCCCCTTATGACATCTATGAAAATATTTTATGGTTCTATCCAGAAACATAGCCATGGAAAGCTATTCACAGTCTGTGGCATTGTGAGTCAATGTGTTGGAGGCCAAGATGAACTCAATAATAGAAACAAGTTCCTAATTTTGGTATTATAATTTTCAACTAAGTAGACAGATTAATTTTCCAAAAACTAAGTCATTTGTTCCTTTATTCATTCAGTAGCCATCACTTGCTGAAGTTTGAGAAAGGGATGCATATTTTGAAATATTCATAATTTTATGTTTACTTTAATGTCTACTGACAAGTTTGAAATAGAAGATCATAGGTGGGTCTGCAAATAACTATTCCAATGTTAAAATGACAATTTTATATAATGTCACGTTTACGTACTTACATTACCATTCCAACTCATCCACCAACCCTTTCAAAAATCATGGAATGGCCATCCTCACTTTTGTCTAGTGGATAACTTGTTTATTTAGTAAGTAAAGTGAGTTGAAACTTCTATAAATAAATTAAAAGGCATTAATGTATTGTTCCTTATTGATACAGTTTAAATCACTTTGAAGAGACAGGAGTTTCCTTTTCAATTCTGCACATCTTCTCAAACAGACTCTGAAAACATTTTAATGATTCAGTGGGCCATTTCCTGCATGTTAAAATACAGTGCATCTGTTATCAAAGTGTTAATATCTCTCAATCTAAAGCACCTTCTATATTCTTTAATTTGAGTAATCTGTTCCAGTTACTATTTCTAGGAAACAATGTACTCCCTGAGGTGACTTCACACCACAGTAAGAATTTCATTTTATCAGTCTGCAATCTGGCAAAGCCTGGATCATCTCTGCTTTGCATTCGTCAGGAGGCATGAGTCAACTGGGGACAGACTAGTCTGGTTCAAGACAACTCTGTTGTGTGGCTGGAACAGTGGCCATGAATTAGTTCCTTTCTGCACAGGACTGGTCCTCAGGGTATTTGAACTTCCTTATAAAGAGCTATGTCAACTCCTCAAAGAGAGCAGAGGTGAAAGAAATTACACACATCAGGCTATCTTTGGCCCTCTAGGATTAGATGAGGAGAAAGAGAGGAATCTAGAAGTGGGAAGATTCTTGATTGATTAAAGACTGTAAGTGCTTTTTGTGTTACTATGACCATAGCGTCAGAAGGAAATAATTTAAGGAAGAAGAGATTTATTTGGGTTCATGGTTTCAAAAATTTTACATATGGTGCAAACACATGTTTGAGCCACTCGGCTTATGTCAGTGGAAAATGTTCATATCATGGAAAACTGGTGGCCTCTAATCCAGCTAAATCCTATGTTCTAAAGACTCTTGAGGTTTTCTTTTTTTTTAATTTTATTAATTACATTTTTATTTATTTATTACGTATTTTCCTCAATTACATTTCCAATGCTATCCCAAAAGTCCCCCATACCCTCCCCCCCACTTCCCTACCCACCCATTCCCATTTTTTTGGCCCTGGCGTTCCCCTGTACTGGGGCATATAAAGTTTGTGTGTCCAATGGGCCTCTCTTTCCAGTGATGGCCGACTAGGCCATCTTTTGATACATATGTAGCTAGAGTCAAGAGCTCTGGGGTATTGGTTAGTTCATAATGTTGTTCCACCTATAGGGTTGCATATCCCTTTAGCTCCTTGGGTACTTTCTCTAGCTACTCCATTGGGAGCCCTGTGATCCATCCAATAGCTGACTTTGAGCATCCACTTCTGTGTTTGCTAGGCCCCCGCATAGTCTCACAAGAGACAGCTATATCTGGATCCTTTCAGCAAAATCTTGCTAGTGTATGCAATGGTGTCAGCGTTTGGAAGCTGATTATGGGGTGGATCTTTCAAAGTAACACTATGCTCTGTCTTTGGAGGCCATTTTGTGAGTATTAAGATAGCCTCCACCCTGGCAACTTGTTGTACTTTTTCCTAAAGCAGAAGAGATGTCCTTATTTGGTCCTTTGTAAGTTCTAGCTTTAGCCCAGTTCCAGTGGTATATACCTCCTGCACACTATCAGGAGGGGCTTTCTGTAACATTTTGAATTAGTGACTCAGTCTGACTCAATCCCATTCCCCTTTGCTACTGTAGGGCTAAAGTATCATTGTACTGTACTTCTTTCTGATGCCTTTAGAGACAGCTTCTGTCTTTCAGGATTTTCCAACCAGAAAAGGTTATCAGGATTCATATAACCAAAAACTTGTCTCAAATCATCCAAGAATATCAACACATCTGAGTTTGATGGCAAGCACTGTTTTTCCTAATTAGAAAAAGAGAGGCAACTATAAGCAACCAGTAACTTACTCCACAGAGATTCTCTATGTTAATTGAACCTTTTTCATTTATCATGTTCTTTCATTTACCTAGGTCAGAGGTGGACAATAGACTAAGGGCCACAGACCTAATTAATATTTCTGTACTAAATTAATAAACCATATATGTATATATGCATATATATATGTATATATATATGTACATATATATATATATATAAATATATATATATATATATATGTTCTAGCATTGAATAGAAGATGTAGGGACTTAGGAGAACTTAACACTTGTTCTCAGTATTAAGGTGTCAATAGCAAGGAAGATGACCACTTCCATTTTACATCATTTAATATATAAACATAATTGAGCATTGTAAATTACTTGATTTTAGTTCATTGATATTCAAGGGGGGCATTATTGTGTACCTACAGCAAACCAAAGACTAAAGGATGGAAAGACATTTCCTTTCTAACTAGAGTCACAAGCAATTGACATCATTGAAGGTATGTTTACAGTTGGCAAATCTTGTGCTAACATAGTCAAGGTTTCATCATTTTATTATGGCATATACAGTTCGGTAACACACTGGTGGAGTCTTGAGTAAAATTAGCCATTGTTTTAATGCAGTCGATAAAGTAAGTTGGGACCACTGTAGTCACAAAGCAGGCATGTGTAACCAACACATCTGGCACAGTCTGAGATGTAGGTGATTCCCCAAAGGCAGAAATTCAATTTCCTTCTAACTTGTAGAGTGGTAAACTTTGCCCATTACATTCCACAGACCAGAAAGAAACATCAGAATTTTTAATTGAGATGGCTAGTATTTTATGAGACTTCAAACAGAAAAGACATGTAGTATAAGCTTGGTCTTCTATATATAAAGTACTTATAAGGAAAATATTGTTTGCATTCTAGGATAGGCACCAAGAGAATAGTCCCTTTTACTCCTCACACCCTGGTTCTCAATGATTTTATTGCAAGGTGAGAGATATAACAAACCCTCAGCATATGACTGTACTAACAGAGTATCAAGTATTTACTAAACAACCTGTGCCTAGTGTACCATGTGCTCACTAAATGGTCAGTCAATAATACTTAATAAACAAATCAGTAGTAAAGAAATTATACTTTGAGGACTTGGGGCTGTTGAAAAATATTTCGAGTCAAACGAGTGCTTCTTGATGTTTTATTTATTCTGCCAACTCCTACCCGATGTGAGTACAATATGATGAATGAAATTGTTTTGCTTGCGTGAGACGGATTTCACTCTTTCGGTGACTTTAATAGAAGAAAAGATTGAGTTGCTGCCTTGGGAATCAAATAGACAGAGAAAGGAAGGAATAACTCCTAAGAAGATTAAAACCCTCAGCTTGGGGCTGTCTTTAAATTCAGCATTGGACTTCTCTGCAGGATCCTTCTCCCTTGTAATTTCAGGTTAATCTACCAGCCTATGGTTCATAAGCAGGATTGGAGGTAGAGTTTGACTCTATATTTATTTATTTTCTAAATCTATCAATACACAGGTGGTAGATTTAGCCAGGGGCTGCAATTGAAACTGGGCCTGCCTTTGAGTTTTGAAGAGGGTCAGGCAGAGTTGGGTGGGCTCTAATTTACTGTGAGAAGTTTTTCCTAAATGAAAGCCAGCCTCTAGGAGGGAAGAATGTGAACAACAGAGAAATGGGAAGGCAGGTGTGGGGGTGGTTAATTGAACCAGTACACATTTGCTACTACTGTGTGTGCATCGCGGGACATTCCACATATGAAGCAAAGAAATGACCAAGAGCTGTGTGATGAAGCAGTCAGTGTTCCTCAGCATTGACTGTTTTCCCAAGAGTTTCCTGATTTATAATCACCTGATGAAAGACTGGCAAAGGTTAAAAATTCTTGCCTGGTTGCTTCACTATGACTAATTTTTTTATGAAAAAAATATCAATTGACTTTTTCTTTTTATATGGTGTCTTAAAGGAAACGCTTCTAATGATTTTGCCAAATAATCAAAAATGAGTTTGGCAAGCATATTTTGCACTCTAGCTTCTGAAGTCATTTTGCAAGAGAATAGACAAATCTGTTAGAAGAACTGGGTTGTGAACCTGTTTGGGAGGATGACTTCCTCAGAAAGACTGTCTATCCTGCTACTTATGAAGGATGTGTGCTGACTCCTGTTTAAACATTACAGATATTGTATGTGTGTTAAAGGCAGCTCTGCACAAAATCCTGAAAGTCCGCAGTTTGTTCCTCTCTATTCACATGTTGATGTTTATTTGCATTTGTGAATTTGAGCTATGTCTCCACGGCATATTTTAGGCTCTAAGTTCTTAAAGGGTAGGAGTTGTTACTTTCTGATTAACTTTGTATATCTTCCAGCATAGGTCTCTCGCTATACATATACAAAAGCTTAATGTATTCAATCTGTTGAAAAAAATTACCAAGCCTGGGATTCCTCAAGGGTAAAACTGTATTTGGTGATATTTTCATTTAAACATGGACTTCATCCAGCCCCATTCTTCAACAGAGCTCTCCTAAGGTAAGTTTAGAGAGAGAGAACGAAAGCAAAATGCTGCAATTTCAATACGTGGGCAGGGGGAAAGCTGATTCTGCCATAATGTATAGCTGACCTGTAACAAGCAATCAACCTTCACATGTTCCCTTAGTTCCTGCTGGTTCACTGGAGCAACAGAAGACAGCACTGTCCTGGAAGGAACATAGCAGCTATGATGGACTTGAGTTTGGGTTTCTATTCTGTTCCACCCAGACCTGTACAAACTAGAAAAATGATCAAAGTGGCTTATATGAATCTCAGGAAAATGAGGTGAGGAATTGTGATGTCTGCGTGGAAGCAGGGAGGAGATGCTAGGCAAGGACTGGAGCTCCTGTGTCCCTCAAGATCAATCAGAGCCAAAGATTACAACCACAACACACTTCAGAAGACTGAAGCAGGGAATGGAGTATGCACAGAAGTGTTGACATATTAGTTATGTGCTGGTTCAAACATTTAGGCTAGTTCTGACTCATATAAAAGAATATATGAAACCATCTATCAGATTTTACTTATTTCATTAAAGATAAAGTGTTTCCCACACTGGTCAATCTAAATGTCTACCAAGTTTTATAATTTATAATAAAATAAAACACTTCTGTCTTTTCTCTTTTGTAACCATTTGCCGCCCCCACCCCCATTTTTTTTACAAGGTTTGTGGATTCATGGAGATTTTTCCATAATTTTACACTGAGTGCTGCAATTACAGACAGCATCTCTATGGTTGTAAGGAGGAAGCTCTTTCGGCTTTCTTAGAATTTCATCCAGGGGTAAAAGTTTAATTTATTTATGAGTAAAGATCTCCAGATTACCTATTATTTCATTTTTTACATCATTTCCCCTTCACCCATCTTTTCTTTTCCTACCCTTCTTTGTTGATATTTGTATTAGTACATTTGTTTCTTTACTTGCCTTATCTGAAATATAAACTTTTGTTGCCTTTTCCTGAAATGATCAAGATTTAGATTAATTGTTCAACTTTATTCTTCCTTTTCTCAGGATTCATTTATTTGTTGGTATTACCAGCTGTTCCTTCTCAATACATTAGACCTTTTATTGTTTGTTTTCTTTATAATAAAAAGGTAGAATTGTGATTATTAAACACTTACTGATTATTTTTACTCTTTAGAGCTTCAAATGAAAGACCTTAAAATAGTGCTTTTCTCAAACTAAATTCAATTTCATAAAATTTAATTTGGTATCTTGTTGTTCATTGTAAATACTAATTTTTTATTTGGTGGAAGACTTTAGTATTGTATCCGCAAGACATTAATAAATTTCTGATGTTGGTAACAGTAGTTCATGGGGTATGTTTTATGAACCACAAAAGAAAGGGAGAGTAAATGAACAGCAATGCATGAGGTGTGTGTGTGTGTGTGTGTGTGTGTGTGTGTGTGTGTGTGTGTGTTTGTGTGTATTTGTGTGTGTGTGTGCACATGTCTGTATGTATGCATGTGTATGTGTGTGTTTGTGTGTGTGTAACAAATATTACTCATCACAATGCTGCATATTTGTAATGCAGGAGATAAGCTACACAATACAGGAATCTATGGGTTTTTTTTCACTAATCAGGGTTTGATCAAGAGGTAGAAAGTGCATAAAATATTAATGATAGAAAGTTTAATGTGTTGAATAATAAGCAATTGGGACTGGAGATTGGTCAGCAGGACTTAAGGACAATTAGAACTACTATAGAAAGCACAGATGTAAGTAGCAATCACTAAACCACTGCTAGATCATCCAGTCAAGAGTCTATAACCTCTCTCAAGCCTCCCCCTCTTCCCCACTAAGGACTGATCCAGGCCTTGTTAGGGAGGGCATTATGAAGGGCTGGCTCACTGATTGTCACAGGCTTAGATGTGAGTGGACAGCAGTGGAACTTATTGCACATCTTCCTTCTAAGTTGTTAGAGACAGGCGTCTCTGAAATCACATAAGCACCAAAGCACCAAGGATGACACCAAAGGAAACTGGCCACTGATGCCTGTGCACTACAAGATTAGGTGTTGGCAAAGCTGTCCAGGGTACTAAATCCAAGCTAGTGTATCAGACCCTGAGAAGGATCCTTCTGTCTACACTGTCTCTGGAGTGCTCTCTGCTGGCAAAGTTTACCGTTTTGAAAGGGACACAGTTGAAGGACTCTCTAATGACAATTGGATTAGGTACCAATCATGTTTGCCTTCCTGGGTCTGCATTACTGTACTCAGGATATATATTTTTTTCTAGTTCTAACCATTTTTTTCTAGTTCCAGCTTCTAAATTTCATGATGTCATTGTTTTTAACATAAGAGCAATACTCCATTGTGTAAATGTACCGCATTTTTAAAAATCCAGTCTTCAATTGAGAGACATCTATGCTGTTTCAAGTCTCTGGCTATTATGAACAAAGCTACTATGAACACAGTTGAGCAAGGGTCTTTGTGGTAGGATAGAGTGTCTTTTGGGTAGATGCCCAGGTATATGCTGGGTCTTGAGGTAGAAGTATTCTCAAAGTGACTGTATAAATTTGAACTTCCACCAGCAATGGAGGATATTCCTTTTGCTCCATATCCTCATCAGTATGAGATCTCACTAGTGTCACTAGTGCACTTCTGATGGATGTAAGATAAAGTCTCAGAGTCATTTTGATTTGCATTTCTCTGATGGCTAAGGATGTTGAACATTTCTTCAAGTGCTTGAGATTCCTCTGATGAGAATTCTCTTTAGACCAGTAACTCAGTTTTAATTGAATTATTTGATATTTTTATGTCTAGTTTCTTCAATTCTTTATATATTTTGGAATTTTACCCTCTGTCAGATGTATAGTCAGTATAAATCTTTTCCTATTCTGTAGGCTGTTATTTTGTCCTATTGATAGTGTTTTTTCCCTTTATAGAAGCTTTTCAGTTTCATGAGGTCCCATTTATTAATTGTTGATCTTAATGCTTGTTTTATTGGTGTTCTGTTCAGGAAGCTGTCTCCTGTGCCAATGCATTCAAAGCTGTTCCCTACTTTCTTTTCTACTAGGCTCAGTGTATCTGGCTTTATGTTGAGGTCTTTGATTCACCCAAACATGAGTTTTGTCCAAGGTAATAGAACATTTGCACTCTTCTATGTGTAGATATCCAGTTAGACCCGCACTATTTGTTGGAGATGCTTTCTTTTTTCCGTTCTATAATGTTGGTTTCTATGTCAAAAATTAAGCATCCATATGTCTACGGATTTACTTCTGGGTACTGAATTCATTTTATTGCTCAACCTGCCTGTTTTTATACTAATACCATGTAGTTTAAAAAAATTACTCTTGTTCTGCAGTAGAGCTTGCCATCAGGGATGGTGATACTTCCAGAAGATCTTTTAATCTACAGGATTCTTTTCATTATTCTGGATTTTTTTGTTTCTATATAGGGTTGAGTATTATTTTTTCAAAGTCTGTAAAGAAATGTATTGGATTTTTGATGGGAATTGAATATGTAGATTGTTCTTGGTAAGATGGGTATTTTTTATTTTTTTAGGTTAATTCTACAGATTAAGAGCCTGGGTGATCTTTCCATCTTCTGACACCTTCTTCAATTTCTTTCCTCAACAACTTGAAGTTCTTATCATACAGGTCTTTCACTTGCATAATTAAAGTTTCCCTAAGATATTTTACATTATTTTGGCTATTGTCAAGGGTATTGTTTCCCTAATTTTTTTCAGCCCTTCTGTTGCTTGTGTATAGTATGATTAGTGATTATTTTTTAGTTAATCTCGTATCCAGCCAGTTTGCTAAAGGTGTTTACCAACAGTAGGAGTTCAATGGTAGTATTTTGGGGTTCATTTATATATATCATCTGAAAATGGGGATATTTTGACTTTTGTCTCTCCCTTGGTCTTCTTTATTTGTCTTATTGCTCTAGCTAGACGTTCAAGTGATAGGCTATATTCCCTCTATCCTTTCTGATTTTGTAAATTTGGATATACTCTATTTTAGTTAGCTTGTCTATAGTTTGTCCATCTTGTGATTTTCCTCCAAATACAACTCTTTGTTTCATTGATTCTTTGTGTTGTTCTATTTGTTTCTATTTTGTTGATTTGATCATTGTGATATTTAATTATTTTGATATTTCCTGCCATCTATTCCTCTTGGGTGTGCTATTAAGTTGTTAGTATGAGATCACTCTAATTTCTTAGTGAAGGAGCTTAGTGTTTTGAACTTCCCTCTTAGCACTGCTTTCATTGTGTCCCATATGTTTGGAATTGTTGTGCCTTCATTTTCATTGAATGCTAGGAAGTCCTTAATTTCTTTATTCTATGTTAACCCAGTAGTCACTCAGTAGATAGTTGTTCAGTTTCCATGAGCTTTCTGTTGTTTTAATATCCAGCTTTAGTCTGGTGTTCTGATAGGATATAGGGAGTTAGTTAAATTTTATTGCATTTCAGTTTTCTTGTACCTGTTAAGACTTGCTTTGTGACTGAGTTGGTGATCAGTTTTGGAGAAAGTTCCATGAAGTAGTGAGAAGAAGGTATATTCTTTTGGGTTTGGGTGAAGTTCTCTGTTGATATCTATTAGGTTTATTTGAGTCACAGTATATGTTAGTTTTATTATTTTTCTGTTTGATTTTGTTTAGATGACCAGTCCATTGGTGAGAGTGGGGACCTGAAATCTCCTCCTCCTTTATAGGGTTCGGTGTGTGATTTAAGCTTTAGTAATACTTCTTTTACAAATGTTGGTGCTCTTGATTTTGAGGCATAGATGTTCAGAATTGCAACATTACTCTGATGGATTTTTCCTTTGATGAGTATGAAATGTTTTTCCCTATCTCTTTTGATTAATTTTAGTTTGAAGTCTATTTTTTAGATATTAGAATGGCTATAACACCTTGCTTCCTGGGACCATTTGCTTAGAAAATCTTTTTCCAAGCTTTAACTCTTAGGTAATGTTTATCTTTGAAAATGAAGTGTGTTTCTTGTATGCCACAGAAGGATAAATCCTGCATTCACATCCATTCTGTTAGCCTATGTCTTTTTATTGGAAAATTGAATTCATTAATGAGTGGTATCAATGAACAATTATTAATTTTGTTATTTTGGTGGTTGTGGTGGTGGTGGTACTGTGTGTGTGTGTTCCCCATGGATGTAGTAAACCTCCTTGTGTTGGAATTTTCCTTCTAGTACCTTCTGTAGAGCCAAGTTTGTGGATAGATATGGTTAAATTTGTCTTTGACATAGAATATCTCTTTTTCCTCTATCTATGGTTGTTGAGAGTTTTGCTGTGTACAGTAGTTTGAGATGGAATTCGTGGTCTCTTAGAATCAGTCTCTTAGAATGGTCTCTTAGACATCAGTCTAGGCCCTTCTGGCTTTTTGAGTTTCCATTGAGAAGTCAGGTGTAATTCAAATAGGTCTGCTTTTATATCCCTCTTGCAGCCTTTAATATTCTTTCTTTGTTCTGAATATCTAATGTTTGATTTTTTATATGGCAAGGGGTGAGCCTTTTATATTCCAATATTTAGTGTTATATAAGTTTCTTGTACTTTTATAGACATCTCCTTCTTTGAGTTAGGGCATTTTTCCGCTATCTGGGCCTTTGAGCTGGAAATCTTCTCATTATTCTATTCTTATTATTCTTAGAGTTGGTCTTTTCATGGTATCACAGATTTCCTGGATATGTTTTATGTCAGGAACTTTTAGATGTAACATTTTCTTTAACTGATGTATTGATTTCTTCCATCCTATCTTCTACCTCTGAAATCCTCTTTCATCTGTTGTATTTTGTTGGTGATGCTTGAATCTATGGTTTCTGTTCATATACCCAGATTTTCCATATCCAGAATTCCCTCAGTTTGTGTTTTCTTTATTGATTCTATTTCCTTTTCCAGATCTTGAACTGTTTTATTCATTTTCTTGAACTGTTTGTTTGTTTATTTGTTTTCCCTTTGTCTTTCTTGAAGGGATCTATTCACTTGGTCCAATTGTTTGTGTTTTTCTGAATTTCCTTAAGGGATTTATTTATTTCTTCCCTAATGATCTCAATTATCTTCATAAAGTTGGTTATAAGATCTTCTTCCTGTGCTTCTGTTGTGTTGGATTATTCAGGTCTTGCTTGTAGTAGGATAGCAAGGTTCTGATTGTAACTTTATACATTGGCTGGTTTGTTTTGCTTTGTTTTTGTTTTTTATTTTTGTGGTCTTACTCCTGCCACTAGACGTCTGGGCTTGGGGTAATTAAAAGTGTAGGTACCAATTTCTGAGTATGTCTTTGTTGGATGGGTGTTCTGTTCCTTAGTTTCCGTTTCTTCTCTGTTCTTCCATTTAGTGTGGCCTGGGCTTCTCCCAGTCAGTGTAGTCTCTGGCACAGTGGGGAGTCTCTGTCATAGTTGTAGACTGGTAGAAAACTAGAAGTTGTTCTTGTGCTTCTGTTGTGTTGGTGACAGGGTGTGGGAACACCAACAGTAAGATAGTGGAGAGTTTGGTAGGCAGGTAGCCTACCTGGGCTTCTCCCAGTTTGGCAGGTCTCTAGTAGAGTATAGAACTTTTGTCCCAGACTGGTCTCTACAATAGCAGGGAATCACTATCTAGTTGGGGGCTGAGATCCTGGTGACAAGGAGGGTGGGAGACTGGGTAAAAGGTGAGCAGGGGATGAGAATGGGGATTTTGGCAGGTGGGTGATGTCTTTAATAGAGTGGGGAGGCTACACCTCTGTGGCATAGCAAGTAGGAAGACAAGGGGTAGGATGAGTTTGATGTCTACTATTCATAAGATTCATTCACCTTTCAGATTAATGTTGATGTAGCCTGTTCTTTTGTAAGAAGACAGCATGATAACCTATATTTTTCTACAACATTACGTTTATGGACTACAACTGAAGTACAACTAAGTAAATGATAAAAGAATTTCAAGATTGAATGCAAATATCATTCTAGGAGCAAATCCAACATGACAAATATCTACAAAAATGGGGAAAATGAGAGCCTGTTGATTTAATAGGCTTTAAACAGGAAAAGTCTAAGAAAGTGGAAGAAAAGCAATGATTTAAGAAGTAATAGAAGAAAACCAACAAGGAAGAAAATGAGGTTTTCTCATGTGGACATTAATTATGACAAAACTAAAACAATGGCAAAAAAAAAACTGTGAAAAACAAAGAAAATATAAAACATAAGACCAAATTTTCTTAAAGAAAAAATATACAAAAATTTTCAGAGAGAGGAATTAGAAATGAAATTCTTTAGAAATGAAACAACAATTGTTACTTTTTAAAATTATTACTGCACTAGCTATTAAAAGACTATAGAAGAACTCTACAGGGCAGTGAGGGAAGGTGCTGATTAAAGTCATTTTCTGTGAGTGGCAAAAATATAGCTATCAGTCTGGAGGAATTATTAAATGACATTCCCTTGCCAAGTAATAACTAAGTTCAGTCATTGACTTAAACACATCTAAAACATCATGCTTCTCTTTGTTTTCCACTGTCCTCTGAGGGGGCTTACACAACAATAGGAAGATCCTTTGTTTAAGCTTTCCTATGCTATCTATGTCCTTAGAACAAACAGATTGGGAAAGGAGATTCTCCTCTCCTCTCCTCTCCTCTCCTCTCCTCTCCTCTCCTCTCCTCTCCTCTCCTCTCCTCTCCTCTCCTCTCCTCTCCTCTCCTCTCCTCTCCTCTTCTCCCCTCTCCTCTCCTCCCCTCTTTCTCTTTCTCTCCCCCCATGTGTGTGTATGTGTTTGAGTGTCTGTGTCTCCATGTGTGTATGTGTGTGTATGTTTTAACCAGTAAAGAAAATATTTACTAATATAATTCAAGTACAGTTACTCTAAATAAAGAGAAAGGGTATGACCATAATCTGAGCATTTTCAAAGGAAAGAAGCAGAACAACTGTCTTCCAACAATAGCAAAGGATCCTTGTGTGCTATACCTTTCCCGAAGTGCATGGGTGTGCAGAATAGAAGGAGCACTCAGGTAAAAGAAAGCAGGATTCAGTTAGAGAGGAGTGCAAGATAGACACAACAGGCTGACAGTGTGTAGACAGTAGAGAAACACAAAGTGAGAAGGCTTAACAGATTCAAAAGTTTAATGATGTTAAGAATAAATTTAACATATCACTGGGCATGGTGGCACACTCCTTTAATCCCAGAACTTGGGAGGCAGAGGCAGGTGGATTTCTGAGTTCGAGGCCAGCCTGGTCTACCAAGTGAGTTACAGGACAGCCAGGGCTATACAGAGAAACCCTGTCTTGAAAAAAAAAATTAACATATCAAGATACTAGTAATTGTAAATGAAACAAATTCAGTAATTAACATATGTATGTTGAGGAAATAGAATGAATACATACCCATGCAACTTGGAAGAGATACATAAAAGGGTGCTATGTATCAATTTCCAGTTTACTTAAAAGTAAAGATGAAATGGCATAAGAAGTCATTTGAGAATAAGTAGAATAATTCTAATGAAAAGAAAATAGATATAATTATGTAGATAATGTCATAAATTCTGCAATCAATCAAAAAAGCCTGAGGCAAAATAATGACTATTTTCTACTGAAAATAATATAGAATAGGAAGAAAGATGTCAGAAATGCAAGGAGAAATGTCATGTTTAGAGAAAGTGAGAGCTTGATCTAGAACAATAAATGTTTCTAAAGTCAAGTTCACAGGTGCTAGGATTTATAATTTAAGTTACAAGGATAAGTAAGTATAAATAAGTCAATCAATTCTTCACACTTCTTTTTAAATGTGTGTATAAAATAAAAAGCAATGTCTTTGAAGCCATTTGCATCTGTGTGTCAGGTATCATTCCTAATTGCCAGCTCATGTTCCCTTACCCATTGTGTCAGGCCTCAAACAAATGTTAAGTACTTCAAAGCAGACAATACTGAGTATGATTTCTAACCACAGTGCAATAAAATTAGGGATTAGGAACAAAGACAAATAAACAATATCAATCAACTGAAATGTTTTAAAACACTCAATAAATAATTATTAGGTTAAGGAGAAAATAAAAATTCAAATAAAGTGTTTTGAAATGAGGCGTGATGTGACCATG
Source organism: Mus musculus (assembly GCF_000001635.26). NCBI lineage: Eukaryota > Metazoa > Chordata > Mammalia > Rodentia > Muridae > Mus > Mus musculus. The sequence goes on along the minus strand of NC_000067.6, from coordinate 56,470,204 downwards.
CAAATAAAAACCCTGTGGCTGGACAAAAATGGTTGCCAAGAGGAGAAAATTATGACCTTAACCTTGTTTATTAGGAAACAAGAAAAATGAAAACTGGATGAATCAAGACTTACAGTCAGAGAGCTGGAAGAAGAAGACAAATAAACAAAATGAGCACAGAAGGAAGTTAATAAAGATAAAAGCACAAATTAATAAAATGGAACACAAACAACCAGACTTAAAAGCAGACTTGATCAATAAGACTAGAAGCTGGTTCTCTTAATGTAATAAAATAGACCAATCTTGGCCAAGTTTGAATTTTAAAAAGTAGACTTTAAAAGGAATCAAAGTTATATAAAGATTGCAGAACAGATAGAAAATACATCGTTTAAGAAAGTTAATTTCTCAAGAAAATATAAAATACTATGAGTCTCCAAACACATAGAAATATAGATTAACAAATGTTCATAGAGAAATTAAGAAGGTCTTCAGAGTTCTAATCTACATCATGTTTCACAAACATAGCTACAAGAAGGACTTGCCAAGGTCTCTGCTTGTGTAAACTCAATACCCATTACAAAAATGCAGAAAGTTTCTTAATCTTCTACATGCCAAAGTTGTCATTACATTAAAATTACATAAAAAATATAAAAATAAGGTTATCTCACTAAGAATATAGCACAAAATCATAAAACAATAAAAAATAAAGAGCCTAAAATTCAAAATTCAGTTCACTATCACCTATTTCTGTCTGTCTGTCTGACTGACTGCCCGTCTGCCTGTCTTTCTATCATCCCCCTCTCTCCCTTGTTCTATCAATCATCTAGCTATGTATGTATGTATGCATGCATGCATGCGTGCGTGCGTGTGTGTGTGTGTGTGTGTGTGTGTATTTATTATACCTGGCTATTTTAACCAATTTTAGGAAAATATCCAATGTCAACCTGAAAGAGAGTTGACATGTTGCGACTGAGACCAGTATAACAGCAACAACATCTTAATTTTATAAATAGTATCTTTTAAGGCTTTTACTAATAGAAGACTTAAAAGGTTTTGCTCTACAAAATCACAAGTCAAGGTGAGAATCACTTATGCTGACGCATAGGATGAAAATATACAGGGATATTACTTTTCTAATAATTTTCTCATGGCTCATCTAAGTACTCCTAATCTCACCACAATGGGCACCATTATTGATATTATTAAAATATCATTGTTAATAAGAAAATGAAAGCTAGTAGCAGCTTTTTGTTTACTTGACTGCAGTGTACTAATATCTCAGGCAAATCAGAATCAACACCATAGTGTGTTTAGATTGGCAACTCACTATAGTTATCACTCATCTACTATTGGAAGTTTTGGTAACTTGTGAAATAACTATATAAAAAGTATTGGAGAATTAATCTGAAATGACAAAAAAAGCCTGTAAAATCTAACACACACACACACACACAATATATTATAACGGAATTATGTAAAGCTTATCATTGAAAGTCGCAAAAATTAAAGGAAGGATACAGAGAAGACACATTGTGAATGGAGGAATAGTAATCCCAAGGAAAAAGGCTTATCTTCCCATGCTGACTTATTAATCATGTTCTGGTTCATGCAAAACCCACTGAAGTCCCAATAAAATTTGATAAGCTGCTTTGAAAGCTTCTCTAGGAAGGGAAATGTATTACAATAGCCAGAATTCTTTCTAAATGAAAAGTAAAAAGACTTGGTCTAGTAGGCATCAAAACACCATGAACAGCAAAGATAGAGGTATGATTTAGACTATGTTGTCTACATGCAAGTATTGACTAATTTCATTCAATAGGGCAGCTCATTGTATTTCTGAGTTCTATTATGCAGCTTTAAGAATGTTGGCGTGAAGGTCTGATTACACTGATTGAAAGTCTTGTTTTATAGTCTTGTTTATTATTATTAAAAGTCTTGTTTATATATAGTGAATACATATAATTCATTCAAGCATACATATTATCTATGTATGAGTTCCTTCTATCAGTTCCTTTCTTTAGATAAATAAAGTATCAGAAACAAACACAGACACGATATTTTGTAAACTCAGCCTCACTTCCCTTAGCTAAACTTTGCACAAAAATGTTGCTTGTTCCAGCTAGCCACCTTGCTCTCTTCTCTGTTCTATGGCTTTGTGTGTGCTTTGTGTGTGCTTTGGTTATTTCTGTTGACTGCTCCTGGTATGCTACCCATGATTCCTGTGATAATAACATGATTTGGGTTTGGAAGATAGTTCTCTCTATACATTCTCCGTATGGTGTCCAGTTTATAGGCCTTAGTTATTGGGCATGGCTCTATTTGACTGAGAAGATTCCTGACAAAGACTTAGTATGCTTGGCTTCCAAGGACCTTGGCACACCTTGTAACTGTCTATCTGCAGAAGACAAGAGACGGTAGAATTGGAGTTCTCCACTATTTATCTAATAATCCATGTGGTTGCCCTGTCAGCTGGTTGGGTTTGTTTTTCCAAGATGAGATTGTCCCTAACATGAGCCACGGTGTCTGATATAATTATAAAGAGGGAAATGGTGAAGGGTGAAGGCCAAGGCAGCACTGAGACCTCAGACAACGCTAGGCAGGCTTCCCTCCTCTGTGTATCATGGAGGCCCTTGTCTCCAAGCTTGATGCAGGCAGGTAAAAGTAGGTTGAAACCACACTCTCCTGTCCTAGCACCTCTTGCTTCAGAGCAGATCAATGGTTGAAAGGAGACACATATAACTCATCTTTCCTTTCATTTATCATCTTATGAAACCCTTCTACTCTTAGGAGTTTATCGTCAGTATTTCACTGGGAAGAAGGAATGAGGATATGAGTTCCCAAAAGACAATACTTTTTGTCTTTTTTGTTTGTTTTGTTTATTTGTGGCTCAGATTAGTGATTTTATTTTCCCTGACAGAAAAGTTTATAAATGACATTTGGAAAATCTATAAAAGATATAATAACATAAACACAATACTAAAAATTTATCCATGGAAGAAAAATTATAATGAAAACTGTCATACTATTCAAATGTTTTTATATAAATTTGTTCTCATTACATAATATAAATCAAAATTTTTTAGATGGTGAACTCATAGTTTTGTGCCTATAGACATGCGTTAGTGGGAAAGCACCATTTATGCTACACGATTAGTTTGAATAAACAGAAACCATTTCATGGATTAGCTATGCTCACTTCTGGATCCCAGAGGCCAGCACGATACCTTGAATTTGTGAATGGGTAATTTGCCAATCACAAAGCATAAAATTAATTTTACTTTTTCTTACTATTTTTATTTTTTTCATTTGTGTGGGCATGAATGAGAATGGCCCTCATAGGCTCCTGTGTTTGAATATATGGTCCTCATTTGGTGGAACTTTCAGGGTAAGATTAGGAGCTCTGTCATGGGGTCTTTCACAACCTCAAAACCAGTTAGCCTTGTCTCTTACACACTTGTGGATCAAATATAAGCCCTCAGCCTGCCTCCCTGCTGCCATGCTTCCTGTTATGGAGTCATGAATGCAAAACCTCTAGAACCCATTAAATGCTTTCTTCTGTGTGTTGTCTTGGTCATAGTGATTGGTTATGATAATGAGAGTGCCTAAGAAACCATAGAACAAATCTTGATAAAAAAAACTGACTTGTCCATTCGACTCTTTTCTTTGGCTTAAATACCCATAAATATGCATGTTTATAGAATAGTAGAGACATGTTAATGCTTTTGGGAGGTGGATAAAATGTCTAAAACAGTTAGGCACCCTTAAGACCTTTTCCTCTTCAGCTTTGTCTACATTATACTTCTTTCTAATATTTTTATAAATATATTGGAAGTTACTAGATACTCTTAATTATTGCAAATCCTAATAATAAATTATATACTTACCTTAAATGTTTTTCTAATATATTGTTTCTTTTACTCATCTGTTCTTTAAGGAACTGAAGTTTAGTTCTTAAAATTGAAATTATAGAAATGACAAATTCTTTAGTTAAGGAAAATAATGTGATGATGTTATTATAATGACATCAGAGTATTAATTGCTTTGTAACACATTCTGAGTATAGCATAAAGGTTTAATAAATATTAACTGGAACTGAAGTATCAATATTTAGTATTTCTATCATAATAAATACAACAAATAGGAATGAATGTAAAATACTAGAGAAATAAATAAAAACCAATTTGACATTTGTCAAACAAAAATACATTGTTGTGCATAATGGTAACCTAAATTTTATATATATATATATATATATATATATATATATATATATATAATAAACTGTTAGAGAAAGGGAGCTTGTTGTCATGAGTCCAAATCACTAGTCACTTAACACTGTAACCCCCTCAGTACCATAAAAATAAAATCAAATTTCCATTAACTGAGGAAAGGTTTTTTTTCCCATTTAAAATGGTATTTATGAACTATCATTGGTATATAAGGCATTTGGGTTGTTTTTCTAGGATTAAGTGATAGATTTGTGGTCTTGCTCACTCAGAAGACATCTGGCTAGAGTTAGGGATTATGTTTGTGGCCATAAAGCAGAAGGAATCCTTGAGCCTTCAGATGTATCCAATCCAGCATTTCCCTGTCAATTAGTACAGTGCTATGGCCAACAGAATACTTATAAAAAACTCAATGACTGTTTCTTACATTTTCATACTTGAACCTTTGGCACAATATGCCATCCTAGTAGATGTGTTCTTTGAAGTTCTCTGCTGATATTTGCTGGAGGAAGACAGCTTTCCATCACTTATTTTCAGCTATGGAATATTCTGGCACTTGTAAGGACATTAGGCAACATATACATTTCAAAAAATATATCGGGATTAAAATATTAGATCCTTTTACTTCCATTCTTGAATTTATTTCCATAGGCTAGTAACTGGGTGAGAGCTTCTTAGCAGTACACATGAAATGAGTGGGAAAGAATAACACATAAAGTGGAGGGTCTCATCTCTAGGATGTAGACTAAGTGGCTGCCCTTAAGCAAGATGGCCAATATTCAGGCTCTGCCCTTCCTTGCAAAGGAGGGAACTTTCCAGCAGTAGGCACATCAATCCTTTGGAGCAGAGTATCTCTAGTGCCAATCATGTTGAAGCAAAGACTTTGGCAATTTTGTTGTCATATAGAAGCAAACGGGGGATCTGATTGGTTTTAGGTTTGTTTGGTTTGTTTGTTTCATTTGTGGTGTGAATTAATAAAACTCTCTATCAGAGAACCAGGTCATGAAGTATCTTTTAAAACAGCTTTTAGGAATTTTCTTTTAGAGGTTTTTTTTTGTTGTTGTTGTTGTTGTTTTGTTTTGTTTTGACAAAACTGAAGGCACTTTGTCAATTATTTCAGCATTAGATGTTCCAACTAATAATAAAGATGTGCTGCGATCTTGGTCCGGGACCCGCCGAACTTAGGAAATTAGTCTGAACAGGTGAGAGGGTGCGCCAGAGAACCTGACAGCTTCTGGAACAGGCGGAAGCACAGAGGCGCTGAGGCAGCACCCTGTGTGGGCCGGGGACAGCCGGCCACCGTCCGGACCGGAGGACAGGTGCCCGCCCGGCTGGGGAGGCGGCCTAAGCCACAGCAGCAGCGGTCGCCATCTTGGTCCCGGGACTCCAAGGAACTTAGGAATTTAGTCTGCTTAGGTGAGAGTCTGTACCACCTGGGAACTGCCAAAGCAACACAGTGTCTGAGAAAGGTCCTGTTTTGGGCCTTCTTCTTCGGCCAGGAGGAGGTCCAAATACAAGATATCTGCGCACCTTCCCTGTAAGAGAGCTTGCCAGCAGAGAGTACTCTGAGCACTGAAACTCAGAGGAGAGAATCAGTCTCCCAGGTCTGCTGATAGACGGTAACAGAATCACCAGAAGAACAATCTCTAAACAGAGTCAACTATAACTACTAACTCCAGAGATTACCAGATGGCGAAAGGTAAACGGAGGAATCTTACTAACAGGAACCAAGACCACTCACCATCACCAGAACCCAGCACACCCACTTCGCCCAGTCCAGGGAACCCCAACACACCTGAGAACCTAGACCTAGATTTAAAAGCATATCTCATGATGATGGTAGAGGACATCAAGAAGGACTTTAATAAATCACTTAAAGAAATACAGGAGAACACTGCTAAAGAGTTACAAGTCCTTAAAGAAAAACAGGAAAACACAATCAAACAGGTAGAAGTCCTTACAGAAAAAGAGGAAAAAACATACAAACAGGTGATGGAAATGAACAAAACCATACTAGACCTAAAAAGGGAAGTAGACACAATAAAGAAAACTCAAAGCGAGGCAACACTAGAGATAGAAACCCTAGGAAAGAAATCTGGAACCATAGATTTGAGCATCAGCAACAGAATACAAGAGATGGAAGAGAGAATCTCAGGTGCAGAACATTCCATAGAGAACATTGGCACAACAATCAAAGAAAATGGAAAATGCAAAAAGATCCTAACTCAAAATATCCAGGAAATCCAGGACACAATAAGAAGACCAAACGTACGGATAATAGGAGTGGATGAGAATGAAGATTTTCAACTCAAAGGTCCAGCAAACATCTTCAACAAAATTATTGAAGAAAACTTCCCAAATCTAAAGAATGAGATGCATATGAACATACAAGAAGCCTACAGAACTCCAAATAGACTGGACCAGAAAAGAAATTCCTCCCGACACATAATAATCAGAACATCAAATGCACTAAATAAAGATAGAATACTAAAAGCAGTAAGGGAAAAAGGTCAAGTAACATATAAAGGCAAGCCTATCAGAATTACACCAGATTTTTCACCAGAGACTATGAAAGCCAGAAGAGCCTGGACAGATGTTATACAGACACTAAGAGAACACAAACTGCAGCCCAGGCTACTATACCCAGCCAAACTCTCAATTATCATAGAGGGAGAAACCAAAGTATTCCACGACAAAACCAAATTCACGCATTATCTCTCCACGAATCCAGCCCTTCAAAGGATAATAACAGAAAAAAACCAATACAAGAACGGGAACAACGCCCTAGAAAAAACAAGAAGGTAATCCCTCAACAAACCTAAAAGAAGACAGCCACAAGAACAGAATGCCACCTTTAACAACTAAAATAACAGGAAGCAACAATTACTTTTCCTTAATATCTCTTAACATCAATGGTCTCAACTCGCCAATAAAAAGACATAGACTAACAAACTGGCTACACAAACAAGACCCAACATTTTGCTGCTTACAGGAAACTCATCTCAGAGAAAAAGATAGACACTACCTCAGAATGAAAGGCTGGAAAACAATTTTCCAAGCAAATGGTATGACGAAACAAGCAGGAGTAGCCATCCTAATATCTGATAAGATTGACTTCCAACCCAAAGTCATCAAAAAAGACAAGGAGGGACACTTCATTCTCATCAAAGGTAAAATCCTCCAAGAGGAACTCTCAATTCTGAATATCTATGCTCCAAATACAAGAGCAGCCACATTCACTAAAGAAACTTTAGTAAAGCTCAAAGCACACATTGCACCTCACACAATAATAGTGGGAGACTTCAACACACCACTTTCACCAATGGACAGATCATGGAAACAGAAACTAAACAGGGACACACTGAAACTAACAGAAGTGATGAAACAAATGGATCTGACAGATATCTACAGAACATTTTATCCTAAAACAAAAGGATATACCATCTTCTCAGCACCTCATGGTACCTTCTCCAAAATTGACCACATAATAGGTCACAAATCAGGCCTCAACAGATTCAAAAATATTGAAATTGTCCCATGTATCCTATCAGATCACCATGCACTAAGGCTGATCTTCAATAACAAAATAAATAACAGAAAGCCAACATTCACATGGAAACTGAACAACACTCTTCTCAATGATACCTTGGTCAAGGAAGGAATAAAGAAAGAAATTAAAGACTTTTTAGAGTTTAATGACAATGAAGCCACAACGTACCCAAACCTTTGGGACACAATGAAAGCATTTCTAAGAGGGAAACTCATAGCTATGAGTGCCTTCAAGAAAAAACGGGAGAGAGCACATACTAGCAGCTTGACAACACATCTAAAAGCTCTAGAAAAAAAGGAAGCAAATTCACCCAAGAGGAGTAGACGGCAGGAAATAATCAAACTCAGGGGTGAAATCAAACAAGTGGAAACAAGAAGAACTATTCAAAGAATTAACCAAACGAGGAGTTGGTTCTTTGAGAAAATCAACAAGATAGATAAACCCTTAGCTAGACTCACTAAAGGGCACAGGGACAAAATCCTAATTAACAAAATCAGAAATGAAAAGGGAGACATAACAACAGATCCTGAAGAAATCCAAAACACCATCAGATCCTTCTACAAAAGGCTATACTCAACAAAACTGGAAAACCTGGACGAAATGGACAAATTTCTGGACAGATACCAGGTACCAAAGTTGAATCAGGATCAAGTTGACCTTCTAAACAGTCCCATATCCCCTAAAGAAATAGAAGCAGTTATTAATAGTCTCCCAGCCAAAAAAAGCCCAGGACCAGACGGGTTTAGTGCAGAGTTCTATCAGACCTTCAAAGAAGATCTAACTCCAGTTCTGCACAAACTTTTTCACAAGATAGAAGTAGAAGGTATTCTACCCAACTCATTTTATGAAGCCACTATTACTCTGATACCTAAACCACAGAAAGATCCAACAAAGATAGAGAACTTCAGACCAATTTCTCTTATGAACATCGATGCAACAATCCTTAATAAAATTCTCGCTAACCGAATCCAAGAACACATTAAAGCAATCATCCATCCTGACCAAGTAGGTTTTATTCCAGGGATGCAGGGATGGTTTAATATACGAAAATCCATCAATGTAATCCATTATATAAACAAACTCAAAGACAAAAACCACATGATCATCTCGTTAGATGCAGAAAAAGCATTTGACAAGATCCAACACCCATTCATGATAAAAGTTCTGGAAAGATCAGGAATTCAAGGCCAATACCTAAACATGATAAAAGCAATCTACAGCAAACCAGTAGCCAACATCAAAGTAAATGGAGAGAAGCTGGAAGCAATCCCACTAAAATCAGGGAGTAGACAAGGCTGCCCACTTTCTCCCTACCTTTTCAACATAGTACTTGAAGTATTAGCCAGAGCAATTCGACAACAAAAGGAGATCAAGGGGATACAAATTGGAAAAGAGGAAGTCAAAATATCACTTTTTGCAGATGATATGATAGTATATATAAGTGACCCTAAAAATTCCAACAGAGAACTCCTAAACCTGATAAACAGCTTCGGTGAAGTAGCTGGATATAAAATTAACTCAAACAAGTCAATGGCCTTTCTCTACACAAAGAATAAACAGGCTGAGAAAGAAATTAGGGAAACAACACCCTTCTCAATAGCCACAAATAATATAAAATATCTCGGCGTGACTCTAACGAAGGAAGTGAAAGATCTGTATGATAAAAACTTCAAGTCCCTGAAGAAAGAAATTAAAGAAGATCTCAGAAGATGGAAAGATCTCCCATGCTCATGGATTGGCAGGACCAACATTGTAAAAATGGCTATCTTGCCAAAAGCAATCTACAGATTCAATGCAATCCCCATTAAAATTCCAACTCAATTCTTCAACGAATTAGAAGGAGCAATTTGCAAATTCATCTGGAATAACAAAAAACCGAGGATAGCAAAAACTCTTCTCAAGGATAAAAGAACCTCTGGTGGAATCACCATGCCTGACCTAAAGCTTTACTACAGAGCAATTGTGATAAAAACTGCATGGTACTGGTATAGAGACAGACAAGTGGACCAATGGAATAGAATTGAAGACCCAGAAATGAACCCACACACCTATGGTCACTTGATCTTCGACAAGGGAGCCAAAACCATCCAGTGGAAGAAAGACAGCATTTTCAACAATTGGTGCTGGCACAACTGGTTGTTATCATGTAGAAGAATGCGAATCGATCCATACTTATCTCCTTGTACTAAGGTCAAATCTAAGTGGATCAAGGAACTTCACATAAAACCAGAGACACTGAAACTTATAGAGGAGAAAGTGGGGAAAAGCCTTGAAGATATGGGCACAGGGGAAAAATTCCTGAACAGAACAGCAATGGCTTGTACTGTAAGATGGAGAATTGACAAATGGGACCTAATGAAACTCCAAAGTTTCTGCAAGGCAAAAGACACTGTCTATAAGACAAAAAGACCACCAACAGACTGGGAAAGGATCTTTACCTATCCTAAATCAGATAGGGGACTAATATCCAACATATATAAAGAACTCAAGAAGGTGGACCTCAGAAAATCAAATAACCCCCTTAAAAAATGGGGCTCAGAACTGAACAAAGAATTCTCACCTGAGGAATACCGAATGGCAGAGAAGCACCTGAAAAAATGTTCAACATCCTTAATCATCAGGGAAATGCAAATCAAAACAACCCTGAGATTCCACCTCACACCAGTGAGAATGGCTAAGATCAAAAATTCAGGTGACAGCAGATGCTGGCGAGGATGTGGAGAAAGAGGAACACTCCTCCATTGTTGGTGGGATTGCAGGCTTGTACAACCACTCTGGAAATCAGTCTGGCGGTTCCTCAGAAAATTGGACATAGTACTACCGGAGGATCCAGCAATACCTCTCCTGGGCATATATCCAGAAGATGCCCCAATTGGTAAGAAGGACACATGCTCCACTATGTTCATAGCAGCCTTATTTATAATAGCCAGAAACTGGAAAGAACCCAGATGCCCCTCAACAGAGGAATGGATACAGAAAATGTGGTACATCTACACAATGGAGTACTACTCAGCTATTAAAAAGAATGAATTTATGAAATTCCTAGCCAAATGGATGGACCTGGAGAGCATCATCCTGAGTGAGGTAACACAATCACAAAGGAACTCACACAATATGTACTCACTGATAAGTGGATACTAGCCCAAAACCTAGGATACCCACGATATAAGATACAATTTCCTAAACACATGAAACTCAAGAAAAATGAAGACTGAAGTGTGGACACTATGCCCCTCCTTAGAAGTGGGAACAAAACACCCATGGAAGGAGTTACAGAAACAAAGTATGGAGCTGAGATGAAAGGATGGACCATGTAGAGACTGCCATATCCAGGGATCCACCCCATAATCAGCTTCCAAATGCTGACACCATTGCATACACTAGCAAGATTTTACTGAAAGGACCCAGATGTAGCTGTCTCTTGTGAGACTATGCCGGGGCCTAGCAAACACAGAAGTGGATGCTCACAGTCAGCTAATGGATGGATCACAGGGCTCCCAATGGAGGAGCTAGAGAAAGTACCCAAGGAGCTAAAGGGATCTTCAACCCTATAGGTGGAACAACATTATGAACTAACCAGTACCCCTGAGCTCTTGACTCTAGCTGCATATGTATCAAAAGATGGCCTAGTCGGCCATCACTGGAAAGAGAGGCCCATTGGACACGCAGACTTTGTGTGCCCCGGTACAGGGGAACGCCAGGGCCAAAGGGGGGGAGTGGGTGGGTAGGGGAGTGGGGGTGGGTGGGTAAGGGGGACTTTTGGTATAGCATTGGAAATGTAAATGAGCTAAATACCTAATAAAAAATGGAAAAAAAAAAAAAAGATGTGCTGCTTTCTTATTAATGTATCTGCCTGTCTGGATAGAATTGTGCTGTTCAATTCAATCATATACCATCAGATGAACTGGATAGGTTTGAATAATTCTCCCTGCAGGAATTCTTTGTGTGTGTGTGTGTGTGTGTGTGTGTGTGTGTGTGTGTGTGTGTGTATGTGTGTGTGTGTGTGTGTGTGTGTGTGTGTGTGTGTGTGTGTGTTCTATTTTCTATTTAAAGAGATGATCCGGAGTTGCTGAGTTGCATTAAGACCTGTAGGAACAAACAGTGTTGCCATGTAATTTATACATGAGAACAAAAGATAAATAGTTGTCCTTTGCAGTTTTGATCCACATAGTTCCATTGTTGCTTTATTTTTCTGCCTCACCCGTCACAATAGTTACTTTCCTGTTGCTGTGATAAAATACCATGACTAGACGCAATTCAAGGAAGAATGTTGATTCTGGTATATGGCTCCACAGGGCTAGGGTTCATTATGTCAGGGGCAGACTGACAGAAGGCTGACAAGTCACTGCACCCAGTGACGTACTTCCTCCAGCCAGGATTCACCTTTTAAATGTTCCATGGTCTCCTTCTGAATGATACTGTCATTGTTCTGATCTCCTTTATGTATCCATTTCTAGGACAGACTGTATCACAGCAGAATTTCTGGTCCTCTGGTTATACTGTTTTTCTGTACCCCTTTTCCAGTCTGTTCCCTGAGCCACAGTTTCAGGAGCCGGGATACAGATGGACCTGCTGGGACTGTGCTCCTTACCATCCATTGATCTTTGCATTGAGTCCAGTTGCGGTTTTTCCATGTTGTGGTGACTTCCAACTATAAAATTATATCATTTCTATCACATGACTATAATTTTGCTTACTATTATGGATTGTAATGTAAACATATGATATGCAGGATATCTCATATATATGTTGTGGCCCAAGGTTGAGAACCACTGCTCTAGAGCCACACACAGAAAGCCAAAGCCAATTCAATTAATGTTCTTTATGAACATCTTTAAAATGAAATGGAATAGCCAAATAACCAGTAACAGTTACAAGTGGTTCCAGAAAGCTTAGTGTGTATAATATTAATTTGAACTTGTGGTATGGTTTTTGTTAAAAGAGTGAACTCTGAGAGACCAGTGAGCCCCTGTCATGCCTCAGGTGCAGCCTTTCATCTGTCTTCAAAACAATCACAAGCACCTTATAAGGCAAGGGCTACTTTCCTTTACAGATGAGAATTGAGCCTCTAGGGAGTCTCTTGACACAGGTTAAGAAATGCAGCTGTCTTGTATGAGGCTATGCCAGTCTCTGGCAAATACAGAAGTGAATGCTCACAGTCAGCTATTGGATGGATCACAGGGCCCCCAATGGAGGAGCTAGAGAAAGCACCCAACTAGCTGAAGGGGTCTGCAACCCTATAGGTGGAACAACAACATGAACTAACCAGTACCCCCAGAGCTTGTGTCTCTAGCTGCATATGTAGCAGAAAATGGCCTAGTTGGCCATCATTTGGAAGAGAGGCCCCTTGGTCTTGCAAACTTTATATGCCCCCAATACAGAGGAATGCCAGGGCCAAGAAGTTGGAGTGGGTGAGCAGGGGAGCAGGGCGGGGTGAGGGTATAGGGAACTTTCGGGATAGCATTTGAAATGTAATTAAAGAAAATATCTAATAAAAATAAGAGAAAAAATGAACTGCAGGCTGTACTCAAAGTACAATGAAGTCCTCCAAGTCCACGTGCTGTCTATTAAAAGGGGCATCTCTTTCATGAAAGCAAACAGAAGCAGAGGCTCAGAATCATGCTGTCTGAACACCTACTGTATACCACATATTGTCTAACCTTTCAACCTATATTAATTTAATCTCCAAAAGTTTACATGAGGAAATTTTTATTGCTACTTTAGATATCAGAATATGATATCCACATTAATCTGATACTTGCCTATGCATTTCTCAATATTTAGAATTGACTCAAAATTTTAATTATGCTTCTAGTAGCATTCTCTCTCCATATATATATATATATATATATATATATATATATATATATATATATACATGTATCGATAATACATGTTTCAAAAGCTGTCAGTGTTGAGCCATAAGATAGCTCAGTAGGTAAAGGCAATTGCTGTCAAGACTAATTCTCTAAGTTCAAACCTTGGAATCTACCCTTCCTCCTCATCCTCTGACCTCCATATATGTATGGGTGACATGTAATCAACACACACACACACACACACACACACACACACATACACTAAGTAAATAGCTTTAAAATTATTGTTTGAGTTACCTTATATTTGAAACTACTTAAACATCTACCAAGGCATGAAGAAAATGCCATTTTTTTTCAAATATTATTTAAACACTCTTTATAAATCAACACTACGTGAAGGATAAATTTGGTGGCTTCTGATTGCTCCGGGTACAGAATTGGTAAGTGCCAAATAATCTGAGGATCCCGAGTCTCAAGAAGAGTTGCCAACAAATAAAAGGAAAAAGATGACTACATTTGAAAAATAACTGAGAAGTTAGACAATAATTACTTTAGATGATAGTTTTCTCCTGACGCCTAAGAGGGAGACGTATGTGTTCAACATCACTCACTCTCAGTCAGCCAACGCACCCTACTGAGAATATACAGCTCCCGCTCAGACACTACACGTCACTGGCATCTTAAGAGTATTCTGGCTTTGATGCAGCCCAGGCATTATTGTCTTTCTTTCTTGGTTTCTTTGGTTTCTCTGTGTAGCCCTGGCTGTCCTGGAGCTCGCTCTTTAGACCAGGCTGGCCTCAAACTCAGAGATCTGCCTGCCTCTGCCTCTGGAATGCTGGGATTAAAGGCATGCGCCACCACCACCTGACTTAGGAGTCCTTTTTATAGCCACTCTGAATCTTTAAAGTCAACTTTTGTTATTCTTCTTTTTTAATCACACATTAGAGTCTCCGTGGCCCACAGTTTTTCGATGATTGAGTGTTTGTTCACTATAAGTTTCTAGTGAAAATGTATACTCTTATATCAAGCTAATATACTAATATTCATTGGCTGTATTAAAGTACATGAAATGTTCCTGAAAGTAGAAAGTTAACCTTTAGCATTGGAAATGCAAATGAGGAAAATACCTAATAAAATATTTAAAAAGGGAAAAAATGTATGGAACTACCACGTACTTCTTACTGGCTCCTTTGTTTTGTTTTTTTTTTTTTTTTTTCTTTTTGGCATGAGGAAGAATTGACTGTTTCCTTTCTTTAAAATATTGACTTTTTTTTTCTAAAGTGTCTTTGTCTTTGTTATGGTTTCATGCATTTTTACCAAGGGGCGTGTTTTCTTTTTAGAATTAATTCTCTATTATTTCTCCCTTCCTGCTTCAGTTAACTCAGTCATTTATAATTTTGTCAGATTTATTTATCTATCCAAGGCACCAAATTTATCCTCAAGTCATTTAAACAGCAAAAGAGACCAAAAAAAGGAAACATTCAAGGGCTCCAGTGCTCTCACAAGGCAGCTGCCAGCTCAGTCAACAACACGGAGACTTCCAGTAAAAACAGAGACAAGTCTCTGAGGTGTAGACCCCAATGGCGGAGGAAAGCCACAAGTTCAAGCTGACCTCGCCAAAAGCATTTATACTTTTAGCCAAACTTATTAAAAATAAAAATCATTTGAAAAGAGAAAAAAAAAAACATGCTACTGAGTTTCATAACCCTGAGACGACAGGCTACAAAGGGATTTTAATTTTAATAATCTTGCCTGCTAAACAAAACTCCGAGTCTGTTTTTCTTCTAAGGTCCCCTGTTTCCCACTTCCCAACCATTCCAACAGCAGGCAGCCTACCCGTGTGACTAGAAAAGTAAACTCCATATTGGCAGGGTTTGTTTGTAGGAAGAATGTCTTTCCTTTCTTAAAGACAAAAAAGGGAGGGGGTTGGCATACACTCCTTGTACATAGTTCCATAGAAATGTTTTAGCCCAGTGTCTCATGTCCTTTAGTCAGGTCCACTCTGTGGATTCACCCTATATCCCCCTCTCCACTCTCACTATTAGCCTTCCTTGCCTCAGAAAACATCATTTATACTTTTATTTGTTATACATAAATGGCATTGTTATTTTAAAAGGACTTCCTACCTTAGTTCTACGAAGCATAAACGAATGGTCAATCAGAAGCTTGGAAAAGATAGGAGCTGCCTAGTGTTTATTCACTTATGAAAATCCAAAATGATTAAAGGACACAGTTGAAACTAAGACTTCTCCCAGAAACTTAAATGTTGTTTTATGTCAGGAAAAAAAAATCTAATTTAAAACGGATTGCATTTACTAGCCTTTGGCAGCATGGATGGCCAGAAATAAAAGGATTCTGCAGTGATGTTCACAGGTTTAGAAATAGAATTCTCCACAATAACTGAGGTCTTTCTCCTTTAGTCCAGTCAGTAGCCAAAGTTGAAATGACATTGCCACTCAAAGGGACATGGTGTAAGTTGGGTGATGGTGGCTCTATATGGACATTCAGCAGATATAGAGATGTGACCCAATGGAAGCCTTCAGCTGGGTGAAGATTTTCAGGGTTATGTAATCGCATAGAAGATTGGGTAGCCTTTCACTATGCATGAAAAAAATCATTCCTTCCTTTTTGGGAGACACAGAGTAGCACGTCTGGCTATGAGTGGCCTTCTATTTATGCCCTACCAGACAGACACATTTCAAGTCCCCCGTCTTAGCAACACAAGAGGAGGAGGAAGAACTGGGGCCCAGTTCTGCCTTATGTGTGGGGAGGGAGGAACATACAAAGGCAAGAGGCTATTTTTTAAGTGCAGCAAGATAGTTTTGACAACTTAGCTTATAATTATTAGAAGCTAAGCCTAAGTTAGAAAAGTTGTTGGTTTGTATAGGAAAAAGATGATTTTTAAACTGCCTAGACACTAAATTTAAGATTATAAATTATTACTATGTTTTACATACATAATAAATATGCATTAAAGGAATGTATTAGCTGTGCAATGTTCTTTAACATCACCCTGTGTTTCCTCCTCTTATACTAGATTTACCTTATGTCATTGAAAGAGTGCTTGCCTAGCATATGCAAGGCTCTCAATTCAATCCCCATCTCAACAATTGGAAATTTACTTTTACACCTTATTGGACAGTAGATGAAAAAGATGAGTGGCATATGTCTTTTTATGATGTGGTTGTCTCAGTATGGGTTATTGAAGTAGAAAGGTGTTGAAGATCTTTGGTCACTTATAATATACATCTACATTTTTTCTTAGACATACCAAGAATATTGGGCAAATTATATCTGAGAGTGAGCAGAAAATGGGGGTACCTGAATGTAGTTCTAGCATCTCACTATCTCTTATATGGGTCTAGATTCACAATGGTCAGTGCCAGGAATAGCAGACTATGGAAGATATATTCACAATATCAACTGTTGATTGTTGCTGATTGTTGACATGAAATTCACATGTGTAAGGGAATCATCTTTTAAGAAAGCAACAGCATCACTTCTTTCAGTCCCTGGTATATTCCAAGCACCTTAGAACACTACTGATATTCATCAGATATTTGATAAACATCTGCTGAACAAAAGTAGGAAAGGGAGATTTCAGTGAAAGAAATCTTATAAAACTTTCTGTAAGTCAAAGGATTATTACTTTTTAAAAATTTTAGTTTTTAAAAAATGGGTTATTTAAAAGAGGTGATAACTCTAGAAAAGGATTTAACCTTTTTTATTATTATTTTCTGATTTCTTTAAGACTAACAAGCAATTGGAAAACTTTTTTTTTAGAAAAGTTATATGTCAGTTCATAAGCTATTTTCTTTTACCTCCAAGGTCCCCTTCCAAATTGTTTCATGTCTCTGGTGTGGGGATTCTGCTAATAGTGCTTAAACTGTTGAATCAATCCTTTTCAGGCAGGGAAGGACACAAGACAGAGGATGAGGACAGACAACAGACAACTTATCCCTTCCTGACTCTATCCTACAGCTTACGGTCTCCACACATGACATTCCTGGTGTACTTCTGGCCCGTCCTTGTGGTGTAAGCCAAATCAGACTTTACCATGGCAGCAGCTAGCTGTATAAGCAATGTTCTAAATCCAATTACAGTTGACTCAACCACTAGAGAACCAGCTTTCTCAGGCACCCAGGGGCACCAGCTATGCAATGCCCCTCCTCAGTGTGTACTTTAAGTCTTCAAAGCTTGAATTGCCTTTACATCCTGCTCTTCTTCCTTCTGCCTTAGCTTGGATATATAATCCTACTCATCTTAGTGTCTGTCTACCCTCTTACTTATTAGGTGAACTGCTTCATAACTAGTCAACAGTTCTGCAAACTAAACATACAGCAATTGTAAGATATGAGTTTCAGTTTTTTTTTATTTTTTATTAGGTATTTAGCTCATTTACATTTCCAATGCTATACCAAAAGTCCCCCATTCCCACCCACCCCCACTCCCCTACCCACCCACTCCCCCTTTTTGGCCCTGGCGTTCCCCTGTACTGGGGCATATAAAGTTTGCAAGTCCAATGGGCCTCTCTTTCTGGTGATGGCCGACTAGGCCATCTTTTGATACATATGCAGCTAGAGTCAAGAGCTCCGGGGTACTGGTTAGTTCATAATGTTGTTCCACCTATAGGGTTGCAGATCCCTTTAGCTCCTTGGGTACTTTCTCTAGCTCCTCCATTGGGAGCCCTGTGATCCATCCATTAGCTGACTGTGAGCATCCACTTCTGTGTTTGCTAGGCCCCGGCATAGTCTCACAAGAGACAGCTACATCTGGGTCCTTTCGATAAAATCTTGCTAGTGTATGCAATGGTGTCAGTGTTTGGATGCTGATTATGGGGTGGATCCCTGGATATGGCAGTCTCTACATGGTCCATCCTTTCATCTCAGCTCCAAACTTTGTCTCTGTAACTCCTTCCAAGGGTGTTTTGTTCCCACTTCTAAGGAGGGGCATAGTGTCCACACTTCAGTCTTCATTTTTCTTGAGTTTCATGTGTTTAGGAAATTGTATCTTATATCTTGGGTATCCTAGGTTTTGGGCTAATATCCACTTCCCTATTTAAAACTGAAACTCCTTTTTGAACAGTGCCCATTCCCTTGATGTCTACAATATCACCCTTCTTGTAGATTCGCATGTATGTGGCCAAAGGAACAACGCCATGTTTCCTAAAAGGCCTAGAGAACATGTACCGGGTGCCTCTCCTCTTTCCCTTTGTGTTCGTCATTTTGGCGAGTTACTGGAAGATGGCTGCGGCGGACAAAAAGGAGTTTCAGTTTTAAATAGGGAAGAGTTCAGGGTGGTTATCATAGAAGGCTTTTCTGCTTCTCAAGTCAGTCAACCTAAAAGTGAGGCCACT
This sequence comes from Mus musculus, assembly GCF_000001635.26. Lineage (NCBI taxonomy): Eukaryota > Metazoa > Chordata > Mammalia > Rodentia > Muridae > Mus > Mus musculus. The sequence continues at coordinate 56,451,274 of NC_000067.6, read as the reverse complement.
ATAGTCTATACATTCACTGCTGGAATGTGGCATTATGGTGCAGAGAGTAGACATCCCATAATCACATAAATCATGTGTTCCATACTTACTTGTGATACATCTTAAAAGAAAAAGGCTGTTTCCCTGTTATGGTAGTCTGTTTAAATGAATAAAAGGTGAATTTATTTTTATTATGCTAATTGCTAAGAATTCATTGTCTCAGCCAAGAAAGAGCTTGTTTTCCATTTTCTTTCTGACAAAAATTTGACAAATAAAGCTTTAGTTTTGGATCAGAAAGGGGTTGGAAATAAAGCAGTAGTGACTATTATAGAATATGCTTTGAGGGAGGATTTTGCCATGACTATTACTTAATAATATGTGCTATTTTTTAAGTTTGAAAAAAAAAGCCAATTGCTAAACTTAAGAAAAAAAAAAGATTGGAAGTGTATTATAAAACTGTCCTAACAAACATTTCCTAATACAGTCATGCAGACACACAAGCATTTTACAAGCTACTACCAGCTATTAGAATTCTTTTTTATATATTAACGTTTCCTTGTTCTTGAGAATTTCACGATCATATGTAATGAAACATGATCGTATACATGCCATTTCACCCTCTAATTACTTCAAAATACCCTCAAACATGGCACTCTCCAAACTTCAGCCCACCCCCATTTTGATAATTCACATTCAGGTAGTATTGTTCATATTGATATGAGTGTGGGACCATCCATTGGAGGATGGCAACCTAGCAGAGGCCACAGATTCAAAATAGTAAAAATCCTCCCATCCTGACAGTTACCAACTGCCAGTAACTCCCCAGTAGAGAATGGACTTCAGGAGGTCCTCCACCATCTGTACCAGAATTTTGGAAAATTAGTCTTGTACAGGAAACCATAGCTTAAATGGTTAAGCACAGTTTGTAAATGCTGTAGTCACACCAGACAGCACTTCAAAGTACACTCCCCATCTTTTTTTTTTTTTTTTTTTGAGAAAGGGTTTCTCTGTGTAGCCCTGGCTATCCTCACTCTGTAGACCAGGCTGGCCTCGAACTCAGAAATCCACCTGCCTCTGCCTCCCAAGTAAGTGCTGGGATTAAAGGCAAGTGCTACCACTGCCCGGCCTGCACTCTCCTTTCATACTTGGATCCATACATCCTTTTCACCCTCTCCCTGCTGAAATTTCCTGTTTTCATGGTAGTTGTGGTCTGCATGGGAAGGTGCTGGATAGTACAAGAAAGAGACTGTAATGCTCTCTACCAATTCATGTACTACAACCCCCTTTCCTTTCCCTCATCCCAGCTCCAGATTTCCCCTCCAAATCTCTCCCTCCCCAACTCTTTGTTTTATTACATCCTCCAACTCCTGAAGCAGTTTCCTGGGAACCCAAAAGCCACTCCAGCAAGCAAAGCTGGAAGGCTAACTGTAGATCCTCACCTCTCCCTCCATTCTCCCAAATCCAATCCCAAGTCTCTCCCCCAGATCTGTAGCAGACCATCTGCTGCAGCCTCTGCTCACTCTGCCCCCATTCCCAGACCACGAAGCAGATTCTGGGACCCTGCTGTCAGCTCCTGTGTAATCTATGCCCATCTCTGTGTCAGCTAGAAACAAACACATTTTACTTGGACTCTCCAGTGGCTGCACCTATCAAGATCGTAGAAGATTTTCTACCATGAAGTACAGTCACAAGACTGTTCTAAATGATCAGCAAGGGCAACAGAAACCAAGGAACAAGATAGTCACCCAACTTAGACAAGATCAGATATCCTCACTTAAAATTATAATTATCCCAAACTCAGATACCTAGACTTCACTGTAAAAACACAGTAATAGTCAGGACAATGTCCCTCCACTACAGCCCAGAAACCTTACCACAGCAGGCCCTGAGAACTGCAACATAGCCAGGACACAAAAAAGGGGCCTTAAAATAGCTTTTATGAATAGAATAGAGGCTCTTAAAGAGAAAATAAATAAATCTCTTTTAAAATTCTATGAAAACACACAAAAAGGAAAGAAGTATATAAAGGAGTTTGACCTGAAAGTGTAAATAGAATCAATAAAAAAACAAAACTGAAGGAAATTTAGAAATGAAAATTTTAAGACTTCTTAACAGGAACCTCAGAGGCAAGTTAAGTCAGTACAATACAAGACACGGAAGACAGAATCTCAGTCATTAAACACAATAGAAGAAATAGCTAACCCACTGAAACAAAATGCTAAACCTAAAAATTCATGGAACAAAATAGCCATGAAATTGGGGACACGATAAGAAGACCAATTATTCTTAATAGTAATAAGACTAGATGAAGAAGAAACCCAGTTCAAAGGCACTGAAAATATCTTCACCACCAACAAAAAATTCCTAACTCAAAGAAGGAGATGCCTATTAAAAAACAAGAAGCATGCAGAATACAAAATAGACAGGGCCATAGAAATATGTTCCCTCAGCATATAATAATCAAAACATTAAATGTACAGAACAAAGAAGGAATATTAAAAGCTGCAAGGGGAAAAGACCAACTGATATATAAAGGCAGACCCTTTGGGAATACTGCCTGACATCTCAGTGGAGACTCTAAAAGTGAGAAGGGCCTGGACAGACATTCTTCAGACTGTAAGAGATCACAGATGTCAGCCCAGACCACAATACTCAACAAAAATTTCAATCACCATAAATGAATAAAATAGTTCATGCTAAAATGAAATGTAAACAATATCTACTTACTAATCCAGAAGTTACTAGAAGGAAAAACGTCAATGTGAAGAGGTTAACTACACCCCAGAAAACACAGAGAATAAATAATCCTAGATCAGAAAAATCAAGAGACAAACACATGTTCACACACATGGTACCTGTGTAAGACACACACACACACACACACACACACACACACACACACACACACACAGAGCAAAGTAACAGGAATCAGCAAATATCTTTCAACATCTATGGTCTTGATCACTGCCCTCCCCCAAGACCCCCTGACACAGATGGATACAATCTACATAAAACAGAACTCATCCTTCTGCTGAAGAAACACACCTTAACTTTAAGAATAGACATCACTTCAGGATAAAAGGATAGGAAACAAATAGATCTAAGCTGATGTAGCATTTTAATACCTCACTAAACAGACTGCAAAACTAATCAGAAGAGATAGGGAAGGATGCTGCATAGCCATCACAGAAATGTCCATAGGAAGGACATTGCAGTTCTCAATATCGATGTACACTAAATACAAGGGAACTCAAGTTTGTAAAAGAAATATTACTACTATTTAAATCACATATTGACACTGCCACACTGACAGTGGGAGACATCAATATCCCACTCTCAAAAGGAATAGCTTATCCAGACAGAAACTGAAGAGAGAAATGTTGGAGCTAACTGATGTTATAAGCTCAATGGCCCTAACATTTATATACAGAACATCTCAACCAAATACAAGAGAATATACCTTCTTAGCACTTCTTGGAACTTTCTCCATAACTGACCACATAACTGGACGCAAGTCTCAATAGATACAAGGAAACTGAAGTAACATTTTGAATTCTGACACCATGGATTAAAGCTGGATCTCAAAAATAACAGAAACAAAAGAGCACTTACAAACTCATGGAAACTAAAGGACTCACTACTGAACAAAAAATGGATCAAGACAGAAATTGAGAAAGAAACAAAAGACTTACTATAAATGAATGAAAATGAATACCTAACATGTGTAAACTTATGGGCACTGTGAAGGTGGTGCTAAGGCAAGTTCACAGTGCTAAGTGGATACAGTAAACCACAAACAAATAGATGAATAAATAGACGGAGAGATCTAGTAACTTCATAGTACACCTGAAAGCTCAAAAATAGGAGAAGAAATCACACCAAAAAGGAGGAGATGGCAGGAAATAATCAAACTCAGGACTTAAATCAATAAAACCGAAACAAAAGAAAAATAATAAAAAGAATCAGTGAAACACAGGGTTGGTTTTTAAAAGCAAATCAATAATATTGACAAACCTTATTCAAATTAACTAAAAGGCAGAGAGAGAGAGAGAGAGAGAGAGAGAGAGAGAGAGAGAGAGAGAGAGACAGAGTATCCAAATTAACAAACTTAGCAATAAAAAAGGGGGACATAATAATAGATACCAAGTAAATCCAGATATTCATAAGGACATTTTTAAAAATCTTGTACTCTACCAAATTGGAAAATCTAAAATAAATGGAAAATTTTCTTGCTATAGTTCACTTACCAAAGTTAAAATCAAGATTTAAAAAAAAAAAAACAAACTAACAAACAAGTTAAACAGACCTATAACTCCTGGTAAAAGAGAAGCAGTAATAAAAAGTTTCTCAGTCAAAAAACAAAAACAAAAACAAAACCTTCAAGGAAAAATGACTTTAGCACAGAATTCTACAGGACATTCAAAGAAGAGTTGATGGCAATACTCCTCAAGTTATTCCACAAACTATAAGTAGAAGAAACATTGCCAGCCTGTTTTAATAGGCACAATTATCCTGATACCCAACCACATAAAGACTGAACAAAGAAAGTGAATTACAAATCAATTTCCCTTAGAAACAAAGATGCAGCCGGGCGTGGTGGTGCGCACTTTTAATCCCAGCACTTGGGAGGCAGAGGCAGGCAGATTTCTGAGTTTCAGGTCAGCCTGGTCTACAGAGTGAGTTCCAGGACAGCCAGCGCTGCACAGAGAAACCCTGTCTCGAAAAACAAAACAAAAATAAAACAAACAAACAAACAAACAAAAAAAGAAACAAAGATGCAAAACAAAACAAAACCACAAAAGCAAAATAAAACAAAAACCAAACAGACAAAATTTAAATAACATACTGGAAAACCAAATATCTAAGAACACATAAAATGTCATCCAACATCCAGGTAGGGCTCATCCTAGAAATGCAGAAACAGTTCAACATATGTAAATTGATAAATATAATCCACTATATAAACAAACAGAAATACTAAAACCACATGATTATTTCACTAGATGGAGAAGTGACCTTTGATAGAATCCAACAGTCCTTCATGTTAAAAGTCCTGGAGAGAGCAGAGAAACAAGGAAAATATTGGAACTAAAGGCAGTTTATAAGAAGCCCATGGTCAACATTAAATTAAATGGAGAAAAACTCAAAGCAATTCCACCAAAATCAGGAACAAGGCAATTTCATCCACTCCCTCCATATCTATTCATTATATACTTGAAGTCTTAGCTAGAACAATAAAACAAATGAAGGTGATCAAGGGAATACAAATGGGAAAGAAAGTAGTCAATTGTCTTTATTTTCAGATGTCTTGATAGCATAAAGTGAGCATATTCTGAAAAGAACATCGATACCATAGGCACTAAGATCAACAATTAATAAATGGGACCTCAGGGAAATGAGGAGCTTCTGTAAGGCAAAAGACACTGTCGCTCAGATAAAGTGGCAGCCTGCAGTATTGGAAAATATTTTTACCAACTCCATATCTGATAGAGCACTAATATCCAAAATATATAAAGAACACAAAAATATAGATGTAAAGAAAATAAATAACCTAATTTGAAAATAAAGAAAGATCCAAACAGAATTCTCAAAAGAGGAAACTCAAATGTCTGAGAAACACTTAAATGTTTAACACCCTTAGCCAGCAGGGAAATGCAAATCAAAACATCTTTGAGATTTCATCTTATACCAACCTGAATGGCTAAAAATCAGTAACAAAAGTGATAGCTAATGCTAGTGAGGATGTGGAGTAAGGGGAACATTCACCTCCTGTTTGGAGGAGTGCAAACTTGTGCAGCCACTGTGGAAGTCAGTGTGGCAGTTCCTGAGGAAGTTGAGAATTGATTCAAAGACTTCTTAATCTTACCAGAGAGGAACTTGATCAACCATACTCATTGATCCTTTATTTATAACAGCCAGAAATTGTGTACCACTTAGATGTCCCTTAACAAAAGAACGAATAAAGAAAATATGGTACATTTACACAATTGAGTATTACTTAGTCATTAAAAAAAATCATACAATTGGCAGGAAAATGAATAGAACTAGAAAAAAATCATCCAGAGTGAGACAACTAAGATCCAGAAAAACAAATATAGTATATATTCACTAATATGTGAATGTTAATGGTGAAGTCATTGATAAGCAAGCTAAAATCCACTGAACCATAGAGGGTAGGTATATATAAAGGGACCAGAGTGGTCCGCTTTCCCTCTAACACAGAGATTGAATAGTTACTTATGGAAGGGTATTGGAGAAACTGGAATAGGAGAGTGAAGTGGAGGGGCAACAGGAGAGGGGAACAAAGGAGGGAACAGATAAAATTGAGGATCATTTAGGGGTTGTACGGAAACACAATGCAGTAGAAGGTCTCTAAAATATACACATATATGAAAGTGATCTAAATGAAATTGTCAAATGATGGGGGAGACAGAGCCCTAACTGTACATCACCTGTCACTACATGAAAAATGAAGCTTCCAGCACTGAGAGTGGGTTATACCTAAGTGAGTGGTTGGCCAAAGGGGTCCCATGAGAATTCCTGAACTATGCATGGTGTTGCCAAGACTATATGATGTTTTTCACAAGTTGATGGCAAGGCCCTATAGCTAAATACAATACTTACACAATTCACTGAAAATAAGAGAGCTTGAACTGGTGCCTACAAAGAGCTTTTATGTCTATATGCTAGTATCTTCGGTGCAGGAAGTTACTCTGTATGCTACCAGAAAAGAATTGTAAACACCAAGCCAGGCACAAAGCTTTGATCTATAGTGATCTATAGTGGTGTCCTGTCTGTATGATATGCTAGTCCAATGCTGGCACAATGCTTGTGGGAGTAACCAACCAACATCTGATTTGACTTAAGGGCCATTCTAAGAGATAAAACCAATACTCAACACTGCTTGGGTGACTGAGAACTATATAGCCCAGGGACCTAAGGCAAAACTAAACATTATTGTTCTAAAAAATAAAATAAAATGACTCTGAATGAAATTCTGCTATACTCATAGATCAGTGTCTTTCTCATCCATCATTTGAGTAGCTTCCTCTTGTAGCAGATAGGAAAAAATAGCATCTCAAAGCTAGACATGTTACAGAGAGTGAGAGGCCTTGGAGCACTCAGCCCTAAATGGATGTCTCCATCTAATCCCTCCTCCAAGCTCAGGGAACTGCACAGAAGTGGATGAAAAAAGAGTGTAAATGTCAGGTGGGATAGAGGACACCAAGAAAATAGGGACCTCTAAGTCAACCTGGTCAAAGCTCATATGAACTCACAGAGACTGAGATATCATGCACAGGGCCAGTACATAGGTGAGATCCTTGAGCTGAAAGGAGATCCTGTCTTAATCAAAGTTCAATTGATGTGAAGAGACACCATGATTCATATAAAGGAAAGCACTTATATGGGTCTAGCATACTGTTCACAGCTTTAATCCATTGTCTTCATGACTGCAAGCATGTTGCTGTAGAGTAGCTAAGAGGTTTACATCTGGATCTATACACAGCAGCCCAAGAGGAGGGGAAGGAGAGGGGGAAGAGCTAAGAGAGGAGTGGCTTGGTATTTGAACTGGTATTTACCCACTCCTAGTGACATACTTCCAGCATCCCTAATCCAACAAGGCCACATCTTCTAAAAGCACCACTCCTTGTGAGCCTATGGAGGGCATTTTAATTCAAATCATTACCGATCCTATATGCAAAGAACTTGGTATAGACACATTCAATCCTTTCTTAGGCACTAACCCTTCTATATGTGTTGTCCAATATTGATGTGTTAGTTTTTTGGTTTATTCTATTATTTTTTATTTTGTGCATATCCTTTGGAAGCATGTTTGTTTTTAAATAAGATACAGAAAGGGTGTGGGATTCAGGTGTTCAGGGAATTTGGGAGAACCTGCAAGGAGTACAGGGAAGAGAAACCATAATTAGGATGTAATTAGGATATAAGAAAAAAGGGAAAACGGAAAGAAAATGTGCTGTAGTTTTCTGAGAAATCGCCCTGTTTTTCTGATGCTTATGGCATCAGGGTAGCTAAAGGCATTCTAGAGAATGGGTGCTTGTGGATGTTCTACTTTGCTTCCTGCTGCTATGATAAAACATTCTGACAAAAAGCAACTTGGGAGGGAAGTTTTTATTTGGCTTACACTTCCATTTTACAGTCTATCATTAAAGGAACTGAACTATCAGGGCAGGAACTGAAGCAGAAACCAAGAAGGAGTGTTGCCTCCTGGCTCACTCCTTGGCTTATGTTCAACTAGCTTTCTTGTATAAACTTGGCCCACCATCCTCTGGATGAGACCACCCACAATGGGCTGGGCTCTCTCTGCATCTCCTGTATCAAGACAATCTCTCCTATGGCCTTGGGCTAATCTGATTGGGGCAATTCTTCAGTCAAGTGTCCCTTTCCCCAGGTTACACTATGTTCTGTCGAAGTGACAGTAAAAAATAACCAAAGCAGTGACCATGGATGGACACAGTGTGGTCCAGCCTTCTTTCCTCCACTTCTTTTGTCGTCTACCTTTCAGTCTGATGATGCCAGAACACAAATGTTAGCAAATTCACTGTCTTCAAAACATTTTGCCCTTCATGGGTGGCTCCTCAAAACTTTCCTTAGAGTGTTTTACACACTAGTGGGGAAAACACAGTTGCATTACTTTTTGAATGACTTCTGAAGTCTATGTAGCTGTATAAAACAAGACATAAACTGCAAAGTGCTGAAATGTAAGCATTATGGGTAATGACAGAGGCCGATGACAGCTTAAGAAGAGACACACATTTTCTGACAAGAAATCTCTGATCTTCAGAGCAATGGTTACACACACACACACACACACACACACACACACACACACACACACTCTTGAAATTCCAGAAAGGAAGCTGAGCATCCGGTCACCTTTTTTTCTAGAACTTCTTAATTTATAAGGATTTGAAATTCGGACATCAGATGTCAAAAAGTCATGAATTTGCTCCAAGCTTCATATTCTGTTTGAACAGTTCTCCTGTGACTATGGCATGGCATTTTTATAGCCCTTGCATTTATGACTCATTAGAGATACACATCTCTGAAGTGAAAATGTAGTCCAGTTTATGACATTAAGCCTAGCAGTCAGGTCACAAAATCTTCTGCTATTACTGTGGCTTCACTCAAGATTCTGTGAATTACATGTTTCATAGGGTCTCAAGAGATTTCCTGAAAACAGCAGATGTAAATCTTCGGGTGATCATCACTGACTTTTGTGGTTTTTCTCTTCCAAACACAGCTTACTTGAGTTAAGTTTGGCCTACGCGTTCTTGAATAGAGAGGGTTGAGAGGCTAACCATAATAAGTACAAACCAAATGCAAACCCTCTTCCATCACTCACAGATGTCTGCATTAGTCTTTTCCCCTGTGGATTTGATGTATGTATGTATGTACGTATGTATGTATGTATGTATGTATGTATGTATGTACGTATGCATTTTTACTCACTGTCAGGCAAGACATTGAGTATGCAAGCAAGGAGGCTGGCTTATTGGTCTTAGCTGAAGCACTCTATCCTCTGGATTTGTCTTATGGAAAAAGATGAACTAGTAAGATGGTACTTTCTCTCAAGCTCTAATTAAGGTTTCATGTGAGGTCTTTAGTCATTAAGAGCTTTATCAATACCGAAATTATACAGAAGATTCCAATCAAAAGGCCTTCAGCTCACCCTTTTTCCTAGGAAGCACAATTAGCATTTTCTAGAACTTGCTTAAGACCCTTCTTCAGAACAGAGTGTAGTTTGGTACTCACCAGAGCACACCTTTTAGTAAACATTGCTCTCACACCCATAGTATATATACATACATTTAATGCATTTATAATTTGACACACTTTAAAAGTGTTCAAAAGAACTTCCATAGTGTGTGTAATGGTCACAAATGTGCATCACCCCTGTAAAGGAACATGGGTAAGTCCAGGGTGTAAATGTGCTGAAGTCACTTAACAACCTCTATTTGATAGACATTTAGACTGCTGTACTGTTCACCTTCTGATACACCATCCTACGACAAGCATTTTGGGTCTATTCTTTCCACATGTTTATGAAGAATTCACTCCCTCTTTCAATATTTAAATGAGAAATTGGTGGATCAAAGAATATATACACTTGTTAGATATGTTCTCAAATGTCCCCCCAGCTATAAGTTTTAGTAAATTAACATTAGTAACGGCAATGCCAGGAAGTGTGGTGTTCTTCATCGTTAGTAGCAATTAGCATGTTATCGATATTTAAGATTTGCCATTTAATGATGGGTTTCACTTGTTTTTTCTTTTTGCTAGTAGAGTTACATGTCTCTTCATACATACTGATTCTAAATCACCTCTTCAGACTCTCAGTTCTTCGCTTCTGCCTTTGGTATTTTGGTCTTTTACTTATCCCACTGTGATCGTAATTTCTGCTTTGATGTTGTGCACAGTGTTTTTTTATTACTGCTTGGTGCAAAGGAGAAAATAGTCATCTTTAGTATTCAATGTAAATAATCTATAAGATTTAGTATCCTAAATCAAGACAATAACAATGTGTGATTTGCTCAAAGCATCTTTCTTACAGTGGGTAGACTGGTAGAATGCAGTGGTAATATGTGGAAGGACTTATGAGTCTGAGAATTGAGAAGGAATTCCCAGCCACGTGAGAGGAACATAATCAGAAGATGATTCTCCAAAATGAGCATGACTGACCTACTGCATATATTTGCCTGGAAGCTGTATACTCTTCACTTTCTATCCTCTGTGACTTAGTACTCAACCAAAAACCCAGACTAAAGAGCATTTGGTATTTTAGAAAACGAGTTTACATCGGAAGGGATGGGAGGTTAGCAGGACTTCATTATTTACAACTACAAATAACCATCTGGCAAAATTTTGATCCTAAGAAATGCATGACTTATTGTATGCAATAAATTAAAGAGGCTGGTCAGAATTCTGTAAAAGGGTACTAGAGATGCTTCCCACGGCTTTGTAAACATGTAATAGAGTTTTTAAAAAATAGCCTTTTGCTTTAACATATGCATAAATACCTATGTTCTATGAGAAGCAGTGGAGTATAGCAGAAATAGAATTGAATAGAGAAATGGCTCATACTTCCAATTTTTGCCAATGACATGCTATAGTTTTGGAAAAGGTCCAGGATTTCTATATTGGTCAATCTATTTACAGTTTTCCTTTCCTTTCTTTCTTCTTCTTCTTCTTATTCTCTCTCTTCTCTGATGACTTTGTCATTTCAAGCCTCCAGATTGTCCTAATGTCCTTTGGGGATGTGTAAGAGCCACATAATGACTCTGTTATTTGATCAGGAAGGAAGATACCGTGGATGCAGTTAGGTTTATGTAGAGGAAGTGTGGAAGGAAGATTTTCATCCTTGCCTTCCCAGCTGCAGCAGACTTTGTTTCTCCTGCAACCTTCGAGGCTTCCTTCCCCGTTCCTCTTCTCATCTGGTGAGCTCACCTTGGTCTTCACATAAAGGGATCAAGCCTATCACTCCCTGATTTACTTCTTCTCCTCACCCTCTCTCTCCTTCTGCAGACATCTCTTCACATTTCACCAACCTCACAAGAGCCTCCTAAGTGCTCCGGATACATTTGATCCACCCCTGTCAATCTTTCCCTCTGATGGTCTAAATGCTAAGCTTTTCTGTATCTCAAGGAAAGCCCTTGCATGGCCTTAGCCCCACTCTGTTCCAGCCCTTTTGGCCTGCTTTCTTTTTATGATAGACCCATACCTTACAGCACCACTTCATAACTTCCGTGACTTTGTCTTCTTCATTGACTATTTGGGGGAAAACCCTAGCAATTTTGTCGTCCAAAACAGTGATAAGTGAATGCAGCCACCAAACCCCTTGCAGTTTTAGTCACGTTTTCTCTAGTTCCCCCTGAAGCTTTGTGAAAGGCATGCTTCCATCTTTTCTTTGATGTTTTAAAAAATACTTACAGAGGGCATAATTTCGAAAGTTCGAAAATTCATCTCAGATAATATGATAGGATTATTATTATTATTTATGCAACTGCTTTTCAACACACATACATACCATTTGTTTTTAAATAATTTTTTTAGTGCTGAATCACATGCGTGCCTACCCTCTGAAATTAGTACCAGAGTAGGAAACTATAAAGCCTTAAACTAGTTAAAATGCTTTGGAAAGGATGTGACTAGAGAGATGGCTCTTTGGTTAAGAGTGCATATCCATATCCATAATATAATCTCCTATATATTTAAAGCTTCCTATCCACATAGCCTATACTACTCTCTACTTTTCTAGAGTTCTGATTACTGTAAAAGCACCAACCACTGTACACATCATGTGATAGACAGAAACGTCAGTCATCTTCACTTACTACAAAAAAAAAAAAAATAGAGTGCATATCCTTCTTGCAGAAGGCCTAAGTTTAGTTCCCAGCAGCCATGCAAAGGAGCCTCCCAATACCCTATAGCATCATCTCCAGGGATCCACTGCCTCTGAGCTCTCTGAGGACCTGCACTCTCATTCAGGGATCCACATAAAAATACATACATGTGCCCATTATTAAAAACTTAAAAGAGCTCTTAGAAAGGGTGTTGAGAGGAGCAGTTTATTTTTTTTAAACAGACAAATACATGAAAAATGGTGAATTAAAACTTTCTGAAAGTTAGCATCAAAATTTAAATTCAATTTATTTAAAAGCCAGGCAACTCACGAAGAGTTAATAAATACAATATCAAAATTAATGTTTAGAAATTGCCCCAAAACCATATATAGTTGTCTATGATAACATAAAAAAGGATTTTTTTTTTTTTTTTTTGGTTATAAAGGTCACTCCCAAGGACATGTGTTATGGCTAGGCTAAATGTAGAAAATAGAATGCAGAAAATAGAAAGTAGAATGTAGAATAATGTTCTCTTTTTCATGAAAGTGTTTAGGCAAAAATGATGATAACATCTTTACCACTGCACATGCGGCAGAGTGCCAAGCCTTTTCTTGAGATCATAGCATTGTTAGTTTCTTACTAACAACAAAATGATAAGTAGCCAAATCAATGAGTTTTCATTGTGCCTAATTTTCTGTTTTGAGATAGGAATTTTTTTTTCCATTTTCTAGTTTACTTCACAATAAAAGTGAGCCATGTGGAGAAGAGAATTCATCTAAAAATTCTCCATGGAATAACTAATGACTCCTACTTTTCACATCTTATAAATTTCCTTAGGGTCTCACACCTGATTTTTCCCTTTGAATTAATTAAAGTATATTTAAATGTGACAGACATCTTCAAATTCCCCATAATCTGCCAGCAGGAGCTCTTTGCCCCCCTTTCCTCAGTCATCCTTTATTTCCTCCCCTATATCTACAGGAGCTCTGAGCTCCAAAGATATTAGCACAATGCTGCAAGGTTGTTTACCTTCGCTCCTTCACAAAAGATAATCCAACAAATTACATTAATTATAAACCAATATGTTCCATTCAATTCCCATATGAGCCAAACCTGGGGATGAGCATCTGCTCTTATTTTCTGAGCTTGGTTTTGAGGACAAGATTCACAACAATGCTCCATCCATAATTAACAAAAAAATTAAAGATGCAAAAACCAACATTCTGCCTCTTGAAACAGTATGGTTAAAAATATACATGCCTGTTCCTGGCAGGTTCTTCTCTTCCACAACTCAGAAATAGTTTATTGTTATCCCTGGCATGTTGTTTGTTTAAAGTATTTACATTTATTTTGCTGGACTTAAATATATAAATATTTCTTACCAAGAAGGGACAATTACTTCTCCATCATGACAATTTCTCTTATTTTGGGATTCATTCCTTCTTTAGATAATAATTTCCTCTCCATCTTCCTGAAAATAATGTGTGATGTATACTGTCTAAGATAAAAATTGCAAAAAAAAAAAATAGTATTTAAGAAAGTTAGTGTTTTTTTTTTTTTTTTTCCTATCTGGACCATAAAAAGAAATAATAGTAAATTGTACCAGATTCTCATGTACGACTACATTGTATATTTAGCACATACATCTTTTATTCTATTCATGGAAATCTCAGTTAAACAGTTGGTGGTAAACAAATATTTAAAATATCTGCATTATAGATACCTAATTCATATATAGCACCCATATGTGATTGAATATAAATAGGCCGGCTGTTTAAGTACGCCACACAGCACACAGAGTGAGTGGAAAGCCTTAACCATGAGTGAGCTTTGCTTTTTTCTGGTTCATGTGTATCAAACCTATCTATAATGTGAACATGAGTGTTCTTTATATAACTGTTCTGAGATTGTGCAAATGTACTCACAGAATTCTACATTCCTCTGAAGTGGCTTCTCATCTGTCTTCATTGTATATCCAACCATGAAGGAGAAGTTACCTTGCTTTCGGTGACTTGTAACACCGCCATGAGGATACAATGGGAGCTTCTCATGGCCTTGAGGTCGACTTCGTCACTGTATTCATGGAGCTGCTGAAAAGAGGCAAAGGTATGATGGTTGACTTTGGTTCACAGAGCATAGGAAAGCCAGCATCTCTCATGAGGCTTGCCTGAAACATTGTTTCACGGGACACTGCCTTTTCATCCAGATGCTGATCTCCCCTAACTAGAATTCCATAAGAAGAGAACTCTTATAAACAGGGAGACCAGTCCATTCGAGTTTTAGACTCCCAAAAGCCTGCAATTAATAGAATGCTGTTCTGACAAGAGCAGTTTCACATATTGTCACAAACAAGACTGGAATGAAGGTGACGGCAGTTAGATGCTTCCAAATACAGGTAGTGAATGATAAAACATTCCAATTTTCAGTGTTTAACAAAAGTAATTGGTAACTGAATAAAATGGTGTAAAGTCTTCTACCAAGCCATCAAAACAGATCCAAGCCATCTCTTCTTTTTCCTATGCCATCAACACTTGGTTTTGTTCTTAGTACAATCACTTCACTGTTTCAAAATAGCTGTTACAGTTCCACACATCACATCCACATTTGTCACGATCCCAATTCCTCTCCTTCTAGGACGCCTTTCATTTATAAGGAAAGTAATATTTTTCAATTTTCCCTTCTTAATTTCCCTAAAGTTCTCTTTTACCAGAATTGGGTCACATGTCCAATATAATAAAACAACTATTAGACCAGACCAATAATAATTAATTTCCTGTATTTTAAAGACTAAGAAAATTGCTGGAAGAAGCCTGGCTGCTTATCAGTGATATCAGTGCATAGCACCTGGAGTGAACTATATAATTCTCTCTCTCTCTCCCTCTCTCTCTCTCTCCCTCTCTCTCTCTCTCTCTCTCTCTCTCTCTCTCTCACACACACACACACACACAAATACACATATAGGCATCTTATAACACCATAATATTTTACATACTGTGTTTTATGGGATATTTTATGAAATTATGGAATATTTCAAAAAGTAACTTACAAAATACATATTTATATATTGTATTAATAATGCCTAGTCATTAAATATAAACATTTAAAATATTCTATGATTCTATGATATTCACCATCCTGTGTTGGCATTTCTTCTCATGTTTCTTGATAAAGTGTGCAGGACAATAGACTTCTCTCAGCCTGTAGTCCTGAGACTCTACTGAGAAATATTGTGGTAGCATTGTCCAGCTATGGGATCATAAAAATCACCCTTGCTGCTCTTCATTTTAACATGCACAGATTTGGGGCAAAATTCCTGGAATGTCTAATTGGATCTGGCTCCATGATCAGGAGCCATTGTGTGAGTCACATGAAACTTTCTTTGGAACTGACACTTTGTAGTCATCCAAATTTTACCCTCATAGTGTTTCATATGCAGCCAAATTGTGAAGATGGATGGGAAAGCTTGCTGGGATCCTGTGGTCTAGGGCTGGGTCCCATGAAGAGGAATTTTCAGCAAAGGAGCAGGAGGCATACTCGTCCACTTAATACTTTTTGCCTGCCCGGCAAACACAATACTTCAAAAGGCACAATGTGTAGCCACAGGCTCCATTGTCTTCTGGGGTCTTCTGACCCTGTCAGGAGACACTTTCTAAACAATACATTACTCAAAGTTACTGTATGGTGTTTGCAAGGATTGAGTTGACTCTGAAAGTCTTTCCTAAATAAATCCCAAGTTTATGATATTTTTCTGCTATGTCAGCTCTCCACGTGTCATCACTTTGAACTGGCTGATCTCAACTCCACAGGCTCTACAGACTCCAGGTTAAATCCTGCTAGGAATTGTCACAGAAATCGGGACGGAACCTTCTGGTCCCACTTTGGTTCAGATGTGTTCACATGTAGCCTGGGTTAACATAGTGTGATTTTGCACATACAATGTTTGAAGCTCACTGTCTACTTTTTCTAGTTAATGGTGTCTTTTGAGCACTCTTTCTGACTTGAACTTCCCTGTTTTACAATGTTTAAAATGAGGTTGAAAAGGCATTGTCTAAGATTTGAGGTGGATCTGTAAATTATAGTACTTTGGCACACTACTGCTATAGTGACTGCCTTTTCTCCTATCAGATATTTTTAAGTTCTTTAAGAATATAGGTGTGGGTTTTCTCTCCCAGTCCTTGGTCTTTCTCATAGACTTTGTATGTAACATTGGTTCTGCATGTATGTACTACATGATTCATTTACCATGTCATACACAGAAAATTCAGTGGAGTAAAATGTAGAAAACACTGGACAAATTCAGGTGAGTGACTTGAAGGTTTTTTAGAGGTAGGCATGTGGGCAAAAATGAGTTTGGAGAAATGACTGAACAGGCAGAGGTATGGGGGTATCATTTTCAGATGGAGAAATGCCATTTGTAGGTATCAAAAGATGGCCTCGTCCGCCATCACTGGAAAGAGAGGCCCACTGGACAGGCAAACTTTATATGCCCTAATACAGGGGAATGCCAGGGCCAAAAAATGGGAATGGGTGGGTAGGGGAGTGGGGTGTGTGTGTGGGAGAGACTTTTGGGATAGCATTGGAAATGTAATTGAGGAAAATACGTAATAAAAAAAATAAGAGGAAAAAAATAAAAATTTTAAATAAAAAAAAAGGTTTTCATATATACTGGGAAGAGTTCACTGAGTCTTAGAGTCATTGCTTTCAGTGTTCCCACACACTCCATGCCTGTCACATAGACATTTCCCTACATATTAAATTGTCTACATGCTGTCTAACTCTCATTCCAGTTAATACATTGTTGTTTTCTTAACAAATTGGACTGATTGTGAAAAGAACTTTCAAATGGGTAGGGCAATGTAAAAACTCTATAGGAAAATAATTATTCTAAAAATAGGTGTATGTTCTCTTTACACAGTGTTTAATCTCATTGTGTTAATAATCAAATCGCACCGATATTTTTCAGAGACTTACTGGAGATAAACATAAAGAGGAACTTTCATTGTGACTTTTTATACATTTTTGTTTTTGTTGTTGGGTCTTTGTTTGATTATTCTTACCTGCTTTCTTCCAGGACAGAGACTCAGCTGAAGCAAAGACTGACTCCAGAACCTAAATCTAACTTTACAAAACCAGTGAATATGAACATATATACACACATACATATGTATATATACATAATATACATATATACATGTATAATACGTATGTATATATGTACGTTTGGAGGGGGGAAAGGGAGGAAGAAATGAAATGTTGTAATTATGGGATAATTTCAAAAAATAGCTTACAATATGTGATTGGTTTAAATGAGGTTTTACCCATACATGCTTTTATACCACTATGCACTGGTCATTTAGAAAAATGTTTGTTTACTCAGTTATATTGTGCTTCCAAAAAGTGACATGTTTGCCAATATGTTAAAATAATATTTGCTTCTCTCCTCTTTGAGCCCATCAGGAATGTCTGGGAAAGCTGACATCCTTGAAAGTCCTCTGATAAGGAAGATGGGAAGGGGGCTCCTAAGGAGAGGGAGGGAGATAAGTATAGGAGAAGAAGGGAACTGGGTAAAATTACAATGAGGATGTCTGAAAAACCCACAAAAATCACACAATTATCTGTTTTCCTAAAAGAAATCTATGATACATGTAATCCCATATATAAATGTATACATATAGTTTTATGGAATTTTCCCATCTGAGCTGATGGTGCTCCCACTAAGAGCCAAAGACCACCTAACAAAACTCCAAATACCAAACTTAAGAAGTCCTCTTTTGAGTTATTGATCTGGGCTGTTCAAAGAGAGCTCAACAATTAAAAACTATCTGCTTCCTATATGCAGATATTAGTGGAAGTTTGAATTAATTGCTTTAAAGATAAAGATACATTGCTCTAATGAGTCTTACAGGATACTCATATTCTGTCTAATGTGGGCTGAACAGAAATTTTGGGTTAATATCCTGACATAACAAATTAGAAAGGCCTAAATAGGCTAAAATGTGTGTGATTTTGTGTATTGTGGTTGTTTTATTGTTCCTGTGGGACGGAGGGCAAGCTACAGGTTTTCCTGGTTACCAGCTGAAGGCTATGCTGATTTGGGGAAAAGGTTTTGTCTTTGTGTTTTTGGAAAAGGTAATTAAGGTATTTACACCTTCCAAAATTATATGGATCAGATTTGATAGAAGGAGATCTTCTGAAGAACTAGATTTCAGAGAAAAAAAACAAAAAGGTTATCTTGATGATATTAAAGTTTTGTTTTGAGATTTATATATCACAGAATATATAACCTTGGTGAATGTCATCGTCAGACATGCTGAACTGACCTGCCTGAACTCCTGATGTCTTGGGTTTTCATCCAGATCCAGTCAGAACACAGACATCAGAGACAATCATTGGTGTGGCCTTCTTAAGGCCAATGAATTCCCCCATTTTCCCTACCTTCCCCACTCTCTTCAAAAATATCTCAATGCCCATATTCAGCTTGAAAAAGTTATGAAGAGTCGTCGTCCCAGTCCCCTAGGCTTTGGGGCTGGGGGTGGTTATTATAGGTGGTCTTTGATACTAAAAGTTTTGAAGTACAAGGCTTAGACCCAGACCTTCTATTGCTGTTATTATAAAGAGATCTGAGAAATTCAAGCCTGTGAGTTAAAGGACAAATAAGAAATTTATGGCTCTAAGTTTATTGATAGGATGTTTTCAGTTATTTTAATCAGAAATGGCTGAGAATAGGTAACAAAGAACAGTCCAGATTACTTCACATAGAAGTTGGTTTTCAAAAACATCAGCGGTCCACAAAATGTGATGTTTAATGTTATTTATGCACTTGTTGTTGAGACTAGTCTGCTCCTGACAGCTTTCCCTGTCTTGGATTCAAAGAAGAAACTGAGCATCTTTGAGTTATTCCAGTTGTGGTGAAACAGCCATTAGGCAAAAATTGCCTCACTTCATCTATAGACATAATACTGTCCAAAGAAAGGACACAATTACAGGTTAGGACAGCTTGACTCTGCCGAGGCAGAGTAGGCTAGTCCTTAATATTCTTATAAGTCTGTCACTTGACCCTGGCCAGTAGGCTGAATACCGATGCTCCAATGTGTTAAAGTTAGGGGACTGTCCAAGTGATCAGAGGTCTCTATAAATTGGCTAAGTTTTGGAAGCTATGTTAGGTTTCCTATATATTTTCAGTTAATATCATTCATTCTTGGATTTCTGATGGGGTTGAAAAACTACATAGTCTCCTAGCCAACTCAGGTGTTTTACTTTGGGAGGAGCAGATCTGAGGGGATGGTTTTCAGATGGCATCCAATCTAAAGCCAAGGCATAGCCAGGTGCAGAGCTATAGTCTTTTAAGTAAGGATAGATGACACAGGTTCTATTTAATTAATAAAGATGATGGTTTCTTGTATTTTATAAATCACAAAATAGTAATGACCACTTATATCTGAGATAATATAGTTTTTTTAATTGGACAGAAAGGGGGAAATGTTGCATATAGCCCTATGTCTAATTATATTTGATGTTAATTCCATTCTCCTGTGAGGGGTTGTGAACAAAAAATGAGTCAGCACTCAGGTGTTTTCCTGTAAACCTGCTTCCCACCTTAATTTGTAAAATAAAGGAGAGCTGCTGATTGGCCAGATAAAGGGAAGGTAAAGATAAAGAGCAAAAGGTGGGGAGAGAGAAGAAGGAGGTTTGGAAGAGAGAGGAGGAGGAAGAAGAATAGTGGAGCAGAAGCACATGGCCTTGAGAAACCACAAGTTCTAAGGGGTCTCATAGATGTGGAAGATGGTAGTGTAGTGGTAGATCTGCCCAGTCTAGGCACACAGCATGGATTCGTATTAATTGAGTTGTGTTTTCATTGCCGGGGAGTATTTGGGTTGGAGATTTACCGCAAGAGAGATAATTGGACACTTGTTTTGGTGCATTCCTAGGACTCACTGAGAAGGGTGTGTTTAATGCCAGGCCACTTTAAGTGGAAAGAGTTTACAATGGACAGTTTATTGTTGTTGTTGTTAAGAAATAATGATCAAAACTGTAATTTCCTTTCTCTGTGAGAAGAATAAACAGTTTCTGAAGTGTGGGCCTCCACTGGTGCTTGGGAAGCACTGGATTGCATGGTCGCTTCTTGCTTATCAATGAATCAATACCATGGAAGACATGTTAGGGTTTCTCAAAGTGGTTTCTAGTCACACTGTGTGGTCGATACCCAGAACATGACTTGACAACACTATAATAAAAGCATTAATGTTTTAGCTTTCCCCTCAGTCTTCTTGAACTCCAGTTAAAACATTCAAAAGTCTTTAGACTCTGGGGGAAGACAGAGGAAATCTTCATGTCAAGAGTGATACAGAAGATGATGAGTTAACAGGATCACGAGTCTCACATTCCAACAACTTCAACATTTCCAGCAAGCCCTGGCTTCTACTGTTGTGGGATGCTCAGCTATTGTGTCTGAGCATTAGGCTTGTAAGAAACAGTCACCATATCTACTCCCTAGATTTTATGACATGCCTCTTCTCGGGGCCTATCCAGGGATTTTTAACTGCTAGAATAGCTTCTAGTTAGATGATCAAGGCTATACTAATCATATCATGTACATTTCTGAAGTTGGATTTTTAATTTGTACACATAAAATTGAGGCTTAAAAGAATTTCATTTTTTCCCCAAAGGGGCACAGCTAACAAAGGCTATCTGGGCCTTGAGCCGGTAAAAACAATTAAGCAGGTAAGGGTATTTGCTGCAAGGTGAATGACATGAGTCTGATTCCAGGATCCACATATGGTGGAAGCAAAGAACTGACTCCAGCATGTTATCTGTGGACCTCAACAGTTGAGTGAATTCCTGTGTGTGTGTGCACACACTCTACCTCCGAACTTTAAAAATAGGATGCAATCTATCTTTTTACAATGACCTATCCTCTGGCTCTCTTCCTTCACCTAGGCATTACCCATTTATCTGGATGCCTCAATTTAGATGCCATTGCCTCTGAAGTCTTGGTTGACCCAATAACTTTGGTTAAATTATCTTATTCTAAATTCCCACTGATCTTCTATTCACCTCTTTAAATGCCAGTCACATTTTGTATTTACCTATCAATGTCTGTCTTTGCTGTCAGACACAAAACTCTATTAAGTTGAGGATACAGCATATCCAGTTCACTGTGATTTACCTTATATAGTTTACTGTACTCATTTGTCTGGATAACACTATCAGAACAATAATGCCCTCAGGAGGATGTTATACTCCAGTAATTTTAGCAGGCATGCTTTCCCAGAGCCTCTTATTTCTGAGACCCATTGTAATGGCAAATTTAGCAGGTACATTTTGATGATACAGAAGAGGTTCAAGGGACCTGGTTTTTGTTGGGTACTATAGTCTAATCCCCAAGGAGTGGAGATTCATGATGAACGTACTGGGGTTCTGAGACCAGAGGTCTCAAAATTGAACAGGATGTTCAAAGATGGTAACATGTGTGGTTTTCATGTAATGGCTACCTTTCCCAAACGTCTGTTTATTCATCTGTCTTCTGGATCTGTCTCATTAAATATCTAAGGTTAAGACTGGCATAGGCAGTGAGTAAGCAGAGAAGTTGCCTGATACTCAAGCAGTAAGATTTGTTCAAAAGCAGGGCACTGTCTTCTTCTCTGCTTTGCAGAACACAGGCTTTGCTCATGTGGGTTTGTTGACTGAATGACTGAGTAATTACAACTTTCTGGAACTCACTGTTTAGGAAAGGCTAAGCTGTGGTGGCATGCATGTGCTCATGTGCATACATGTGTATATGTGTCTGTACATGTGTGTGTGTCTATTTGTACTGATTTCTTTATATATAGCAGATTACTGGATGCTTTTAGGAATTAATATATGCAACTGAAGCATACATTTATTATATAAAATGAAATCTAATAGTCTATTAAAAATGTTGACACCTGAAAATTTTTATTTTAAACATTCATGTTTTTTAATTGAAAACTTTCTGTTATGATTTTGGTTTCCATATAATTTTGACATATGGTGTATCAGTTTATAAAATATCTTACCCCCCACAATGGATAAACAGCACTGGACAAAAAGAAGACAAGCTTGGAGGTGCTTTCTAAATCAACATTGAGTTTTCATTCCTTCTACTAGGAAACTGCTGGTACACCCATTGTTGAAAACCACTGGAGCTATGTCCCCAAGCACATCTGTAGCCTAAGAGAAGATCTTTCTTTTGGAGAAATCACAGGCTTTCTGCACATGTTATTGAAGGGGAGGTCTGTCTTGCTCAGAGGCATCTAGAATGTCACTATATATTTCCTTTTTCTGGAAAAATACTCAAGGGTGGGTAGAGGCAGAGGACTATGTAACAGATTTGGATGTCAAGTGCTTTTTCATAATTTCTCAGATGTTGAGATGGCTCAGGAATGCTATTGTTTTAGAATTTAAGTACCACAGGGCAGAAGTTAATCAAGTTCTACTTTATTAACCAATTTCCTCTTTTTGTTCTTTTAAAAAAATCATACATTCACAGCCTTTAAAATTGAGGCCGTGCAAGAGCTGCTCTGCATCTGGATTGAAAGAGAAAAAAGTCATGCCATCCTCCAGCATAGCACTGTAAGCATAACTTCCCAGACCAGTTACACCTAGAAAAGGCTTGTATGGGAGGAGGGGCTGGGCATGTTGCTAAGGATTTAGGCAGTGCTGTGAAAAATGGCTAGTGGGGCTTGTTCACAGACTAGACTAGAATAACAGCCTGTATACAGTTTTCCAAGGTCATAAAACCTACTTATTTCCCATCATCTCTAATTTCACACTATATCTACAAACATTTATTTTTCTTAGCTTTTTGTTTTGGTTTGCTTTGACTTTTGGTTTAGGGGTCTTTCACATCATTTTTTTTCTGAATTTTGCCATTAAATCTGCTCCTTATTCTAGACATGACATGTTGTACAGTTGTTGCATAGCTAATGTTTTTGTTTGCTTTGTCCAAATTGCAAAGAGATGTGCACAGTTGGAGGTTTGATATGACCTTCATATTAGGAAATCTATACTCATCCAAATCCTGTCATAATTGCCTGAGAAACTTCTAGAGGACACAGAAGGGCAGATGAGTTCCCTGACTGAGTATGAATGTCTGTGGGCACAGACATCTTTATCTTTTGAAAGTTTCCTGGACTTTCCCAGTATCCAGACCTCAAACATTGAGGTAGACTTGGAAATTCAACGTGCAAACAAAACAAAACAAAAAAACAAAACAAAACAAAACAACCAAAATCAAAACCTATTACATCTAAGAGTATAGTACACACCTTTATGAGCAACTCTAGCCATAAGTTGCTCAGTGATCTTAGGAAGTTTATAATTAGCTGCAATATTCTCAACAGTAGAATAAATATGAGTGTGTATACCATAGAGGATAATAAGCATTTTAAGTAATGAGTGTGAAAATTCTTTCAAATCAAATGACTTTTGTATTATCATAACAACTAATTATATTTTTCCTTGTTATACAGATAAAGGAGAAAGTCCAAACAATAAGGGAAGACAGACACAGCTGATCAAACACATGCATTTCCATCTTTTCTCTACTGGGCTTCTATTTTGAGGTCTCTGAGCCTGGCCTCTAAGTTATCTCAGTACGAATGCTTACTCAGCCTCCTGGTCCAAAATACCTGGGATAATCAAAGTGAATGTGTTTATTTTGACTTAAAATTGTAAGAAGGCTTCATTTGATGGCCATTTGCCTACTTTGGTTTTGATTCTGTTGAAACATAGTATACCCCAGTGGAGAACACATAGTCCAACACATTGTTTACAGTGTTCACAGCAAAAATGTCTATGTTCTCAGAAGCCTCTTTGAGGGAATGCTTTAGCAACTTAATCTGTCCCATTAGGCTCCACCTCTTAGAGGGCCTATCTCTAATAGTGTCTTGAGTTGGAGACAAGTTTAACATACAGGCCTTTAGAGAACACTCATGATAGACTCTAGTAGGTTCTGTTTTTGAGGCAATGAGAATCCATATAAACGTTTAGAAGGCACATTTGCTTATGCATACTAAGAACTTTATGTTAAAAAAATCATGTAATTGAAATACGACTGTGTGAGACAAGGAATGAAAGAAATAAGCTTAATCATGAACAGAAGAGAGGGACAGAAGGCCCAGAAAGTGAATGGAAATTAGTGGTTGATGAGGTGTGGGAGTAGATCGGGGAAATATCTCTAGAACCTGCCAGAGATCTAGAATGGGGATGTTCCTGAGAGTTTGTGGGGTGACTGAGACTCCTAGCAGTGGGGGATATGGAACCTGAAGCATCCAGGCAGGACACCCACCCACAACAATATTGATCCAAAATTTGTCCTGTCTATAAGAAATTCAGGGACACTGATGGAGTAGGGACTGGAGGAATGACTAACTAATAACTCATCCAACTTGAGACCTATTCCACGGGCAAGAACCAATCTCTGACACTATTAATGATACTCATGCTTGCAGACAGGAGCCTAGCATAACTGTCCTCTGAGAGACGACACCCAGCAACTAACCAGAACTGATGCTGCCCACTGCCAAACAGTGGATGAACTCCAGAATTCTTGAGGAAAGGATTGAGGGACCTGAGGGACCTACAGGAAGATGAACAGAATCAACTAACCTGAAGACTTAGGGGCTCTCAGAAACTAAGCCACCAGCCAAAGATTATATACAGATTGGACCTGACCCACCCAGATATGTGTAGCAGATATGCACTGTGTCTTCATCTGGGCCCCTGGATAACTGGAGCAGTGTCTGCTTCTAAACCTGTTGCCTGCCTGTATATCTCATTCTGTTAACTGAGCCCCCTTGTCTGGCTCAGTGGAAAAGAATACACCTGATCCTATAGAGATTTGATATGCCAGGTAGGGAGATACTCAAGGGGGGCTCCTACTTCTCAGAGGAGAAGGGAAAGGAATATGGGGAGGGTGACTGTGTGAAAGGCAGACCAGGAGAAGGAGAGGGCAGTGATCAAAATTTAAACTGAATAAATTAATTAATTAAAAAATAATGAAGTTGTAGAATAATTCTGTTAATCTTTGGTTGATAGACTATAGGCTAAGTAACAGGTGACCTTTTGGTGTTTGTGTCACCTATTCAGAGAAGGAACAACAAAAAAAAGTTCAGTAGTGAATGGAATTTGTCAAAGAAAAGATTATTTTTGTGAGTTTGAGTTAAGATACTGATTAAGGTAAATCAATTTGTAGTTGTAACACAAGACCCTAAGCAAAAATGATGGAAGTCACAGCTATAAAAGTAGATGAAATTAAACAGCCAGAACACGAAAAATCAAAACAGAGAATAGAAATGATTATGGAGTGATATAAAAGGAGAAAAAAATCAAAATAAATAAAGCAGATAGATCATGGAACAGGGAACAAATAAGGAGAGAGCTCTGATAAAGACAGAGTCGTGATCATGCTCTACTGTTGAAAGCACATGTTAATTGAACAAATGATAGTTTTCAGTATATTTCTGCAGTTCATAGAATGCACTTTGCTTACATTCAAGCCCCACTACCTCACTTATCCCTGGCATCCTGGTTTCCTTGATTGTCACTATTAAGTATCTTTAAGTGTGAGTATTTTTGAACAATTCATTGGTACTTCCTTTTTACTTCACAGATTATAATATTATCATTTCCCCCCTTATTGTCTTTCTTCCAAACCCTCCCACACACCCTTCCTTGCTCTCTAGTGCATTGTCTGTTTACTTCATTGGCCCAATTATTGATTGGGTAATTTGGGTTTTTTTTTTTTTTTTTGGTGTTTGGATATTAATTCTCTGTCAAAGAGCAAGTAAAGACTTTTTCCATCTGCAAATTTCACTGTTAACTAGTTCTCTTGCTTAATTTGATGCAATTCCATTCATCAGTTCTGAAATTATTTTTGTCTATTTTTGTAGTCCTCAGATAGCCTTTGCCTTTCCTTATAAGATGAAGTATTTTTCCTAAGAGGAAACAAACACCCCAAAGCCTAGTCATAAATTTTGTCAATGAGAAGTTCATTACCAGAGCTGGAAAGATGACTCAGTGGTAAAGAACATTTATATTCTTGTGGAAGACTCTGGTTCAGTACCCAAAACCTACACAGCAGCTCAAAACCATTGTGTAACTCTATTCCAGGAGATCTGATACTGTTGTCTGACCTCTTTAGATAATGGGAACATCATGATACATACATGTACATGCAAGCAAAACATTCATACACATAAAAATAAGTAAATCTAGAAAAGAAAGAATGAGGGAAGGAGGGAAGAAAATAAAATGGAAGAAAGGAAGAAAGGCAAGAAGGAAGAAAGGAAGGAAGGAAGGAAGGAAGAAAGGAAGGAAGGCAAGAAGGAAGAAAGGAAGGAAGGAAGGAAGGAAGGAAGGAAGGAAGGAAGGAAGGAAGGAAGGGAAGGAAGGAAGGAAGGAGAGAGAGAGGGGGGAAATGTTCATGGACTAAAAGAGATTTCTTTTAACTAATGAAACTAGTGTCAGACTTGCATTGCAATAAATATCAACAAAGAGCTTCCTTTTCAAAAATTAATAATGAAATGATGGAAAGCTGTTCTTGATAATACTAAGGAGTAATGAGTGAAAAC
This sequence comes from Mus musculus, assembly GCF_000001635.26. Taxonomy (NCBI): domain Eukaryota; kingdom Metazoa; phylum Chordata; class Mammalia; order Rodentia; family Muridae; genus Mus; species Mus musculus. Next base: position 56,424,336 of record NC_000067.6, on the reverse strand, counting down.
AGAGTCCTTGACTATGGAGGGCTGTTGAAGGGAAGATACCCAAATCTGGAGAGACATGGAGTTGACAGGAGCATGTAGGAAAAGCTGAGATCAAGGACACACACAGAAGGGTTAAAGCACTGTGAATAGATTAACTCTGTGAAAATGGAGAAAACAAGGTTATCTATGTCATGTTTTATTGAAACTAAGATGTATGGTTGTTACACTTGAATGCTTTGTATTGAAATATACAATTGATATCAAAAGACTTGTTGATCCTAAGAGTGAAATGTTGTATCTCTTATTATAATGTTCTGTCACCTGAAAGCTTAGCTGTATGTACAAATATCTCTCTTCAATGGTCATATTATGTTTATAGCATTGATAGCCACATATGAGTTTAAATTGTTTGGATCTCTAATAATTACATTAAAGAGTAGCAGAAGCATATGTGATGGCTAATAATGTCATCTTAAGAGAATCACCTAGGAAACTAGCTCTTGTAAATGCCTGAGAGGGATTATTTAGATTAAGTTAAGTAAATTCTTCCTATCTCAGCTGTTGTCAGCACCATTCCAAGGGCCAGGAGTTGAACTAAATAAAAAGGAGAAAGCAAGCTGAGTGCAGATACTCATAGCTTTCTGGTTCTTGACTTTCAACAATGCATAAGGAGCTGCCTCAAGCTCCTGCCACCCCACCCCCAATGGATTATATGCTGGAACTGTGAGCCTAATTGAATCTCTTTTTTCTTAACTTTACTACTTGCCAGGTGTCTTGTCACAGTAAGAAAGCAAGCTGCTAACCCATAGAATGTCCCAGCATCTCTTACTCTTGTCATCCCGACCATCAGGTTCAGATGAAGTAGAGATCTTCCCAGGAGTTGCAAAGAAGCTGGCTCTAAACTGCAAAACTGTAGTGTATAGCTTTTCACTATCCCACCTAAGCTCCCAGAACTTGCCACACTATCAGCCCCCATCCAGTTTCCCTTGAATTCACAAATAAAAGAAACACATAACTTTGTTCAATTTTCACTTGTCTTTTGACACAATTGCTGGGCTCTACTATCTCCCACCTGGAAAAGTGCGCCCTTACAAATATTCTTATCACACTTCTCCACCTGCCCTAAACTTTAGTTGCTTAGTTATATCTAGTCCCTGTTGAACACCTCCAACCTCCTGCCTGTAGGAGCAGCCACAGGCCACTGTTCTGCCCGAGATCATACATGACTGGTCACCTTTTTTCCTTAAGATGCATGGTAAACTCTCCTTTCTCCCTGTGTCTGTTTGCCTCCAGGGACTTGGAAGTCCTACCTATCCTTTCTGCTCAGTAGCCCATATCGTTACTGAAAGATCAAGAACCAATTGGGGAACAGGACCTTAGAATCAGAACCATGTTTACAGTGAAGCCTTCATTTGCCCATAGAACATAGCCTTAATCATCTATCTTAGAGTAGATCAAAAATGAGCATGCTACTTTAAATAAGCAATACTGTTAGTTTGGGAAATGTGGAAGGCAACAAACACAAAAGGATGAAATAAGATATGTAACATAGTGAGGAAGATACACTCAACTGTTGGTTCACTCTCAGATTCTAATGGTAACAGAGTGAGCAGTCACTAAGGTTCTATCAAAAGTCATGACTATAATTTCTCTACTGCTTTTCATCATCTACTGAATGTTCATAAACTGAGTGTTCTCAGTTCTAAGACATTTGACAGTGTACTTCCTGCAATCTCTTTTCTCAGTACAAGTTCTGATAAGTGGACCATTGGATAAGTAGAGCTTATTAATTATGAAATGGTTTCTTTTGCCCTCCTCCTATTTTCCCTTGAATTTGGCTGACTTTGTATTACACTGAGAATTGCCTGATAATGCTATTTATGACACGTTCTACTTTGTACCCTGTCGATCCCAATTGTCTCTTAACATTTTTATCTTCAAAGTTGAATATAGTTGATCTTGCTCATGCACACAAATAGCATTGTTAAAAATTATTAATTGCATCTGGAATACTTGTTATGGAATTGTTTTCTTAAGTAGAGCCTTACTGGAATCTGTACATGTGTAAAGGAACATAATAAAACATTTGGACTTTACTGATGATTTTACTTTATTTAGCTTGCCAAATGCATCCTTAAGTGAGCCTGGAGCCTCATTTAATGTGGGATTCTGTCCTAAGTGAATGGAAAATGCAAGGGAAAAATTAAATAAAAGAACAATATAATCAGCTAGAACCAAAATAGATGAGAATTGGGATGGATACTGCAAGGGTGGAGAAAAGTGGATAAAGATTGGGGGCTAAAGCACTCACTAGTTCACAGTATATTTATTTTTCCTAGCCAATCTGCTTTCCTGTGGGGTCATAGACAATAAAGGAAATAAAAGCACTAGGCCCTTTTCCTCCAGCAACAATACAGAAGTGGCATGACCAGCTAATATTAGGCAACTGTGGTTGGCACAGAAAATAATCATAACCTAGGGAGCCTTGAAAGAGGAACCATGCCCAAGATAAACCTAGACAAGCCACTGTAACCAGCAAAGCCTCTGGCCAGGGTCTCTGATTTCAACCCAGCTTTGCTTCCACCACACCACTTAACCAAGCAAAAGTAAATATAATTAATTTGCAGGATAAATAACTCAAATTGAGCAATAAAACTTATAATAAACATGGGAAATGCTCAAAAATAGAAGTTAGTGAGATAGTGTGGGCAAGCTGACCAAACTCTTCCCTTAGGTCAGCTAGTGATGGATGGAATTAGACCGGCTTCTTGTTGCACACTGCACATTCTCCAAGGCAGCACATTATGTTGTTTTATACCTCAAGCCATTTAAGACTTCCATCTGATATCTCACATTGACATGGTCTCTTTCATATATGATCTGAATGCAGCCCATGTCATGCCACCCTGCTCCCAACTTAGGGTTTGTCTGCTTTGCACTTGTATTCTCAGGCAAGTGGTTCCAGTTTGTAATTTTCTATATTTGACACCTCTAAAATTTGAAATCATTCAACTTCAAGGAGATCTCACAAGATGTAATGGATTGCTAATGGCATTGTTACTGTAATAACATTTATTTTTCCCAAGAAGAGCATGTTTGAGTCACTTCAATCGCTTTTTCTGCCTCCTTTTATCTTTGATCAGTTTGCTCAGTAATAACATTTACGCAACAAGTAGAGATCTCAGAATGGACTAAGACTAGCCTCAGACTCCAGCTTTCTTTATTTCTGTAGCTATTGCTAGCCTACCTAGAGTTAAAAGAACCACTCTGGTCTTTATCCATGAAGCTTTCCAGATGTCCTAAGGAACACTAATCCTTTCATTGAAAGCCAGTGTCTCAACATCGGAAATAAAGCCAAGCCTCCTCCTGCTACTGGTCTTTGCTATACTGTGAAATTTACACCAGAAACTTTCCTGTAACCTAGCACAATAATGCGTTCACAGAGGACAAAAGTCAAGAGTCAAGTACTGAACTTATTTCAAGCTAGCCAGAGTAGCTACTTTGTAGACAAAATTCTTCAGACCCCTGACTTACCCACACAAAACTTTTGAATATCAAGTGGTATTTGGGGAAAGGGGTATTAGCCACACTCAGATCTAGGATACTCTTTAAAAGATACAATGGGACACAAAGCTTTGATTCACATTTTGAAATAGACTAAGAAGTCTTCTATTGAAAAAGTAATGGACAGTTTTCCTCTTGGAAACAGAATCTACCATATCATACAGGCTTTGGTTATTTATGTAACACTCAAAAACAAAGATATCTACTAACCCAACTACCCACCCACCCACCTATCTGTCTATCTATCTATCATCTACCTATCACTCTATCATCCTATAAATCTATGTATCTATGTATTTATTTATCTTCTGCCATGTGTCTATTCATGTACATTTGTATGCACATATCTTCTGCTTGCCTGTTTATTAAAATATCCATTTTAAATGCCACTACTTTAAAAGATAAACATTATTGAAGCTAAAGAAAGTATTCAAGTCTCACATATGTTGACTAGCTTTGAGTGTTGCAACCTATAAAAATGATTTCCAATTTTCTACAAAAAAAGCACATTTATAATGAGGTAGTTTAACCACTTTCACTTTTTATTGTATATTTTGTGCATATTTGTGCAGATCATGTGTGGTTTTGTGTGTGTGTGTGTGTGTGTTACATATATTGGGGGACACATGCACGGCAAGGCTAGGCACCAACATTGAGTGTCTCTTTAGTTGTGCTCTACCTTATGCTTTGATGAGGAGTCTCACACTGGACCTGAAACTCACCAACTGGCTAGACTTGACTTCACCACTGGGGTTACAGATGAGAATCACCACACTCAACTGTTATATAAATCTGTTATATGGGGATCGATCTGAACTCTGGTTCCTCATTCTTGCACAGCACGCACCTTACCTACTGAGTCATCTTCCCACCCCTGCATAAGGAAAAAAAAAAACTTGAATAGGCTTTCCTTTGCTTCTGACCAGGACTGAGGCAAAGGAAATAACTCTGCTCTTTTCTTTGCCCCAAAATTCTGAAGTTAATGATACACATCTTGCAACTTGTGGGCAAGTCAAGTTTCATGTTAGCGTCCTTCTAATGTTATAATAGGGTCTGCTAACTATTCTTTTTTTCCATGGAAAAAAACTTTTATATTCCACAGGATTTTATTGGAACCGGAATCTATGAGTCATATTTGAATTCATCTCTTTAAAATACATGGCAACCCTCTACTATTTTTTAAATCCATCTTCTCATAAAACAACCATGGTTAGCCACTTAATGAGCAATTTCGTCCCCACTTTTATTTCTTAATGAACTTTTCCCCTCTGGCTGAATTCTAGTCTCATAGTTTATTTTCATTGCTATAGTGACATCAATCAAGAACAACTCTGTAAAATTAATCATCACATTATACCAGACTTCAGCAAGAATTCTGTTTTTGGAGGAAAAGGAAGTTCCGTGATCTCAGACACATATCCTTTTGTGATTTTTTTTCTTTGCCTTAAATAGGATTAGGTTCCATGAATCAGTTGAACACAGCAAGTTTGAGACAGAGTAGAAACTACAATGTCATTTGAACAAGGATGAAAGGCCAGCTTTCCAACATACTTGTATTATGGCTAGTTTAAAAAATGCATCATAGTTGCTGCTGAGATGGGTCAGTGGTTAAGAGTTCTACTCTTTTAGAGAACAGAAGTTAGGTTCCCAATATCCATGTTGGATGGCTCACAACTTCCTACAACCCTAGCTTCAGGGATGTGCCAGCTTCTTCTGGCCTCCATAGGCACCCACATGCTCATGGACATACTCAAACAAGCACCCTCATTTGTGTATCACATTCACACTCATATAAACACTACACATATTTTTTAAATCTTTAATTAAAATACTTTCAATTATTGTTTAATTAAATGGCTAATCTTTTTTATTAATTATTTTATTTGTTTACATTTCAAATGTTTTCCTCTTCCTGGTCTCTCCTCTAGGAACCCTCTACCCCATTTCTCCTCCCCTTTGCATCTAGAAGGGTACTCTCTCCCCTCCCCATCTGCCTCACCCCTCTAGCATCCTCCTTCTCTGGGCATCAAGCCTCCACGGGAACAAGTGCCTGCCATCCCAGTGATGCATGATTAGGCAGACCTCTGCTACATATGTAGCCAGTGCCACCAACCGACCCATGTATACTTTTTGGTTGGTGACTTAGTCTCTGGGAGCTCTGTGGGGTCCAGTTAGTTGATACTGGGGTTCCTCCTATGGGGAATCTTCTCTTCAGTTCCTCAGTCTTTCCCCTAACTCTTCCATTGGGATCACCCGGCTCAGTCCAGTGGTTGGCTGTGCCTTCATCTGTCTTAGTCAAGTGCGGGCAGAGCCGCTCAGAGGACAGCCATACCAGGCTCCTGTCCACAAGCACATCTTGGCCTCAGCAATAGTGTTGGGGTTTGGTGTCTGCAGATGGGATAGATTCCAAGGTGGGGCAGTCTCGGAATGGCCTTTCTCCACATCTTTGCCAGCATGTGCTGTCAACTGAGTTTTTGATCTTAGCCATTCTGATTGGTGTGAGATGGAATCTCAGGGTCGCTTCGATTTGCGTTTCCCTGATGACAAAATATATTAAACATTTCTTTAGGTGCTTTGTAGCCATTTGAGATCCCTCTGTGGGGAATTCTTTATTTAGCTCTGTACCCCAATCTTATATTGAGTTCTTTGTATATTTTGGATATTAGCCCTCTATTTGATGTAGGGTTGGTAAATATCTTTTCCCAATCTGTAGGTCGAATGGCTGGGGTTTTTTTTTCCCATTTTTATTAGGTATTTAGCTCATTTACATTTCCAATGCTATACCAAAAGTCCCCTATACCCACCCCCCCACCCCCTACCCACCCACTCCCCCTTTTTGGCCCTGGCTTTCCCCTGTACTGGGGCATATAAAGTTTGCAAGTCCAATGGGCCTCTCTTTGCAGTGATGGCCGACTAGGCCATCTTTTGATACATATGCAGCTAGAGGAATGGCTGGTTTTTAAAGAGCACAGTTAACTGTTCAACTTCTTAAATAATTTACATACAAATGATGCTGATGATTTCAAGGCTTGAAATGGTGAATATGCTGGTTAATGAGTGAGCCTTCCTTAATCATAGCTATATCACATTTTATAACTGACATCACTTAAATCTATTCCACCTTTGTGGAATATATCTTGATCCAATATTGTTCCCAAGTACCAAGGCATTGATATCTAATGAAATGTTTATGCTGTATGGGTAAACTTAAGGTGTTTTGTTAGTTTTTGTACTTTTTTTTTAGGGGGGAGGAGGATCATTGTTATGGTTTGTTTGTTTGTTTGTTTCTTTGCTTTAAATAAAATGTTACTAGCCCTGGCTGACCTGAACTGGTCATATAGACCAGATTGCCTTTGAACTTACAGAGGCCACCTCCTCCAGACTCTCGGGATTAAAGGTGTTCTTTACCACACCTGACTCAAGGTCAGTTTTTAATGGGAATAAGAAGATCTACTGCCTAAAATAAAGTCAGAATTCTTACCAGTAAGCTATTAAATTCCATGTAGACTAGTCATCATATTAAACAAATCCACTATATTTAGAGGAAGTAATTTGGGCAGTGAGCAAAAGGATTATCCTCAAGTTCTATTTGAGTTGGTGATACTGGCAGTCATGGTCATATTACCACCCTGGTGAGTTAATCAAGTTGGTAGTGTCTGTGGTGTATTATTGCATTTCCTCTTGCCTCATTCTAACAAGACCATTGGTAGATATTTATTACTTCCATTCAGGAATTCAAACTTCTAGAAGCTTCTCCCTATTGTCCATTCTGATGCACAAGGAAGAAACCTGGATCCCTGGTACTCCAGAAATAAATAAAAGTTAATTTAAAAAATTTTTATGACATGTCCATAAATCCTTGCCTTTTTGTAAGCTGAAATGGACTCAAGAAATATGCAATGTAATTGTAATAAGAAAATGTCCTTACTCACATGTAAACATTCTTTTTCATAGTTTTGATATGATGACTATCTCTCAGCAGGCACATAATTTAACAATTAGTGTGCACAGAAATATTTTTCAGTTTAATAAGGAAACTGATTTTGATAGTTAAATGGACAACAGGAAGAAAAAGCCAAGAGATGAAGGTTTGACTAGTCTATATATGCATGTCAGTGTTTTATGAAAATCAGTCATACATACCATTGTTATTTAATGATGTACAGCAGTTTTGAAAAGGCTTATTAGTCGAATGTGTATTTCTGCAAATGTATTATCTATTCACTTTGGGGTTATTTGTCTACTTTTGTTTTGTGTTATCTTTCTACATACTATTATTCTGTTATACACATGTATTTATTGTGACTACTTCCACCCACTCTATTGATTTTTTTGCATGCTTCATTGATGTTTGATGGCAACATTTACTAAGCAGGAACACTTTTTAAAGTTTTATAAAATATAAATTATCAGCCAATTCTTTTATTGTTATTATTATAGTTATTACTATTTTGTTTACTTCAAACTCCTGAAAAATCTCCCCACCACCTTTGTTTAGAAACTTTGGGGTTTTAGCATTGGGTCTGTGTTCTACCTGACATTTACTTGTGTGACTAATCTAGATCACGAGTGAGGCTGCTGCTCTCTCAGTAGCCAGCAATTTCCGAGCTATTTGCTCACAATACAGCTCTTCAACCTTTAGAGTGCTTCAGTGCCTTCCACACAGTGTAAACAACTCTCCATATAAATTGTGGATAAAATATATCGACAATTCTTGATGTGGATATATTTTAGTATTTCTTTTCTTCCATTCTGCTGTTTGTCTACCCTAGTGATACTCTGTGCTGTCTTTGTTACTCTTGCTGTTCAGCAAGTCTCAGAATCAGGTGAATCCTCCCTTCTGCTCCCCTTTTCTGCATTGCGTCATGTATTTAAGTCCCTTGTCTTTTGCATCAGCTTTAGTTTCTTCTGATTCCAGAGGTTATAATTTGTCTGTATTGTATCTGCTAACCAATTTTGATGGAAAGATTTACTTAATAAGTGTACATGCTCTATTTTTATATTATCTTTGCATTTCATCAATAATATTTTGTAGGTTTGAGTATTTAAACTCTCAAATATGGGTCTGTAAGTTTACTTCAATTTACAGTATTCAGATGAGTGCTATTTCATCTCACAATTGTTTCTTTCTAGTAGACAGAAATGTAATTTGATTTTTTTTCCATGAACAATAGTATCGCCAGAGACTGGAATCAGCCACTTCTCTCTGTCCTACCCTTGACTTATCCTCAGCTGAAAGAAGAGTGCAGTATGTCACTATAATGCATGGTGGATAATCAGAGAGGGAGGACTAGAGAAGGGCAGTCGCAAAAGCAGGAAAAATAGCTCTGCTCTCTCCAAGTTGAAATCACTACCTTTCTAATGATGTTGGTTAGGTGCACTCACAAAACAACATGCTGACTGGTTTTCTTTTGAGCCCTTCTGACTACCCAAACATTCATGCCTCAGAAAGGCAGAATCCTAGAGAGGAAAAAAAAGCAAACTGACATCCACAATCACTGTTGGCTGTGAAGGTAGTTCAACCTTGTTCGTATCTTAGCAATGCCCAGAAAAAGTCTGTTGTGATGTCTCACCAAGCAGTTGAGCTTCAGAGAAAGATTTGGAGGTATTCTGTAAGATCAACTTCTAATCTACTCTTAGCACATTTCAATTATCCTTATTTATTTCTAACAGCTAGATCTCAAGTAGCCTTCAACTGTGCACTTTTATAATCTATTCACCATAAAGAATGACATCTTAATATGTTGCTATGGTTCTTTCCAGCTTCTGGCTATTATAAATAAGGCTGCTATGAACATAATGGAGCATGTGTCCTTCTTACCGGTTGGAACATCTTCTGGATATATGCCCAGGAGAAGTATTGCAGGATCCTCTGGTAGTACTATGTCCACTTTTCTGAGGAACCGCCAGACTGATTTCCAGAGTGGTTGTACCAGCTTGCAGTACCACCAACAATGGAGGAGTGTTCCTCTTTCTCCACATCCTCGCCAGCATCTGCTGTCACCTGAATTTTTTATCTTAGCCATTCTGACTGGTGTGAGGTAGACTCTCAGGGTTGTTTTGATTTGCATTTCCCTGATGATTAATGATGCTGAACATTTTTTCAGGTGTTTCTCAGCCATTCGGTATTTCTCAGGTGAGAATTCTTTGTTTACCTCTGAGTCCTATTTTTTAATGGGGTTATTTGATTTTTTTTGGAGTCCACCCAAAACCCAGATGCCCCTCAACAGAGGAATGGATACAGAAAATGTGGTACATTTACACAATGGAGTACTACTCAGCTATTAAAAAGAATGAATTTATGAAATTCCTAGGCAAATGGATGGACCTGGAGGGCATCATCCTGAGTGAGGTAACCCAATCACAAAGGAACTCACACAATATGTACTCACTGATAAGTGGATATGAGCCCAGAAACTTAGGATACCCAATATATAAGATACAATTTGCTAAACGCAGGAAACTCAAGAAAAACGAAGACCAAAGTGTGGACACTTCTTAGAATTGAGAACAAAACACCCAATGGAAGGAGTTACAGAGACAAAGTTTGGAGCTGAGACGAAAGGATGGACCATGTAGAGACTGCCATATCCGGGGATCCATCCCATAATCAGCTTCCAAACGCTGACACCATTGCATACACTAGCAAGATTTTGCTGAAAGGACCCTGATATAGCTGTCTTTTGTGAGACTATGCCGGGGCCTAGCAAACACAGAAGTGGATGCTCACAGTTAGCTATTGGATGGATGACAGGGCCCCCAATGGAGGAGCTAGAGAAAGTACCCAAGGAGCTAAAGAGATTTGCAACCCTATAGGTGGAACAACAATATGAACTAACCAGTACCCCCAAAGCTTGTGTCTCTAGCTGCATATGTATCAGAAGATGGCCTAGTCGGCCATCAGTGGAAACAGAGGCCCATTGGTCGTGCAAACTTTATAAGCCTCAGTATAGGGGAATGCCAGGGCCAAGAAGTGGGAGTGGGTGGGTAGGGGAGTGGGTGGGGGAGAGTATGGGGGACTTTTGGGATAGGACTGGAAATGTAAATGAAGAAAATACCTAATAAAAATATGTTGCTATGGAAATGGACTTTTTGCTTTAAAATGTGTTTATTACTAGGTCATTTATGCAATTTAGGATGAATCTTGAAAAAAAATCAATATATTTATCACTTCCTAGATACTTTTTGGGAAAAATTTACAGAGGCAAATAAAAATAAATAAATAAATAAATAAATAAATAAATACCATTAGTAACTAACAAGATCGATGATGAGACAGAAATTCTTGAAAACTAAACATGTGTTTCCTCCGGATTCTCAAGGCATACATCCCACTTCATAGGCTTGTTTTTATTCATGCACAGCCTTCGCAACACACTTTATGTAAAAATTTACATTGTGCAATTGAATCCATAGATTTCACACCCTACAACTGTCAACCTTGACAGCAGACTCCATTTTATGTTCTTGTAGTTTAGTAATTAATGAGCATGTGAGTGGAGATCAGGGACACAGTGAACAGCTTCATACTCTGCTTTTAAGAAATAGATAAGAGGAGTCTCTAGAATGTGGTTCTATAATGTTTTCCCTGTCGGCAGTAACTGAAATCATAAGCTCAATGACAGAGGCGTATCGTTTCTACAAGACATTTTAACTTGACCTGAATCTAACTGAGGAGCATTATGCTCAGTTTGTCTGGGTTGAATAAGAGTGACAAAGAGTCCCTACTAAATGTATTTAGAGTTGAAGAGGAAAATCAATTCAATACAATTGATTCACTATCTGAAAGCAACTCCAAATATTTTAGTAAAATATAGTATACACATATGAAGATAAATACAATAAGCTCTTGACCCTTGCAAAGCCCATAGGCAGAATCTTTGAACTATCACGAATTTCTGAATACTGCTAAGCATCGATTTCCTTAGAAACATGCAACTTACTTAACCGCTACACTGTTTGTATTTGATTGACTCAATAGAATCAGTGAAATATTTCCTTATATGTCAGTGTCCTGGAGTTCTTAGAATAAATGCCACTGGATCTGAACAATTGCTGTCCTCACTGCAGGACTGTCTGAGTCTGACCAGGCTTCTTATTGTCATCTCTGAACACTCTTGAATGCTTTTTGGTATTTTAATCCATTTTCGTCTGCCTTTGAGACATTTTACCTTACTATGAACTTTAGCTTCGTACAGAGGTCTTTGTGTAACAATAGGACAAGTACCAGCACTGCTACCATTAATGTCACATGTGCACAAGAAACTACAGACACATTCAATGGAGTCCTCAAAGTGTGCCTGTGCTAGTTTCCCTTGTGGCAAAGAGTGATTTGAAAAGTATTAACTTCGTATCTTCTTGCTTTAATTTCTAGGCACCTGATTTCGTGTGTGTGTGTGTGTGTGTGTGTGTGTGTATGTGTGTGTGCTAGTAATATATAAACAAGGGCTCACTCACCCATGCCTTTACGTGCATGGACAGAAGTTGATGTCAGATGTTTTCCTTAGTTGCGTAACTAATTTTTAGACAAGGTTTCTCATTGAATCTGGAACTCACAAGTTCCAGACTGGCTGACCATCAGACTATAGGGACAGACTACTGACTTTGTTTTTTTTAAATATAAGTGCTATAGATGTATATATTCATCAAGATTATATGTTAAATACTTCATCAACTGAGCTATCTCACCAGACCCCTGATTTCTTCTCTTAAATACAGGGAGTTGTAATCATTTTGTGCACAAATGCAAACCACATTTGACACATTTCACCTGTCTAAATTGTTATCCCAGGTTTTGGCAGTGTGTTTGTACTAGTTAAATAAATCCTTTACTTAAATTTTTCTTTCTGTTTACACATTATAGACAAATGAACAGTTTTCGTCGAATTTAACAATCTATTTTTTGATTAATTTATATATTAATTTTAACTTCCTCTTTACTCCTCTCTCTAACATAACATTTGACTTGAGGAATCAGTTTTCTTACTCCAAGGCATATATAAATATATATTATCAGATTATAACAATTTCTTCCACATTTGATGCCAAAGTAGAGAAATGAGGCCATATTGAGTATAAGATTATAGGCAATTGGCTAGGGGCAAGTTTGCTTGACAGGTGAAGAGAGTTATCTCTGCCTACAAGTCTGTGGAACACATATAACTTCATATTCAAGGCAGAGAAAATGACTACATACAGAGTGGGACAATACTGTGATCACTCAACAAATATGTTAACAACTGAGACGGTCATTTTAAATTTCGTGTATTTATTTCTCTTGAATACCTATTGCTTTAAACTTTTTCTGCCAACCACTCACTTTCCACTTGAGATTCAAAAAATGTAAGTACAATTACCGTATTATCATCATATGACTTAAAATCATATTCCGGTAAAGCAATTATTCAAAACTAGCAAGTTAGGGCTAATGTTAAAACTATGTCTCAGGTATATACAATTATTTCTGCCCTTACTATACATTTGTGGGACCACCATGCTTTGAAGACATAGCTCCTTATGCTTACAAATAGAACACCATCCAATGTAGTAGCACAGCATGAGAGCTGTAAAGTCAGATGCTTCTGAAGAGATCATCCTCAGAAGAGTTTTAAGTGAGTAGAAAGCTTTTTTTTTGAGATTTCAAAGCTGCATTTCTGCAGGGATTCATAAGGCATGGAGCTTCTGACAATTTTTTGTCTTCATCCTAGTAACACTTTTTATACACACTAATTGTGCATCCATTAAAACCCATGGGTCACAGTAACAATTGGCACGTGTTAAATATTTTTCTAAGCCAACCTTTGGGTGTGTATGTGAAAAAGAAATATTAAATGCTAATTCCATAATTACTCTTTATTTTCAATTCTTTGTCTTTAATCATTTTTTATTCTTCAATAACCATGGGATTTATCCAAGGTTACAGATTAAGATGGACAATAGTGATGATAAAAATAATAGTTTGAGCTTCCTAAATGCTCAACTCAATCCACTATCAAGAGACCATTGAGCTCTGAGAATGAAGTACTCTTAGCTTATGATGAATATGAGAATGAAAGTAGTGAAGAAACTTTCCAGAGCCACACAGGAACACAAAGTCTGTCTCTAGTACCTGAATTCTAGATCATCACAAACATTTCAGAACTAAAATGGCCACTTATGAACTATGAAGGAGGAGGAGGAAGAGAAAAGAGAAGGAGGAGGAGGAGAAGTAGGAGAAGGAGGAAGAGGAAGAGGAGTGGGATGAGAAGGAGGGAAGAAAATTTTCTGCTGTGCAAAACTGAACAGAATTTCTTTTTCCTGTCCTTACTCCAAGTCTAAGATGTATTGATATTTATGCAAAATCTTTCTCCAAATGTTCACTTATTTTTACTTTATATCTTCATATCTGAATACAACTTGACTTAATGTCCAAGCTGTCCCTTTCTTACAGATCTACACAACCCACATTCAAACCTCCATATTAATAGAACAACTTGCTTGACCATGTAAAGGGGTAACTAAAAAAGATTATTTGAAATAATAACATGGCACAAACATTTCCATTTCCTATTATTTATGATGTCATTTAAAATATGGTACTGTTATGTGACTGTGGCCTATTGTGTCCCTTGAACTTAATTATTATAATGTAATTAGGCTTTTCTTTTAATGGTTGTTTTTATCCTTAATTTTCTACATACGGTACAAATCTCATTTTTATAAGGTTAATTAGAATTACTCCGTCTGGGAGACTAGCATTCTTGTTATTTAGGATTTTTAACCAGATTATGATGAGCACTTCACATTGTGCCTTTGAAATAACAAACAAGCATGCACAGTTTTTCATTGGAGCATTTTGAACCTTACGTTTACAAGTTATACATTAAGGGTCAAGTGATCTAATGCCATAAGTGCTTAATTTAGCAGCTAGTGTATGAGCCAGTTAGTTTCTTTAATTGTCTCATACATCTTCATAGCTGCATGGACTGAACATGAGTGAAAACTTCAATAGTAAAATAGACAGTACCCTTATAATAGTATATAAAAAGCAAGCAAGTGTAAGGGGTTTAAACAATACATCATATACAGAATTCTTAATTTTATTTTAGAACTTTAGCTACTACTTCCATGCTATGTTCATAGACTGGGATTTGTGTCTTCATTGGAACTCATGGCTCATCCTAGAAATTATCACAGTTGTGCCACAAAGTTTTCATTTCGGTTAGGAACACACTGCATTAATTCCATGGTACAGACTACTCTCCCTGGTCATGCCACTACCTCTGGCTCACAATGCTCAGCAGTTGCCAATTTCCTTCCAGATGAAAGGTATAATTCTTATCTGTAATTCAGATGATGTCACATATTGTCACTGTCTGTCTTTCTTTCGTGGGCTCTTCTCTTCATTCTCCTACTTAACTTCAAGTTGCACAATTCATCATGTTTAACAAATGTTTCATGCTCTCTACTATTCATTTAGAGGATTGGAAAGTCACTGAATTCCTACTTCAACATAAATTTATTATACAGTTTGTTTCAAAATTCAGTAAAAAAAAAAAACCTATGATATGTATTTATGCTTTGCAGGTCATAGACAGCTCTGTCACGACTACTTCTGCTCTTGTTAGGGCAAGAGCAGTCATAGCCAATGAATGCACAATTTGTGCTCTAAGAAGGCTCAGTATATGGACACTAGAATTTGATTTTGTTCGGTGCTAAGGTTGAGCCTAGTGCCTCATGCATGCTAGCTCCTTTCCTTTGAGTTACAGTCTTAACTCTGAACTTTGAATTTTGCGTGTTTCTCATGTCATTAACCATTTCATTTTTTATTTCTCTTAATAATAAGACAATAAAATCCACATTTAACTCATGAGAACAAGAAATGGGTGAGATTTTACTCTAAGTACCATGTTTTAGTCTCTGTTTAATGCAATGTAATACTAGGTTAACAGAATGGAGAGTGGGGAAGTCCCACACAAACTAATGCAGATTGTATTGTTTATCAAACCATGGAGCAGAATCTCATTATGCCAGTCAAACACTGCTAATTTTTAAATATTTTAATATACTATTAACCTTCTAAGATATAAATTACTATGAGTCATAGGAAAGTGCATTAGAGAAGAATATGGTTTTCATAATCTCCCTGTGATCACTTGAATTGTCTGTCGTAGGTCATACAGTACTTTTACTATAAGTAAAAATTAAATGTAAATTTAACACTCATGGATTATAGATTTTTTAATTTTTCTATGATAGAAACCCATTGACATTATTTTAAAAGTTTTAACATTCATTTTTTTGTATTCAGGAAAAAACAGTGTTTGCTGTTTTTAAAATTCCAAATGTCTGTACATTTTTTCTTTTTTAACCCTTCTTCCTTACCACTGCATAGGACTAAAGAACAGTCTTGTCAACTTTTCTGAGGACTTCTATTTTTTTTTCTGGCAAAATGCCTATATAGTGAGGTGGTCACAGTTTTTATAGGGTATATATTTTCTCATGCTATTGCCTTTTATTCACAAACCATATTACAATGTTTTTGAAGTTTATCAGAAAATCATTAGTACGATACTTTAAATGCATCCTAATTTTCATACTAATTTTCAAAATGTGACTAATTTCCAAATCCTTGAAGTTCCCAAGAAAGGATGAGTAGATAATATGCAAACAACAGCAGTCAAAATATCATTACACTTCTCCACATTCATACTGACAGCAATTAGAGAATGACTCATAGCCTCTGACCTCTCAAAGGAAGTCTCTGTATAAGCTTAAGTTGCTTTTGCAGATTTGAATGCAGAATAAAGATATTGTAAGATAGAGGTGCTGCCAGAGGAAGTGCTCCAACAACAAGAAGCAGCAAATAAAGATCCTGGGGATCCAGAGCATCTAGGATCCAGATGGGTAAGCCACTCCCCAGGATGGGGTGCAAGGGAATGTTACAGAAGTGGGGTGCCAGGCATGGAAGGCAAGCAGGACGTGGTGTGAGAGAAGGAGCTTCTCCAAATGCATGCAGAATGTTCAACAGCTTAGTACACGTGGGGGAGAGCTTAAGGATAAGAGAGTTGCTCTTCATTGTTCATTGTTTTCATCATATAGTAAACAGAACAGGCAAACACAAAGACGCCTATTATACAGTCAATAGGAAACAACTTGACACCAGCTGTGCCCATCTCTTCTGAACAGAATATCTAGAGGACTCCGTATTCTGAAACTGACCAAGGTAAGCGTATTAAGATCATGGAAGTCAATAAAACATATAAAACAAAGCCTGATCTTTTCTCTTTAGATAACTGATCAGCACATGATTTCAATATGGGTTAAGATTTTTAACAGCATGAAGCTAAGCCATGAGTATTGGATTCAACATTGTAGTCTATAATCTAATCTTCTTTGGAAAATAAGGTATGAAATGATAAAGTGATATATGTGGTACATGAGAGACTAAGGCCAACTAAATCATAAACTTTCACAGGGTGAAAAGTCTTGACAATGTATAACAACAAAATACTTAAAATTGAAATATTTTGAGCAAACGGTCAGATATAGAAACAAAAAACTGGATGGTTCAAAGGGAGAATAAATGGGTAAAAAAAAAAAAGAACAACACTTGATAACAAATTATTTACCCTTTGAGCTGTGTTATCCTTTCAGAAAAGAAAGAATATGAAAAAATGAAAAAGTACACAGATTGTGAACCTTTTTACATAAAATTTTTGTAACCTTACATTAGATAACTAATGACAGATCCCAGTGCCCACAGTGTGCTTGCAGTGTGTCTAAGTTATGCCTGCCAAGTTGTGGCAATTCACTTCCTCCCTGTGCCTCTCACCTCCTTGACACTTTGTCATTCCATGTGCTTCCCCTGAAAACCACATAGTTCCCAGAACACTCACATTCAATTCTGTGTGCTTCATATCCTTACAAATCTACATTGCACACACACTAACACACGACACTACTTGTGCATCTGTGTCCACAATACAAGGAGTGCTACTGATCTTTATTTTATTGAGCTTCAAATTCTCAACTAATACATAAAATAAAATAGGTAATGTCTTAACTAAGGTTTAAGGTTTCCATTGCTGTGAAGAGACACCATAAGCAAGGCAGTTCTTATAAAGGAAAACATTTAAACCAATTCCTATGGGCCAAGAATATTCAAACCACCAAAGGAAAGACTGAGATTATTTGAATTTTAAACTTTAATTGTTTTAATAAATGGTAGTTGAATTTAATTTTGATTACCTTAGAAAACTCCATTAAGTGTCAATATACGTAAAGGGGTACTTAGGTTGTGGTTTGGCTGTAAACGGATTCATCAGTTCTCTCTCTCTCTCTCTCTCTCTCTCTCTCTCTCTCTCTCTCACACACACACACACACACACACACACACACACACACAGAGGCACGCATGCATGCACACATACCAAAAGAAAACACCACAGCAACCTCCCCTATCACATTTCTGTCTGCTTGGTTTTAACTTCATCATAAGCTAGTTCATTTCTTGGAAAATAGATACTAAGAGCAAGCACACCAACTTCCAGATTGATTTGGAAAAAGGGAGAAAGAAAAGTAAAAGGAAGGGAGCAAGAGAAAGATACAGACAGACACAGGGAGAGAGGGACATGGACAAACACACACACACACACACACACACACACACTGTCTCTTTTCTTGAAGCTGCTAGTTGTCTCAGTGATCATTTTGGGTTACCTGACCATTTCTAAGCCTATCATTATTAAGTTGTCAGCTATTACAGCAATCACTCCTACTTCTAGAGGAGAGGTTGAAGCAACTTCCCACAGAACACTTGGGCCATATATGGAGAACTGGTCTTTTAAAACCATTTGGAGATCTGTTGAGTATCTTTGTGTAAATTAAATGTGTAGACAGGTAGAATGTTCTCTAGAGATGGGCAGTGAGAATGCCTTATCAGTATCTTTTCTGGTCTCGCAATCTTGTTTCCAGATTATTGACTGTAATTTTTGGAAACAGATCTGCAATAAGTCATTAGGATGTTAATGTATTACGATGTGCCTTCCACGATTATTGGCTGATTCACTGCCATCTGGTCAGGCAAGAGACACATTATACAAAGTTAAAATTGAGAAGAATTACATGATGGAATAAAAATATTATATAAAGTGAGTTCTTTAAATTAAAGATAAGCTATGCAGAGTTGTACCAGTGGGGGAGGATATAGTAAGATGGACTTTGCTATACTCATATAAAATACCCTATTGTTTTTCAACAAAGATCTGGATAGCTAATCATTTTTTTAAAGAGCTTTTCTTTCCCAGAATTTCTAATTCCTTGGTAATGTTCATATTGAATGTCAATTTCTTTTATTGTGTATCTGTCTGTCTGTTGGTCTGTCTGTCTGTAATATGTATGTTTGAGGAACAGGCACATGTCATTGCTTGAATAGCATGTAGTGGTCAAAGGACAACTTGTAAGAGTGTATTCTCTTCCACCCACCTTGTAGGTTCTGGGGATTAAATTTGGGTCATCAATCTTAGCTTCAAGTGCTTCCACACACTGAGCTATTCAGCCAGGCCATATTGCATGCTTTGATGGGCCAACCCTTCTAGGCACTAACCTTTCTTCAGTTACTTCTCCAATCTTCATCATTCAGGGTACAGATCAATGCCACTGATTTGGTTAGAATTAAAACAAAAATAACTTCCATTTGGTTAAAGTTCCTTCAAATGTTGAATTCTTTAAAAAGATTAGATTCAAAACATAAGCTCTGTGTGCTTGAGCAAGGCTAAGGGCTACCGTGGTGTGTAAAAAAGCTTGTTTTCTCTGAGCTGTCACATCCTTATTATCCTGTGGTCAGCCCTAATGTTTCAGCTCTTGTTTGAGTAATCTGCTGTTACGTGTTGATCTCATGACTCCTCTGCATGCAGCCTTCCATGTCCCAATAGAGCTTTATTCTCTTTAAACAGTCCACATTTATACTATGGTGACACACCCACTCAGTTTAACCAAATGATGTGTTGTTATCAATGGTTGAGAAAGAATTGTCAATATATTTGTTTTAAAGGATGAGTAAATCTCAGTATGCTATATCTTCTACAGAGCCCTGTTTCCTCCAACTAAAGGATTTTTGACTTTCTTAGAGTTGAAAGTCAAAAATTTATTTTCCCTTTGATAAAAATTTTCTACATTACTACATGGCTGTCCAAAGCCTCTAATAAGAACACACTCCCAGGCTTCTTCCTGCTGCAGGTTTCCTGCTTGGTACTGGCCTGTCTCTTTATGCGTCAATATGATTGTGTGGTATTTCTGTGTTCCAAGGGACCAAATGTGATACTTCCCTGTGCTTACTTGACAGAAGCAACCCATGCAAAATGCATTCTGCCTTGACTTTTTGTTCTCATCTTTTATAGATGCATGGTCACTGTATCGGGGCTTTAGACATGCTGCTCTGATAAAATTAATTTAGCATTGAAGGCAGTCGGTAGGGCTAGATCTGAAATGACCATACTCATGCAAATGGGTACTGCTGCAATGGGTAGAACAAACAAAAATGCTATAATATATCATTTTGAAAACAGATCCTTAGTTCTGAAAACCATACCACTGTAACTTCCAAGGCTACACAAAGGAGAACTATTCTCCTAGCATGCATTATGTAAGTACATATGTTGATAAGTTACAGAGTGTCTGTACTGGAAAAGATGGCTGATAAGGATTAAAGACTTACTTCTGTACCTATATCAATCCAAGGCCAGTTTGTAACACTTCAAATTATCTGCTATAATTGCCTTTTGCTACATTTATTTCTAATCTCCCAAAGCTGTTATGAGATAACAGATATGTAAATGCTTTGGAAAGTAGAACATGCTCAACAAATGTTATTAGTAATTGAATGCTTTTCTAATAAAATGAACATGTATGCCACGGAACTAAGAACTAGAAACTCCTCCTTATCCTTCAGACCTTCACCCAAATCTGCTTAAACAAAAGCAACTGACCATTTCCTTGGTCTATGTACTGTTGACAACCACAGAAACTCACCTATACGTGCACTGCTAATATTCTGATTTTGTATCCTGAGTTTAAAATGTGAGATTATTCTCCCCCAATTTAATGTTTTTGACAGTGAATATTTATACTAAATTTAAATTAAGTGTAAAAGAGCAGATTGATAAGAACACCAAAAACCTTGTAGATCAACCAATAACACCAGCTGTCCAAATTATTCTCCAGCACTGCAAAGGTTCCTCTAAACTGCATATTTATTGCTGGCTATGTTCCATCCATATGACGTACAAATTTGAGATTTATACTTTTAAACATAATAAGATGGAGTTCTGCCATGCCTACTGGGTGATAAGTAAATGCATACACAACCAATTTGGTTTAAAATCTCAGTCCATAATATTTTTGCATTAATCTCAGGCCATACGACAATTGGGTGCTTTTTTAAAATATCAAATACTTGTAATTGTAGGACTGACAACTTCCCTCTTCTGCCTGTTCTTCATAGAGTTCCATATAACTTCAAATGGCCTTAGTCTCATGATATACGTGACAGTTCTTTGCTTCTGTTTCATGCCTTGGCAGAATCCCGATAAAGCAGTATTTATTTATTTATTTATTTATTTATTCGCTCTCAGTGATACTTTGCAGTCAATAATGAGCTGATACTTAGAACGTATCCTTTGCATCCTTTCACCCATTTTTTGCTGGTAGCCAATTATTTCCTGAAATACATCTTCAGTGGTTGAAACATACAGAGTCATCCTGATGTATACACTGATAGCATTTTAACAAGGGACATGCCACTGTCTCACATAAATAGGAAGCATGGGCAGAGCTGACAGTCAGGAATCACTTAAAGAACAGATAGTTCATTGTGAGTTTTCTCTCAGGTTGCACAATAGATCCAGTTCCTCTGGGAATGAGGTGTGTTTTGCTTTTACCAGAAGAAAGCACTGCTTCAGTACCATATGCTCAGTAGGGGAAGAAGTACTTCTGAAGGGCTGGCAGGTGTTCACCTGACTCATGAACACAACCTTCTGAATACGTCTACCATACTTTCTAACAACAAAGGGTAGGAAAGGTGAATGCTCATTGTCCCTAGTTCTACTTCAAAGAATTTTTAAGAACTCATATTCAAAGGCTTTTTTTACTATCCTTAAAAAGAGGTGGCACAGGGGTGCCAAGAATTCTAACTTCAGTGTTTCATTCTTGCTCGAGAACACACATGTAATCTTTACCTTTCATATTGTTGGGTTTTCGCAGCAGTGGTAGCATGGGTTGACACTGAGATCTCCCTATTCATCAATTGGCAACACTGTGTTCTACTTATTGTTTTGAAATACATTATTATTCAATTTTCTTCTTGCCAATACTTGCTGTTCTTTCGGAGCATGGCTTTGTCTTTATCCAATCTTATGCTGCAAAATGATTTCTAGAATGCAGGGCAACTGTGCTTTTGATGATGGGCAGGGGTGTATTTATCTATAAACATGCTATGAGTGTTCAAACTTAGCCTTTCTAAAATTGTATATAAACCTTTGGCAGTAGCATACTAAAAAAACCCAAAAAACAAAAAACAAAAAAAACCACAACCCCCCCACATGTTTAGTGATAGTTGATGCTTACTATGGAATCTCACAGCAGGAAAGGAATAAATAATGAAGATGTTTCCATAAGAAGCATTCAACTTTCATGTTATTATTTTTCCTTTGTGTTTTCTTCCTCAGAAGACAACAGAACGTTCACTGTTCAAGGATACTACTTGTCTTGTATCCTTCCTTTATTGGCCTAACATGCTGCCTAGTTGAGCAAAAGTACTTCCTTTGTTGCTGTTCAGCTTGTAAAATACCATGATCCCTTTATGGCCCAAATGCTTTTTTTTTTTTTTTAATTTTTAAAATCTTCCTACAGTATGGTGTTGACTAATCTTCCCACCCATGACTTTGAGCTTGTATATTTAGGCCATAAAGCAAATTTGAATTTCTATTCTGTATGCCATGTGACCTTATGTAAGTCGGACACCTATAATGATTTGTTCCTCATTGGTCTTTTATTGAGTCAGCTCATCCCCAAGTCTTCCCACCCAGCCTGCTGCAATGAATGTGCACTGTTAATGTACTTGGAGACAATATTTGGTGCATATTATGGTTATTGTTGTTTCTGTTGATGTCATTTTTATTGCTATAGACTTTTGACTTATAATAATAATCACAAAATGAACAGGAGCCAGAGCTGGTTAACTAGAGACTTTTTTCTTTTTAACAGCTGTTGTCAGCTCTGGAGTGCAATGTGTAAGGTTCAGTCTGCGTTTCCAAACAACATGATGTAGCTCACTAGAAACAGTTTGGCCAAGGAAACTTTTCCTTCTTTTTTGATGTAGAATAAAACAACACTGCATTTGTTTAAGGAAGGTGAGGATAGATCTATTTGTAAATGTCCCTGGTTTGAATACAGACATTTTAGAGATTTATTTAAAATCCTAGCCACAAAGTAGGCATTCAATAAATGATTGATTACAATTATAAATGATTTGGATAAAAACATTTTCTAATACTCTTCTGGGTTATTTCAGAGCATAAGCTGTGAGTTTTATTGAATCATTCAGAGTCTGAACTGAACACTAGGAATGAAAGTTGTCCATATATGCCACTGTGGAAGATAAGCAACAATTTGTATATAGTGGTATATTTCCCAAAACAAATTGGTAAAATGTAATTGGTGTATCGAAGCCTAAAATGCATAGTGATTGAAAGCTCACATTTAAGAGCTACATAAACTTAGTATAAAACTATATTTTAAATTTAGATATCTAACTGCCCAACTCCTATAAATAATCTCATATATGTTAAATGGCACTAAAAATGATATCATTGGTTCACAACCTAAATAGCACGGTGCTTATTTCTCAGTGCTGATCATTGGTGAGGGGTGGCCTACATTCTTTCAGCTTCTCTTCTGAGGCCAATGGCATGTCCTTGCAGATGCTGTCACAGAAGTAGCTTCGACCTGTGCTGCATCCGTGCAAACAACAGACCCAGTCTGTATCACTGAAGACTGAAATGATCCTGAGACCTTCTTTTTTTTTATCGATTTTTTATTAGGTATTTACCTCATTTACATTTCCAATGCTATACCAAAAGTCCCCCATACCCACCCACCCCCACTCCCCTACCCACCCACTCCCCCTTTTTGGCCCTGGCGTTCCCCTGTACTGGGGCATACAAAGTTTGCGTGTCCAATGGGCCTCTCTTTCCAGTGATGGCCGACTAGGCCATCTTTTGATACATATGCAGCTAGAGTCAAGAGCTCAGGGGTACTGGTTAGTTCATAATGTTGTTCCACCTATAGGGTTGCAGATCCCTTTAGCTCCTTGGGTACTTTCTCTAGCTCCTTCATTGGGAGCCCTGTGATCCATCCATTAGCTGACTGTGAGCATCCACTTCTGTGTTTGCTAGGCCCCGGCATAGTCTCACAAGAGACAGCTATATCAGGGTCCTTTCAATAAAATCTTGCTAGTGTATGCAATGGTGTCAGCGTTTGACACTATTTCTACATTAATTAAACTCCACGTACCTCAATTTTGGGTCCACTATCAATAGACGATGAAATAACCATGAAAAGTAAGCTTCTGGCTCACATGATCTCTTTACATCATGACATGGTCATATAGCTTATCTTGATAGAGATAACTCAAGGTCAAGATTATTCTTAGAATGTCTCAAGTGTGAGCACACCAACCTTCTTAACTTGTGCCTTTCCCCTTGTTTCTGGTAGGATTTGAATACTTGTAAGTAAAGTTCATTGGGTTGATTTAGAATCTTGCAGTTTTTGTTCTATCTATCTGATTTTAATTTCACTGGGAGCAGTACCCTGAATAGACATCTCAATATTCTGGGATATAGTTTCTTGAAAACTTTGGTCAAGAAGGACCCAAGTCTAAAACAGGACTGGTCACAAGAATTGTGCATTTCTAAGTAAGATGTTATTACTACTATTATACAAGTTAGCAACTGTGGATCCAAATCAGGCCCTTTTCAATTCTGAACTAAAGTAGAAGTTATTCAAAGATAAATGCTGCAAAGAGGGCATATAGAAACTTTGTCAATTGTAGTATTTTACAAGTGGGCCCTTATGTAGATTAAAGTTGACACCTTTTTCTAGCAGAAACCTTAAGTGCTTAAACATATGTATATATAGATATTATAATTATTTTGTGGCTGACTTATTTTCTCATTAATTTGACATTAATCTGAACATCCAAATGTGCTATCAAAATTATGATTTTTTTATGCACATGAAAATTAATAGTTAATTTAACACCTTCAATTATATTTACTGTTTACCTCACTTTATTTTATTAGGTTGAAAAACACCAGGGTACATGTATTTTCAAATCACCATAGTAATAAGTGTGTCCTGCCATTTGAAAGTTATAATTTATTGTATGAAAATGTACTTCCTCCTCTAAAACCCACTTTCTAATATTTTCGAAAATACAGAATTTTACTTTACTTTTCATAAGATAGAGCAAAATTTAAAAAAAAATCAAACTTCCTTTCATATTGAACTAGAACACGTTTCAAGTCTAAACAGTATTGAACCACATACATTAAACATGGCTTTTATTCCTTTAGTAAACAAAAATATAGATAAGCTAATTGGGTAGTTATTTTGATAGGGTCAAAGATTAATTATGTTTACTTGAAAACTGCTTATAATATTACTTTGGATGTATGAAGCAACAAACAAACAAAAATAGCATTAGAGTCCCCATGAGGACGCACCCATAGAGGAAGGAGGTGTTTTCCCTTCTTTTCTAGATGCTTACAACTTGGATGGCTCCCAGTTTTCATCCTTCTTCCATTCCTGGAAAATCAATCATCTTCCACATGGCACCTGGACCTGAAACAAGGCTTCAAATTAATATATGTTAAAAATAAAAATTTAAAATTTAAAAAAGCTACCCAAATGTTTCTTGGTTTCTAACAAGGGAGACAAAAAGTGAAAGCTTTTTATGTGAAAGATTTTTTTTTCCTGTGCAGTTTTCTGCTACCCAACCTAATCCTGCCAGAAAGCCACTAAAATCTCCCTGCTCACTGTACTTGTGAGCTGCATTTTTGGTTTTGGGGGATGTAGCTATGAGATTTCTTACCTTTCTTTGATGACAATTGTGGTTGAATTTTTCCCAAAATGCTAGAGTTTAATAATTTAATTTTTTTTTTTTTTACAAATAAATGACATGCTTTTCTTTCCCATGTTAAGGAAACATTTGTACAAACAATCATTTAAACTTGCTCTGTGTGCCTTGCCTTTTTGAAGTTTTGTTGTTTCCTTTTTCCATGTGGACTTGCTCCTTGTTACTTACCAGCCTGAAGGATAAGTCTATGCAGGAAGGCTTTATCTTCTCTGACATGCAGAATTTTTCTACTTAACTTTTCATATTCCTATTAAAGGGAAAAGATGAGCATATTAAGACATGCTCATATTCTTCACACCCAGGCTTAAGTCCTGGCTGGGATCACAGCTCCATTTTAGGTTGCTCGTTGAGCATGCATTCTATTTCCATTACTTAAGATGAAAAAATAAAAATAAAATATAAAAAACCCCTCAAGTCTTCTATTAAGTGAAATTGTGAGGACATAGATCAATGCTGCCAGATAAATAATAAAATACTGTGTTTCACAAATTCATTTTGATCATTTAGATGCTTAATATATTTAATGTTTTGCCCTTCATGTTAGTAATGCTTAAATTCATTTATAGATAATATAATGATAAAACTGCTATTAAAATAATGTATGTCTTTAGAATATGACAAGTGTTAACACTAAAAGAATTAATTGACATTTATTGAGTGCTTGCCATTTGGCAAACTGTTTTTACATATATTCTTTTACTGACTTTTTACAAGACTGCTTCAAAATTGTCTTTGGCTTTACATATGAGAAAGCTTATTGCTATGAAGTCTACATACTTTGATCAGGCCGAGAGGTCGAGGTCCACAGTCTCAGCTACCCTCAGAGTGGATGGAGGAATTCTGAAAATTCAAGGCTTCACTGAACTGTAGAGTAAGTTCAAGGCCAGCCTGAACAACTTAGTGAGATCCTATTTTCCTCAAAACAAAAGGTAAAGAGAGGGATGGACATACAGCTTAGAGATAGAGCTCTCAACTCACTGTAGCTGGCTCTGGGTTCATTCCTAGAGCTGTAATATTAACATTTAATTTCTCATAATTTCTATAGCCAGGAAGAGGGAGGCTCATCACTGAAGCTCTGGGTTGTTTCTGTGTACAGATCATTCTTTCTCCACATGGGAGATGATCTAATTTAGCTCTTTCACACTTCTACACAAAGCAACCAAGGCACTGAAGCTCTTAGGACTTACACTGGGGTTGGAATGTGGGCTTTTCCCATTGTGCTGTTGCAGAATAACCCGGAGCCAGTGTCAGGCCTGCTTGCGTGTATGAACAGATGGAGGGAAATTAGGTGGGATACATGTGATTAGTCCAGTGCCAAGTCAGCAGTCAGGAGTTCAGGCTTCAGGCTTTTGTCTTTTATGACCCATGCAACCTTGAATGTGTTGGTTAACTTGTGAAAACCAAGTTCTCCATTCTTAATGTTCATCATTCATGGAAATTAGAGATTATATGACAATTAGTTTTCCCATGGGCAAACAACAACAACTTTAACTCCAATCAAATTTGGTCACAACAGAAGGTAAGACAGGAAGTTCTAGGTGTCTCTGGGCATCTCCAGAGGTTAGGATATGCAGCCCTGTTTGAAAGGATTCATTTTTACTTAATATTTTGAGATTAAATTTTGGCTTTGTAGAGAAGACTGTGGAGTCTCTCAGTTTATACCAGTTTCTATAAAATTCATGCAAGAAAGGGAGTTTGTGAAGCTGTGAGGGAAACATTTCTTATTCTAGAGCTCATGAACCCAGTACCCTGCTCCCAGTGAACATCTTTAGAACACAGAGAAAAGGTGAAAATTAAGCGCACAAACACAAACCCATACAATTGAGTGGCTGAAAGTAGAAAATGGGACAGAGCGCCAGATGACTGGAATTGAAACAACCAGAAGTTCATGTTCAACTGTAGAGTTTCCCCTCAAGTAAAACAGCACACTTCTTTCAGAGAAGCCTGAGAGGAGAAAGTATGATACTTTATACAGTCCCTAAAAAGCCCACTTGACCTTGAAAGCTAACTTTGTGTCTTAGAATAATATTTATTTCTAAAATTCATCCAAGCAAGGCTCTATTTTCTCTTCAAGGGGCTTATGGTAAGGCGGTGGGGTTTCTTTTAAGAGCCTGACTCACAGGCTTCCACCTTCTGATTAATCTTATCCACACAGCAGGCTCCAGAGTGAGTTTCACTTCTGAGCACCAATCCATGATACTTCTTGAAGAGGGGGAGTCTTTAAAGTTCTCATGGATACCTGCTTGATAAATCTAGCAACTTATTGTGCACAGAATGCTAAAAATAAAATATTAAAAAATTAAAATTGTCTATGTCTCTTTTCTTTTTAAATATAAAATGTCAGACTCAAGCCACAACTTCTTTTGAATCCAAAGCTAAATCTTAGTTTAAATTAAGGGGCAAATGTGAAATTGACTTGAATTCTTTTGAGCTCAGATTGCAAAGTTTCTCTTCTAACCGAATGCATCTTCATGGCCCCTCTTGTCTAGCGGGATTGTCGGGAGTGCTGTTTTTGAAGTTCCATCAATCTATTAAACATTAGACAGAAGGTTTTAGGAAACAGGCCATGTGTATTGTGACGTACAGTCCTGGAAAGAAAAATGATCAATCTGTGTATTTGCCTTTTAACTAGTTGTAGACAAGTTGGCCACAGCCTTGGCACATTAATGAATTCTGTCATATCTCATCCCCACTGCTCTCTTATTATATGAATTCAGATCTCCGTTTGGCAATAAAAATAGAGTCACTGATTTAACTTTCTGCTTTCAAGCGAGGGCTCATCATCCCTAATAATCAAGAGACTGGATACCATAAGGGAAAGGGAAAAAAGTCTTTCAAAGTGATTTGTAATGTGTAACTTGAGCTAGACTTCAGAAGGGCTTTTCTCTAAGATATTCACAGAGCTCTATTCTTGCAAATGTTTCAACTCAGGGGCTTTGCCATCCTGCACCTTTTTGGAACCACTTTTCCTTATTAAAAACAAAGAAACAAACAAACAAACAATTCCAAATATATGCAGGAATTTAGAATGCTATTGGAAATGTAGGGACTTTTACATTTATTCATGAATGAATTTAAGCATAAATTACGAAAACCTTGACCAACATGAAACATATATGTGGGACATTTGATTTTTACCAATTTTCAGAAAATTGTTTGAAATAGGCCCTCAAGGCTCAACTCTATTTCCCCCACAGTGTCGCTACTGAAGAAGTTGTTCTAGAAAACAGGGCTACTTTCCTTAGCATCTGGTCTCTTTTATCTGGCACATTGATTCCTGGCTCCTTTTTATCTAGGACAACCTATTTATAAACCAAATGTAGCCAGTCAGATCTCTCCATTACTAGCATCTCTCCTATGTTTAAATTAGTCTTACGGATGCTCAAGTTTTCTTTAATGACATGAGTTTAGAATTTAAAGACATCATGCACTGGACAATGTGAAGAGAACAAAGAATAAACAAAACTTAGCAAAATAACAATTAAAATATATACATCCTCAACATTTAGAAATGGAAATTATGGTGATACTTTGAAATGCATGTGTAAATCTGAACTAACTAGCTATCTGCATTATAGAAATGGTGCATTTTCTTAATTGGACTCTATTATTATTATTGTTGTTGTTTTTGTTGTTTTTGTTGTTGTTATGCTACTGAAAACTAACAGAAGAATACCTAAAAGGATTAATTTGTCTGGGGCAGATTATATTTTTCTGTATTTTGAACTTTAAATTTCCTCGTGTTCCTGACAATGGTGTCGCCATTTTTGTTTCCCCAATGACAACATCTTTGCTTGAGAATGATTTTTACTGATGGATCTGAGAACTATTCCACTTTTCTTACAGCATCTGTTCCAGAAGGGAAGAGAAAGATAAAATGCCTGAGCAGACTATCTACCTGTGTTCCACTCCTCCTTATACTAATGTGTCTGAAAGCACCCCAACACTGATAACATGACATTTTGATGGCCAACTGTCAGCCTGGGGATGACAGACACCAGAGTGCCATCACCTGGTTGTTCATGACAGCAGAGTACCATCGTCAGTCTGCAGAACTAGTGTGTGTGACTACACTGCAGTTACACAGCATGTGGAGTGGTCTCTTAGCTACTGTACTTCAAGTGGACTTGAGGACCTGAAAGATACTGAAGATCATAACTGGCAGCCTTTTGCCCGACATGCCGTATTTGGTCTGTGGGTGACACAGTTCTCACTGGATGAAAAGAAGAAGAAGAAGAAGAAGAAGAAGAAGAAGAAGAAGAAGAAGAAGAAGAAGAAGAAGAAGAAGAAGAAGAAGAAGAAGAAGAAGAAGATTTCTTCCACTCAAAGATTATCTATGGTAGCAATGGAAATATTAATACAATATTTCAATCCAATAGCTGATCATTGATTGTTTGAAGTTTCCCCCAAGGAATGTAACTTTATTCTCATTCCCTGGGGCTTGGCTTACAGAGTTTTCTCAGACTTTGCAAATGAAACTGGAGCATTAGGTATTAGAGTAAAAATCTACTCTGCACCATTCACAGGTGATATGATCAGATAAATTTTCCTACCGGATATCAAGGTTAATTCTAACAGAAACATGTTTTCGCATCCAATAATACAATAATATGTACATAGACTTTATTTGTAAGTGAATATTAATGTTACTTTATTTCCCATCTATTATATGTTGTAAGCCACACTGTGCATTTTTTTAAACCACTTTTTCTTTGAAAATGCTTGGAGGACTATGGCAGCAGGAGAACTTTCTCCCCAGAGAAAACAATCTTTACTCCTCAAGTCACTGATGATGGCTTATTTACTTCAATCCTGGTGTGTACTCTCTGTGGCACTTAAATAATGACCCTGCCTTTGAATACATGGCTTTCAAGTCTTTATTTTATGCATTAAGCTTGCAGCTGTTGTTTTATCATTGACATTGACATTGATTTGGTAAGGAGAACTTTTAGAATTTTTTTTTCTTTTATTAAAACAAACGAAATTCCACTTTCAGTAAGTTCTGCCAGCTTTCTCAACTGCCTTATGTGACATTATCAGATGACATAACCCAGAATTTCTCATGAGCAGAACTTACCTTATAAAAGTAAAAATCAAGAAAGCACACTCTCACATAGAACAAGACTCAGCAATAACTTCATTCAGCATGGGGTATCCTTAGGGCTATGCTTCTTCAAAGGTTCATGGTGTTGTTAGCCCTTGGCAAATGCTACTCACTAGGAACAGACCTGAATGGGGAGAGAAAATTCAGGAACTTGCTCACTTGACTCTAAAATAAGTGTGCCTACAGAGCAGAAGCAGAAATCCAGAAATCTGGCCTTCCTGGGAGAATCCAAGTCTAGGTGGAGGAGATATTACCAACAAGAAAAGTCCAGTTGAGTAATCTTAGCAAAGACTCACGTTAAGCCAATATTTCCATCCTAGCCAATTTTTAGGAAGACTAAATATAGGTAAATATCTTTTTAAATGTTATCTTTCTAGCAACTATCTGATTAAATAAAATATTTCAACATTATAATCCCCATGAAAAATATTTTTCTCTTTATTTGAAACAGTTTGAGCAATAGAAACCAGTATGACTTAAGATGAAATTATACACTCACAAAAAGGGACATTTCATGACTGCCCTCAAAAGACCCAACTAACAGCTGAAAGAATAAGATGCAGATATTTGTACCCAACCAATGGACAGAAGCAGCTGACCCCTGTTGTTGAACTGGGGAAGGCTGAAAGAAGCTGAGAAGAAGGGCAATCCTGTTGGAGGACCAGCAGTCTCAATTAATCTGTTCCTTGAGAATCTTTCAAACACTGGACCACCAAACAGACAGCATGAACCAGCTGATATGAGGCCCCCAACATACATACAGTAGAGGACTTCCAGGTCTGTGTTCATTCAGAGATGATGCACCTAACCCTCAAGAGACTGGAGGCCCCAGGTAGTTTAGAGGTCAGGTGGGGTGGGGAGTGGGGACATGCACATGGAAACATGTGGATGGGGAGGAGGTATGGGATGTGGAACAGTCGGAGGGTGGATGGGGGGATAAAATATGGAGTGCAAGAAATAAATTAATTAATAAAAATATAAAAAAATAATAAAAAAGTCAAAGAAGAAGAAATTATAACATAAGGGGGCTAAACAAAATGCATATATTTTCACTAAATTGTAACTTAGTTACAATGTCTGATTTTCATGTTCCCTTAACTCAGTTTCTGTGCTAATCCTGCTCATGTTACTCTGAGGACACAGATAAAGTCACACTAGCAAAGAAACTAGAGTTGAATGAAGAAACTGAGTGAAACATAGCAAGTTTCATTATGACACAGTCTATTCCAACTTGAAAGATTCAAGACAAACAGGTCCTCCACTTTTGTTTGACCTCCTGTTAGACACGTGATAGATACACTGTTTTGTGATTAGACTCATCCGAGTTGGGCAATGGTCCGATATCAACAGAGTAGCTATCATATGCACACATGATGGAATGTTGTATATTTGTTGAAGTCATGCTGCTGATAAGATGAGTACATTGTTAAATGCTCCGTCTCTGCAACATCCTTGGGCTGAGATTCTTCTCCACATTACCAACCAAGCCAGGAACTCTATACTCATCTCATCTGGCAATTGACAATTGATTACCTCTTGGTTGAAGACTTGGGTCTGAGATTGCCAGGGTACCCTTCTTCTTCCACCCTTCACAAGACTATATCTGTCAAACCTGGTGGGCTGGATAGGAAGAAGTGAGGAAAACACTGACTGGCATACAGCAGTACACCCAAATGCCCAATCATCATATTGTACAATTTCTATATTGTAACTCTTTCTAGCTCAAGGGGATATGATGCCCTGTGGTACATTGACATGCACACAGGCAAAATGCTCATACATATACAAGAAAAGTATTAAAATATTTTAAGTAAGAGAAAACACATTCTTTCACAATAACAATAAAACAGCAATTATTGTGGAGTATGAACTAGGCTTTGTTCAGAGGTGAAAGCTCCTTGAAAGAGTGCAGCCTCCTTGCAAATTGGTAAATTGTACTTGTTGTCATTTTATGTTACAATCTGTGTCATATGTATCTATTTCCCTGCCTTCAGCCTTATATTAGACATAGACTTATGTCTGTGCTTGGTTAGTGCATCAGAATTTCTAACATGAATAACTTAGGACAAGATGATTTGCTCATACAATGAGACCAGAGCAAGAATATACAGGGTGTTCACATGATGAAGTGTTTGCATGTGGTTGTTCAGCTCTAAGGATCTTCAGTTATTGCTGGGTGTGTGCCCCCTTTCTCCTGATTCCATGAACCACTGACATTTCATCCTTGTGTATGGAGGAGAGTAAAAGGAAGGTAATAATTCAATGCAGAACAAAGGACATCTTTCAGGAGGTTGATTCTCTTATTTTTTGAGATTGAATTCATCCCATTAGGCCTGCATGAGCAATGTTTTAATCTATTGAGCTATCAGGCCATCCCAATGAATATTTTAAAAACTTTAAAGTAATGGAATTGTGAGTTGATTCTTTGTATTTCCAAATATTTATGAAACTATCTATCCTTCATCAGGATAACTAATACATAAGAGGCTTTATAAGATAAATATTAGTGTGGAACTTTCATGGTTCATTGTAGACATCCATGCAATGGATGGATGGATAACTAGCAAGAGATAGTTAGCCATTGCATAAAGTAACTCCTAATCCTGTCAGTGCACAACTGTTATCCAGAAAATCCTATGAACATAGATTCTTCAAAGATTTGTTTGAAGTAAAGAAAAGGTCCAGGATCTTACAAGAGGGGCCTACAAGGTCCCACATACTGTAGAAATGACTTTTGTCCTTTTTTCCAGTCAATCTGCCCTAAGGTTCAGGAGCAGAACCTGCCTAAATTCCTTACCCAATCTAAGCACAATATCCTTTGTCTCCCTCATTTAGTGCTACACACACACACACACACACACACACACCACTTTCATCTTAAGTTCTGAGACAACGTCAAGGAACTGTTCCCTACTTCAATGCAGAACTCATCAATTCTTGGTTGCATTTTCATGTTTTGAAATCTCTTCTTTAAAAAAAAATGTGTTTTTCTAGTTTTATCCATTTGCTGCAAAACTGAGGATGTCCTTGTTCTTTATAGCTGAGTAGTATTCCACTGTGTAAATGAACCACATTTTCTGTATCCATTCTTCTGCTGTGGGACATCTGGGTTGTTTCCAGCTTCTGGCTATCAGAAATAAGGCCACTATGAACACAGTGGAACACGTGCTCCTGTGGATTGGTGGGGCATCTTTTGGGTATAGTCCCAAGAGTGGTATTGCTGAGTCTTCAGGTAGATCTATTTCCAATTTTCTGAGGAACCTCCAGATTGATTTCTAGAGTGGTGTACCAGCTTGCAATCCCATAAGCAATGGAGGAGTGTTCCTCTTTCTCCACATATTCGCCAATATGTGTTGTCACCTGATGTTTTAATTTTAGCCATTCTGATAGGTGTAAGGTGGAATCTCAGGGTCATTTCAATTTGCATTTCTCTAACCACTAAGGACTTTGAATATTTATTTAGGTGCTTCTCAGTTATTCAAGATTCCTTTGTTGTGAATTTTTGATTTAGTTCTTTACCCCATATTTTTGATTGGGTTGTTTGGGTTTTTGGCAGTTAGCTTCTTGAGTTCTTTATATATTTTGGATATTAGCCCTCTATCAGATGTGTGCTTAGTGAAGATTTTTTTTCCCCAAATTTTAGATTGTTTATTTGTCTTATGGACTATGTCCTTTGCCTTACAGAAGCTTTCCGAGCACCAAGTGCCCTGATAAAGAAACTGGAGAGATCTTACACTAGAAACTTGACAGCACACCTGAGAGCTCTAGAAAAAGAAGAAACAAACTCACCTAAGAGGGGTAGATGGCAGGAAATAGCCAAACTCAGGGCAGAAATAAACCAAGTAAAAACAAATAGAACTATAAAAAGAATCAACCAAACCAGGAGCTGGTTCTTTGAGAGAATCAACAAAATATATAAACCCCTAGCCAAACTAACTAAAGGGCCTAGAGGCAGTATTCAAATTAATAAAATCAAAAATGAAAATGGAGATATAACAGCATAAATGGAGGAAATTTAAAAAATCATCAGATTCTATTATAGAAGTCTGTACTCAATAAAACTGGAAAATCTAGATGAAATACATGGTTTTTTAGACAGATACCACATACCAAAGTTAAATCAAGAGCAGGTAAACTATCTTAAAAGGCCCATGTTGTACAAGGAAATAGAAGAAGACATAAAGACCTACAAACCAAAAAATATCCAGGAACAGATGTGTTTAGTGCAGAATTCTATCAGATCTTCAAAGAAGACCAGATACCAATATTCCTCAAATTATTTCCTAAAATAGAAACAGAAGGAACACTACCTAACTCATTCTATGAAGCCACAGTTACTCTGATACCTAAACTACACAAGGACCCAACAAAAAAGAGAACTTCAGACCAATCTCACTTATGAATATCAATGCAAAAATACTCAATAAAATTCTTGCAAACCGAAACCAAGAACGAATCAAAACCATCATTCACCATGATCAAGTGGGATTGAATCCTAGGGATTCAAGGTTGGTTCAATATATGAAATTTTTATGACAAATTTTTGAATATAAGATGTTATATTGTTCTTTGATAAGCATTATTTGTGTTTTCTTATAAGACTTATTTTTATTTTTACCTCTCATGGTGTGTGTATGTGTCTGGGGGTGGTGGTGGTTGTGTTTATAGGAGTTCAGGTGCGCTTGGAAGTCAGACAGGTCTGTAGGGTTCCTTGGAGTTGTGAGCAGCCTGACATAGGTAGTGGTGACTAAACCCAGGTCTGCACTCTTAGGTGGGAAGATATCTTTCCTGCCCCATCTGTTTCTTTATAAGTCTATACTCTTTCACATAATCTTTTGCATTCTGGCATGTCATTGTTTCTGTGGCTGGCTTTATTTTGACATTTTCTAGTGATCAGTTCATATATAGATAGTTGATTTGCACTTATTAATATGAAACCTAGTGACTCATAAATATCCTATATTTTTTAAGAACTTGTAAGTTTATCTAGTGAACAACTTAGGATATCTGTAAGTTTCACTTGGCTTACACCTCATCTAATTTCTTGGTAGTCCCTTTAGAATTTGAGTAAATAAAACTATTGTGTCAAATTTTTATATTTATTATTTTACTAACATTATCATGTTAATGCTAACACTTAATGATGTATCATATCTTTCCAATTTCATTGAATTATAGCTGACATACAATAAAATATGTGTATTTTAAAACGCCATTCATTCTTTAGCGTGTGCTTTCTCTCTTTCTCTTTCTCCCCCAAGACCACAAGACCGACTGTTGCCTGTTATATATAGCTGTATTTAGTTTGTATGACTTTATTAAATACTTATACATTCCATTTGATAAATGTATTTTTACATATACATGAAGATAATCACAGAATATTATGGTGAAATATAATGTTAATTTTCCTAACATGAAAAGCTCTATTTTATGCTGATCCATCATTCCTTTATTATTTAGCTGGAGGCTATTTTGTAAAGACTAATTTATACTTTTGTATCAAAACTTACAACTATAATTAAGAAATGATTCCTGTGCTATAAATTAGGTATTTATGCTTTTACATTTATTTAATAACACTTATTTGTTTATAATTTTCCTCA
This sequence comes from Mus musculus, assembly GCF_000001635.26. NCBI lineage: Eukaryota > Metazoa > Chordata > Mammalia > Rodentia > Muridae > Mus > Mus musculus. The sequence continues at coordinate 56,387,909 of NC_000067.6, read as the reverse complement.
GCAAATTGGGATAATTGCTTCTATTTTTACTATGCCTTAATACAATGTAAGTAATACTGAAGTTTTCTCTTCCTAAAATTTCTGATTAGTGTAATCTGTGAAGATTTCTTGGTTTTATCCTTTTGTGTGTGAGTTGATAGGTATAAAGACAGGAATTACACAGCTGGTAAAGTGTTTTTTTTTTCTGTACGTACACTTTTTTCTTATTAGTGTACTTAAATATAATCTTTCTGTTATTTGTTTTTCAAACATTTGAAAAATAAACTCATCTATTTAAATGGTTGTATATATGGGGGAGAGGTGCATGCATGCCAAGAGGCAAATGTGATGACAAACAGACAATCTGCAGGAGTCAGTCCTTCTGACTCCTGCTTTGTAGGTCCTAGAATTCAAACTAAGACTGTCGGGTTTGGTATAAAGATCCAAATGTCTACAGTCATTTTATGGGCCTTCTATTTCCCATCTTACACATCCACAGGTCCTTTACAGATATCCAGCATAATTGCTCTCTATTTGATAGTTTTCTAAACTTGTATCCTCTGGATTTCACACTGTGTAGCTGGCTCCTATTTCAGTGTTCATCGCATTCCTTGTTAATGGGGACAGTTTCACGATGGAGTTTACATGAATGAACAGCAGGGGCCAGATGAACAACTTTCTGGAATGCAGATTACTGCTTTCCTCGAACACACACACAGAACAATGGAGAATTGTTTTAACAAGCCATTTGCAAAAAGCCATACGGTTCTAGAAATTGCTCAACACCTATAGATGTACCCTATGTAATCGCTCGTATTTAAGCTAGATTTTTAAGTCAGACTCATAATGGCAATAAAGAGTCAAAGAGAAATACCAGTACAAATCTCTCACTGAAATTCAAAGATGTGACTGTTCCTCGTGCAGGTAATGGAGGGGTGATGTGAAGGAGCAAGAACAGGTCTGTTTAGAACCCAGTGAGACTTTCCTTAAACCCATTTTCCTGAAGGCATTTGGCTCTTTATATTCTTTATATCCCTAATGGTTTGTTAAATATTATTGCATACAATTGCATAAAATATTATCACTTTCCTAATAACCTTAATAAAAATCTAAAGTATTAAGTTATCAAGCACATGACATCAACAATTGGGAATCAGCTTCTTCTTTTTTTTTTTTTTTTTTTCCATTTTTTATTAGGTATTTAGCTCATTTACATTTCCAATGCTATACCAAAAGTCCCCCTTACCCACCCACCCCCACTCCCCTACCCACCCACTCCCCCCCTTTGGCCCTGGCGTTCCCCTGTACCGGGGCACACAAAGTCTGCGTGTCCAATGGGCCTCTCTTTCCAGTGATGGCCGACTAGGCCATCTTTTGATACATATGCAGCTAGAGTCAAGAGCTCAGGGGTACTGGTTAGTTCATAATGTTGTTCCACCTATAGGGTTGAAGATCCCTTTAGCTCCTTGGATACTTTCTCTAGCTCCTCCATTGGGAGCCCTGTGATCCATCCATTAGCTGACTGTGAGCATCCACTTCTGTGTTTGCTAGGCCCCGGCATAGTCTCACAAGAGACAGCTACATCTGGGTCCTTTCGATAAAATCTTGCTAGTATATGCAATGGTGTCAGCGTTTGGATGCTGATTATGGGGTGGATCCCTGGATATGGCAGTCTCTACATGGTCCATCCTTTCATCTCAGCTCCAAACTTTGTTTCTGTAACTCCTTCCATGGGTGTTTTGTTCCCACTTCTAAGGAGGGGCATAGTGTCCACACTTCAGTCTTCATTTTTCTTGAGTTTCATGTGTTTAGGAAATTGTATCTTATATCGTGGGTATCCTAGGTTTTGGGCTAGTATCCACTTATCAGTGAGTACATATTGTGTGAGTTCCTTTGTGATTGTGTTACCTCACTCAGGATGATGCTCTCCAGGTCCATCCATTTGGCCAAGAATTTCATAAATTCATTCTTTTTAATAGCTGAGTAGTACTCCATTGTGTAGATGTACCACATTTTCTGTATCCATTCCTCTGTTGAGGGGCATCTGGGTTCTTTCCAGTTTCTGGCTATTATAAATAAGGCTGCTATGAACATAGTGGAGCATGTGTCCTTCTTACCAGTTGGGGCTTCTTCTGGATATATGCCCAGGAGAGGTATTGCTGGATCCTCCGGTAGTACTATGTCCAATTTTCTGAGGAACCGCCAGACTGATTTCCAGAGTGGTTGTACAAGCCTGCAATCCCACCAACAATGGAGGAGTGTTCCTCTTTCTCCACATCCTCGCCAGCATCTGCTGTCACCTGAATTTTTGATCTTAGCCATTCTCACTGGTGTGAGGTGGAATCTCAGGGTTGTTTTGATTTGCATTTCCCTGATGATTAAGGATGTTGAACATTTTTTCAGGTGCTTCTCTGCCATTCGGTATTCCTCAGGTGAGAATTCTTTGTTCAGTTCTGAGCCCCATTTTTTAAGGGGGTTATTTGATTTTCTGAGGTCCACCTTCTTGAGTTCTTTATATATGTTGGATATTAGTCCCCTATCTGATTTAGGATAGGTAAAGATCCTTTCCCAGTCTGTTGGTGGTCTTTTTGTCTTATAGACAGTGTCTTTTGCCTTGCAGAAACTTTGGAGTTTCATTAGGTCCCATTTGTCAATTCTCGATCTTACAGCACAAGCCATTGCTGTTCTGTTCAGGAATTTTTCCCCTGTGCCCATATCTTCAAGGCTTTTCCCCACTTTCTCCTCTATAAGTTTCAGTGTCTCTGGTTTTATGTGAAGTTCCTTGATCCACTTAGATTTGACCTTAGTACAAGGAGATAAGTATGGATCGATTCGCATTCTTCTACATGATAACAACCAGTTGTGCCAGCACCAATTGTTGAAAATGCTGTCTTTCTTCCACTGGATGGTTTTGGCTCCCTTGTCGAAGATCAAGTAACCATAGGTGTGTGGGTTCATTTCTGGGTCTTCAATTCTATTCCATTGGTCCACTTGTCTGTCTCTATACCAGTACCATGCAGTTTTTATCACAATTGCTCTGTAGTAAAGCTTTAGGTCAGGCATGGTGATTCCACCAGAGGTTCTTTTATCTCTGAGAAGAGTTTTTGCTATCCTCGGTTTTTTGTTATTCCAGATGAATTTGCAAATTGCTCCTTCTAATTCGTTGAAGAATTGAGTTGGAATTTTAATGGGGATTGCATTGAATCTGTAGATTGCTTTTGGCAAGATAGCCATTTTTACAATATTGGTCCTGCCAATCCATGAGCATGGGAGATCTTTCCATCTTCTGAGATCTTCTTTAATTTCTTTCTTCAGGGACTTGAAGTTTTTATCATACAGATCTTTCACTTCCTTCGTTAGAGTCACGCCGAGATATTTTATATTATTTGTGGCTATTGAGAAGGGTGTTGTTTCCCTAATTTCTTTCTCAGCCTGTTTATTCTTTGTATAGAGAAAGGCCATTGACTTGTTTGAGTTAATTTTATATCCAGCTACTTCACCGAAGCTGTTTATCAGGTTTAGGAGTTCTCTGTTGGAATTTTTAGGGTCACTTATATATACTATCATATCATCTGCAAAAAGTGATATTTTGACTTCCTCTTTTCCAATTTGTATCCCCTTGATCTCCTTTTGTTGTCGAATTGCTCTGGCTAATACTTCAAGTACTATGTTGAAAAGGTAGGGAGAAAGTGGGCAGCCTTGTCTAGTCCCTGATTTTAGTGGGATTGCTTCCAGCTTCTCTCCATTTACTTTGATGTTGGCTACTGGTTTGCTGTAGATTGCTTTTATCATGTTTAGGTATTGGCCTTGAATTCCTGATCTTTCCAGAACTTTTATCATGAATGGGTGTTGGATCTTGTCAAATGCTTTTTCTGCATCTAACGAGATGATCATGTGGTTTTTGTCTTTGAGTTTGTTTATATAATGGATTACATTGATGGATTTTCGTATATTAAACCATCCCTGCATCCCTGGAATAAAACCTACTTGGTCAGGATGGATGATTGCTTTAATGTGTTCTTGGATTCGGTTAGCGAGAATTTTATTAAGTATTTTTGCATCGATGTTCATAAGAGAAATTGGTCTGAAGTTCTCTATCTTTGTTGGATCTTTCTGTGGTTTAGGTATCAGAGTAATAGTGGCTTCATAAAATGAGTTGGGTAGAATACCTTCTACTTCTATCTTGTGAAAAAGTTTGTGCAGAACTGGAGTTAGATCTTCTTTGAAGGTCTGATAGAACTCTGCACTAAACCCGTCTGGTCCTGGGCTTTTTTTGGCTGGGAGACTATTAATAACTGCTTCTATTTCTTTAGGGGATATGGGACTGTTTAGAAGGTCAACTTGATCCTGATTCAACTTTGGTACCTGGTATCTGTCCAGAAATTTGTCCATTTCGTCCAGGTTTTCCAGTTTTGTTGAGTATAGCCTTTTGTAGAAGGATCTGATGGTGTTTTGGATTTCTTCAGGATCTGTTGTTATGTCTCCCTTTTCATTTCTGATTTTGTTAATTAGGATTTTGTCCCTGTGCCCTTTAGTGAGTCTAGCTAAGGGTTTATCTATCTTGTTGATTTTCTCAAAGAACCAACTCCTCGTTTGGTTAATTCTTTGAATAGTTCTTCTTGTTTCCACTTGGTTGATTTCACCCCTGAGTTTGATTATTTCCTGCCGTCTACTCCTCTTGGGTGAATTTGCTTCCTTTTTATCTAGAGCTTTTAGATGTGTTGTCAAGCTGCTAGTATGTGCTCTCTCCCGTTTTTTCTTGAAGGCACTCATAGCTATGAGTTTCCCTCTTAGAAATGCTTTCATTGTGTCCCAAAGGTTTGGGTACGTTGTGGCTTCATTTTCATTAAACTCTAAAAAGTCTTTAATTTCTTTCTTTATTCCTTCCTTGACCAAGGTATCATTGAGAAGAGTGTTGTTCAGTTTCCATGTGAATGTTGGCTTTCTGTTATTTATTTTGTTATTGAAGATCAGCCTTAGTGCATGGTGATCTGATAGGATACATGGGACAATTTCAATATTTTTGAATCTGTTGAGGCCTGATTTGTGACCTATTATGTGGTCAATTTTGGAGAAGGTACCATGAGGTGCTGAGAAGAAGGTATATCCTTTTGTTTTAGGGTAAAATGTTCTGTAGATATCTGTCAGATCCATTTGTTTCATCACTTCTGTTAGTTTCAGTGTGTCCCTGTTTAGTTTCTGTTTCCATGATCTGTCCATTGGTGAAAGTGGTGTGTTGAAGTCTCCCACTATTATTGTGTGAGGCGCAATGTGTGCTTTGAGCTTTACTAAAGTTTCTTTAGTGAATGTGGCTGCTCTTGTATTTGGAGCATAGATATTCAGAATTGAGAGTTCCTCTTGGAGGATTTTACCTTTGATGAGAATGAAGTGTCCCTCCTTGTCTTTTTTGATGACTTTGGGTTGGAAGTCAATCTTATCAGATATTAGGATGGCTACTCCTGCTTGTTTCTTCATACCATTTGCTTGGAAAATTGTTTTCCAGCCTTTCATTCTGAGGTAGTGTCTATCTTTTTCTCTGAGATGAGTTTCCTGTAAGCAGCAAAATGTTGGGTCTTGTTTGTGTAGCCAGTTTGTTAGTCTATGTCTTTTTATTGGCGAGTTGAGACCATTGATGTTAAGAGATATTAAGGAAAAGTAATTGTTGCTTCCTGTTATTTTATTGTTGTTAAAGGTGGCATTCTGTTCTTGTGGCTGTCTTCTTTTAGGTTTGTTGAGGGATTACCTTCTTGTTTTTTCTAGGGCGTTGTTCCCGTTCTTGTATTGGTTTTTTTCTGTTATTATCCTTTGAAGGGCTGGATTCGTGGAGAGATAATGCGTGAATTTGGTTTTGTCGTGGAATACTTTGGTTTCTCCCTCTATGATAATTGAGAGTTTGGCTGGGTATAGTAGCCTGGGCTGCAGTTTGTGTTCTCTTAGTGTCTGTATAACATCTGTCCAGGCTCTTCTGGCTTTCATAGTCTCTGGTGAAAAATCTGGTGTAATTCTGATAGGCTTGCCTTTATATGTTACTTGACCTTTTTCCCTTACTGCTTTTAGTATTCTATCTTTATTTAGTGCATTTGATGTTCTGATTATTATGTGTCGGGAGGAATTTCTTTTCTGGTCCAGTCTATTTGGAGTTCTGTAGGCTTCTTGTATGTTCATATGCATCTCATTCTTTAGATTTGGGAAGTTTTCTTCAATAATTTTGTTGAAGATGTTTGCTGGACCTTTGAGTTGAAAATCTTCATTCTCATCCACTCCTATTATCCGTACGTTTGGTCTTCTTATTGTGTCCTGGATTTCCTGGATATTTTGAGTTAGGATCTTTTTGCATTTTCCATTTTCTTTGATTGTTGTGCCAATGTTCTCTATGGAATGTTCTGCACCTGAGATTCTCTCTTCCATCTCTTGTATTCTGTTGCTGATGCTCAAATCTATGGTTCCAGATTTCTTTCCTAGGGTTTCTATCTCTAGTGTTGCCTCGCTTTGAGTTTTCTTTATTGTGTCTACTTCCCTTTTTAGGTCTAGTATGGTTTTGTTCATTTCCATCACCTGTTTGTATGTTTTTTCCTCTTTTTCTGTAAGGACTTCTACCTGTTTGATTGTGTTTTCCTGTTTTTCTTTAAGGACTTGTAACTCTTTAGCAGTGTTCTCCTGTATTTCTTTAAGTGATTTATTAAAGTCCTTCTTGATGTCCTCTACCATCATCATGAGATATGCTTTTAAATCTAGGTCTAGGTTCTCAGGTGTGTTGGGGTTCCCTGGACTGGGCGAAGTGGGTGTGCTGGGTTCTGGTGATGGTGAGTGGTCTTGGTTCCTGTTAGTAAGATTCCTCCGTTTACCTTTCGCCATCTGGTAATCTCTGGAGTTAGTAGTTATAGTTGACTCTGTTTAGAGATTGTTCTTCTGGTGATTCTGTTACCGTCTATCAGCAGACCTGGGAGACAGATTCTCTCCTCTGAGTTTCAGTGCTCAGAGCACTCTCTGCTGGCAAGCTCTCTTACAGGGAAGGTGCGCAGATATCTTGTATTTGGACCTCCTCCTGGCCGAAGAAGAAGGCCCAAAACAGGACCTTTCTCAGACAGTGTGTTGCTTTGGCAGTTCCCAGGTGGTACAGACTCTCACCTAAGCAGACTAAATTCCTAAGTTCCTTGGAGTCCCGGGACCAAGATGGCGACCGCTGCTGCTGTGGCTTAGGCCGCCTCCCCAGCCGGGTGGGCACCTGTCCTCCAGTCCGGAAGGTGGCTGGCTGTCCCCGGCCCACACAGGGTGCTGCCTCAGCGCCTCTGTGCTTCTGCCTGTTCCAGAAGCTGTCAGGTTCTCTGGCGCACCCTCTCACCTGTTCAGACTAATTTCCTAAGTTCGGCGGGTCTCGGACCAAGATGGCGACCGCTGCTGCTGTGGCTTAGGCCGCCTCCCCAACCGGGCGGGCACCTGTCCTCCGGTCCGGACGGTGGCTGGCTGTCCCCGGCCCACAAAGGGTGCTGCCTCAGCGCCTCTGTGCTTCTGCCTGTTCCAGAAGCTGTCAGGTTCTCTGGCGCACCCTCTCACCTGTTCAGACTAATTTCCTAAGTTCGGCGGGTCTCGGACCGGGAATCAGCTTCTTAATAAGGACAGACCATACCCCTGGTGGCTTTTAAAAGAGGCATTATAGAAAGTTCTGTGAAGAGTGACTGTGGATACTAGTATTCACCAAAACTTGAAGAAATATAAATAGAAGTTTCCCAAGTTTCTTGTGCTGCAGGGCATCTGCCACGGAAACTGGGGATTCACTTTGTGGGGTAGACTAGGCAGAGACTAAAACTAGAGTAGAAAGGGTCAGAAGAAAATGTCAGGATATGGGAGTATTTAGGATGGAGGGAATCTGGAGATAGATGCTAAGTCACATTCTGAATGCACAGAACTGGAGAGGAGAGGCAGAGAGGCATTATGTGGTACCCATAAGCACGTACAAGTGTATGTGACATAAATGTAAATATATGTCATTTGAATTTAAAAGCCAAAACAGTATGTTGGATATGCATATCTTCATGCAATCTCCTATTCAGTATTTCCTTTTATTAACTGACTCTTCCCATCCTTCACACTTAAAGTTTTTAAACCTTTACTTAAATTTAATTTTCTTAGGATATCTTTAGTTAATGCTCTAACCGTTTCCCTAAACAAAGCATGGGAAAATTATCATGTATTTATTTCCTGCATCTCTTTTTAAAGCCACATCTAAGCTTCCCATCACGTGCTGAAACAGTCTAAGGTTTGCTTGTCTGTAGATTGACCTGTGGGTCAAAGTCATTCTCTCTTCAAAACTTGGCTCTCCAGGAATCCTGAATTATGTTCAGTTTTGCTGTTTGGAATTGTTCCCAATGATATTTGTTTAACAAATAATTTTAATGTCCCATTCAAGTGGTCTGACTACTTTGTCTTAATTCTTACTATTTTGAAATTATAATTTTCTAGAGATGAATCTTCTCTATTCATTCAGTTCAGCATTTACATTCACACAATCTGAAGACATGTATAGTAATTTCTGTGAAGCATATACCTTTATAATTATTTTTGTGTTTCCTAGAATTTTCCTTTCTATGACTCTGAACAATAGGATGTCAGAAAACCAACTTATCATCTAACTATTTTTATGCCTGAAATTTTCCTCTTGCCTGTTTTTCTATACCCGGAGTTCATCGTATTAACCTTTTAGCTTCAAAAACTATATTTTGTTTCCATGGGTGTCTCCAGATAGTTTAGTTTGCTGTGTTTAGATTCAGTTTCTTTTTTCTAACTTCTAAAATTTCTGAGTGTTCCATTGCTCTTATGGCTTCTTTAACTTTTGCAACAAAACTCATTTTTCTTTTCTGTTCTGTTTATTTTTTTAATTATCAGTCCATTTATTCTTTGATTTCCTTATTGGCTATCTTGGTATTTGATCATTTTTTCTTGTATAGTAATATTTACACCTGGGGTTTCCTGTTGATCTGTGTTTGGATGCAATCAGGCTTATTAGGATGCTTTTAGGGACAAGATATATAGGTAAATAAATGAGGTTTGTCAGTGTTTAGCTATACTAGAGCTCCAGAGTTAATTATTTTTAACTAACTAAGGAGGAGGTGTGTATTTTCAACCAACTAAGGTCCAAAACATGTTCTGCCTAATCTTTGTGACTACTGGTTTGTTGTTCTTGTTACAATGTCACAATAAATTATCCTATTGTCACTTCCTGTGATAGCATCTTTTGCTAGCCATCCATGTCACCTATAATATCTCAGCCTTGAACTTGCTGCTTCTTACATTGAATATTTTGTTGTATAGACTGTGATTTGACATTGTACTGTCTGGTTTTGTCTGCCAACTTGACACAAGCTCGAGTTATCATAAAGAAAGGAGCCTTCTTTGCAGAAATGCTTTCGTGAGTTCCAGCAGTAAGGCATTTTCTCAATTAGTGATCAATCCGGAGGGCCTTGGCCATTGTGAGTGGTGCCATCCCTAGGTTGGTGGTCCTGGGTTCTATAAGAAAGCAAGCTGATGAAGCCAGGGGTAGCAAGTCAGTAAGCGGCACCCCTCCATGGCCTCTGCATCAGCTCCTGCCTCCAAGTTCAAGCCCTGTGTGAGTTCCTTCCTGACTTCTTTGGTGATGAAGAGCAACATGGAAGTGTAAGCTGAATAAACCCTTTCCTCCCCAACTTGCTTTTCTTGGTCATGATGTTTTGTGCAGGAATAGAAAACATGACTAAGACAGACATGATTTTCAATTTTACACTTGTTTTCAATTTATTTCTCTCATTTTACAACTCATAATTTTGAGTTAAGGAAAACACTAATCTTGGTTTTGAATGCACTCGTGCATGCGTGTGTGTGTGTGTGTGTGTGTGTGTGTGTGTGTGTGTGTGTGTATGGAAGAGAGAGAAATCTTTATAGGTGTTAAGACCGTAAACATTATTTTCCAAATAAGAATGTTTATAAGCACATACTGAAATATACAACAAAACAATCATCAGTAATATCAAATGACATTTAAATAAATAAATATTTTCCTGATGATTGTTTAGCAGTGAATTAGTTAATCTACTTTAGCTCCTGGCATGTCTCACATGCTGCAGCCACCCAAGAGCTCTCTGGACTCATGAATGAAAGACACACACACACACACACACAAGTGCTCACCAGCTAATTTTGGTATGCCTTAACTAGCTCAATGACTGGGCATTTCTAATGCTCCCCATGGCTAGCATATATTCTCTCCTCCAACATTCCTCAATCAACTTGTAAAATCAACATTTCATCTCTCCTACCCCAGACCTTATCAGGGGAGTGGACCCTAGGACCACTTTCCTGAATTTTTATATGGCTGGTTGCTTGTTTTCTCATCTTTATGTCTGATCCTTCTGATTCACAGTGATTCTCTTCCTCTCTCTCTGCTAGGTCCCTTGCCCATGCAATCTAAAAGTTCCACCTCTTTCATCTTGCCATTGGCCATTGGCAACTTTATTTCCCAATTAGAGCCAACCGGGGTCAGGCTTTCTTTAGTGTTTGCACAAGCATATTCCTGTGTGATTCTATGAGCTGAATTAGAGCATTAGAACTAGTCCCCAACATGATTGAATATTTGTGATCTGATTACCTGAAAATAAGTCTTAATTTACCACGTATACATTGTTGTTTAGAGTAGTTACTGGTTCACAGCAACACTGAATGTGTGAGGTAGATATATAGTTACTCTCTTCTGATAGTATAGTCCCAACTATTGTCATCCTATACCAGATAAGGCTCCCCTGACAACCATTCTAACAACGTGTCTGCAGTTTATTTGAAGGAGCCTGGTTGTACATAGTCTATAAATGCTTATATTTCTAAATATTTAAATTCCAGATTCTTAAGAATGTTCTTAAAATATAAAATCAAGTCAATATATTTAAATTCATGAAGACTCAATACTCAATTTATGATTGGCTCTATTATTTTTCCCAAGAGGTTGAAGCACCAGCATGCTGTGGCCAAGTAATGCCATCTACATAGAGAGTCTGTAAGTGCTTCTGCATATGGCATACTTAAGAGTAGAGAAACTGGTGAACATCCCTTGGCATTACGTCATTTCTGCTTCTTAAACACATTCTTAGGTACATCGCCTGATGCACACCCAACTTGATCCAACATGCTTTGTCTGACCAAGTGATGACTATATTCTATGGTTATGTCAGCTTCATGACTCCTCAAGAGAGAACTTTATGATTTTCCTGATGGGAGACTGGCATTTTTTACACACAAAAAAAGAGTACATACATACATACATACATTGGAGTTCTTATTTATTATATTAACAGAGAACAGAAGAAATTGTACATTTGAAGTGCTATAGCAAAAGACTACAAAGTCATCAGATGCTCAGAGCAACATATTGTGATTATTACCATATGACAATTGAGACCTACTCTTTTTAATCTCGGCAGAGGCAGCTTGTGTTCTGATTGGAGCAAGCCTTTTCTGAAGAGGTACATTTAAACAAGTGAAGGTGGATAGCCATATTATTACTGGAGATCAGAAATATTTTCTGCTTCTTTGGGTCCATATCTGAATGTAGAGAGAGCTACAGTAGCTCACCAGGCATCTTTAATCAAAGTTGAACAGGTCCTTTATCTAGACTGATACATTAAAAAGGGATGTCTCATAATGTGTCTTTGTGCAGCATGGAAGCTCTACAGTAGCAACAGAGCCTGTGACATACTTAAATAAGGTCTCAATGACTGGCGGTGTGTATGTATTTAGAGGCAATTGTGAGTTAGAGTAGAATACCAAAAGTAAGTTTCAATTTTCTTCAAGAGGGTCCAAAGGTAGTTCCCACATTTTAGATGTTGCTTATGAGAACATCTGACTGTGGGACCCTTTTGGGCTGTCATGAAAATAGAACCAGATTTTACTTCTACCCCATGGTAGCCAGGACTTTTGGGTGTAAGTAATTCAAATGGAATTGAAACCAATTTGAAGCAATAAAGAGAGACTGATCAAGGTGACTAAGCCAGAAGTTGTCAATCACAGTTCCACTGACATTGTAGACCTGCCAATTCTTCATAATGAGGCTGAAGGCCACCTTGGATATGTCAGCTTCATTAGAAATATTCCAGGACTATTCTGAAAGTTGCCAAGAGGACCATGCTTCTAGCTATGATCATTTCAAATGCTCAGAAAAGACCAAATATTCCTCAGGGGATAAAATGGTTTAAAGTAAAAAACAAACAAACAAAAGCAAAGAAACACTAGTTGAGGTAACTGGCAAGACTCATGTAACTTCAACAGTTAAACAAAAGAGATCTAAGTCAAGCTTATATCTCATCTGCTCAGCACCTCCAGCTGTGACCCATGCCCTGTCAGCATCAGACTTTATATCTGGTGTTTCCTAACAGTCAAACCTAAGAATCCTGCTACTGAGGGAATCACCTAAGACAAATGGTTTGCCTATTCCAGGGAAGAAGAGGATGTCAAAAAGTTGGATAAGGAAGACCAGAAAATGTTTCTTTAGAGGCTATACATTTGTTAATGAAATAGTTTTTAGAATCTCAGTGGTAGATAAACAAATCCTAGCTCACAGTTGGCAAACTCATACCTGCCCTATCTCTTCCAATAGAGATTCTTGTCATGTAGCCCTGTCTGGAGTGGTAGTACATGGAAGCCTTGAAATTGTAGCATTTGGCCTATTTGAACTTCCTGAGAGCTGGATGACAGGCACCAGCCACAACTGCTAGTGCACATTATATTTCTCAAGTCTTCATTTGTTATAGTTTGTGTTGTCTGTTACCTAGTTGCCTAAAATTTTCTAGAAATAGGGGGTATAGATAAATTATAAGTAAACACACACTGGGGGTAAATATCAGCTTTGGGAAGAAAATCAAGTGGCATCAGTCATTTTAATTCTTTTCTGTGGACTTTAAGATAAATCCAGATCCTTACCAATTGGAAACATCAGTACATCAGTCATTAAATAGAATTGTGTCTTCAAGCAGACCAACACCAGGAATTCAAATGCTTTTTTGTGCTCTAATCCTTATGGTTCTAAATTCATTCCCTGGAAATTCAACGGGGTTTTCATTCTCTTCCTCCATCATCATTAATAGTCTGAAAAATCTTACAAGATTGCTATTATGTCAGAAATCTCAATACCACAATAACACAAATAGAATGGAACTTGTATCCTGTGTCGTGTGAATGTCAAAACTCAGCCCTCTAGTTCTGGAGGACTGGTTTACAACATCATAGACCTGATTGCTTCAGATATCTAATGTATAAACTTTTGATAATCCAAATAATCGCTCATTAGCCTTGAACTAGAGTAAAGAAAGAAATAGGAAGAAGAGCTTTATTCCTTACTCTCATGGTAATTCTTAAAATTGTCCACACTGCCAGTTCCACCTACAGACTATTGATTTGAAATCGCTCCCACGGGCCTCCTTCACTCCAAGTTACTTCTTTAGTAAGTGGCTAGTGAAGAGTGACGCTGATTGAGGTCAGTCAATAATCTATGCCTTAGAGGACACATACTTGGCTAGCTTCAGAATAACAAAACAGAACCCAATCTCACAAAAGGAAAGAGGGACCAGGGGCATAGATAGGGTGTCACTTCAAATTCTCTCAGGAACAGGGGACCAACCTGTTTTTAATAGGATCAAAGGAGTTAATCTGAGAATCATTTACTACAGGAACATGGGATGAACACCCAGACCAAAGAAGAAGCATGCCTTTGAAATTTGAGGGTCAAGTCTTGAAAGTTCCCCAGAATTCCCATATTGAGTATGTATTGCCATAAATACAATATGAAAATCTAAGAATATGACCTTTTAGGATAAAAACCATACTAGGTTGGGAGTCTGGTGGTCACTGACCCTGCATTTGACTTCCTGGAGCAGTTAAGGCACATCACATTATTCTGACCTCTCATATCTGGCACTCAACCTTCCTTTATTTCTGTTTAATCTATAAAGATTGTAGCAGGCTATGAGAATGCCTGATGCCAGACAGGCCCAGGCCCTGGTATTTACACTATTAAAAGTTATGTAGCTTGCTGACCATTTTGAGCACATGATTGGTTTTGGGATCTGGGTTTTGAAACCTTACCTTCTTTGATTCTCAGTTCCATTTTTATTTTTCGCAAAATGATCCAGTGTGCCCTTTCTTGGACTCTTTTCCTTCTGTTGGGCTGTCTTGTCTGACAGATATGATGGTCTTTTGGTTTATCTTATTATGTTTTATTTTGTTATATTTAAAAATAAACAGTAAAATATATGTGTCTGTATATGCTATACAGTGGTGCATATAGATATAGATTTATACATTGATGGGAAATAGCAGAAGGATATTGACATGTACTTGGGAATGATCATTTTTCTAGGACTATTTCAGGTGAATTTTACTTCCTTTTGTGCATACGTACTCTACAAGGGATGTGTGTGGACTATTTTTACAATCAGAACAAATAATTTGATTTTTGAGAAAATGTGAAAATGTAGTCACAACTAGTTAAAAACATAGAAAAGTTACATTTAAAAACTCATGGAACGCCTCCGATCCAGAAACGGTTCCATTTCATTTTTCATCTGAAGATTTGCAAACAGTATCTTATGATTCTCTACTTGATAGCAGGGGAGAACAGGCTTCCTGACTCCTACTAAACAAGCCCCTCCTGTAAGTGACTACTTTGTTACAAAATAATATTTTCATACAAATATTCTGAGCATGAAACAAATTCCTTCCTGTGACTCCAAGTCCTTGACATGGGAAAGAGTCTGGCTAATCACACATCAGAGAGGTGGTGCTAGTAAGTGTGTTCACTTGCTAGTGTGAGGCTTTCACCTGTATCCTTAAGCCCCTAATCCAAGTGACCTCTCTCCCACTTTATCTATGTTGACTATGGTTTCCATTTTTCCAGAGATAATTTCAAGCCATTAATTAATTTAATGGATGTGTAATTTCTCTGATGTAAAGAAGGAGAAGAGTGAGGTAAGAGTTGTATGAAAGAGTTTGAGGTGTACAAAAGTACGTTCAAAATAAAAGTAAATAAATTAAAAATAATTGGGCTCAAAAGATAGTTCAACAGTAAAGAGCACTGGCTGCTCTTCCAAAGAAACTGGCTTCAATTCCCAGCACCCACATGGCAGCTCACAACTGCCTGCAACTTCAGTTCCAGGGGACCTGACACTCTCACTCAGACATACATATAGGCAACCTACTAATGTACATAAAAATAAACATAAATAAATGAAAAAGAAAAGATGTTAGATAGTAGAATAGACTTTGATTAGTGAGCTATCTAGTATACTCAGCCTGAGAACATGTCTCATCATGAAAATGTATAGAACCGAAGTCAGCAGAGAGGAGCTGTAGAGAACTGATGGCCCACACAGTTAATAGTGAAACCTGGTTCTAGTGGATTGTTGTTGTATTAAGGCTGTGCTTAAGACATTTTGCTGAAACCAAGACAGTATTCTGATGCTGTAACTGTGAGTTACATCAAAATGTAGATCACAAGACAAGAAGGAATGACTTCAGCTCTAACTCAGCAAGTGTAATCCCCTACCTTCTAACTGCTACAGTATAGAGAAATATTTAATACTAGTTGTATGGTTTGAATAAAAAGGGCCCCCATAGGCCCATAGGGAGTGACACTATTAGGAAGTGTGACCTTATTGAAGCAAGTGTAGCTTTGTTGGAGGAAGTGTGTCACTGGGGGACAAGCTTCGAGGTCTCAGAAGCTCAAGCCAGGCCTAGTGGCTCACTGGCTCTTCCTGCTGCCTGCCGATCCATATGTAGAACTCTTAGCCCCTTCTCTAGCACCATGTCTACCTGTATGCTGCCATGTTTCTTGCCATGAAAATAATGAATAAACCTGTGAACTATAAGCCAGATCTAATTAAATTATTCCCTTTATAAGCTTCGCTGTGGTCGTGGTGTCTCTTCACAGCAATAAAACCCTAAGACAGAAGTCTGGTCTAAAAACGTTTCTTAAACTTTCCCCAAATATATAAAAAGATAAATAATGCAGGATCTATCAAATTGTTTCCCTTTGGGAAATAGTAAAACAAAATGATTTTGTAAGAGGAGGACTTGGAATTGCTGTTCCCTGTAGTAAATCACAACTACATCTATAGCTTCTTGAGGATGGCACAAAGCTCGTCTTGTAGGAATCCCATGCCATGCCTGCCAAGGTCACTTAAGCTGCTGTGCTTGGGTTGGCCCCATACATGGCGACCCTGTGGACTCCACTGCATAATTATGAATATTGTTCTTGAGTTAAACCTAACAGGTATAGCTCTTCATTGTGCCTAGGTGATTAAATGTGTTTCTTATTTAATCCTGCTTTATAACCTATTACATTTAATGTCTTGTGCCCCATAAACCTTGCATGTTCTTATGCAGTGGCTGCTGCTTTTGGTCTAAATGCATATTTGACACAGTATGTGCTGACTTCTCCAGTTAAGGTGCAATATTAAAGCAATCACCTATCTGAATGTCATTAATGTGTCTTGGGTCACACCAACTTGTGCAAAAGTAGGTTTAATAGCAAGAACTTTTAGTCTTTACACTTGAATACACAAACTATTTACATCTGGTGATATGCAGTCTGCCCCCATGATGAGATCCATTAGCTAAAACTCTTCAGTAGCTGCGTTCAGTTCTCAGACTTGTTTTGTAGTGATAGCCAAGCAATCAACCAGTTGCCCCACCTGAGCTGTTGGCTATGCTGACTCCAGACATAAGGAAAATATGTTTCACACTGGAAAACTCTGGAATCCATCTGTTCTTTCTTTCTCCTACGGTTTTCATTGGCAGCGGGCAATGCTTCCTTGATGTAGTCAATTAGAAATGGTTTGGTGGAACACTAGCTTACTGGGCACTACTTCATAACTACATCAAGTTCAAAGGCAGTGTATTTTGCTTCACATTAAATACCTGTTTCTCCAATGAAGAAAGTTTATACCTAATATTTTTTAATGTGATTTATTCTCATAGGCATCAGATGATAAGAGAAAATATTTAGATTAAGAAACTGTTGTCAAGTCAAATGAATTCTGTGTAACTGAAGCCAGCCTGGTCTACATAGTAAGACTCCCCCACTTCAAAAACAAGGAAAAAAGAAGAAAGAAGCAGTTGTCATCCTTTGATAATTCAGATTTACATAATTAAGAAAAGATGTGTTTCAAATTTTAATTTTCTTATGTGCCACTCTAAGCACACTGTTCAGGTTGTGTTTGTCTGGGTCAGCACATAAAAGAATATTTTATATCTTATAATTATATTTAGTGAATGTATGCCCACACCACAGCTTACAGTTTGAAGGCAGGGGCTATCTTGAAGGTGCTCCTCTCTCCTTTCATCATGTGGGTCCTGGGGTTAGAACTCAAGTCACAGGGATTGGTAGCAAGCACCTTTCCTTTCTGAGTCATATTACTGGCTCACTAATTACTGCTTCCCATTAGTAATTTTAAAAATGTTTGAAATTTATAAAATGCTAGCAAAGATTAGGTGAAGTTTTACTTTTGAGTTTTCAGCCTTCATAATGATAAATTATCTTCAAATACAATTAGATGAGTATTGCTCACTTGATCATAGAAAACAACTAAGCAAGAAACAGACATTTTGTGGGTTGTGAAAACTGTAGGCAAGAGAGAGAAGCTGAGTGGTCTTGCCAGTCACAAACTCTGACATCATGACTAGTTAGAGAATGAGAGTATTATTCGTATTTATGACACTGGATATATAACGTTGATAGCACACAAGTCTCAATAACCAATGACAATGATAAACATGTGTATGTGTGTTCTCTTGCTAAGGTCAAAGGGCAACTTCTAATATCCTTTCTTTTTTTCCACATGAACTTTGTTTTAATAAGACAAGTTCTTGGCTCTCCTGAACTTCCCTGATAGGTCATGCTGGCTAGTCAGAGAGCCCCAAGAATCCACCTGCCTCTCCTTCACCATAACTGAGATTAGAAAATCATAGTTGATGTTTAAAAAACATATCACTCTATTTTATTTTATGTGTGCATTGCATGTATGTACATGCATCATGCTCATGCAGTGATACAGGAGGTCAGGAAAGGGCATAGGATCCCCTGGAACTGGAGTTATAGGCAGTTGTGAACCTCTGTGAGTGCTGCATCTGCTACAAAAGCAACAAGCACTGCTAGCCACTGACTCTTCTCTCCATCTCAGAGAGGGAGAGAGAGAGCGAGAGAGCGAGAGAGCGAGAGAGAGAGAGAGAGAGAGAGAGAGAGAGAGAGAGAGAGAGAGAGAGAGAGAGAGAACAAACTCAGCTGGTCATGCTTGCATGACAAGCCCTTTACTAGCTGAGTTATACCCAAGCCTTTCCAATAGCATTTTGATGAAGCAAAAATATTTCTCTTAAATGTGACTTGAGACCAATATAGAAACAACGTACAAGCTTTGAAAAGTATGTAGTGAGCTTGGGAAATGAATCTTGGACATTTGGACTGTGTCGACAGTGCAGTGCCCTTGAAGGAACTAAGGATGAAAAGGTCAGGCTGCTGTGCATTTTGTCCCTGTTTTGCCACTGAAAACAGCAGCTAGCTGTGGTGTCTGAAGGCATGTGAGGTGG
Organism: Mus musculus; assembly: GCF_000001635.26. Classification (NCBI taxonomy): domain Eukaryota; kingdom Metazoa; phylum Chordata; class Mammalia; order Rodentia; family Muridae; genus Mus; species Mus musculus. The sequence continues at coordinate 56,369,333 of NC_000067.6, read as the reverse complement.
CCGCTCTTCTTGCACTGTGTGGGCTGATACTGGCAAACAGCACTCAAATGTTTGCAATTTGGGGTCAGATTTGAACTGGTGACTCAGAGGGCAAGTGTTCTACAGTCCACCAGTTCCTTTAGTCAAGTCCCGAGTCTCAACTTCATTTTCTTAAATAGAGGGAGATTAGCCCATGGGAGCCAGCTAAAATGAATAAAATATAGTGTTCTCTTGAACAAATTCTTCATTCACTAACATGGTCAGAGAGTTTCTGGTTGTTCTGAGTGACTGCAATGATTACTGATTTTCAAGGAAACAGGAGAGTGTTAATGCATTGTCACTAAATGAGACTGGAAATCAGCTGTTTGTGGATTCCTAAGTTTACTCAGAATCTTGTAGGACCAAATGGGTAACCATAAATTGCGGATGTACAGGAAGGTCAGGGGTGGTGATATCCTATAGAGAGACAACCAGATAAACCTGCTTTTGCTGCATTTGAACATCAGCATGGAAATAAACAGGGCACTAGAAAATCACAACAGCAACAAGTATAACATAACAGATATACATGGGCAAACAAAAGCCAGGCTGGAGAAGCAGGAGAGTGTATCTTTAAACTGTTGTGTCACTAGTTCCTACTACATGGTATAAGTCCCGGGTATAGGTCTCTTAAATGTTCCCTCATTTAATCCTATGACAACCAGGAACACACATACTGTTGTAGCCAGAGTGGAGAAAATCCAACATTGGCTTGCCAAGTACACAGTAGGTACTTAATTTCTAACAATAAATATGTGATAAAACAAGAAATAAGTACTCTCTTCCCTTAGAAGAGACTCCTTCCCCAAATGATTGCCTTACCTTCACGAGATAGTTGCTCCTAAAATATGGTGATAGCATAGAATTATTGAACGGGCTTCTCTTTTCTGCTTTCCCAACCAAATGTTAGTGGTTTTTTCTGAATGACCTGAGACCTCCCCTTGCCTAAGAAGATTACAGGATAGTGCAAAAGAAGACTTAAAAATAGACTAACAAACCACCCATCTTCAGACATTTAATGTATGACTTAGCTTTGAAACTAAGTTTGCCTTAATAGAAAATATTATATTTACCTTGTCAATTTGTTAATTGAGACTTGTGGGTTTTGGAATAGAAAATATTCTCATTGCTACTTGTTTATATCAGTATGTTATAAGGTGATAGAGAAAGTCCACATTTCCCATTCAAGCACATGTTTGTAGAGAAGAGAGAAAGCCATTAGATATGAAATATGGATTCTACTTTCTTCTCTCAAGTTTACTGCTTCTCCCCTATTCCTTTCCTCCCCTCTCCTCCTTCTCTCCCTCCTCCTTTCCTTCTTCACCCTCTTACTCCCCTTCCTTCTCTTCTTCCTCTTCTTCTTTTTTCTTTTCTTTTAACTGGTAACTTTTTCACAAAGACAGTTTCTGATTAGCTCTAACTGCATATAGATTTATTAACTTTGGTAACTATTCTGACTCCTCTCTGGGTCACTAAGGAGCCTGTCTGACCCCAAAATTCTACCTTCTTCTTAGATGGAATATTCTTTCTGTTGACATGGACTCTTCCTTCAAAAAGTACACAGTCCGAGTGTATCATGCATCCTTAACTATGGCAGTCTGTTTGTGTTACTATTGCTTTCCTCCTTTCGGCCAAAGAAGTCTGTATTCTGAGTTTGGGAGACGTTGTCACAAGGAAAGTGTTCAGAGCTCTCTAGTAATTCCTACAGAAAGCTATTGAAAGCTACGGTTTGCTTCATTGCAGTGAGGATGCCAGCACAGAGAGGAGGACAAATGTTTCATCATTGGTGATGGGGTTGATAGGTGACACACTAGTGTGCCAGTGGGTGTGTCCTGCTCATATTCCTATTCTGCCAGACATTGCCCTTACAGATTATGCTTTTCTTTATGGTCACATAATGTCGTCTGGTCCAAACTTCATAGCCAAGGTCGACCTTGCATCTCTAATTATCCTTCCTCCACCTCCTACTGCTGGATTTAGAGTCACAAGCCACCACATTCAGTTGCTGGGAATTGAACCTGAGACTAACTGCTCTCTACCAGCTGAGCTACATCTCTACCTTAAGACTGGACCTTCTGGGTCCTAAAGTAGGACTGCTAATATGACAGAATCACTGAGATCCTTATATAGAGACTTTTCCTCCCCACAAAGAAATTCATTTACTATTTGAATTGTTAGCGCTAACTTTACTTGTGTTCTTGACAGAAAATAAAACAAGAACAATTTAATAGAGGGAGGATTCAAATAAGGTTATGTTCTTAAGTCAAATAAAGATCAGAATTTGGCTAAGTTTAAGAGGAGAGATTCTCTTAGCTATAGCGAGGGCTTTACCATTCTTAGCTCACATCTTATAAAATATAGCACCAATAGGAACTCAGAAAAATGTCTCTACTTGACCATCTGATACTTAATTGGAAGACCTTCACTCATCAAATTGCATGTAATATTATAAGAAGTCTGAATATGAGGCTCCGAGTTTAGAGCTAGGAGTAAGACAGGTAGCTTTCAACCTTCAGGAGATGTATGTTTGTTGATTGCCTCTTAACTGAATTTATTAGTATCTTTTAAATGGTCAAATCAATATAATAAATTTTAAATATTCTATCTATAAGGTGGAAATAAACAATGGCATTGTTATACTTGTTACCAATTGGGTTTTATATAGTTGGTTATATTTTAAATATTTGTCAAGATAAGGACCCTGTGGCCAATCCTGGTAAAGTGCGTGGACATAAGTTGCATAAGAATAAACAAATATTTGCCCTTAGCAGTTAGTCATACATTTCTTGGTCCCAGCCTCTGGATGTCTTGAGAACAGATTACTGGATATAAGTTCAGACTCTGAAAAGGTCCAAGGTTCAAACTCTCTACAGTTTATTGAACTAACTAAACCTTTTTCATTTAATAAAAGAGGTAGGAAGTCTGAGATGGAAAAGATTAATACATTAAGAAATGCAAACGCAGAGGGAGGACTTGAATGACTTGTGCTTTTCAATGAAAAAAGATCTGAAATGATTTCATAGGTCATTCATAAAAATGGATATAGAATTCTATGGGGCCATTTCACATGTCTTGTGACAGCCGTGGACTTCTCCATGTGAAGGAATCTGCAATGGGAACGGCAGTTCATCCTGAGTTGGCCAAGTCTTTATAACGAGAGTTGAGAATAACCTGGAGCTGGAAATGAGCCATGGGTGGTGCATCCGGTGACACGTTTTATAAGACGCCACATGTACTGGAAACTGGTAATAAAAGTGCGTAAAATTTTTAATCGTAAACATTCTTTTAAGAAAGGTAATAAAGCAAATAGGGAAGTGATTGGAAATTAGTTTGTAACAGCATCAGGACAGGAGTAATGTCTTCAAGCTTAAATCAAATTCTTAAAGTATGATTAAGTAACTAAGAAGGACATTGAAAGTGCTCATCCATTATTGTATTATTTTGCCTTTGAATACCTGGCCCATTAAGACTGCTCATGCCTTTGGTAGAGTGACTCTCCTGATATTCCATGTTGTGAATCTTATTTACATTTTCATGTTTATAAGGCCCCTAGTAATTGGTATCCTTCTCAGTAGTTACTTTTTATCTAATCATTTCATTTGCAGTAGGAATTTTGAGATAATGAAAGAATTGAAACAAGAGTCCAAGGAAGTTGAGGTTCCCCAAGTGTGTAAACTAAGCATTTCATGTACCGTCAAGCCATGGATCACGTATGTGCTGTTAGAACGATGAATAAGAAATTCAAAGTCACAATGGAATGGTGAAGGATGGTATCATCTGAGGTAAAGTGAACTCTCTGGCTGTCATTCTAGTTCATCATTTCCTGAGCTACTCTCATGACATGTGTTCCTTATTCTTTCTCCCCTTTCATTCAATGCTTAGGGCAGTGGATCTTTTTCTATTCACTATTGGGTTGCTATTGCATATAAAATTGCAATTCCATCATAAGATGTACTATGTGTGTTTGTGAGAAGGCTCTAAAATTATGTGAAAAAAAAGTGTCAAACCTTGAGAAACTAAATAGCAGTTAAGAATATTGTTCTAAACATTTTTCCATGGAAATGTGGGACAGTGTGGGCTACTTGTTCATGAGATATTGAACACATTCTCTTCTTTTTTTGGTCTATAGCCATTACATCATAACCACCATAGAGCTGCTGTCAGGGAGGGAAGATACTCTCTGGCATATATAAAACAATGTCTAAAAACAATGCCTGCTTGTATGTTTTTTTAAATTAGCTCAAATGGGCCTTGTAAACTGAATGAACCAAAAACTGGAGCACTTTGTAAAAGCAGGTAATTCAGGACATGAGGATTCTATATGTAAAGTACATGCTACTGGTTTAGACAGAAGACAAAGTTGGGACTTTGAGTCACAAACCCACTCTGCTTGGATAGAAGCTACTGAAGCTATCTCTCGTGCACTGACTATACCCTGCTGGCTTAGGTGTGACTCTTTTTTCCTGTGTTTGTTTAAGAGTGAAGACCTAACTCATCCTGTTATCAGTTATTGTTATAGCTCCGGAGAGCTGCAATGGAAATTAGGTTTATAAGCCGAAAATTTTCACTGAAATTAGCCATCAGGGCAACAAAGCTACCTTTGGGTTTCAAAATGCTGCACATCCATGAATCATCTACCAAACTCTGCTTACTTTCTGGAGACTAAAAGTAGGACACAATCAAATATCTTACGTTTATGGCAAAAACATTACAAGTCATTTGCCAACAGTCAGGACATGTTCAGTGTCTGGATGGGTTAGGAGCTATTGTGGATACATTTGAATGGGTGCCATTATGATTTTAAATCAAGGGAGGTTATAAAGGCTGGTGTCATCAAATTTTTAGCAGTGATTGAGAAGAAATGGCTGTCCATCGTGGTTCAGGGTGGGAAGAATTTGGAAGACTGGTGCGCATCTTGTGTTACAGACACATCAGGATGCTGTGTCTTCATCCCAAGTTTATTTAAATCCCAGTGAATTTTCAGTGAAGAGCAGAGCTCTTCCTTCCTCCCTTCACTGGAATCCAAAGAAGCCATTTTTGGAGTCCCTGTAGTGCATGGATAACTTAGCTCCTGGTAGAGAATTCAGAAAAAGAGTGGGCAATGTGTCCTCACATCCAGTAAAGACAATTATCAGGACCTGGAGTGTTGCTGACACCTTCAAAGTAGACTAATTTTGCTAAGAAATGGGGTGGAGGAAGGGGTTAGATACATTTCCTAGAGTGTTTTAAAAGGTGCCACAAGCAGGGGACACAGCTTCCTCCTGCGGACATTAAGGGTCTCCTTTATTAAGCCTTCCTTCACTACACAGCTTGACCTTTCACTGATGGTCTCTGGAAAGCTCACAAATGAATATTACTCTATCAGTCTGTTCTCTGGATGCAATGACTATCTCCTGCTGGCTTAGGTGTATCTCTTTGTTCCTGTGTTTGCTTAAGAGTGAAGACCTAATTCATACCTGTTGTCAACCACTGTTACAGCTCATGATAGCTGCCTAGATCACCACTTTTTTTCTATCTTATTTTGAGCATAAAGTTGGTGAAGGATTATAAGAAGTGACAGGCAAAGCTTTTAAAGAATGCCATTTGACAAGGACTCTTCCCTCCTATACCAGAAGAAAGCAATACCCCCCTCAAATAAAAATAAAAAAAATAAAAATAAAAAATGAAGACATTCCTCGAAGAAGTCATCTCTCTGACTCTCTGTCCAATAATACAAAACTGGTAGAGTGCTAAAGCATAAAAAAATGTGAATTGTGTCTGAATCATGGGCCAGTGTAACAACCCAGGCTACACCATTCTCAGAGCACCATGTGAAATTGCCAGTCTCATTTCCAAATCCCTTCCCATACAGACTGGCAAAGTAGATACTTTGCCCTCTGAGTAGAATAGCTTCGCCTGACTTTTTATCAATTGTCTACATGGTTTACACAGTAAAGGAATTGTTCATCAGAAGCACAAATCAGTTTCCTTGCAGATCCCTTGTTCTGCAGAATGAGGGCATATGGGATAACCAGTGGAGAGACAGGTGGGCTAGAGAGGAAGCACACTGTCCCTGATACAGGGGGTATTTTCCTTGTTTTGTTTATATATTCATTTTTGTAAAAAAAAAAAAGGAGAACAAAAGTTTGGAGGTTTAATGTCTAGAAGTTTAAATTCACTGGATTCTGTTCCCACCCAGGAAGAGGGTGCGCATAGCCTGGAGGAGGGTAAAATGTCTTGTCATATGTCCTCTGATTTGTATCATTGTCTTCATATTAGGGTCTGATTATTATTGTTTTATAACGTAAGGACTCTGACCTTTAAAATGAAATATGATCTTCAATATAACTAGTGCCAGAGACAGTACACAGCAGCTTACTTCAAAATAGGTTTTCCTTCTCATAAAATGTAGTCTCCATGGTGGTGTTACCAGCTTCCTGGGAAAACCACCACTGAGGCTGAGATTACAGAGCTTTTTACTCGCTACCTGAAGATTCTTAGAATCAGGATCTCATAGAAGCGCAGTTTGTGCACACATTTGCAAGCACAACAATGCTTATTTTACTCTTTTCCTTTGCCTATGTCCTCCCTGACTTGCTTTTAGACCACCCCGATATGCAGAAAATGATTCGTTTAGCTTTTTAGATATTAGAAGCAGGGAGAACAGGTTCATACAGGATTGGACTTATTCAGTGTAAAACAGGCAGATGTTATCCTGGCAGTCCAACACACTCCTTGTCAGCCGTGGGTGATCTTGTTTGCTCTTCCTTTAGGGTCTCTCCTTAGTTCAAAACATGGAAAGGGGAGTTCTTCCAAATGCCCTTTTTATCATGTATAATTCTTTAACTTTCATGTCAAGCATGGAGCTTACTGTCTGATGTCTGAGTTGATAAATTAATTCCAGCATAGAAATAAACTGCTGGGGACAGCCTGTATACTGTATACTGTATACTGTATACCAATTGTCCACTTAAAGGGAACTGTTCCTTTTTCAGTTAATTCCCAGTAGTATTGCAGTCCCTCCCAGAGGCATGCTTCCTCATAGGTGTGCCCCTTTGTGTTCTGAATTTCCCAGTGTTTCTGCTGTTTAGGGATAAGTTAGCTTAGAAAAATGTTATACCTGCTTGTATTTGTTAGCTTCCTTTTGTTTCTGAGACATGTCCCTCTGTCGGGAGATAAAATCACCCTTTGCTGCCACTCATTCAGAAGGGTTTCCACAATAGGGCTCTTTTTATTTTTTTTCTTGGCCTCAGATTTCTGTGAAGAAGACAAGTAGATTTTTCTATGCAATAACATTCTACTGGCTCTATCCATATTACATTATATTTCTCATTACCAACATCACTGTAAAATGTTACAAAGTTGAAAAGAAAAATCTATGAAGGAGGCAAAAAACCAAATCCAACAACAAAAACCTTGTCTGATTATTTTCACAGTCTCTTGTATGACTCACAACTGGCCAGGGGAAGTCTTAGAATTTAATAATTATTAGAAAAAAAATGACAAAAAAATAACCCTCCAGTAATTTTCGATCTTAGTTTGAATGCATGTTTACTCGGTACATAACTTGTTATATAGGGCATCCTTCTGACACTGTGTAGTTGTCACATACAGTCTGTGTATATGTGTGGATAAAACAATAGTGAAAGCTTCATTTTTACAAATAGTTAAGCCCATGAATACTGCAACTAAACATTAATGTTAAAGTATCTACCCCTGTAAAATATTTTGTGGCTACAAAATAATCTTGGTAAAATATTTATTTATGTAAACTTAAGTACAAAGGTTATTTATGTCATAAGTTCCTAAAACCTCATATACTTGTTGCAATTATATATTTTTTATCTAAAAATTCAAACTGGGGTTGTAGCATAATATCTTCCTGAAAATGGATAGAACACAATTTACTCTATTTTCACTGAAAACAAATGAGATAATTCCACTGGAAAGAAATATAAGATATAAATATGATGTGGCTTAAGGAAACATTTTAAAGTTTGAGTTTTAAATTTATTACAAACAAAATATTGCCTCAGTGAACTGACTATTTAAACACCTTCAATAACTCTAAGATACATAACTTTATCACATAATTAGGAGAGCCGACAATTGGGAAACAGAAACATATCAGTATGCTCAATTAAAATATCTGATCTCTGGTGTAGCTTTTTATTTCTCCTATGACACACAGGTGTTCGTAGAAGATTCAGTCTCCGAGGTCATGTGCAAGCCTTCAGACTAACGAGGCATCACAATGTCACAGTCATTATCATCCTGTCCACCACCTGCTCTGCTCCCACAGTACACATGCCGGCCATTATACTTAGAATCATCTCCCCAGAGTCCCAGTTTATACCAGTCCTCAGAGAACTAGAAAGATTGTTACTACTTAAGCACATGGTTTTTACCTTTGGAAAAATGATCAAAATAATACCACAAAAGGAAATCACAGAATAAGTGCAAAGGTACTAAGAACCTCAGATGGAAAAGGCCACACTGTAAAGGAATGTCCTTTCTCTTGTCTGAGATTTCACCGGATGCTGGACTGCTCTTCTGTTTGGTTTGGAGCTTTTATTTCCTTTTTTCTCTGTTGCTATTCTCCATTTAACTGCCCTTTTATAGCACGAGAGTCTGGTTTGCTGTTATTTTAGCTCCTCTGGTATACGCTTCCTTTTTCTACCAATATTCTTACAAGCATCTGTGTCAGCACTGACTTCTGCCCCATGGGTTGACCTGTTTGTGAGGCTTGTGGTATGGAGGCAGTTGAGGGATCCAAAATGTGGAAAGCAAGCAGTGCAATTTTCTTCCTATTTGAGTACAGGCCTGGAGATTTGGAAACTCACATGTATAGACTCGGATCTGCCCGAGAAATCATTTGTCCAAATATTGCGTTAAAACCAGTGCTGATATCCCTCTCATTTCTTCATTGTAAATAGTTATAAATGTTCTGCTAACACATCAGGGAATAATACTAATGCATTCTACTACATTCCTTAGCTTTTTAATGTCCTGTAAATTCTATCTGGAGACTAAAGTTACTGTGGAGAGTGGTGTGGAGGTGGGTGTGAAAATTGATCATAGCAGATTTCAGGTCTTCTACCTAAATTTATCTAAATATAACCATAGAAATAACTTTCCCGTGTGGGTTATGGTTGTAACAGCAAGTCATTCAGTATTGACTAAATATAGATCCAGTAACCTTATTGACTAAAAAGACATGTTTAAACAAATTGTCTCATTTATACTGTGGATTAATAATAATGGTAAACTTCAAAGAAAATACAAACAAGGCCCTTTTGTTTCTCAAGACTTTGGCTAGGAAGAAAGTTTAATGGAAGAATTAATGGCCGAAGGTTTGTGATCTTCTGTCACAGGCAGTATTCAGAGGGGGGAAAACCAAACATTCATTGTTTAAGTTGTGAACAAAAATAGGGACTCTTAAATTATGATTGGGGTTAACATGTATTGGGCAAACTGTTTGCTTAGCCTTGACTGAACACTCCACTCCTCCTGTGCCCTTTGTCTCACACACATCTAGGAATGCGGTTGAAGGCACCAGAGGAGTAATTACAAAGCCAGTGTCCAGTTAAAGACTGGATTTGCCATTTTTAGCCTCTGCTGCAATGTGCGGGTGTCCCAGGGCATCCTGTGTGAACTTCACAGGGAAAAAAGTGCCTTGATTTGAAATTCCAATAAAGCCAAAATTGCAACAAAACAAAAGAGAGATTTGAAAGGGCCAATCGACACAAACGAAAACAAACTAAATTATAAGGAGTCGCTTTTAAAGAAGATATTGCAGACACTGAAATGTTTTCATTAGAAGCCACAGTATATCATCTATTAAAGAGAAAGATTTTAGAAATAATAATTAAAGTTTTAGTGGGAATTGTCTCCAAAAGTCAGGAATGGAAGTGGGTGGCTTTGGTGTGAAATAGCTCTGAGTATCTATCCTAAGGCCAGTGTTGTCTAGATAGATGCTGGTTTTACTGATCTAATGTGTTTGTGTGTGTGTGTGTGTGTGTGTGTGTGTGTGTGCATAGATATAAGTTTAAAATTTCATGTATGCATAAAATGTATTTTAATCAAATTCACCTCTACTTTCTCACCTCTAACTCTTCCCAGGCCATGATGCTATACCACCTTTCTCTCCCAAGTTCAAGTACTCCTGCTATTTCCTGCTGAATCTAATTATTTTGAGTCATCTACTGGAGCATCTCTCAATCTTCACGCAGAGGTTTCTTCTGCAGTAGATGCTGGTTGCCACTGAGACTCACAATGGTTCGAAGTGCAGAGAGTAACTGACTGGAGTATTCAGTCTTAATTGAGGTATTTAAATAATGCTTCCTCCACTAAAGGCTCAGGGGTCATGTAGAAGAGTAGGCAGAAACACTGTAAGAGCTAGAGGTTTGGGAGGACAGCTGTGAGACAGTATTTACCAGATACAAAACCAGATAAGACAGGTTACACGGCTGCTACATGGTGGGTGTTGCCTCTTAGGGCTCAGACTTCTCTATGTATGGGAGTTCAAAAAAGGACATTACCTCAAAACCGTATTAGAAGATTGGATACACTAAAACATGTATGATTATTTCAGTGTGTGATATATCATAAGTATACAATGGATATTATTAATTGCTATTACCCAAATGAGACTGTTGAAGTATTGTGGTTATTGACAATATATGGAATCAAAGGAATAGTTAATAAATCCTACTAGTAAATGGTTGCCACGATTTTTATGTTGAGATTGGAAGCAAAGTGATCTTGGTAAATTAATTGTACGAGGTAGGGCTGTCTTCTAAAGAGAGCACAATGTTCTTTGGGCCTGGAATAGCTTTGTTCAAGCTCCTGGGTAAGCACTAATTCCAATAAGGACCAACAGGAGTCTGCATTTTCTTAAAGATCCCATCCAGAAAGATGTGTTTGTTTAAGGAATTAGACCTGAGGGAGTAGTAAGGAGTAGATCACTCTGTCATCTCATAGTAAGAAAAGACCAAACAGTCTTCCAGTGTTAACCTGCTACAAAAATCCTCTCTCCATGGTGATGGTAAAATCTTTACAAAGAAAACTGACTTTAGTACTTATCTATTTGAAAGTATCTAAAGAATCATCATAACTAACAGTCCAAATCCAAAAGCATACTCCCAAGTCTCCTGGAAAGGCCCCCAATGCTTGTCTCATCTGGATCAGGTGAGTGCATGCCTCAACCTGCCACACAGTGTTGGCAAGTTGCCTGAAGAGCCCTAGCCTCCAGTACATTTTTGTCTTGATTTAGTCCACAAAATTGTCCTCAGGACAGAATTGTCTTTTCTTCCTTACATTCCCTCCCAACTGCTGAGACTGCCAGAGTGTGCATCCTGTCCTGTAAAGCTATGCTGAGTCCCTCTGCTTAAATGTTTATATACCTCACATTCTACCACTAAATTGGGAGTCTTTGGGGACACAAATAAAGTCTTCTCCATTATGAAAAGACCTTATGGCTTATAAGATTTGTATATTCTTCACCATTCTAACGATTACTAGAAATTTCTGACCATGTCTTTGTATACTAGAATGTCTCATTTTTAATTTTAATCCCTTAATCAATGTGTTCTCAATAGTTCAATTTTGAGTTCATAGAAACATACATTGAAGAGTAGTCAGGGAAAAAAATTTGTCCTAGAGATTTGCTTGGAGTGTAGCTTGCTTAATTAGCCCTATATTCTGGGACAACCCTAAACAAGGGACTCCTGCATCATATCTGAAGAACAATTATTAACTTAGTACCTATTCCAGTATTTGGGATCTGAGTTGTTCTTTTACATAAAAATATATGGCATTCAACAGGACCAGTTGAAGTTTTATTCATCACAAACTTACCACTAGCATTTGACTCATTAGTAAAATACTAATAACAACGATGTTAAATAGTTAATGAAAATGATTTCCAGTGACTATCCAAGCATGCTGCATGTGCCTCCATTGTATTAGAATTCAGTTTTGTTCACTTTACAACAATTACAGCATTGTTTACCACTTTCCATTGCTTACCATATTTCGCAAACACTTTTGATTATTAATGTAACAAATGTAACTGATATTTTATTTCAAGATAGAGTTCTGGATTTGTAAAACATTTTCTCATTTAATTTTTGCTTAACCATGGGCATTTTTTTGCAACATTAGACTTAGTCTCATATATATATATATATATATATATATATATATATATATATATATATATAGTCACCAGTACCATAAGATCTTTAAAGCAAAATAAAATTCTAAAGTAAAATTACATAGCTATATAAACAAATGAGGCTAAGCAGTGATTCATATATATTTATTTATATACATTCATTCCTATATGCCAAGTTAGTGACTAAACATTGAGAATAAATACTTCATTGCCATTAACCTGATTCTTATATAACTCATTTTTGTCTGCTATATAATACCTCTCTTCATGTAGTAAATCGTACTTGCAAAAGTAATGTGTTTAGTTCATAAGAATATAAAACTATGTCAAATTCTTTTGGAATAAAAATTTGCCATACATATAGAAAATTGCCATACATATTGTACCCATCTGCACATCCAATTATTGCCTCCTTTCCTTTGAAGTAAAATGATATTTCGATTGTTCAATTAAAAATACAGTAGCTTATCTGTGAGGAACAAGTTGTAACCTACCAGAAAGCCATTCATGGCCTGGGAAAGCTCCTTTCCCCAATTATACCATTCAATGTGTTTAATCATTAACCTGAGAATACTAAATTCGTTAAAGAAGAGGTGAATCTTAAGTCCTCATTGCTGTTGCTAAATTTCCTGTTAATTGCTTTATGGAAACAGCAAATATCAAGGGAAGCTAAATAGTTCTCATTCCTTAAAAAAGAAAGTTTCTCTGTAAATAAGATTTAGAAGTGATAGAAAATTGAACTTAGAATGTAAGGAGTGAAGTCCTGGGATTTTGTTTATACTTCTTTCATGTAGGGCAATGCAGTTTTTGGTGTTCCCTACCTTGTTGTTCCCTGAGATTTTTCAGTCTCATATAAATGAAAATAATGTCATAAAGGTGAAGATAAGTAAAAAGAGACACATTTGTTTAATATAGCTTTGAGCCACATGTGTTTCACAAAGAATATTTTTTTCTTTTTTCTTTTATTCGATATTTACTTTGTTTACATTTCAAATGCTGTCCCCTTTCCTGCTTTCCCTTCTGAAACCCCCCTATTCCCTCCCTCTCCCCCTGCTCACCAACTCACCCACACCTGCTTCCTGGCTCTGGTATTCTCCTACACTGGGACATCCAGCCTTCACAGGACCAAGGACCTCTCCTCCCATTGATGACCGACTAGGCCATCCTCTGCTACATATGCAGCTGGAGCCATGGTTCAACTTAAAAGAATTTTGAGCAGATTTTAGGAATTGATTGTTACTGGCATAAGCCATCAGTGATTAAGACAAAAGAAACAGACAGATCTCAAGCCATCCTTTTCTTAGACACGTAATATGATTCACAATTTCAAAGGTAATTGTAGAAAATAAGATCCCAGAGGTGATTATGAGCTGATTGAATCTGGAACGTTTTCTGTCTGGGACAGCCTGTGGTTACACTCTACACCAAGTGAATGAAATATGTGTGGGATTCCTGCTTCCCTGAGCTCACTCAAGTGGGAGAGACAGACATCTCCACGGGAGAAGAGAGGTCAAATCAAACTGCAGGAATGCTCTTGAGAAAGAGACTCAAGGCTCACTTTTATGTGTTCTTCTTAATGAGTTCATTTCAACAAGCCAAAGCTTCCAGTAGCCATTTTATATAAACAGGGGAACAAACACTAAATTGTGCTTGTCCTTGCAGGCGACAGTTGAGAGCTCTCCAAGAGACTGCTTATCTGTATCTCTGAGTTTCCTTTTGAAGCCAGATTTAAAAAAAAAAATACTAGGCCATAAATAGATTACTACAAATGTCTGAAGAAAACTGAATACTCTCTTTCACACCCCCCTTGTCATTGTTCCTGCCTCCTTTCCCTCTGAATGGTTGCTTATTATACACATTTTTATATAGTTATATATGAGGAAGATAAGCCTGAAAGCATCTCATGGATCAATTATAAGACGCCACAAAAGCCACACGGAGAGAGAGCTTACAAGAAAAAGAAAGCTTGAACTGAATTTTCATATTTCATCTATAGTAATTCAAGTGCCTTGGGTGCGCTGCGTTGCTAAGAGAACAGGTGCATGCTGGGAGAGCATGGCTGTCTCAGAATGGAGACCTCTCAGGAACTGGTAGACTTGTATGAGGGAGGATGGCTTTGAATGCTGTTAAGAGAGTGCGAAAATCCCCGTCTTTTTAATGTGGGCAAATGATAGTGTATGTTTTACACCCAGTTCCTTGTATTTTATTTTATATGCTTTTACTGTGATACTTTGAACCTTGCTTTAATAAATCTGATGAGTGCTCAGAGAGGCCAACCGACAATGAGCTAATAAACCCTCTCTCCAAATCATACCCTTCTGAAGTTCACTGGAAAGGGGCTTTAAGTAGGGAGTCTGTGGAGTAGGAGTAGACATAAACGTGTTTTTCTAAGCAATTTCCAGTTAATCAAAAAGGTGTTCTGGATTTATATGTATTTACACTTGAATTATCAAAATGTTCCTTTGTAAGAATATTTTCCTTTTGAGGTATCTTAAGTCACACTTCCGGAAGCCACAGTTTGCCATAAGTAGAAAAACTCCACACCAAAAAGCCGGAGTTTTGTTCCAAACTCTAACCCTACAATTTTGTGTGGGTTTTGTACTTGGCAAAATGAATGATCCTGTCCCTAATCACAATGCACACTAGTACAGTGGGTGACAGAGGGGACAGAAGAAGAACTCTTGAAATACACCAGTGAACCTACTAGGGAGAGTCAGCTGTGCTTTCCTCTCTGTCTGCTGATCCCAGGAGGGTGTCCCTTCCAGATGAATACTTCTTTGCCCCCAGTTTATTAGACATGCAGAATTGGAAGCTTGAGAACATTGTACCTCGGGGTTTATGTTACCAGACCATCCTTCATTCCATCCCATTGTTCACTGCTCTGCACAGGCAGCTTACATGCATCTTGCCTTGATTCTCTGGACATAAAACACATATACAGTTACACCATACTGTCTATATGGCCACCAGGTTTGAATATTCAAGAGACAGCTTATTTATAAGTTTTGCTTGTGCAAGGCAGGTCATAAAACAGAGACAACCCAGTAGGTTGGAAGAGTGGTTGTTATTTCTCGTGCCATTCCCCTTAGTAGAAGGAAAGAAATGGTTTTGTTGTTGTTGTTGTTGTTGTTGTTGTTGTTGTTGTTGTTGTTGTTGTTGTTGTTGTTTTGAGTCATCCCAGCTAAGGTGAGAACTATTTCACCGTCCGTGGGGCTTTGAAAGAGGCCTGGTTAATCTTGACAGACTCTGAGCTTGGCTAGCTTGGCTTCCTGTAAATGTAGTACCACCCTGCCTTTTAAATAAAAATGCACTCCATCCTGGGTGATGGGCTGAGGGCCTCCTCCTCCTCTTCATTATTATTACCCACAGCCTCCTAATCACGGGGGCACCACCTAGGTCATTTGCTGCTTCTTACAAATTTTGTACAGAGCACTAAATGTTCAAAATAATGAAAGCAGCAAATGCAGCTCCCAAAGGCATTTGTTAGCACTCAGTCCATACACGGAACTATTATTTAGGGGAAACATTATAATTGTGGCAAAATTACAGATTACAGTCTTTCTCAGACTTCCTACAGTTAGCCTCCACCATTATCCCCCTATAAGGTCTGGTCCACTGAGCTACTTGGAGGATACTGCACAAGACGAGTTACAGAAGGAGAAAACAACTTCCATGAGGATCCTTGCTTTATAAAGTGTCATGTTATTTATAGAAAAGCAAGACAGTAAAGTGTGTTTTCTTTTAAATCTGGCCTTTACTGCACCATATAATTTATGGTGATATAATAGATGATTTGAAAATAAAGATTTGAGACATTTTAGCATTAGTGTTTTTAAGACAAAACAAACAGAATCAAAATAAAACCTAAGCCACCAAAGTGAACTCTGTCATTAAATGCCTACTTTTTTGCTAAATCTGAGCCCAGGCAGTTTCAAATCTCAAACTCTTCAATTGTAACCTCTCACAAAGTAAAAATAATTGTATTATTTTCTGTGGTATGAGGGCATTATGGTTCATCATTTCCCTCCTCCCCAAAGTCCAACTAGATCTGCTTCAGCTGCTATTAAATGGGATTAATGAACTTGGAAGAATTTAAATAACAGTATGAGATTTCAGAGATGAACGAACAACCTATAATATTTCAGACTCCTGACGAGAAATTATTTCAGCTTTGTCTCATCAAGGCTCATTGAATCTTATGCCATTATGCAAGTATAAATCAGTCTGAACTTTTGCGTTTGCGTGAAATAAATTCAATTCAAATGTTCTTTTCTTGTTTATACTATGCAATCTCCTAGTACACTATTGTGCCAGAAAGAAATGTGAGAAATACTGTGAATAATAAATGTCAGGCAATTCAACAGAGATCATAAAGACAGTGAAGACACACTGTCACCTCAGTTCATTGATTTCTCTGTCATTTAGGCAGGGAGCACAGTACTTCTGAAGACTCGCCATATGAGGTAATAGGGTGATAAATCCCTGAAGTTACAAATATAAGGTTGACTTTTAGCTTTCTGTTCCAGCATGTCTCCCCACTCCTGTGACTAAATAAAGGCACTCTGAAGTCTCAAAACATGTGTACTTGTTTTATTTTTACCCCCTCCCCAAGTTGTTCACTGGTCTTTTCAGCTTTCTGAGTAATTAGCAAAATTCATGAAAAAGATCAATGGGAAATTTCATGTCTCACAAAAGCCTCATTTGTTTCTAGGAGGCTTGTCACACTAAGAACCGAAGATGCCATCTCTATTAATCGCCTTCTTATTCTTTTATAAAACACCAAGGCAGCATTTAAAAGAAAGCATTTGGTTGGGCTTATGGTTTTAGAGGGTTATATACATGAGGGCAGAGCAATGGAGAGCTCACATCTCAAACTGCAAACAAAAGAAGAAAGAGGGCTAACTAGAAATGGCTTCAGTCTTTTGTCATCGATGCCAGTCCCCATGATACATTTCCTTCAATAAGCCACACCTCCAAATCCTTCCCAAACATTTCTACTAACCAGGAACCAAGTAACTGATATGTGTTCAGGGGACCATATTTATTTAAACCACCACATCATCCAGAGGTATTGTACTTCAATTGATCATTCCACAATTTAGAACACTTATACTGAATAGCCAAACAGTTAATACCCCTAGTCTCGAAGATTCCTTTAGAGCTAGGAGTGTTGCTGGGTCGACAAGGCACATTACACCTGGAGATCACCATTAAAGCAGCATGAAGTTAAGTCACAGCCTTCATTTTAACACAGTTTCTAGGAGGAATCCACACACACTGAAGCTGGAGAAGCATGCATTGAAGCATTTGTTCTCAACATATAAGCACGGCATACCTTACCAGTGCCACCTGGGCTGTTTTATAAAACTCCCTGTCTGGCTCACCATCTGTCTCCCATGGAGATCTTCAAAACCAAGATGTTGGTGAGTGATGCCCAAGAATCTGCATTGTAAACAAGCACAGAGGCCCTTGATGCTCAAAATGTGGCCCAAAGCCAGATAGAATTACTGAGGAGACAGGGAGAAATTAGAACTTCTGGGCCTAACTGCTGACTTCCAAATCGTTGCCTGAATTTTAACAGGACCACAATAATTTCTATATATACTAATGTTTGAAAACCATTGTCCTCTGATATTTTCATATATAGTAAATTTATGTTTTTCATAACTGCACATTACTCTATACATAGGGTGAGGGGGAAACTTTAGGATGCTATATCCCATAACTTCAGATAAAAACCAAACCAAACAAACAATAAAATAACTCCTTAACTGCCGTAACTTGTAAAGAATCCCAAGTCCTAGTATCTCAAACAGTTGAGGCCCATAAACTATATGAATAAACATTTGACAGCTTTAACCAACTGCAAACGATTCTTCAGCTTCTACTTGGATAAAAATACTTCTATCACCTACAAGGCAAGTTTTAGAAATTGTAAACCCATTGAATATCATCAGGTACTGATGTGATTCAGAAGAGGATCCAGGCTGCCTTTCCTAATGTCATGTTACCTTCTTTCTGTCCAGCATAATCCTGTCTCCTGCATGTAGCCTCTAGAACCCTTTGTGAACCTTAATATTATGCCTTATCAACACCTGGGCTGAGAGCAGTGGTTCTCAACCTTCCTAATGCTGTGACTCTTTAATACACTTCCCATGTTCTAATGACTCTCAACCAATAATATTTCATTGCTACTTCATAATTGTATTCTTCTACTGTTTTGAATTGTAATGCAGATACCAGATATGCAAGACATCTGAGGTGCAACCTCCAAAAGGTGTCACAATGCATAGTGGTTTAGAAAGAAATTTGGTTTCTGACGGGTTTATCTTCTTACAAAAAGAGCAAGAAGAGAGGCCTGTGCACAGCCAAGAAATCTTGAGCATGTCTTTTATAAAGTCAGATCCAGCTGAGGGTGCTCTGAGAATTCTTAGAAGAGATGTATGATATCGCATAACCTTTTGCAACACAGATACTTTGCCCTGGGGGAAGGAGAGTGTGTGGGTCAGAATAGGGGTTGATATCAAGTCCAGCATGATTTTTCTTCCTTTAGTATAAAGATTATCTTGCTGACTGTGACACTACAGTAACATGAACATACTATACTCGAAGGCCATGTTCAATTTCACTAGCAGGGACCTGACATCATGCCAATCCACTGTCCCTTAAATTTACTGAATGTTCTTTGTGCACCAGTGAACAGGTCATCACCCTCAGCTTTGTGGTCAATAGTGACAATAATAATGAAAATGTACCCTAGAATTGCTCTGTGAGTTAAAATAAAACTTTAAAATAATTAGAGTAATACCAGAAACATAAATTCAATGTGTAACAAACATTAACCATAAGTCTAGTCTTTCCTCCAACATTGCTGCTTTTGCATGACATGTTGCTAAAAGCACTTTGATTTTTATACATCAGCTTGTATGAATTCATGTTAGGCATTGCTCCTCAGTAATGGGGAAGTCGGATATTTCCATAGGGGGAAAACACTTTTTCTTCAGGATGACACTTTTAGTGGCTGTACAAAAATTATCTATTATAAAAAACAAACAAACAAACAAACAAAACCTAGTACCAAAAAAGTGCTGGGAACCTAAGCAATAGAGTTAATTCATGGAACAGAAAAGACAGTGGAGGACCCCAATTCTGAAAATGTAACTAGAGCTTACGACACTGGTGGGATTTTCAGAGACATTTGGAAGAGTTGTACCTAGCTATGAGACAAGGAAGGAAGCAGAGACTATCCCAACAAAGGTAGAAGACTGAAATATGGAGAGTGTCCAAGGATGAGGGAAAAAAAAACACTAACTAACCCTTCATCTTCACAGTAAGGAGGTAGCTAGTGATATTGTAGTGGACTGCTGTGATTGGATGGGGAGGACTGACTGGAAAGAAATCAGGAGCTGGGAATCAAGTTTCTCTTGCCAAAAGCACAATCCTAAAGGAAGAAGTAGAGTTAGCTCACCCCAAATAGAAGGCAGAGTTGAGAAAAGATGGTCAGCCATATCTTGCTTTTAGCTGTGTTAGAGGAAAGTATTCCTCTGCCACATTCACAGAAGGACCACCATTTATATAAAATTTATGCTCTTAGACAGTAGGAAATCATTGAGAACTGAGAGAAAATAATTCAGAAGAAAAGGATAAGAGGATAAATACTGTTGTAATCTAGAGAAGTGGGGTGAAATCAGGAGCTATGTCGTAAACATTCTCTTGTGGGTCATATTTACTCTGCATAGAGTAAAGAAGTCTATCAGTGAGGCCTGGGAAAGGTGGGGTGGAGAAAGGAACTGAAAATCTTCTGTAACACTTAAGGCACTAAACATTGAAATAAGCCCTGTGGTTAAACACCCACTTTGGATTTGGTTATCAGGATATATCTGGGTGGGCAGGCTTTTTCATAGTGTTGATTGTGTAGATAACTGCCTCATATTTCCACTGTCTGGTAGATACTACTTATGGTCCTTAATGTTTTCCTGGAGCCATGAACTGTCACCACAGTTCATGACTTACAATAGAAACTAAACAAGACATTCACAAAGGGAAAAGACATGTTTTGCGTCAAACTTCATGACATGCCATGCTGATGCATTTTGAAGTCCACACTTCAAAACATCTGGCAAAGCTCCCATGGTTCACACACACACACTGAGAGCTTCTCACTCCAAATTTAGTTAAATAAATTGTTAAGAATGTGTTTTTATTACATAAACACAAAATCCAAGCAAGCCTAAATACTCTTAGATATTGTAAGCACAGGTCCCACAAATAGTCGTAGGGTCTTGGGGGTTAAATGATTATTTGACAATGATTTTAGGACAAAGAATATGATACTGAATGATTGCTTTCACTTAACTATTATGAGTATAGTTTGCCCTAAAACTTCCAGTAATCAATAATTGATATTTCACATGGTTATTTCTGCCATACAAGGAAATATGTATATGTTCAAAATATTTTGTTGTGTTTTGAGTAAAATTTAAACCTTGAAACTTCTGGCACTGTGCCTAGAGTAATTGTTTCCTAGTGAAACATTTTCCATAACAATAATTAACTTTGAATTTATGAAAGTGTTAAGGATATTTTAACATTAAAATGATAATTAACTACAGGAAAACTAATTTCAAACTTAGTCTAAATGCCCAATTTATAAATTATTTGAATTCATTTCCCCACAAGACCTAAAGCAGCACTTCTCAAACTTTAATGAGCTCATAAATACCTTGAGGATATTGATGCACTGCAGACGTAGATGAAACAGGGCAGGACCCGAGCTTCTGCCTGCCCAACATCTTCCCAGTATCCCCGTGCATCCCTCAGCCTACCTGAAGGCAGGGAGTTGGTCTTTCAAAATATACAAATCACAAAAATGTACAGAATCTCTAAAATAATGCTGCCTTCAGTCAACTAAAATAACTGTAACCAAAACAAGATTTCATGGGCTAGAATGATTCATATCTGAAAACTCTTGATTTGGATGCTTTGTTTTTATCTGGAAACGGTAACTTCTGGTCAGACTTTAAGGCCTCAGAGTCTCATCTTTTACTGTAGTCACTTCCCAACTTCATGGTGTCCAGAAAACTCACCCTGCATTCTCTATGCCTATAAGCAAGCAATATCTTCTTTAGAGGGTGTAGTGACAAACTGTCATTGTCTACTAATTGGATTTAGAATCACCAAGTAGATACTTTCAAGGTTTAACTAAAGAGGGAAGACCCACTCTGAACCTGGTGGCAATGTTCACAGGTTGGGGACCAGGATTAAATCAAAAGAAATCAAGGAGAAAGTGGGTGAGCACCAACATGTATCAGTGGCTGCATTCCAACTGTAAATATAATGGGAGGAGTCATTTTAGATCCCTGTGGTCATGCTTTGGGCACCATGATGAAGACACTGTATTCCTTACTTAAGCTTTTAGAATATTTTTAAATGTCAACAATGTATATTTATTTGTTGTGCATCCCTCTGCATGTATGCATGCTCCTATGGAATCAGAGAAAACCTGAAGTTGTTCCCTTCCATCATTGACTTCTGGGGATCCAATTTGGTGCCAAGCATCCTGAACTGCTGAGCTATCTTGCTGGCCCCTTTTGGTATTTTGTCAAAGCAATAAGAAAAGTTATCAATACATAGTGCTTACTGAGAATGATGGTAGTTCAACACAATGTCTAAAGTCTTTTCATTAAATATACTTAATTAAATAAATTTCTTTTCATCACAGAAGTAGAAGAGCATCATCAAGTCTCTTGGGATGTTTCTTAGAATTATCTCTGTGCAACAACTCAACACTACATTGCAGTCCCCAACATTGTTACAAGCTTCTTCAAGATGTGGCCTTTGCCTGAGGTTCCAACATGTTTGCATTTCTCTTGGGAGAATGACTTTGGTCCCTCCAGGATGCCCAGGGCTTTGTACCTACAGTTTCTCTTGAGTTGTACTTTTGGCATGCTCAACTCTGAATTTCAGCACACAGTTCATTAACGTTTACTTCCACCATACATGAGCTCTCAAACACCAGTTATCCCAAAGGGCTTTCATGAAGCCCTAACTTGTAATCGATTTCTCTCTATTGTAGTCTCTTGTAATCTATTAGCTCTCTGCGTCATTCTCCAGGTAATTTCAGGTTGTTCACACTCCTGTACTTTGTTCTTCTATCTAATGCTCCTACTGAAAGTTCTGTGAAGTTTAGGAATGAGGCCTTTAATCCTCTCTGCGTCTGGGGAGCCAAGCACAGCTCCAGGCACATAATTTTGTTCCTCTGAGTAAGCAATCGGGGAAAGAAATCCTGGCTGTTTCCTTCGTCAGACAGCTGAGCTTTGAGCTTCAGTGGAACAGACTGGCAAGCACCCAGAGAACTCTTGCAATGGTCAAGCAAAGATTTCCACATACATCTTATATTCAAAGTCGCACTACTTTATATAACTACAGTTTTGAACTCCTTGACAATAACCAATAATGGATAACTATTATATATGGGTGACTTTAGGGTGTCAAAGTGGCATATTATCAGTTCTCAAAACTTAATGCCTTTTAAAAATCTTTACACTTCAGTGTCACTTGAATCTGTTTATTCTCAGTGTGTGTGTGTGTGTGTGTGTGTGTGTGTGTGTGTGTGTGTGTGTGTGTGTGTATTCCCATTGTGATTTAGTATAGTGGGTTTTGTCTAATGCTGCTTGTGAATTTGGGTCCCCCAAATTGCACAGGGATCTGCATGCCCACAGGCAAGACTCTGAGGGAACCTGGTTTTAATTGGTAAATAAACTTGCTGTCAGCCAATGCCTGGGTGGGACAGACAGAGGTGGCACTTTTGGATTCCTGGGCAAGGTTCTGAGGAAAGAGGAAGGGAGAGGAGATTCACCATGCTGGGAGAAGGTGGAGAAGAGGAGATGCTAAGACTGAGAAGGTGCAGGACAGAGAGCATGTAGGAGCCAGGAGAGGAAGGTCCTCAGAGGGCTGCCCGACTGGATCCAGGACAGCCAGGACAGGAAAGATGGAATATAGATTTTACTAAGTAACGAGTTGGGAATATCAGAGGGAGGTGAACTAGCCACATGGAGGTTAGGAAGTGGCCCAGCCACTGAGCTGTTTAAGGCATATCAAAAAATAAAGGCTGTGTGTATGTCTCTTTCATTCAGGAACCCAGAACATTGGGGCCACCACTGGGATGGACTGTAGCAGTTTAATTGGGTACTGCTATGATTTAGTAAACATTACTCATCAGCCCCTTTGTGTGTATTTGATGCCAGAGTTACATTCTTCTTCCCTTCAGATTGAGAGTTCCTCTTAATCCCTTAGTTTCTAGGGGCTAAGAAAATCCTCTCTGCAATCTCATCTGGTATACAAACCTTATGTAGAAATAAATATTTCAACAGTGCTGACACCATCAAAGAGAGCATCAAGCAGTGCGACCTTACCCAGGAGTAGAACTCACACATCTCTTCTGTTTCCTTTTTAAGGAGGCTTTCTAAATTAAAAAATTGCACTACGTACCAATTATTTAACTTGTGTCTTGCTTTAACGTTCCCAGTTACTCTACCTCTGAAGGACAAAGTAAAAGACAGGCAATACAGCCCATTTGTAACCGTGGTTGTAAATAAGTATTTGGTAGGTTCAAAAATGCCACCTAGAGAAAAACACATGGGTTTCACTTCTGAAAGTCTTTAAGGAATTAGCCAAGGCTTCGTATGTTACTGTATGATAACCCCCAAATACTGAATGCATTATTGAGGGGGCTTCATAATTAAGTGATTTTTATTTTATTAATTTCTCAAACTGCTTTGGCCTAGTGAACCATGGCTCCAACTACAGAAGGTAGAGAGCATCGGCTTCAGGCCAAGTGCTGTCAAAGATAAGAAATGGCTCCGACAGACATCAATCTGTTACTGTTCACAAGGCTGTCTCTCCTCCCCTTCTCCTTCCAGCTATTAAGCAACAGTGTCAGTCATGGGCCTGTTCCTCCTTTCTCTTTTTATTAATGATTTAACATGGATATGTCAGTACTGCTCTATACATCTTTATGCAGACGGCACGACTGTGCATTTTAATGGCAAATCTGTTTCTCACTTAACTACTGAACTGCAAAAAGACTTTGGCAGACTGGTTCCAGGAAAACAAACTGGTTTTAAAAGCAGCAAAAACGAAAACAATGCTTTTTGGCTCCACAGCTCATCCAAGCTTGAATAGTGATTACTTCAAAAGCCAGACTCGTTTGAGAACATGGTTTATAAGGAAATTTTAAAATATAGGCTCAGCTTGAGTATGTGGTAAAAGCATCAAAGTTTGGACTGGACTAAAGAGACATGTTCCTTAAATTAAATCAGAGTGAGTTCTAACCATATATAATAATTCTCACTTATAAATCCTAATTAAATGTTTCCATTATTCAGCTTTTAAACACCAGCCATTAAAAATGAATTGTTTTTAAAATACTAGTGTTTAATGTAAATATTCAAAAATATCAAATGTATGCATTTAATAATTTATAATAATATGAAACACCTGAATCAAATATAAGTGATATTTCACTTATAACAAATATAACACATTATAATCAGTAAGAATTATTTTAAAAATCGTATGTTTTAAAATCTCTATAATTATATTGACTTTCCTTTATATATCTTCATTTCTCTTTCTCTTTCTCTATTCTTACTCCTCTACATGTTTTTTACACAAATGTCTTCGTATTTCGAATAAACTTTCTTTAGGGGTTGGCAAGATGGCTCAGCAGGTAAGAGCACTAACTGCTTTTCTGAAAGTCCTGAGTTCAAATCCCAGCCATCACATGGGGCTCACATCCTCCCCCCGACCCCCCCATAATGAGATCTGACGCCCTCTTGTGGTGCATCTGATATTATACTTATGCATAATAATAAATAATTTTAAAAAAGTAAACTTTCTTTAAAGCTCATAGTCATTTAACAACTGTTAAACTCGATTTATTGAATTTAATTCTATTTTTTTAACAGGGGAACAGATAAGTCTCTTGTAAACTCTTACCAGCCAGAGAATTTTTATATTTGTTTCGTTTCTGTTTGAGTCTACAGATCAAAAATATGCCTTAACACATCACAAGGTATACCAAAGCAGGAAGAGCTTCAACAATCTCATCCACAGTTCCAAGCCTATAATGAATTTTGGGATTACTTTATTTAACAAACATTAAATTTATATAGCAAATCAAAAAGAATCTGCTCTAGTGAGACTGGAAAAGCCCAAGAATTTTCTGTTCACTGACTTTTTCTTTTGCCCTCCAGTTTTCTGGAAGAGCAGTTTCAAGTCATCTTTAGATAACTTCCTTTGTTAACTAGATAACAAAATATATTTCTGGGGGGGTGCGGGTCATAGACTTGCTCAAGGTAACACAAATAGCAAACAAACAGACAAGCAAGCAAACAAATAAATAAGTGAGCCTGTGTCCCAGATGTGAGCCAAGCATCTCCTGAAGCCTTGAAACAATGGAATCCCTATTCCTAAATCACATGGTGCAGAAGGCCAATCATTGCCAACATGGAACATGAGGAACATAATACAGAAGTGCCATTAAGGCCTCTCAGAGCTCCAAGGAATGAGACCTCTGCATCCTGCTGAATTAACTGAGTCCCAGAATTTTCTGGAAGTGTCGGTCTTGTGTAAGATGTGACCTGAAGACCAGAAAATACATCTATTCTTTCCTCATAACCTTACTATAAATTCAAGAGTTATGGAGGCACAGGCTATGAATTAACATGGAAATCCCGTTAAAATGTCCATTTTAGTAACTATAGTATTCAGTCATAGCTGGGGTTACTTTGTTTTTAATATCACTTTGAGATTACATGGGAGATATGCTTCAATGTTTCACCACTACACATACACCCACACCCCCCCACACACACACATACACACACCGTGGTCCTGTACAAGTGGCAATAGTGGAGTGTCTGACAACAAGAAAGAATAAAAACCAAAAAACTGCAATTATGTGGTTTCAAATATTCAATAATAATAAGAAGAAGCTGAGAGCAAAACTCTTTTAGAACTCCAGAAAAGCAGTCTCCTTCTACAACACATGTAAGTACAGTGTGTTGTGTTCTAGATCCTCTGCCACATATCCTGTCCCCTGTATTTTATTTCAGCCAGGTCAGAATGAAGATTTCTAAAGATAAAAACACAGTATTTATTGAGGAAAAACAAGATGAATAACATTATTAAGATTTCTAATCTAATGAGGAATAAATTAATCCTAACTCACATGGCTGCTGATCACAACTCTTATGTATCTGCCATCTAAGCATGCTCATAACAGCATTTATAACCATAAATCAGGGAAGAGTTGCTTTGTGAACAGTGTGTATATTTTTTAAAGTATCACTTAAGGTATTCGTTCATGACAAAGTATAATGTCACTTTCGTTTTATCATAAATACAGGGAACGCAAGATCAATTCTTGGCACAAAGTTATCTGCCACAAGTAAATGTTGTTTGAATATATCACAAGTGATTTATTGCCATTGTTATGATTCTTCATGCACTGAGTTAGTTGGTCTCATCCTTTTATAGATACATTGACTTCTTTCCCTGCATCTTCCTCAACTTGTGTCAGGTGACCTCCCCGCTCAGTAATATAAATCTAAGGCGATGACGTGATAAATGGTTTTGCAGAATGAATGAGTTTTTTTATTTCCACATATACACTACTCATTCTTAATGTGGAAGAAAATGTAAAGTTGGATTGTCAATTTATTTTTAAAATCAGTGATCCATCAGGTTAAGTCTATTCGTCCACTGTGTTCAAGTAACCATGGCTGCCAGGGATCCAGCCAACAGTACCCTGTCCTTTAGTAGTTTGCTTTCAGATAAAGGCACTGATAAACTGACAAATACTGTAGATATACCCACTGGATGCCAGTAGCTCCTGCCATCTTTATCAGAGCCTATATAGCTAAGAGAACAGTGAATGGGAGGAATGCTGTTTAGTCAAAGACACCAATTTCTCAAATAACTAAAGCCAATCTTAGTTGAAGGCAAACCATTACTGATGTAAGAAAAGATTCTTAGTGTTTCTAAACATGCTGGGAAATTTAATTTGAAGCAATAATCACGTGAAGAAAATTATGAGAACACTTTCTGTTGAGGTCTACACTTGTTATATTAGAAATTTGGGGGAAATTTAATTTCTAACCCAGCAGATATATTGACATGTAATTCATATTTATAGTAATATAAGAATCTATTCTCCATCCACCTCACAGTTTTTTAGTCCAATCATAGAATGGTATAGTCATCACCATAGCTGGTTTTATGCCTCCATCACTTCAGAGAGAAGTCCCTTGCCTATTAGTAATTACTTCCCATTTCCCACCCCCCTTAGCCCAAAAAATCATCAACGTATTCCTTCTGTTTATAGTTTGCTTGTTTTTGGCATCTACTTTAAATGAATCATATGGTTGTTAGTCCTTTGTTACTGTCTTCTATAGCTCACTCAAACTGTTCATTTTTTCATGACCATTTCTAGGAGTGTGCACATTGTAGCATGGACTAAACACAGAAAAGCAGTGTAATAGCTAAGTGGCTACACTCCCAAGTATATAATATTCTGAAGAGAAATAAAGACACATATCCAAACACATATGGCACACAAATGTTCAGAGCTTTATAGTGATCAAAATGTGCAAATAAACCAAGGGTCCATCTACTGATAAGTGACTGACACCATACATATAATATGTTAGACCATGATAGAATATGAACACAACTGCAAACTATCCAACTCTGTTTTCACACAGGATTCAGAGTTTTGCATTTTGGAACTAAGAAATAAGGGTACCAGAAATACAAAACTCAGTACAAAGATGCTGCATCTAGAGGAGGCCTTGTTCCTACTGTTCAAACTTGTCTTAAGTAACAATGATGCCGTAGAAAACAAAGGGCTGTGCTTTTTGGTAGAAATAAATATACCATTCTATAGAGGTCTCTCTGAGTATCTAACACCAGGCTCTTCTCTTTCTGCAAGGCACCATTCATGTTAGCACTCAAATGTAAATGCTCTTTTTTTGAAGTGAGTATCAGGTTTTAAAATAAGACAACTTACTTTAAAGATGATTTCAGAAGAGCAGTCAGAACTGAGTAAAATTTATCTTTATGTCTAAAAATCATCACTAATAGTAAGATATTTCACATCATAATTGTATGTTCTACATATAGATGTAAGGATTATAAATCTTTTTCTGTGTTTTGCGCCTCATTCTTACTCTTTCATTTCTTTTTATTGAGAAACACAGAATATGATAAGTTTGGGATTTTTCCACATAGAAAAAACTAGAATTTATCATAGTTTCTATTTTAATTGGATAGTTGATTATATATACATGTTAGTATGAACATATTAAGTGGTAAGTCCCATGAACAATTGTTTTCACTTCCAGACGAAGCCCTGTTAGCTGAGGTTGTGGGTACCATCTGCATCTAGTGAAATCATCTTTCAAGGATTTGGATTTATGATATCTGTGCAATGAGAGTCTCACTGGCCAACGTCCAGTCAAGTCATTAAAATTTAGAGGCGGATCTTCTGAAATGAGAGAATAAAATCTTCTTTGTGTATAAATTGTTTTATTAGATAATGTGTTGATACTGCAATATTTCAATTCAGGAGGAAGGCATTTTAATTAATATGTAGGTTAAAATATCTATAAATCTTAAAGAAAATAAAATCTCTCCTAGACTGGATGCTTCTGAATCACACATAGATGAAGTCAGCCCTTGAACCAGACTGTGAGTCAAGACCAACACTTTCCTGAGACTTGCTCAGAGGTATAGGCTCACTAAATATTGCTTCTGGCCTTCAGAAAGTAGCCTCAGCAAGATAAAACACATTTAATACACCTGCATTTAAAACGTCATATAAGATTGGGTGTACTCAGTGTGGTGTGCCATAGATGAATAGCACCAAGTCTGAAATACCAAAGTGTTGTGTGACTTTAAGGGTAGCTCCTGGGTGTTGGCCTCAAGCCACCCTTTGATGTCACATAAAGATGCCTAGCACCATTCTCTAGGATGGGTTTTTCTAACTAAGCATTGGTGGCTAATTCCCTGAAATTGTGAGTTTTACTGAGTAGTATATGTGTTAGCACAGAGAGCAGCAGAACCCCCACATTGATGACAATTTCTTCAAACTTCTGCAGTCAGAAAGAAGTGTTCATGTTATTCACAAGTGGCCAGGATAGGAACATAAATGAATTGCTACAGAACCCACATTCAGGGGAGTTTTTATTGCTTAGTGAACCTGTTTAAATAAGGTCAAGGAAATTTCTGAAGAGGTAAGTTGTAATTGAGTAAAAGTTAGGAGAATAAAAAAATGTATTTAATTTCCAGTAGTCTAAATATTATCTGATTTGTGAAACAGGACCTTTTAATGTCCTGAAGTCTGAAAAACCATTTACCTCAGAACAAATGGATTATGGGAAGTGTTCTTCAAGGCCACCTGCACCCTCCACTCTCCTATTGCTGCCAGCCTTCAGGCAGGACTTCCTTCTTGCTTACTTGTTATCATAAGTACTACTGCCTGGAGCCTCTGAGCCCAGTTCCTCTCACTGTGCCTATCGTGACTATTTAGCACTTTAAACACTTTCTGTGTTATTTCTCTGTGATGGAGCCTCCTTCCTGGTCAAGGTGAAATAACCTCACACACCTTCTATCCTCTTCCTGTGTCATGTTGATCTCACTTGTTTGCCCAAATCCTTGGTGCCCAGGCTCCATGGCTGGTCATAACTTGATGTCTTAAATAATCCCAGTTTTTCCTTACAAAAAAATGTTGGGTTTTTTTGTTTGTTTGTTTGTTTGTTTTTTCTGTTTTGTAAATATCCAATGTCCATTTAAATTCACCTGCAGAATTTCAGATCAAATCCTTAGTTCAACTTTAAACATTCTTTAACTACTGCAATCACCATGACCCTTTACTCATTCAGGTTGTCCCTTTGAGCTGCTTTGAATGTCCAGAAGAAAGGAAGGAAACTTAAATGTTTTCAAGAGCCTGTGGCCTGGCAGGTCATGCAGTGCGTGATGTAGTTAGTGAAGAATGCAACGGAGGGGATACAACACACAGAGTGTGTGCGCTGTACTGTGTGGAGCAGGACAGCTCCTCTTCATGCTAACCAACTGCTGATATGTGGGATGCCTACATGCCACCTGATTCCCCAAAACAAAACAAAACAACAAAAAAAAAACAACAACAAACAGACCTTTGCCTGAAATATTCCCATCTTTAAAACACCATGGTCCAAAGGAAATATAACTTCATATCTCTGTTTGACTGTGAGGTCATCAGCTCCTGGATGCCAGGTCTAGAGTACTTGTGTTCTGAGTACATGATTGATTGTATTCACACACTCAAGCACACACACACACACACACACACACACACACACACACACATGTTCAATATTTATTATGAAAAATTAAAAGGGACTCAAATTTCCCATGAACTTAATCAATGTTTTCTTCAATTTTGAATAAGCAAATAGAAAGTTGGTGAAAATATCATTTAGCTGTGCTATCAAACAAACCATTGCACATCTTTGAGGACATCACATATATATAAGTAACATTATATGGACATATGGACTGAGTAAGCTATTTAGGAATATATATATATATATATATATATATATATATATATATATATATATGTATATATATATATTAAACACACACACATCTTTTTTTCATGCAATAATAATTAATGAAAAAAGAGGCCATGAATTTGCAAGAGATTGCAAAGGGTTATATTAGAGTGTTTGGAAGAAAGAAATAGAAGGGAAATGTGTAATTATGATTAAAACAAAATATAGAAGTACTGCTTTTGGTATAGACAAACTTTATGAAGAAGTGTACTATCCTAAGAAACAGAAAGCTATTTCCTCTGAGAAAAGCAAGATCACAGAATTTTATGAACAGAAAAGTCATATTAGGTTACATATTTGAACTCTGCTTTGATCTTAGTATTAATACTTAATTAACTCCATTTGTAGCTGCCAGCTAATGTCAGTTCATCATATTTATTAAGATATTGAAGATTATTTTATTAGTATCACATGCTTAATAAGTCCTCTTTCTAACATAATTTGTCTTCTTTTAGACAGAAGGTAAGGAGCAAACTTGTCAGAATTAGGAATGTATAGGACCAAGTGTGAATAATGTGGTATAATCTATAAGTCACAGAGTAATACTTATGTATTTTATTTATGAATCTAGTAAAATGTAAAAATATTTTAAATTAACTTATTAAATTTAATATTTGATATATTTATATTTTTCTAATAGCCAGTTCATCTCTCTATTCCCAACTCTATACCTGTATAGAGGTCAATGAATCTGGACCTCAAATAGGCTGATGTAGGAGGAGGAAGTGGCTTGATCATTTTCAGGGGAAAAGGTTCATAAACGTGAATTTGTATGAACAGAACTGTTCTTTGGGAAAGATTTCTGGCCTGGTCTGAGTCACAGGCCTTCTAGATCAGTGTTGGTCTAAGGCTAGGGAAAGCCCAGTAGCTTGAGTCAGTCTGGTCTTAGCCCTAGGCCCTCTTGCACAGGAAACAAGGTAACATGAAGTTAAAAACCATTCAGTTCTGCTTTTATTTCACACTCTCATAAGAGACATCTGTCCTCAACCATCCAAAACCTTGAGGTGAGGCAAGCATCCCTGGCTGTTGTTCAGCCATAGAGAGGGAATCTGGGACTCTGAGACCTGGGAGTAAGACAAAGAACACTCCTCTCATGTGGGCAGGGAAGGTCTGGCTGGCCACTCTTTCTCCGCAGATGCGGTTTTATGTTACATTAGTTTCCTGAACAGGGAACAAAGAAACTATGCACATATTTCTAGAAGTCTCTTAGTAGTTACTCATCATCATCTGCATTGTGTACAAACCAGAACACTTTCTTCTCTAGTCCTCTGAATCTTTTCCTAATTTCAAGCCATGATGTGGGTATGGGGCAGGTGTATGCTAGCAAACCAAGAGCATGTGTTCTTTTCTTTTTTTTTTTAATTAGGTATTTTCCTCATTTACATTTCAAGGTCAGGTTGCAAAGCTCATGGGTACTGATGCCTGTATAATCATCTACATCCTCTTAGAGATATTGCTGATTTATTTACTGTATGACCTTGGACAAAGTTCTGAAGATTCCCAAGCATCGTCTCTGTCTCTCTGAAATAAGCATAAAGGCAACCTATTTGTCAAAGCTTTTGGGAAGATTAGTTAATACAAGAATATGTCCAAGGTATAGAAATTTATGTGGTAGTTGGTGCATGTCACTTGTTGTCAATTAGGCATTTTTAGGCGTGGTCAAGAGTTGTGATCTCGGTTTCCTCCGCACAATCCTTTGCTCAATAGTTCTTTGTCTAGCTTTTTTTTTTCCTTTTTGTCTCATGTTTGACTTTTAAGGTAAGGAAATGTTGACAGCTTTATGAAAAAAATCTTGCCATGAATTTTAATATTTAACTTACTTCCAAAATGCTTTAGAAAAAATGGCTCTCATGGAAGAAAAGTTATATTCATATTGGGGTACACATAGTAAGTTGTCCCTATCAACTTAAGTAGGAATGTAAATCTCCTCAAATATCTCAACAGTGCATTGTGATAAAAAAAAAAGATGGCTCCAAGATCTCTATGAATAAGTCTAAATGTTCGTGATTTGATTTGATATTTACCTATCTTCTGAGAACGAATGGCATGCTTTCACAAGTGAAAATGAGAAAACAATTTTAAGAAAACAATCCCCTCATGTTTGTTAAAATGGGCTTAATTATCAGTGTCAAATGCTTATGTGAAAAGAGACTTTTGTACCATATGTACGCTATGAATGCAGTGAAGCCAGTGAGTGCTGGGAAGGGAAGGCTGATTTGTTTTCTCTCTTTTCCTTAAGAATATCTTTAAAAACACACCACCCACTTACCGAAAGCATGGTTTTTAAGACATGATGAGTACAAAGAATAGACCCTAAGATAATAATTTGTAAACTATAGGAACTTGCTGAAGTGACAAAAATCATATAAGGATTCCAACTGTTAAATTATTGGTGATGTATAAGAAAGAATATCAATATCTATATCATC
Organism: Mus musculus; assembly: GCF_000001635.26. Classification (NCBI taxonomy): domain Eukaryota; kingdom Metazoa; phylum Chordata; class Mammalia; order Rodentia; family Muridae; genus Mus; species Mus musculus. Next base: position 56,336,070 of record NC_000067.6, on the reverse strand, counting down.
TATATCTATATCTATCTATATCTATATCTATATCTATATCTATATCTATATCTATATCTATATCTATATCTACATCTATATCTATATCTATCTTTAAATTATTGGTGATGTATAAGAAAGAATATCAATATCTATATCATCTATATCTATATCTATATCTATATCTATATCTATATCTATATCTATATCTATATCTATATCTATATCTATATCTATATCTATAGCTATATCTATAGCTATATCTATCTATCTATCTATCTAAATCTTAATAAAAATAGAAACAAGTGACAATTCTGGAATAGTAGATAAAATAACTATATTTCACGTCCATGTGAAAGAATAACAACTTGGGCTAAAAATCCCTTTGTAAAATACTTATAAACGATAACACTTAAGTTAGTAAGTTTTAACTCATTGGCAAAAGAATAATGCATACATTACTAATGTGTATGTACACATAGCACAGTTCCACAGACCTTTACCAACTGGTGTGACAGATCATGGTTTTACAACTTCAGGTCTATGTGTAAGCTGGTCGAAGTCCTGTGGCTTTTGTTGGTTTTTCTCTTGATATATTCTGGAATTCTTCAAATTTTTCTTGAGTAAATAACCATGACTTTCATGAGCTGCATACCTTGTAAGATGCTGGGCTGTCACCTGCAGATATAGCTTTACAGTTCCTTGATGGGGACAGTATTGCCTCTTTGGTATTGGTGTCAACCAAAGATGGACTAGGGGCGACTGGAGTTGTTTCTGGCCATAGCAGATATCCTTAGATCTTCATGGATGGCAAGTGCAGTTTCTTTTCCTAAAGACAAACTGTGCTGCCTTCTTGCTAACGATGGAGCAGGCTAGCTCTTGGTCTCCATATGTGTTTTCTCCAGCTACCATGTCCTTGCAGATCACTGCCAATAGCCAAATTGGTATAGAATCTGGAGTTTACAAGGAAGATATTCCATCACGGTTGATATTTAGGAAAAGGCCAAGAAATAAAACAGTCCCACATTTAGTAATCATGGAGGTTCCTCTCCCATTCAGAAGCAGTCCGTTCTCTGATGTGCCTGAAAGCCCATGGTTGTGCACCATGGTCCAAGCACCCAGAGAAGCTCTTCAACCTGTTCTAGCCACCATCTCCTCTTCACAGAGTCCCTGGGACATGTCTGGCACACAGCTTCAGGTAGTCTTGTCACTATCCTTTGAATATTTCTTGTCATGTCCACTTTGAACCACAAACTAATGCATGCAATTGTCCTCTCACAGTCTTGAGGTGGAGTGTTATTGGGAAATCAATCAAGTCACACTTTAAGAAGCTCCTTTTGAATTGTATCTTCAATATTATGCTTGGCAGATCTCTTTCCTCCCCCCTTCTCTCTCTTTCTGTGCATGCTTGTATGTGTACGTGTATATGTGCATATGTGTGTGTGCACGTACGTGTGTGTGTGCATGACTGTGGGGACCTCCCCTCAATAACATATAAGCTTATATTTTATATGGAATATATAAGTAAGTTTTTTGGTGTCTCATTTTTCCTTTTTATATCCATTTGCTTTGGAAGGCTATAAAGACATCACTTCTTACATCCTTTCAACACTGAGTCAGATTTATCCTTGATGTCATTTTTAGTTTACAGACATGTTTTCAAAATTCTAGGTAGGAAAATAAATGGAGCATCCCATTTGCACTTACAGTGCTCAGCTACTTTACTGCATACACTTACATTGAAAGTTTCGCTAGTATCCCCTGAGAAATTGAGAGTCTGCTTCATTCTTTAGCCTACATGCCTCTGTCATGAACTGTCCTCGGTTCAGGATTCAAACAGGAACACATTATCTAATTAAGACAGGCATGGCCCTTGTGGCTCCTGATTCCTAAAAGGTGGGAGTGCAGCACTAGAGAAGCCAGAATTCACTGCCATAGATGCTCTCCTTGAGAAGAAAAGATGGAATACCTCAATTCTGAGATTGTCTGACTACTGCATGCTTATGAAGTTCATAGCCAAGTCAGTAAAGATCTGCCAAGGAGTTGATAGTGAAAGAAGAGAGAGGACATTAGGAAGGATGGACAGGAAGATAAGGCAAGCAGGGGCCTCTTAGGTACCCAGAAAAATCATTTGTACAGATTTGGCCCCAGAGGAATCTAGTCTTTGGGATGCTGCCACCCAGACTTGTCACGTACTAAGAAAATACTGGGCTTAAAAACTAAGGAACCTCATTAAAATAATTCCAGTGTAAAGCCCACCCACACTGTCTTTGTTTCTATCTCTACACTGAACTTTAAATTTTTAATAATTATGAGAAAGTAAACAGAGGACCCCCCCACACACACACACACAAGAATAAGCCTTTAAGCCTAGTTTTAAAGGACAGAAGTGTGAACACTCACACTCATGCTGTTGGGGGGGGCACCCTTATTCCAGAAGGCTAGGGTATATATTAAAATTCAGTTATGCACATGGAAGACAACTCCAAAAGGAGCTTAGAATACTGCGTCTCATAGAACAAATTGTTGGAATTAAAGCACTATCCTAAGAATGACTACAAGAAACTATTAGACAAGACTTCATCACTACCCAGAAATTCCCACTGCTGATGCTACTGGATGCAGGGAACTTGTGTTGATTCTCTTTAGCAGCTGTTCATGTGCACTTAGCCAGTAAAACAGGATGACATTGTGTCCATGTGTATGTGTGGTTAAACCTCTTCTCAATAGTTATTTTAATTTAAATATGCTTTTTTTTTAAAAGGGAAGAGGGAGTTACATTTGCAATAAGAAGAACAGTCTCCAAGTCATAGAATAAATAGACAACTGAGGCAGCAACACCCCGATTCTAGAAAGTTTGAAGTCTATTCAGTTACCAATCACTCGTGCCATTTCAATGTCAAAACTTGATTGGTATATATTGTATGCTAAAGCTGAAAAAGACATTGGTTTTCTCTAAATTAAAGAATATTGTTTTGTGTTTTTCTCTGCAGACTTTAAAGCAATTACTACCAAAAACAGAAGTGAGAATGTTATAAATGTCATATTTTGATTACATGGAAAAATTGAATTTCTATTTTAAAACTAAATATCTGAAGTTTTACAAAACATTGATGTGCATGTGATAGATAGCAGCGTTTGTAAGGAGGAAGCTGCTTTCTTAAAAATTCGTTCCGACAGAAGCTACTCATGGATTGATCTCTATGAATTTATACTTATACATGGCTTCACTTTCTTCTCTTGATAGAGTCTCACTTTATCAATAACATTTTAGAAGTACAAATTAAGAAACCTAAGGTAGTAGATCCACTGAAAAGCTGTCTTTTCCTCCAGGACTGTATGTAATTAAAGAGATGGTATATACCAGTGCGTGTGCATGCGTGCCTGGTGTGTGTGTGTGTGTGTGTGTGTGTGTGTGTGTATGTACTTATACACTATATGTGTGTACACCTAGAGGTAATACACACATATATGTGTCATATGTGTAACAATATATATCTTTGACTATTGTATTAATCAGGGGACATTCTATGGTGTAGAAAAGAATCTGGTTTTGAAAAGGAGCCAGCTAGGTTTAAAAGCCCTAATATCAGAATAGGATTTTAAATGTTGCTTTGTTTGTAAATCCATGAAACTATGGAAGCTCTAATATCACTAGAAATTAAAAAGTAGGAAGCAGATTTTCTCCTTTTGTGTGCCAGCCAGAACTGAAATACATAAATCTTGCACTTATAAATATACATTATCTCATTGTAGCTGAACCAGATGGCCATGAAATGAGACTCATGGACCAAATTTTGGATGCTAAGTTGCTTGTATACCCCATGCTCTCAAGGTGGAAGGGGGAAAAAGACTTCACCCACGTTCATGAGGTGAACTCTGTCAGAAGCTTAAAGAACTTGCCTTGTAAGCATCACAGCCTGTCCACTGTATTGACACCAGTGACTTTATATTGAAACCAGCTGAGCTGAAACAGCTCCCCAGAGAAGCTCTTATATAGCAGACTCAATGAGATTGTGTGAGTGACTGGAGAGAGTTGACTACACAACTGGTGCCAGTCCTGGGCAGGGTAAGGAGAGGGGCTTTCAGATGACAGACAATGGTTCAGTTCAGGCAATGGTATCAGGAGCACCACTACCATCATCAGTAGCAATTACAACAAAATAACTTAGAGTTGATCCTCCCTTTGCTGTGCACATCACTCTGAAAGTGTGATGGAAACTTCTCACTGCCCATTCTGCCCACTGGACAGATGGTATACCTTCCACCTTGGTACCCCACTGTCTAGTGGTACATCTTGAGAACAGAAGGGCAGCATAGAAGAACTTGACTTTCATTCAAGACTGTCACTGTTTGCATAGTTGTTGATTTTATTTTTAATTTCTTCGGGTAAATAAATAGATTATTTTTTTACTTTCCCAGATAATTAATGTTTACATTGGGGGGGGGGACTGGATATTAAACTTTAGAACTGAAAGCATGGAAATGCTCCATCAATAGAACTAAGTAGTAACATCAATATGGATGCATGTCCTGTGTCAGTGATATGGACCAGAAATGGTATTTTGCAATGCTCTCTTTTAGTGTATGCATCATTATTGATCATCCCCGTTGCTATTTTTTCCTCCTGAAATACGGACTTAATCTGAATAAATGGCTAACTTGAAATCTGGAACAGGGACAAAATACAGTTTAAAAAAAAAAAACAGCACAAGAACACAGAATATTTTCCAAAGATTACTGGGGCTGTATCAAGTAGGCACAAGTGCCAACCCTAAAGGGGTTCCCCTAGCCAACCTGTTACAATATGAGCTTGAAAACAGTACTAATCCTGGTTGATTGGAAAACACGGAGAAACCAAGGACTGCAATATATAAAGAGTGAAAGCTAATTAAAACTACAGTTTAATAAGATAATAAAATGCATTCTTGTTGAATCTTACTACTTGACCCTGTGGAGAATCTTGATATTTTAACAATATACAGCACAGGAATTAAAGACTGCCAAGTAGGTTTGCAATGAGAAATTTATTTCTGAATGAGTCATTCATTAAAAAAATATGTTGTTAATTGATCACCTGGAAGGTAAAGCCATTAAATCAAAATTTCTCCAAACACTCAAACATTCATAACAGTGATGCAGTTCAAGGACATTTTTTTTAAGTGGAAGGCTATTTTAAGCTCAAAATTCAAATTATTTGAAAACTAGTGCAAGTTAAAAGGAAAATCACTTTGTATAGTTTAACATTCAAAGTGCAATACTGAAGTAAATAGTCACACAGGGCAAGTGTTTCAGGAATGCATTGACAGAAGACAAGGGGACACGTTCTAGCTTGAAGCTTGTTCCTTTGTGAACTCAGGAACTAGAGTATGATAATTTCTACATAGATGCTTGTGGGACTCATAAAGGTAATGTATAGAGATACTACACATTCTATATCTCAATTCATGGAAATGGAAGTCTGTTTTCTTATATCAAGTATATACAGAGTTTTTGAATACTTGTGTTTAACAACATAAAATATCTTTTAAAAACTCAAAATAGGGCATTAAAAATAATATATACATCTGAAATCTTGCACAGTTAACATCTGAAAAACTAGTTTTCTTACATTCAATCCACCGTGAAGCATGAGAATATTGGTTTATGCTTAAGATTTAAATTTAACCCTATTAAGTTTATATTCAATGTTATAGCTCTTTAAAAAAATTAAGCTCAATTGATAATAATTACTCACCAAAAAATTGGAAGTACCAAAAACATTGAAATATCTATATAAGAAGTATGTTAATTGATACAGATTAAAATATTTAAATATGCGTTATACATTCTTTATACACAGGACAAACTCTTAGTTAAAAATCTCCTAGAGATTCTCAGGAAACATTGCTGAGGAGGAGGAAAGGCTGTAAGGGTCGGAGGACCAGGAAGTTGGCTACAAAACTGAGCCTCAAAAATGACAGGTAACACCACTCATGTTGCTACAACAGTGTGGCACTTACAGAGGCTCTGAGCAAGGGCTAAAGTGGAAGGGGAGAACATCTCCTACAGCCCACCCTGCACAAAAGCAAACCAACAACAGCAACAAAACAAAACAAAACAAAATAAACATACAAAACAACCCTGCAGGCCACTAATGATAGTGAGAGACAGAGAAGTAGTCTTGGCCAGGGATGGGCCCTTTAATTGGTTATCCAATTGGCCAGTCCTAAAAAATCATATACATGCAAACAACATGAAATAAACTCAAGAGATTGTGTGTGTGTGTGTGTGTGTGTGTGTGTGTGTGTGTGTGTGTGTGTGTAAATAATAGTGAAAGAAAAAGATGCCTTGTATTTGAAAGGGAGTGGGAGAGGCAGGAGACATGTTGGACATGGTATAGCTTAAAGAGATGAAAAGAAAGGGGTTTGAAATCATGCAATTATATTTTAATTAAACGTTAAGTTCCTTAGAAATTATAAAAGTGTGCTTAATGCTATCTGAAATAGAAAGCACACAACAGAGTCTGTGTACTTCGACTTTTCTCTACCTCAAATGGAGAACAGAAAGAAGCTTACAGAAAAGCCTAGAACTGCAAAGAGACACATGAAAAATACACAGCACACATGAACTTTAAACATGGCCAACTACACACATCTTCCAACACTGGCTACAACAGGAGACAGAGGCTTATGCTATAAGATGCCAATAAGAGACCGCTCACTCGAAGCTGTCTGTATGCCCAAGAGTCATTCTCAATGTCTCCCTGCATCAGCAGAGGCAGTGTCTTCTGTGGCTGGCTTTCAAGCTGCTTTTTAGAACTTGTTCAGTAGGGCTCCCTAATTTCCTTTAGGCCCTGTCCTCAACTGAAAGGGGAGGGCTAACCTGATGCATGCGTATAAAAAGCCTGAAAGTTGGGGGGTGCATTAAAAACTAGACCATGCCTCAAAAGTTTCTGAAAGTAAATATTCGTCTTCACTCTGTAATACCATTTTTATTAAATTTTTTTGAAATTTTTTGAGAATATTATGCCCTGTATTTGTATTTTCTTCCTTCTCTCTTCCTCTTCCAACTTCTCCCACACCCCTTCCACTCTGGCTCAAAATTATTACTTTCATAAGTCTTGTTATGCATGCACACAGTCAAACCTACTGAATCCATTTATATCGCTTGTATCTCTATGTATTTACACTTAACCTACAAGAGAGGATCAACACTAAAGAAAACTGAGTCTTCCTTTCTCAGCAGCCACAGATTATCTGTAGCTCTATCCTATGTGTGTGGCATTGTGAAACTTACTCCATCAATATTACCATGCCAGTGGGATGGTCATTGTGCAGGTCCTGTTTACCATAACATACCATAGACATTCCATGGGTGCAGGTCCTCTGCCACACCTATAAGGCATTACCTCACAGCCTGAGTCCTGTCCTCTGGTGCTCATTATAACCGTCCTTTCTTTTCTTCAGTCTTTAAAAATCTTTTATGTAAATAATAAATGTAAACTTTATTCTCAGAATCTTTGATAATTTCTCACAATAGCATCAGTCTGTGATTATATGTGTGCATGACCATTTTAAATTCTCAAAGTAATTAAAGTCACTAATGTAAATTATAAGAAGCATTATGTGTGTAGCCCACTTTCTGTTTCTACTAGGCAACACTACCAGACAGGTTAGTGTCCCTGATAAAATGGTCCATCCTAAAGTTCTGTCACTATGGTATTCAAAGTTCTAACGGCTATCTGTGCTATCTTCATAAATAAATTTTAATTTGTAATTATTTCAATGTTCACATGACATTTTTTGCACATATACATATACACATATTCTATTCTCCACTTTTTGCCCAGTTTGAAAGTCCAGTTATCTATCCAGAGTGTTTCTTGTTATACTTTTCAACATTTAGTGAATACTTGCTATCTACTACTTGTGTTAAGCTAAGCAGTTAACTCATTAAATACTTGAAACTGTAAGGTAGGTACAGCTATTGGTTTCTTCCATGTAAAGGGACATAAAAGCTTAAGAAATTATGTTCTCAACCTATGGCCCCATAGCTAATAAATAGGCAGCTCACTCCAAAGCCTGTATTTCCTTATAACATGATATCCTGTGTCATTAATAATGGTTTTCCTTTGTAAAATGAAGAGCAGTGTGAGTTTGGTTAAGATGTTGGGATTTTTCACTAGCTGTGAAGTTTCTGAAGACTTGGATGCTGCAAACAAAATCTTTTCAGCCACTATCTTCTGTGTGCCCTTCAGAGCCATGGAGACAGGAACACCCTTACCATCCATACCAAGATCTAATGGCTCTTCAGAATTCACAGGCTATGCACTTTCTAATCAAAGCCGACTGATACAATTTAGATTCGTTTGTAAAAATGCTTTAATGTTTTTAACAAAACAATATCTTGACAAACAGCTAAATGACAATCTTATTTGCATTACAACATTAGAATTTGATGACAACAAGAGTGCTGTCAGATTGTTTTTCACATCAGGGTTGGGTGGTACTGCTGTACATATCTGTCGCACGACACATCCTGCAAAAAAACTGAAAACTTGGTCAGGAATCAAATATAAACTTGGTGCTTTTTATTTACTTCTCTCTGTTATTCTGCTATTTCTTATCATCGTTGAAGTTATATTTTTGGCATCTTAAAAACAAGGAATCTGGTTCCTATTGCTTTAGGCTATATAAATATATCCTGTTTATATTAAAATGATAAGCAAATATACTTAAAGTTGGAAAACACGATGACAGAAAACATTTTTCCATCTTTTTTCTAGATACATGGATAAACATTTTTTTTTTCTAAATTTTGCCCAGTCTGCAAGAACCTTTTACACTCTGGAGTCAAGAGCCCTTTTATGTAACCTGAATATATTCTTTGGTAGATACCATTTTGGTTATAAGAACATCTAATACATAATTTTTAAGATGTTGTTTTATTTTAAATTGTGTGTATAGATATACATCTGTGTGTGGGTTTGAGTACCTGAATACAGTGTTTACAGATGCCAAAAAATGGCTTTAGGTGCCCTGGAGCTGGAGTTATAGGCACTTATGAGTCCTAACACCTTCATGGGTGCTGGGAACTGAACTTGTATTCTCTGTGAGAATAGTACATACTCTTAAATACTGAGTCCAGACCCCAAAGTAAACATTTTAGAAACATATAATACTGCTGTTTTACATTCTTGTAAAATGTAAAACCTCATTTTACATTTTTACATCCCCAGCTCACTGGAACCTCCCATCTCAGCAGCCAAATTAGGTATTACTATGCATGCCACAGTCTCCTATCGTGTTACCATTCTCGTTTTACCATGGCACAGCTTCTGAACTAAGAACTGGCAATATTGGGTAGGTGATTTCCAGGCCTCAGTTTCTGGACATTTTCAATGGTAAACTAACTCAATCAGTCTGAGGGAAAAGGAACTTGAACTAGTTTCCTCACACGTTTCGAATAGACATACTTGAATTTCAGACAAGTTTCATTTTTAAGAATAAGCATGCCCCCCACATTGTATAACATCTACTTAAACTTCATCTGCACTGCTGTAAAATTTACATATAGCTGAACAGCTTATGTTTTATCTGCCAATACTATTCAGAAGCCTAAGAACCATGGGCATATTGATGTAAGAAAGATGCACGGTTTCAAGCTTTTAGTCTGGTATCTGTTACTTGGAGACCCTGAGATACAGGGCTTCAGTTCAAACAGGGACATACTTTAAACAGTATGTGTAACAGAGTAAAACAAAGAACTCCTGTTAGGTAGTTGTTTCTAGAGCAAGGGATAACTCCCCAAATTCATAACTTAGGAAATAAATAGCTACTTCCAATTGCTACCTCCCTCTAGACTATTGACTGTTAGCAAGCTTGTTAGATTATCATCATTTTGGAGGTTTCTGGGGTGACTCTCTCCATAATCAGTAGCTTGTTAAATTAGGAATGAAAACTTCATTCAGGGTGGTGGCTACTATTGGCCAAAAGACCAAATGGCCTTCCTCTAGACATTTTATCAACAGTATGAAGACTCATTAAATATATGCTGACACAAGGATCTCTTTGTCTGCTGTCCACCCCATCATTCTAAGAGTGGGTTCACACAGTGGTCTCCTTCACCACTGCTCACTCTCACCCCTTCAGAGTGATTTCTTGTAGTCTGAAATAAACCTTCCCACCTCCTGTTTTGCTGTCTCTTCGGAATTCTTCAGATGAGATCACAAGGTGCATTCTTCATTTTTCTGTTGCTGTGATAAGATACAGTGACCAAAAGTAATGCATGCAGGAAAAGAGTCCATGGTGATTGCGACCCATAACAACAGACGGGCACAGAGGTTGAAGCAGTAGTCTGACAGTCATGTTTTGAAGTATGACCAGGACTCAGAGAGGGCAATCTGGAAACAGGCTAAGGCTACATACTCTCAAAGCCCTTGCCCAGTGCTACACACTCTTTTGAGCAATGGCACACCTCCTCCCCCTTTCCAAACAGTACCTGGGAGAGCAGTGGTCAAATTTCTGAGCCTAATTCTATTTTAAATACTACCCAAGGGCTTGAGAGTTGAATGGAGGCCAAAACACCATCTAGATCCCATCCCTCAGCACAGGTACAATGCAGTATTGTTACAGATCTCCACCATAAAGGATGTTGCTTCACACATGGTAGGTATTTTATGTATATGCAAATTAAGTACCAATATATGACATTATTTGAGAGCTTATGCAAATCTATTTCTATGTAATTGATTGAAATCAAGCTGTCCTCTGCTCTAAGTTGCTCTACGTTGTGCAAAATTACAATTTTCCCGGCTGTGCCTTGCCTAAGAGACTCCCATTTTAGAACTTCTGACTCCCTTTTGTGTGAAAAGGGAGAGGCCAGGGCACTTTGCACTTTGTTGTGCATGTAAACACCACCAACTCTGTCAGTCCTGACTGCTAAATACATTATTACAGAGAGTAGAAAGGGCATGAGCCTATAAAATCATTAGAGCAGGTTAGAGCTATATGAGCACATAAGCACTAAAATCTTATTGGGCCAACCAGGATCAAAATGTATTGGTTTCACCAGACCTGGACCCCACAGAGAGAAGGCCACATGTCACTGTAGTGGAGATGGAGATAGCCCCAATGGGTTATCATTTGACTCTTCAATGTGAGTGTCAATACACTGACAGGCAGACAACTCCCAAGTGTCCTAAATTGGCCCATTTAAATTGCTATTCACTCTTTGCATCTATCTATATCCATTTCTGGACTTCACTTAGGACTAGACCATCATGCCACTCAACCCAGAGACTAAGCTCAGTGGGGAAACATTCCAATGGGGTTCTTAATTTTACTTCTACAGATTCTTTGTTTTTTTAATTAAGTATTTATTTCATTTACATTTCCAAAGCTATCCCAAAAGTCCCCCACACGCTCCCTCACCCACTCCCCCACCCACCCACTCCCACTTTTAGCCCTGGCGTTCCCCTGTACTGAGGCATATAAAGTTTGCATGACCAATGGGCCTCTCTTTCCACTGATGGCTGACTAGGCCAACTTCTGATACATATGCAGCTAGAGACACGAGCTCCGGGGTACTGGTTAGTTCATATTGTTGTTCCACCTATAGGGTTGCAGACCCCTTCAGCTCCTTGGTTACTTTCTCTAGATCCTCCATTGGAGGCCCTGTGATCCATCCAATAGCTGACTGTGAGCATCCACTTCTGTGTTTGCTAGGTCCCGGAATAGTCTCACAAGAGACAGGTATATCTGGGTCCTTTCAGCAAAATCTTGCTAGTATATGCTATGGTGTCAGCGTTTGGAAGCTGATTATGGGATGGATCCCCGGATATGGCAGTTTCTAGATGGTCCATCCTTTTGTCTCAGCTCTGCTGTTCCTCAGAAAATTGGACATAATACTACCTGAGGATCCCGCAATAACTCTCCTGGGCATATATCCAGAAGATGTTCCAACCGGTAAGAAGGACACATGCTCCGCTATGTTCATAGCAGCCTTATTTATAATAGCCAGAAGCTGGAAAGAACCCAGATGACCCTCAACAGAGGAATGGATACAGAAAATGTGGCACATCTACACAATGGAGTACTACTCAGCTATTAAAAAGCATGAATTTATGAAATTCCTAGGCAAATGGATGGACCTGGAGGGCATCATCCTGAGTGAGGTAACCCAATCACAAAAGAACTTACACAATATGTACTCACTGATAAGTGGATATTAGTCCAGAAACTTAGAATACCCAAAATATAAGATACAATTTGCCAAACACAGGAAACTCAAGAAGAACGAAGACCAAAGTGTGGACACTTTGCCCCTTCTTAGAATTGGGAACAACACACCCATGGAAGAAGTTACAGAGACAAAGTTTGGAGCTGAGAAGAAAGGATGGACCATCTAGAAACTTCTACAGATTCTTATTGCATCTCTGTTAGCTTTCTGCTTGACTCCAGTAAGGCCTGTTTGAAGTCCCTGAACTTTGCTATAGTCTCTTTAACTCTCTGGTCATGTTCTCCTCCAACTCCCCTCTGTTTGTGTGTGTGTGTGTGTGTGTGTGTGTGTGTGTGTGTGTGTGTGTTTGTGTGTGTGTCTGTCTGTCTGTCTGTCTCTCTGTCTGTGTCTCTGTCTCTGTCAGTCTCTGTCTCTGTCTCTCTGTCTCTATCTGTGTGTATGTGTGTTTGTGTGTGTATGTGTGTGTATGTACTTGGATTAATATTTTCATCACCCATATAAAACCTAGGCACAATAATATACATCTTTAATAGAGAACTAGTGGAATAGAGACAAGAAGACCCCAGAGGTTCCTTAGTCATTCAGTATCAGTATAGCAGAACCAACAGGCTCTAGGTTCAGTGAGAGACCCTGTCACTCTCTGAAGTGGTGAATACTAAAAGAAAAATCCAGAGTTAAACTGTGGCCTCTATATGTGCACATATATGTGCTTATATGCATAGAACACATGAAGAATGGGAGAGGATGAGAGAGAAGAAGGTCGGCTTGTATTTGTCAATTGGCATCTATCTGGAGTAATCAGGGCAAAGTTGTTACATTACATCCAATAAAATCTATGTAGCCTGTAAACTTATTGTTATTCAATAAATTCTGATTCAGCTGATATTGTAAAAGAACACAGATACATTCTTCCATGTTTTTGATGTATTATATTCATAACCTGTGTAGTGCCATATCAGAAAATAATTTAGAATGTGAACATGTTGCTTTCTGGGAAGCTATTAATTTGTGAGTTATAATATCTGATCAGGATTTGGGTTTCCTGCTTTTGGGTCTTCATTTTAACTCCAAAACATTCATTTCTACAATTTAGAATTTACCGATTTTTTTTTAAAAATACACATTTCCTTTTTTCTTTTATTATGATAAAGTTAAATGTTTAAAGTATATAGTCTCCTGCCTGAATTCTTTGGTCCTACTGCTACAATTAAGAATGAAACTTAAATACCTCATTAATTTCCTGCAATGAATTTTCACAATAAACATGGAAAATCTTTTTTTTTTTTTTATGCCCTTCAAGTTAACATTGCTGGTCCTGACTTAAAAAAAAAAATCTACCAGAACTATTTTCCACAATAATTAGCCAATATTAGAAGAATAAAAAGTTGTCTAGCAACTGACTCAATGGATAATTCACTTAAGAGTGAAGGTATTAGTCACCACTGTCCAACTGTCTTCCGTAAAGGCATTATACAGATTGTCAATCTTCTTTTGTCTTTTGGGAAATGATATCAGATTTCTCAAGGTTTCCAAGAACAACATTCTGGTATGCTCAAAACTGGGCTGGGGCATTGGAAAAAAAGGCATTTGCTTTGATAGATCAGAGGCATCACTTTATGTCTTGGCTCAGTTTTCTTTGTTCTTGAGACAATTCAACAAGACACAAACTTTTAGATGAGTTAAAAACATACCTTGGGCTAACAGAGGGACAGGTAAATTGGCAAAAGCCTAGAATTACACCTTCTATTTTATCAGGATGTTTTTCTGATGAGTGTCAAATTCTCATTTTATAAGCTTTTGTCAAGCAGTAAGAATAATTAATGACTTCCCTTAATTCTAAAATTTAACTTTTTAAGTGTTGTCATTTGAATTTGAATATGTTCAAACCAGTTTGCAAATTCAAGCCACAAAGTGAGAAAAGGAATTAGACTATTTTGGAGCAACAGGGCTGTACCTCTTGTTCCCAAAGAAATACAACATATTTGGGGCAGATGTAATTTTTACAATTTTTATTAGAGTGTGAAAAAAAGTCTCAAAAATTCCCCCAATTTGATCTATTTGCACTTGATCATACTTTACACTCTCGCCTGACGTTTCTGCTAATAGAAAGGCCTGGGTTACCGCATCAGTTAGATCATAACAGTGGATTCTGGAATCAAAAGGAAGAATAATATTTCAAATCCATCATTAGTGCTTCAAATAACAAAAGCTGACATTTTGTGCTCATTTGCAGTCAGCAGGAAATTGGCAGGAAGATAGCAAGGAGAATTTTTCAGAAAAAATTCACAGAATTGAGGGAATGTCTGTATAATACTAGCTCTGGAAAAGCATATCCGTGTGTAGCCAGTATGAATAGCAAGATTAAAGGCAGCCGAGTGCCTAAAGGATGCTCTTCTGTGTTGCTAAAAGTTAGTTAGCCAGTACTGTTCTCTCTGCTATTAAGGCTACAGATAGATCTGTGACATTCAATAGGTCTAATTACTGCAGTTTTCAGTTTTGCTTTGTTAGACACTTTGACAGCTGAGTACATAATGACTTACCTCACAGAATTGCCTCCTTTAACTTGATATTTTCTTTAGAAAGTAGATAGATGCAAGAGGCCTTCTAAAAGTATGATAGTGAACATCTCTCTAAATATGAAAACCATTTACATTTTTTATGTAAGAAATATTTACCAATTGCCTACAAAGTAAATACTTCCATAGGCCATTGGAATACAGTGATGAGAAAAACCATATATTTTCATATATAAATGCTAGTGAACAGACAAAGAAGAAGAAGAAGAAGAAGAAGAAGAAGAAGAAGAAGAAGAAGAAGAAGAAGAAGAAGAAGAAGAAGAAGAAGAAGAAGAAGAAGAAGAAGAAGGGGATGAGGAAGAGGGGTGGGCAGAAGAGGAGGAGGAAGAGGCTGAGGGGGAGAGAAAGAGGAGGAGGGAGGAAAGAAAGCAGAGGAGGAGGGAGAGGAGGAAGAAGAGGAGGGTTCTGAGAGGAAGAAAATCATGTTACAGTTTGTGAGAGTGCCTGGAAGAGCTAGTAATGGAGACATCTATAGACAAGAAGAGGGCTGGGCAGAATAAGAGGAGTAGGAAGAGGCTGAGGGGTGGGGGAGAGCTATTATGGAGACATCTGTAGACATGAGTAGAACACAATCACATGGTAAGCTGTTATGTGAGGTGTAAGTTTTGTAGCTTTGAGAGGGAAGAATGTTCTGAAACATGGGGACTACCCAAAGACAAGTGCCCCATGCCCGGAGTGTGCTCAACTTCAGTGAAAATTTCCCCTGACACTGAAGTGTAACATTTGGCCTAAGAGATATACAAGAGATTGTATCAAAATAAGAGTAGTGAACTAAACTGTTGGGTAATTTTTGGCCCACAATATGCAACTATAACCAAAAAAAAAAAAAAAAAAAACTTTTTTTTTTTTTTAAACCAGAGGCAAATGTAAACAACTGATAGTTAGCAGTGGATTTGACCTGTGATGTGAAGTTTTGCTTTGTCTGTTACGTGACTAATAGACTATAGAAGAGCAGGTGTGGCTGGCAGATGACATCACTCCAGAAGACCAGGACCCTGGCTTGGTCCGAGGTGAGGAAAAGAAAGAGGGGAGTTGAAAGATCACAAAGCTTGAGAAGTAAAGAGAAGACTTTGTAAATAAACTGCCCACCATGAAGCATGAAGATCAGAATCTGGATTCCCAGAACCAACATAAAAGCTGGTGGCTATGATAGCTCATTTGTGACTCAAGCACTCAGAAGAGAGAGATGGGATCCCCTGAACAAGCTGGCTTGCTGGACTGGCCTGTAAGAGTAAGCTCCAGGTTCAAATGAGAGACTCCCTTCAATAATTAGTGGGGAGAGTGATCAAGGAATACTTCTGATGTCAATGGTGGGCCTCCACAGATGTCCATGCACCCATAAACACATGTGTGTAAACCATACATGTACATTTTAAAAAAGACTTCAAAGCTATTTAGAATAAGCGACAAAAATTGTTATGCTATACTGAGATGAGAAAGATGGAGAAGAATGTTTGAGAGAAGTATAAAGATCTGAACTTTTTCAATCTGAAACTGAAGTTGAACTTCATGCCTGCATGAGAAAGGTCAACCAGTAAGCCAATAAAGATGTCTAGTTAGTTGGAAGCAAAATAAAGGGGGGTTGATAGTGATTGAAATATGGGATATTTTAAAGATATGGCCCTAGGTGAAAGCATTTAGTGAGCATGTGAAGGTGGAAAGAGTTCCGAAGACGCAAGGCTCAGGTCTTGAAGGAGCATCAAAAATGTAAATGTTAGAAAGGTGAGAAAATAATCTAATTCATCAAGAAAGAGCTGACAACCAAGAGAATAGTCTTGACCTAACTGAAGAAAAACATTTCAAGAAAGATAAAGGAATCAAGACATGTAAGGTATGATTGAGAGGCCCAGTAAAAAATAAATAAAGATGCCTGTTGAATTCACCACCTCTATGATCAGTGGTGATCTTTTAATAGATGATCATTTAGTGGATGGGAGTTTCTATAGAATGGTAGATAAACAATTTTCATGGATGGCAATATTCCCCCAAATAAAGAAGTAAATAAATAAGTAAATAAATAAATAAATTGTTCTCTCTAATTTCCAATTTTCTGATTTTCTAATTTCCGTGTTGTAAACACTCCTACACTGCTGATTTCAAACTACCAGTGCAGCACTGCTTAACATAGACTCCAAAGTGGGCAGTGGATCTTACAAAAAGGTCACCACAGCATAACCTGGGAAAGAATTACAGACACCGTAAAATATAATACTTTTAAGACACATGTGCAATAAGCTAGTAGCTAATTAATTTGAGATTATATTAGATATATTTACAATATCTACCTTTACAATTGTTCTTATAGGGCTAACACGATGAATTAGTAGGCTAATGTACTTGTTTCCAAAATAAATGAATTGACCAAAAAAGAGTTGACAACCAAGAGAATGCCCTTGGAACGCAGATGAAGAAAGACTCCTACAAGTTGTTCTATGACCTCCAGATTCACTGATTAAAGTACTTGCAGACTGCATGAGGACCAAAGTTTAAAGCAAAAATACGTACAAATGCTAAGGGGGGTGTGGTGACTTAATTACAATTGCAACCTCAGAAGGAGTTAGATCTCTAGAACAAGCAGGCTTTGGAGACTAGCCATATAAGTGGCTATGAGTTTGGTATGGAGACTTTGTCTCAAAGCATAGAATGTGAGATGTATAAAACATCCTGACAACTTCATACTTTTGTGCATGATCACACACATGCTTGCTCACATATATATGTATACATATGTGTGTGTGTGTGTGTGTGTGTGTGTGTGTGTGTATACACAACACAGAAGAAAAATGTTAAATGTGCACAAATATGGTATACATGCATGCATATCAATGTATTCATGCATATAGCCTCACATATGTAGGCATCCATGCATGTATGTGCACCCACATGTGTTGAGATTGATGTTGGGCATCTTTCTTGATAGTTCATTGCTTGGTTTATTGAGGCAGGGTCTCTTGATGAACCAGAGTGCACTAATTCAGTTAGTCTATCTAGATTGCTTGGGGGATCTCCTGGTTCCTCTTCCCTGAGCACTGATAGCCTATGTGGCACAGCATGTCCTAAGACTTTTATAGGGATGCAGAGGATCTTAACTATGATCCTCATGCTATCCGGGAAAGTGCTTAATTTACTGAACCACTTTTCCATACCTCATTAAAACATTCATCGATATAAAAATTTGACATTGGTGGAAGTCATGAATGGACTTCTTAGCCTTGTAAGAAACATACTAACTAATATTAATTGGTTTTGTTTTTTATATAGTTTTAAATTTTCAAAAGGAAAAAGATCTTTTGATTTAGTTTTGAATATCTATAATGATGCTTATGGTAAACGTTATTTATTTTTACTTTATGAGTAGGCATTTTTGTCTGTAAAACATACATGTATCATGTGCATACCCTTCATGCACAGGATAGAAGAAGGCTTGTTATCCACTGAAACTGGAGTTACAGACAGATGTGAGCTCCCATGTAGGTGCTGAGAACAAAGGTCAGGTCCTCTAAAAGCAGTAAATATTCTTAGTCACTAAACCAGCTCTCCAGCCCTATTCATGGAGAGCTTTGCAGTATACAAGGATTGTTATCCTATTTTCTTGTTGTACATGTGTTAGGTGTGGATGAGTAAAATGTACATTTTATTGTGTAATTATTGTACTTATGCACAAAATATTTCAATTTACAATCTTTGATAAATTGTATTTAAATTACTTGCAACGTGTATTTTCTGATAGAGTCAATAATGTGAATGATGTTGATATAATTGTATGCTTAAAAATGCAAAACTGCTGAAGTGTATAGAAAATAAAAATAATGAAAGGCAGCCCACAGAAAGGTAGGAAAGTGAAAAGACCTGTAGATATAGATGTTCAATTTAAATAATCAAGAAATAGAAATTATAACAATGCAAATTTATTGACAAACACACACACAATATAAATTGTAATGAATACTGAATAAAAACCAATTGGTATTAATCAATAAAGTTAAATATACACATAACCCACAATATGGCATATAATATTCCTCAAAGAAATGCCCATGTGTGCATTATAAAACATTCATGGAAATTTCTATAAGGCTATTATTTGTAATATTAAAACTGAAGAACATATATTGAATGAACAAAAAGATACAGTCATATAATGAAATATCACTAGCTGAAGATGAACAAGATATAGCTATATACATCAATTTAGATGAGTCTCAAAATGGAAAAATAAGTTAGTTATGACTCATATATAACATGATTCATATACATGATAAATATATATAGTATGAATGAATATATTCATATATGAATGAATATATCTGTTATATATGGTCTGAATATGTATAGTACAGTTATATATAGTACAATGAATATGTATAGTATCACAATGAATATATATATAGTATGATTCATCTTTTAAAAAGTTAAAGAAACAGGCAAACAAACAATATATATATATACACATATACATATATACATATATACTAGTGGTTAAAAATGTAGAGAACAGCAGGAATTGGTGACTACAAAATTTAGGATACTGGTAACTTCTAGCTGGTGGAAAGAGAGCATGAGACCACAGAGAGTGCAAAGAAGATCCTGTGCATATGCTTGGGTATAAACATGAGTGCCCATTCTGGTGTGTGTGTGTGTGCATGTGCATTCATATGAGAGAGAGAGAGAGAGACAGAGAAAGAGAGAGACAGAGAGAGAGAGAGAGAGAGAGAGAGAGAGAGAGAGAGAGAGAGAGAGAGAGAGAGAGAGTGCATGTGTGTGCACACACACGAGAGAGAGAGAGAGACAGAAAGACAGACAGAGACAGAGAGAAAGATGGGAATGGCAGGAAATGTATGGAGGTTAAAGAACAGACTCAGGTGTCAATCTTCTCTTTGTTCCTTGTATAAGGCAAAATATCTTTGTGGTCCGGCCCCTGTGCTGCATATGCTTGCTGGGAATTCTCATCTCATCTCAAAAGCAGTGGGCTTGTAGATGCACTCTTCAATACCTAGACTTTGCAAGGGTTTAGAGGATTAGAACTGAGGTTCTTATGCTTGTGCACCAAGGGTTTTTACCCACTGAGTCATCTCTCCAGACTCCCATGCTAAGAGTTTTAAATCATAGAATGTTTTATATATTTTAATCCATTAATTATTTTCAGCATAAAATATTACTGGATAATATTTGCAACATAAACACATTAATGAAGAAAATCACAGACTTAATTAAGATTCCTTATCATTAATTACGACAAATGATTCAGGTTTAAGGTACATTTGCAATGAATGAATTAGAGAAGACAGAAAAATACAAACAAGAAGATGTAACAATCTAACTCATTGGGTCCTTAACAATATAGAAGAGAAAGAAAGCTGCCTAAGTTGTCTCCATGCTGTGAAACCCAATATCATAGAAAGAAAATCACTTAACAGCAGGTAGGATTTACCTTGTTTGGGAGCAAAGCCAGATGTAAGAATTAACATTGAGCATCCTCCAGACACTACAATAATTGACTATACAACAGAGATGTATTCATATAGAAAAACATATAAAATGACTTTATAGAAAATCAGGCTCTGCAGACCTTTCTTACTAGAGAAGGAGGAAGTTAAATGAAGACTTGTCTTCCTACAATTTATTCTTCATATTGAAGCCAGAGTAATATTTCTAAGCCACAAAATTGATCATGTCAACTTCACTGGCCAAAACCCTCTTTATAGCTTCAGGATAATTTCCAACTTCTATAGCCTGCCACAAAATGCTATTTATGCTCTGGTTGCATCTCTAGCCAGCTCCATCTCTTGTGACTACCACCCAGTCAGCCTTCATGCCAGCCATACTGGCGTGCTTGCCACTTTCTCGTGCAGACCTATAACCCTGTGATCACGTTTCCTCTGTCCAAGTAAAGCTGGACTACAGCACACCAGCACCTCCTCCTCCACCTTCTGTAACTGATAAAGAGCTCCTCTCTGCCACAACCCAAGCTGCATCACAATCCTCTATCATTTTACTTTTGTAGTCCTCATTTATGTCTTTATCCACCCTTCTTAGCTCTGAATTTACCAAGCAAACCTTTAATAACTGTTTGCTAAATAAAATGAATAATGAGCAAATGGGTCAATAATAATTGCAAGAACCAAAAGAATGGGAAATGCCATCATAAGAGACTTTGAAAAGGGAGTGCATTATCAAGAACATATTAATTGTGACCTTGGACAGATGGGCCTGGAGAAAATACTTAAGTAACAAGGCCAACAGAGACACAACCCCCAGTGGGCTTCAGCCTCTGGCAGTGGTATCCCTGCTGAAGTCTGGCACTTCCTTTTCTTTCTTTCTCTTTTCGGAAACAGAATCTGGTTATGTGGCTAATATTGCTTTGAACTCACAATTCTATGTGCAAAGATAACATCACTCCCTGCTTAAAAGAGCCACTGGTGAGTGGCTTGTAGCTGTATTTTCCTGATGACCCAACCCAACACCTGAAGACTCTTCTAGCCCCCTTTCCCCCAACTTCTGCAAAAGTACTTCCCAATGGTTAAGAAGTATTTTGGTTTTTTAATTATTATTATTATTATTATTGTTATAGTTATTATAAAATCTTTTTTTTTTACAGTCCAGTTGTTATCCCCCCCCATCCCTTCTCCTCCATTTCCAAGAGGATATCCCCACCCTCTAACCCCGACTCCACCAGACCTTGCTGCTCCCTGGGGCCTCAAGTCTCTCAAGGGTTAGGTGCTTCTTCTCCCTCTGAGGCCAGCCCAGGCAGTCCTCTGCTGTCTATGTGTCAGGGGCCTCATATCAGCTGGTTGGTGGGTGAGAGATTGTAATGCCCTGTTTTCTATCCTGGGTGAAGCACACCATTCTCACTATCCAGAATGTTAGAGAAGTACCTGTGGGCATGAAGTCCATCTGAAAATTTCAGCCAGCCTTCTCTGACCAGTGGAGTTTGTCCTGTGTTAGACTGCATTGTAGGCACGGTGCTCAGGGATTCCAAGTTCTTCCTTTTTCAAGGTCCAAATGCAAGATCAGGAGCTGGTGACAGACAAAGTTGGAAAACCTTTACAGAATGGTGGCAACAGAGTCATCAAATGGGCAGCTGAGGCTAACAACAGCTATAGTTCTCAGGTACATGTAGATCTTCCAGGGAATCCAAATTTATACATCAAAATGAACCATAAGGAATGGCTGAAAACAAAACAAGGACAGTGTGATGGCCAATGGTGGGCTGCAGTTTTAGGTGCAGCCAGTGGATTGACTAGAAGAAGCCACGTGGTGACTGAATGGGCATATGAGTCAAAATTAAGTGAGAAAAATAGAGCTATAACATCACCAATTCTAGTTAAATCATCTATGAAATCATGGCAATACACTTTGAGGTTTTACACAGGTATGCTGAAGGAATCCCTGGGATATGATGTATATAAAGAAATAGCTATGAACAAGCCAATCAGTTTGTAAGTATGTAGAATAAAAGACGGGATTCTAACAGCAGAAAGAAATTCAGAGATAAGTGGAGAGGAGGATGAAGGCTCATACAAAGCGGGAGGAGGGATTCTGTGCAGGATGATGAGGAATGAGCAGGAAATCCTCACACTAATAACTATGCTGGAGCATAAATCAGAAAGCAGGAATGAACCTTGCTGATGGATGGTGAAGACCTGAGGAACGCATTGCAGACTGGCAGTTGTCAGGATGTGTCTGCACCACCACAGCTCTAGAGTGGAGAGCAAGTGACAAGCTAGTGCACACAGTTGACAGAGGACAATGCCCAACTTGCCACTTGGTCCTAAAACCCTTGGCTTGTCAAAGATGCTCACACCATCCATATGCCTTATCAGTCTGCTTTTCATCATTATAGCAAAATCTCAGACACAACCTATTGCACAAAGGAAAGAGATTTTATCTTGACTTACAGTTCTGTCCGTCTAAGGCCTTCATCTAGTGATCCAGTTCAAGACCTTGCGACAGAGTCAGTCACAGAGCATTGCACGTTAAAGAGCAGGGAAAATACCTACGTTTTGGTGTGCATCTCTCTGATTTTCCTGTGAATCCACCAGGGTTCAGTCCTGAGTTCCCACTCCTAATCTTTATCCGATCCAAATCCTCTTTGTACAAGTGCTACCCCTCGACACCATGGTCAAATTAAAGTTTCTACTTTCTTAATTCCTCACAGTGCAATTGCTGTTCAAATGTGAAAGTCTGAGGAACACTCACGCCATATCTAAGCCACTGTGCCTTATTTTGCTAGAATGTTTAAAATATGATTACTTCATATGAATTGGCATAGATATAACTTTAAAAATCTCCTGACCCCCAACACTCACCAATGCTGCTCTTTCCTCTCTTGTAACACAGATATTCAAAACTTGGAATTCACTTTTATACTTATACTCATTAATTTTTATGTCTATAAATTAATATAGGATAATGTAGAGGCCTAAATAAGGATTCTGATGGTAACAATAATCTATTGTTTATGAATATTTTAAATAATCCTGTCCTCAAATTTCCATCTTGTGTCTGCATGTTTTTGTGAGATCCATTAGATATGCTATCTTATCTGTAGTTATCTCAATATACATATTTCTTCTACTTATGAGACCTCAGTAGATGACTTCATGAACTCAGGGGTTTGTTGTATGTAACATGAGTCAGAATAAACTCCCTTCTTGGAATATCTATAGTGTCTTTACTTTGTAGTAGATTAGATATTTTACATTTCTGTTCTTGATTCTCCAGATATGAAGTTTTAAATGTGTTTTTTTTTTCCTCTGAGCCTCATTTTCCACATATGTGGAACAGTGATTAGACTACTACCAACTGATGAAATTATTGAAAAAAATTAGAGGAAAGAAGCCTGCATTTAAGGTGTTCAGTTAATGATTTTGCAGAATTTGCAATGCATGATAATTTAAAAAATAAGCTCTTAAGTTTGTATTGCTATTGTAATGATTTTAAAATAAAATACAACATATTCTTCTTTTTCATCTCCTAATATGATAGAATAACTGGTTATGCCTGTAAGGCCAGCACAATAAACTTCAGACAGTGTTTTTGGAAAACCATGCTGGTTAGAAGAGTTTCTCAGACAGTAAAGATCAAGTGAACGCTTCAGGTGAGCAGAATTTCGAATCCTCAACTTGATTATGCCAACCAACCTTTCCTGCAAATGTTACGAGTGAGAGCACACCAAAAGTGTGAGCTGAATAACCCTACACAGTTTCATTTCATTTTTTAGCAGTCGAAGAAATGGAGGTCTGTAACTTAGCCCCCTACAGGAGCTGAGAATAATTAAGCCAACTCAGAATTGTTAATTGTCTTTTGAGTAAAATCTAGCTGTGTGGCTCGAGGTTTGTCCAATATTAAGGGGCTTGATTGCCAGGGAAGACATTGTGAAAATGTCTTTGAGTTTGTTTTCTGCTCAGGCACTGGCATGTACTAAACTTACCACAGCCCCAGCTTGCAGAACCCTGCTAGACATTGGTGAATCTTGTGCCTGAAAGGTGACCTAACTACTGTCAACACGAAGGGCAAAGACGTCTTAAGCCAGGATAGCCTTGTCAGATTGCTTCTTTCTAGAGCATCTTCAAGGAACACAGAAAAATGCAATTTTAAGTATTTCCATATATCTGATACAGAGAAAGTGGTACAGATGTAGAGTGCCATCTGAAACCCTCTTGTTGGATAGGCAAGACAAGTGGACTTCAGAGTACAGCTATTAGCTTGTCTAGGAAACAGAGAGCTAAGGGTTCAGTGAGAAAGCCTGTCTTGAAAAATGAAGGGGAGAGTGATCAAGGGCAGCACTGAAGTCAACCTCTCTTACCTCCCACAGCACACGCTGCATAAGTGATATCATTTCACTTCACTGTTAGAAGTCTTCAAAGCAGACTTTTAGCAAAAGTGGGTAGCAGGTCTTCACTTATCCACTCATCCTTCAGTTTTTTGTATCTTGGAAAATTCCCCTTAAGGCTACTATTAATAAATCGTCAAACATTTGTGGACGCCTACTCTATGTCACATCCACTGCCTGGCATTCTAAACCACAGTCAAAAGTAAGCCAATCTTTCTTCTCCATACAGTTGAGAGTTTATTAGGAGGATATGCAAAGTATATACGCAGTCACAAGAAAGCTGAGACACTTACAAAGGGTTCAGTTCCAACCCCATAAGGTTTGCCAGTTTCAGCACATAGCCGTGCATGAGAAACATCTTACAACTTACGTTGCTTGATCAGGGCAGAGTTTTCTTCAGTAAGTTGCATGTAAGTGTTTCAAGGCTTTAAACAGTCATTCTCTCTAAAATGACTTGAGATGGCTACTATTTCAGCTAGTAAATTAATCTTGGAAATCTGCAAAACAAAAACAAATTCTTTGCTTTATCTTCCCAATAAGTTCTAAGCAAGGTAAGTAAGCCCAGTCGCTGCTTCTGAATCCAGTGCTACAGTCCCTGCAGCTAACAAAGAACAGCCCCTCATCCCAAGGGGTGAGCATCTCTGTGCCTCCTCACACGTGCCACACTTGTGTTGATGTTCTGTCTTGATGTCTGCTGTAGTAATAAATATTTTTCCTTTACCACATGACAAGCATTTAATTGACAATCTGATAAATGCTCCCGACAAGAAAAAAAATTTTTTTTTCTTTTAAGCCACTGTCTCTCTTCTGCAGTGTTCCATCATCAATTATCTCTCCATTCAGAATACCCATAAAATATTCAGATCGCTGTGAGGGAAGCTGTGGATGCTTGCCATTGTGAAGCAACATATGCTCCACAGCAAATGCTGAATGACCTAGGAAGCGCATCTTCCTCTCAGAACACATGCCTTGGACAGTCTTAACAGAAGTTCTGAAGTGGGAACCAAAACAGGCTTCCTTCCGCGGCATGCAGATGATGCTTCCTGCCATTCTCTTTCAGAGAAGTGACTTAATCATTCCAGTGAAATGCTCTTGGAAACAACAGAGCTAAGCCTCAGCATCCCACATACTGGGCACCTGGTAGAAGGACTCCTTCACGGGCTGGCATGGTTATTGGAGTGTTGCAAGGAAATGCCTATGAGAAAGCCAAGCCCCACTGATATGCATTAATTCGTTTTCAAACACTCCTTTAATAAAAACAAACCCATTTACTCCTTTGTGTTTCTGCTTCCCAATCTCTCTGATGGCTTGAGAAGGAGTTAGGGGTCTGGGGAGCAGCACTTCCTCTAAGAAAGTTTTCTTCGGTGTGATCAAAGTTATGTAATTTAATTTAAAACATAGCTAATAATTGTGTTGAAAATAAGATTAGAATTTGCTACACCAATTTAAGAAGATAACACTAGAAGGTCCTGAAGGTTAGGGACATATGTCTCCTAGCACCCACCTGCCATATGTAATGCCCTATTTTTAGCCCCATGAGTAGCAATGATAAGATAAACCTAACTATATTAACTAGTTTAATTTTCTCCTCTAATATACAAAAAAAGATCTTGACCTGAAAGTAGTTAAGAAAATTACC
This sequence comes from Mus musculus, assembly GCF_000001635.26. Classification (NCBI taxonomy): domain Eukaryota; kingdom Metazoa; phylum Chordata; class Mammalia; order Rodentia; family Muridae; genus Mus; species Mus musculus. The sequence continues at coordinate 56,309,819 of NC_000067.6, read as the reverse complement.
CAGTCTATGAGAAAAAGTCAACACAGAATGGTTCTTTGTCTATGCTCAGCATAGAACTCTGTCTTCTTGGTGCTTTAAGACTTAACAATAAAGTGGGTATTTACAAACTTGTTTGCTCTTTGTAAAGGAAATGGGTTGCAATCAACAGATAATACTGGAGAGGAAAAGCCAAGGTTTGACAGGGCATCCCAGCTCGCTCTGGTTTTGACAACTGCTATGTCAGAAAATAGAAGAGGTGATCTCTCTGGTCTTTACACAAGTATATAAAAATATAAAACAAAATCTTTAGAGAGCAGGTACAAACAAATTCAAACTACAATGCCAGTAACAAAACCAATGGGAAAGACTCAAAACTCTACAGGTGTGCTGAGAATCTATGTATACTGCCCTGGCCAGCATATTTGCAAAAGTGAATGCACAGTTTAGCTTGTTTATGTTCGTGACTCACTTTAACAATTTCCATAGTTATTTTCCGTTAAATTGTGGCAGTTACTTTGAACCGATTCTAGAACTTGAAAAGCTCTTGTAAACAGACCAACACCTGTTTGCTAGGTCAGACTTGCCTGTATCTACACATGGAAAGCTCATGCCCAGTGAATTTAGACCTTGGGTTTCATAATCTCATGTTTGATTCATAGTCCAGTCCTGGAGGAAGATGTTGAGGAGATGAAAAGAATACATGCCTGCACTTATTTTGTCCTGAGCCTTTTTTTCTCAGCTTTTCATCGCAAACCATCCACTTCTCCAGTATACCACTCTCTCTTTCCATTGGTGAGAAAGAAACCATCTGGCTCAGATGGCTGGGGCATTATGGGTATAAGGATATGCCAGTGCCTGGTACTGGGGCATAGCTCCTGGCCTTCATTTTGTCTGTATTGCTTTACTTGAATCTCTTAGAACTCTGAGCATATGGGATCACCAAGAACTTTAGAGATCTGAGGTGGAGATGACCTGCCTTGGTTTTTACAGGCTGTACTCTGCTCTTCAACTAACCCTCCTGCAACACCGTTGGCATTCTTGCTTTTGGAAATCATTAAACCAAAAATTAGAGACTTTCTGTCCTCAGCAGTGTCTTAGTATGCTTATCCCTTCTTCGAGCCTGAGGCTTTGACATCTGCCCTCTAGAGTTCACACATCCAATACTGTGCTTTCCAGGGCTCCCCTGTTCTTATTAACCAAACATTTGCCCTAATTACTTCAGGGCCACACACAAGATAAGGGATACTAGAGTCCGTTGCACTGTCAGTTTAGCGACCCCTCTAGACTTCCTTCTCTTGTTCTATCTCCATACTGTTCTCAGTTTTTCCCTGTGTGAGTCTTCGTGGCATAGCACACTCCTTCTTAAATACAATGAAATCATGAAATAAACTCATTCTAATAACATTAATCCCAGGATCTATTGGTCTTGGTATACCTCTATGTTGTTAACACATTATAGTTTAAAATATTCCAAGCACCCTTGTCATTTTCTTCACCTTCTTCTATGTTAGGGGAGTGGTGTCTGCAGGCCTCTGCTACACTCACCACACTTAGTTTGCAGGTAGGTCTTGGCTTCTGAAACTCAGAAATCATTGATCAGTAATACAATAATCAACTCTTCTTCAATGGTGCTGTCTACACTGAGTTTTAGTGGGAGATGATGCACAGCTCTTCCCTTTGCCAGGTATATAGTAATTTCCATGTGAGTGGAACTCTGTTTTTGAGTCCATCAAAGAAATTTCAGACTCCTCTGAATTAAAGTTGCTTTAGAGTTGGTTCAGTTTCTGTACAGATACAGCTGAGAGACAGCTCAAGAGCAACCTCCCTGTTGATAACTATTTTAGTTTTCTTTCTAGTGTTGCTCACAACACCATGAATTAAGGAAATTCATGTAGCAAAAGGTTTCATTAAACAACTTACAGTCCATCACTGAAGGAAGTCAGAGAAGAAGCATAAAGAGGAATCTGAAAGCAGGAGCTGAAGAAGTGGCCATAGAGCGGTCTCTTACTCTGTAGGTCAAACAACCTTTTTACAGGTGTTGCCAAAGACTATGGGAAAAACACAAATATTTACATCTCGATTCATAACAGTAACAAAATTACAGTTATGAAGTATCAACAAAAATTAATATTATGGTTTGGTATTACTACAATGTGAGGAACTGTATTAAAGGGTCACATTGTTAGGAAGGTTAAGAACCTCTGCTATATAGGAACATAGCTCACTGGCTTGCTTATTCGGCTTTCCCCAGTGTCCCCGGTTGACACTCCCCCTAGTAGTTTGTAATCATCAGTTAAGAAACTGTGTCACAGATGTGTGTACAATGCTGCAGGGCATTTTCTTGGTTGTGGTTGTCTCTTTCCAGAGGACTCTGACTTGTGTTATGTTGACAACAAAGGAAGCAGCACAGCTCCTTAAGTTCTTAGGTGAGCCTCCCACTAACACATGCTGGACAGTTATACCAGTGTCTCCACGGTCCTAGCTCCAGCTGATCACACACTTTATTAATACAGAGCATATGGAAGAGACTTGGCGCCAATCAGCAAGAAACTAAAATCTTTATCTTCCTTGCTCCTTTTCTTCTGCTATGAAATATTTGGTATCTCCATGCTGGCAATTCTAAGTATCTGTGATTAATTTCCATCTGAGAAAATGGAAGATGAGCCATTGCTAGAGTTTCATGAAAAACACATTAAAATGGATAGGTATGGCACAGCTTGGACTTCTCAGTCTCAAGAGGGTGAGAGAAGAGGCTGAGGCGTCTTTGGACCTGTGCTGTAGAAATTTTATACTACTGTGTCTTAACTCCTTTTCATTAGAAAAATATCACAAGAGCAGTTTAGATTCAAGAAAAAACAGGAATAGACACTTCTCTTCCTGTTCTTGAGGGAAAGAGTGGTAATGCCATGCTTACAAGGTCTTGGTATAAAGGATGAAGGAAAGACTCATTGGAGTGTGTGTGTGTGTGTGTGTGTGTGTGTGTGTGTGTGTATTTGTAAGTGAATATGTGTAACCATGCCTAGAGGCCAGAGGTCAACTTGGGTATTGTTCTTCAAGAACATCATCTACCTTTCCTTTCTGAAATAGGATTATCTCACTGGGATCTGGTATCATTAATTAGGCTCTAATAGTTGGCCAATGATACCCAGGGTTCTGTTTGCCTCCAACTCCTCTGTGATGAGATTAAAAGTATGAGTCACCACACCTAGTTTGTGTGTGTGTGTGTGTGTGTGTGTGTGTGTTGGGGAGGGCCTCTAAGCATCATAAACAGACCCTCATGCTAGCATGGCAAACGATTTACTAGCCCATGTAATGACATTAGATTATCCTCTCTTGCTTTCTGGAATTGAGTACAGAATCAAAGATAGATGAGGAGTCAGCACTTGGCAAACATGAGGAGAACCCTGGACCCCTTATAGCATCTGAGAGTTATTTCTCCAGTTTGGATATATTATTTGTAGATTTCTTGTTTTGCCTTAAAACAACCCAGTATCTATTTCAGTGTCCACATTGTGTGGACTCCTTTCATTTCATGCATATCTTTAGATAGGGATAGTTTATTATTACTACTACTACTACTACTACTACTACTACTACTACTACTACTACTACTACTAGCAAAGGGGTTAGCAATTCTATCCTCTTAGACTTCCAGGAGTAATCTGTTTTGTGAGAGATTCAGTCAACTTAGCTCATTTCACCTAAGGTACAGACAAGCTCTCCAGGGCCAGCTAGCACCCATGGCATTTGTAGTTTTAAGCCATTGATTTAAACAGAATTAGATGAATGAAGTAGATTCAATCATGTTCACAGTTAGTTTTCTCTATTAGAACCGGACAGAATGTAAAAGAGCATTCGGACTTGAGCATCAAATCTCAAAAGCATCTGGTATGTGGCCATTTTGTCTGGGGTTTGTTCTAGATATGCTAATTACCTTTATGTTGCTATGGCAAACATGACTACTTTCTACATCAGGAAACTGCTACCAGGAAAATACACTGGGAAAGAGAGAAGACGTGACTTTCCAAAAGCTCTTTATGCTGTACAGGAGCAGTCTTAGGAATTCCATTTTTATTAAAACTTCTTGATTTTTATAGTAATTGTTAAGAATTAGACTTATAAAAAGGATACCAAATTTTTATGGATGAATACCTACTTTCATTAATAAAAAGTCTAATATATATTCTAAATGAATACTCCTTGGAGAAGAGATATATAAAGCTCTGATGTGAAAAGAAGGAGAGGGAGGGAGGGAGAGAGAGAGAGAGAGAGAGAGAGAGAGAGAGAGAGAGAGAGAGAGAGAGAGAGAGAGAGAGAAGAGAATATTTCTATTCTAAACCTCATACACACTCATGTTGTTATTGACTGGACAATAGCTTTCAAATTCCATGTAACTGGGAGTTTTATGCTTATACCTGTTAATTACTTAGGAAGTCTCATTCAGTATCACAGAGAAAACAGGTTTTCAGATCCTTGAGATTCTGCTTAGATAACTTTTAATGCTTTTCCCTCACACCATATGGCCACTTCTCTCCAATTTATACTGGTCATATTTCATGTCTGTTAACAGGCAGATTTTTCTGTTTGGGACAGGGTACAGAGACTGTGCCTATGGTCTATTACTGGGTTGTACCTCTGCCATGTAGCCGCTCTCCAGCTCTGAACACTTAGCAGGTACTATTCTCTCCTGGCTTCACCCTTGCACCTAGGTATTATAGCCCTGCCTTAAGAATTTAGCCCTTAGCGTTGGAGTCCTGCCATCCTCTCTAGCCAATTTCTGCAGTATGTGTTTGCATGACTCAATTTCTTTGAAGCACCATATCAGTGTTGAAATAATTCATTTATGTGACCATTGACTAGTGCCGGTGTCTCCACAAAACTAATTTGCATGAAGGCATGGAGCATGCCTTTTTGCTTGTTATTATGTCCCCAGGGCCTAACATAGTGCCTGGCACATGGTAGCCATTAAAAACTATATTAACTAAATGAATGAATTAATTTAAATAATAATTGCTGTTATTCTAGATCTTAGGACTCAGCCTACACTAAAATTAATGGTGTATTTGCACATTTCCACCCACCAAAATTCTGTCTTCGTTCTCTTTTTTCCCTTTTCTGACATCTGAGAATGTTTCATGAGATCACGATCCTAGGATAATCTTTCCTTCTCCCACTTATTTTTAATGGAATTGCAAAACTAAGCTCACTCTTCAACTTGGATTTGAAGAAGGAAAGAACTGCCTAATTCTGTCTAAATTTAATCTAGTTGTCCTCTGCCAAACAAGCCCCCCCATTCCAAATTCTTACACATTGATTAGCAGAAAAAAAAAAAAACTTCAAATATGGCTTAAAGTTTTGTTGGCTGCAAGACTCTAAATCGTCCATTGAGAGATCAGCTTCTCATTTAAACATATACAGTCTTTCAAAATGGCCTCTCTTCTAGTTCCTCTAACAATCTGAGTCTCAGACTAGAATATATGGCATCTAGGGGGGAAATAGACTAAGGACTTCAGTCTTGACAACCACACCTCTTCTGGTACCATCTATTTACTAGTGTTTACCTCCTTGCAGTTTACCCCAAGCTATGGTGTAGCATGTCCTTTCACCCAGGGCAGCACTGTCAGGACCTAGAGCTGTTCTTTATCTGTTGTTTGATTTGAAGTTTCTAATATCTTCCATGTATTTAATGGGCATCTAAAGGCATACTAATAAGCCCCATACCAGAATAATCACAAAATTACTTGCCTTGCTAATAATCTTGGGTCAGACTTAAGACAAACATTTCCCTTCAAAACATATTATCATTTGTGTACTTAACATTGTGGAGAAGTTGATATCCTTCACCTCTGTAATTTGACCTATGCTTTCAATGGTCATAGGCCAAACAGCACTGTGTTGTTTGCCTATTTATGTGCATAAACAGCGAGCCTCTTTCTCCTCTTTTTTTACTGAGTGTTGTGAAGTTTAGTATTTTTTTCCTGAGAGGATCCAAATCAGAGTTGATTTGTGAGAAGCACACTTTGTAAAACTCACCCACGTCAAGAAGACATAATACAAACTGTAAAGTAATACAAACTGAAACCCCCTTAAGAGTCTTTAGAGGCCACATTACCTAAAACTTCTATAGCTGGAAAGACCACAGGTATGAATAGTTACATAATTCTCCCCAGATCAAATAAGGAACGTATTTGCCCTGGTTCTGACAATAGTATTTTCATCAGCAACTACTGTAGGGATCAGGTAGCATCCTAAGTGACTGTGTTTCTGGTACAGTTACATTAAGAACGGCAGTGTCACGGTCTCATGATCATGGTAGATTCTTCTTCAAGAGATGCTCCATAGGATAGAAAAGCCTTTCTTTGTCCCAAGTGTGGACTTTGACAATGTGTAAAAAATGTTCACCTCCACTTTCTCCTTCCTGAGTGTTTACAGCCTAAGTACTGGTTCCCAACAAAGGCTATTCCCATCCAGATCAGCTAAACAGGCCTCCTTGTTCAGCTTTATATAAAACCCCTGCCTTCCTGTCATCTGTATGTAGTAACCCACTTCAATATTGTACACTAAGCATGCAGAAATTCCAGGTGCTGTAGCTTCCCTGTCAGAGAACCCAGGCAACCTGATCCTAGCTTTTCTGTCTGTCTTTTCTTTACTCTTTAGTTACCTCAGTAGGTTCTATGCCCAGAGCTGTTTCAGGAGGCAGCACACTGCCTTTTGTCTCTTCTATACTGCCTCAGGCTCATCTTGAGACAAAATGAGCTGGAAAAGTCACTCAAGGGTCAGACTAGCTTTTCCAAAAAAAAGTTTTTATTAGTCCCTCAGAGGATGAGACGCAAAAGTTGTATCTGACCCTCATGATTAACTTCCTTCCCTCGTTTTCCAAAGTGGGGCCAATAGGGCCAAATTCCTAGTAAGCCAATATATGGATAAAGGCCCAAGAGATTTAAAAAAAAGAGGAAGATATGAAGACAGTAAGGGATATTGGGGATTGGGTAAAGGAAAGGGAGAAAGGATGAACAAGGGAGCAAAGAGGACATGGGCATCTGAGATGAAATAGAATATTGTGTTATCCATAGAGGCCAGCCACCTTATGCTGAACTAAAAGCTCTCCTCTGTGATGGAGGCTTCAGGAGCATGGAAGGGCCATGGAATTCTCTAACTCAGTCTGAGGCAAGGGAAAATTTAGAAGATAGTAAAAAGCCTTGTCATCTCTAGGCAAAAACTGTCCTGGGGGTGAGAAATAGAGGTCCCAGAGGTGACGTCTGCACCACGGAGGCTTCAGAATGCACACACGAGTCACTGTAAAGACTACAGGAGCACACAGCGACACATTTAATTTTGCTAAGTCAGTTTGCATAGCATTTCAGGATTAATGGGTAGAATGCAGTTCATAAATGTCAGTTATAACTATAATGTTCACCCTGTGCCATAATTTAATTCCATGAAGCTAAAGGCTAGTAAATTTAGAACCAATAAAAAGAAATACTTCCTTCCATTGTATATTTCACCCCACTGAGACCACTGCCAAAGGGTCATTGACACGGGGCCAGCTCTGAGGAGGAATTTGACAGTCCTCAGATATATATCTGGCTAGTCAAAGCGGAGGTGATTTAAGAGTTACAAAAATCCTATGCAGCTTGAATGGGAGTCAGGGAGGTCCTTTAACCTGTGTGCTATTTACAACTCCAAGTGGATGAAGCACAAAAGTTTTTAAAAGTAATTAATTAATTAACTTTTTTATTTTACATCCTGATCGTGGCCCCTGTCCCTCCTCTCCTCCCAGTCTCACTCTTAGAAATCCCTCTCCCATCACACCTTCGTGGAGAAGAGCAAGCTCCCCTTGGGTACCACCCTACCTTGAGACATCTAGTCACAGTAGGCTTAAGCACATCCTCTCCCTCTTACTATATAGTTCAGTTAAGGGAAGGGGATCTAACATCGGGCAACTGAATCAGAGACACCCTGAGTTTCGATGCTATTTATAGGGAAGGAAATCAGATGAATCTTAACTAAGAGCAGATATGTGTATTCTTTGCAACTGTAAATGCTGAAAGTCCAGTGAATTCAAATACTTAGCTCTCATTAGTAATGGAGGCTTCCAGATCATGAAGGGACTGAGACTCTCTCCAGTTTCCACCAAATTTCCCTGAATTTTAGCTATATATTTGGGTCAATTAATCTCTTTCCTAGTGATATCTAAACCAAACATTTCATTCTGTTAGAGACACACACCCTGGAAGTAACATTTCCTACTGGTTCTCACTTCAGAGGATACAAGTGACCTTCTCGAAAAGAAAAAGGCAGGAGAAAGAGATTGACACACACACACACACACACACACACACACACACACACACAGAGAGAGAGAGAGAGAGAGAGAGAGAGAGAGAGAGAGAGAGAGAGAGAGAGATTTCATTAGAGATCTAATGAAGAAGGACGCTCACACTAAGTGTCTGTACCTATTTGGCTCAATGACTTCAAAAGGACCTACCTATGTTGGTTGTCAATGTAGAAGGATGGGCAGGGCATTTGCTTCTAGATCAGACTTTCCTGGTGCATTGTTTGCTTATGTATCATCTTCTTTTAAATTTATTCACTCTTTGAGAAGGACAAGATAGTAATTTTTGAAACTTCTATTATCTCTGAACTTCATTTTATGGAATTATTTTTAAAAATTACAAAATTCTTATTGTAAGGAGGGTGAATAATATCATAGGGTTTTAGAATACAGATAGATACACAGCATGGCTTTTTTTAGCGTGCACAAGTGCTTGGTAAAATATTCAAATGACAATTCAGGTTTCCTGCTCTGCAACTTGTTGTCTGAGTCAAACTTACCAATGGCTCATGGATGTTCCAGTTCCATTGGATACAAACTATATGGCCTTCCTGTACATGCTATGGCTATCTTTTGTTCTGTCGAATTCTAGATTTTAGATTAATTTGTGGGATATATTTCCTTGTCTTTGTCCTGAAAATCAAGGAATTTCAGTGTCTTCACTAGTGGGTCTATTGGTTGAACCATTACAAACTTCCTTAAACCTTCAGATTCTTTCATCCACACAGTAGACAATAATACCAACCTAGCTAACTATTTAAGGATGAACAGAGACACCACATAAAAAGGATTCCACATGGATCACACTCCAAGCATGAGGAGCTCTTTAACCCCTGTGTTTGTGGCTCTTCAGAATATCAATTATATATTAAGCTTTAAATGACAGTCATTCCTCGCATGATTTTCGTCCTCGAGACCTGAGAAAATAATCTAAATTCCAATGTAAAATATACCTACCAGTTATTGAAGCCACACAAATGCAATTGCTGATTATTTCTGTGTGATTTAGATTAGCAGGATGAGAGACACTTTTTATACAGCATCAAAGTGTTTACTTAATTCTCCCATGGAACCATCCCGGGATAAAGCTGCTGCCTTAGTGCTTGGTCAAGCCTTAAACTTTATGTGTTTTGGCATCGCTCTGCAACAGAAGTGATCATGGCTGAGACTGCCAAGAGCACAGAATAAATATAAATTTTTATCAGGACAGTAAGTGTTCATAATACTAACTGTCAGTAGAAGGATATGGAATATTTTTATGATTCCAAGTATTAGAATAGCAGTAAGCCTCCGAAGTTGCTGTTCATCCTTTAAATCTTAGCGACTGATGCCCACAAATTCCTGCTATGTATAAAACTATGTGAGTTATTTAGCATGAGACCAGAGAAAACCAAGAGCCAGGATTGACCCCAAGACTCCCTATGACTATCCATGGACTGAGTCAGTTTCTCGGTGGTCTTGTTTATAAGAAGAGAACACTTCCAGTGCATATCTACCTCAAAGGATTATCAGTGGCAAGAAAGAGGAAAGCAGGTGGAACCATACTCAGATTCAAAAGTGTGACTGTGGAGTTGCACTGGCTCTAGTTCAAGTCCATTGTATTGCTGCTGATGGATCCAGCAGTTTTCCAAAGTTTCTGGTCACATTGAGGCAGGTTTCTGTGGTGCAAAGTAACATGTTTTAAAGTTAGTTCTATCAACTTAGAGACATCTTAAACAATCATGGGTCCTATTCCAGGGATTTTAATTCAACATGAAGATAAACAAAAACCCTCTATGGAATCTACCAAGTGTTGATGCTCTTCCCTGTTAACCAAATTGGAGAATCCTGGTTCAGTAAAGTCATGGCTGAGGTAGGAAAAAATATTTTTCAAATTGAAGGGCACCACTATGTTTTTCTTGGGAGAAAGTCTACTTTGTTATAAGGAAACTAAATAAGATCCCATATTCCCATGGACACAAGGCCTCCTGAAGTGTTTTAGACCATTCTTTTTTATTTGAAACTGGGCAGGAACAACCTTGGCCAAAGACAAGATAGCATGTGACATCAGAGTACTATGTCCTGACCTGATTCTCACTGAATCAAAATTGGTTTCATCTGAGGTTCTTTTTTTTTTTTTGAGTAATAACTTGAGATTTATTATATTAATTTTCCCCTTAGAAAATAACAGTAATAATTCAAAATTGTCAGAGTATATTTTAAACATAATTGCCTAAAATATATGAGATAATGAATCAGGTAGCCATTTTTTTTTCTTTTCCATTTTTTATTAGGTATTTAGCTCATTTACATTTCCAATGCTATACCAATAGTCCCCCATAGCCACCCACCCCCACTCCCCTACCCACCCACTCCCCCTTTTTGGCCCTGGCATTCCCCTGTACTGGGGCATATAAAGTTTGCGTGCCCAATGGGCCTCTCTTTCCAGTGACGGCCGACTAGGCCATCTTTTGATACATATGCAGCTAGAGTCAAGAGCTCCGGGGTACTGGTTAGTTCATAATGTTGATCCACCTATAGGGTTGCAGATCCCTTTAGCTCCTTGGGTACTTTCTCTAGCTCCTCCATTGGGAGCCCTGTGATCCATCCATTAGCTGACTGTGAGCATCCACTTCTGTGTTTGCTAGGCCCCAGCATAGTCTCACAAGAGACAGCTACATCTGGGTCCTTTCGATAAAATCTTGCTAGTGTATGCGATGGTGTCAGCGTTTGGATGCTGATTATGGGGTGGATCCCTGGATATGGCAGTCTCTACATGGTCCATCCTTTCATCTCAGCTCCAAACTTTGTCTCTGTAACTCCTTTCAAGGGTGTTTTGTTCCCACTTCTAAGGAGGGGCATAGTGTCCACACTTCAGTCTTCATTTTTCTTGAGTTTCATGTGTGAGGTTCTTAACGGCTCAGAGTATCACACATTTTCAAAATCAATGGGCTGTGACTTTGGATCATTCTAAATATTTCCATTATTTAGATTCAATAAAATGTTGTATCCCCAACTTTGATAACAGTGGAAACATCTTTTGCTTTTGCATTTCGTGTCTGTGCATGCATGCACATGCTTTGGGACATAAAAGTGGAGGTCAGGGGACAACCTATAAAAGTCTCCTTCCAGCATATGGGTCATGGAGATCAAACTTGGGTCATCAGACTTGTTACCGTATACCTTTATCTCTGGGGTATTTCGCTGTCCCATCTTTTGCCTTAGAATTACTGAAAGGGGTGAATGGGTCTGAGTCAGGCTGACTCCATATTAGGCTATAAACTAGTAGTTCAGGAGACTAGGTCTGAGTTTCTACTTCTTAGAACTGGGTAAGTCAGTTACTGGGATAACCACAGGCTTATGTAAAAGGGATAACCACAGTTGCAGAAGGTCAGTTAGCCAAGCTTTTGGCTAAGAGGTTAAGAACTACCCCTTTTTGGCATGAAGCCATAGTAGTCAAGTATGCTTGAAGCAAGACTCTAACCAATCATAGTATTACCCAGACCTACAGAGATATAACCCATCAATCAAGATGTAGATCATTAACCCCTCCCTAATGTTCATCTTGTTGGCTTTAAAACTGAATCTGCAAATTTAGTTGGGGTCCTTCCATCCTGACGGAATTGGGCCTCTGCATGCAAGAATTTGCACTATAAATGTTTGTTTGTTTGTTTTGGTTTTCTTTTGTTTTGTTTTTGTTTCTGCATACTATTTGAGTCCGGGGTATCATTCTTTAGAGATTCACAGACCCTAACATTACCCCCTATAACACCCACACAATGCTGTCATCCAGGACAATTTTAATAAATACTTTGTATTATGTCATGCGGATGATTTGCTAATTATTTTTGCCACCACTAAACAAAACATATTATTTATTCTTTCATTTACTGAAAAAAAAAATGGCCCAAGCCTTTCCTGCAGTAGAGCAGAGAGAGGGAGAGCAGTTCCCATGCCAGACCTGTGCTGAGTGCCCCCAGACTTCTCAATTTTATTTCCTATCACGTCCTCACCACTTATTAATGCTTATTGATCGCACCCACCAATTGTCATTTTTTTAATTCACTCCTTCCTCTCTGTCTTCACCATCCTGTCCCAGCATAGGCCTCATATATCACCTGCATTGCATTAAGAGCTTTCACAATGATTTGGTATGGTCAACTTTTTATTAAATCAGTATATATTTATGAAGTCTCTGCCATCTACGGGGGTATTTCCTACAGAACTGGGAAAAAGGATCAGATTTCTCGAAGCCCTGGAATCCAAATGCTGAGGAACAAATACTAATAAAGAAAACAAGTGGACATGTAAATTTCAGGGTGTTTTGAGCAGTACAAGGGCACGAGAGTGATGTCTTACTGACTGGCATTATGAAGGGGAAAAATACATTTTTAGAAAGGCAGTTGTGAGTTTGTAACATTTAGCTGAAAGAAAAAGATAAAAAGGAGCAAGCCATGTGAAGTGCAGAGAAGAGTGGCATCCAGACATAAGGGAGAGCAGGAGGCACAGTACATGAGTGGTGTGCCACAGAGGTGAGAATGTCACTCAGACTGGATGGCTAGCTGGTCTGGCAGCAGGTCCTATGGCTTTGTAGGCATTAAAAAGGTTCTGAGTTTTATTCAAGAGCAAAAGGAAGATGCTGGAAGCCTTCAGAGAGGAAGAGGCATTATATCATTTAGTTTTTAATAGGCTCGCTCACTCTTGGCATCCTAGGGAGACTGGATTACAATTGAGTGAAGCCAGACTCAGGGAGGAGAGATTGAAGCTGCACACCACAATCCACACACGAGACAGCCTCTGTCAATGGCACGTGGATAAAAGCAACGAGATTCAGGATGTGTTTGGGATATTGAAAGGAAGATAACAAGGAGAACAAAAGATGGTACCCAGGCTTGGGATGTTCATACCTAGTGGGCTAATTTCATCACTTGCTGAGATGGGCAAGAAGAGAGAAGGAACTTGGTCTTTTTTTTCCCATTTCTACAAATAGCTGGAACGGATTTTTTCTAAAATTGAGTTTGGTCGTGGTGGTTTGTGCTTCAGGTGTTTCAGTCACTTCCTGTCTTCTCCAGTATGAAACCCAGGCTCCATTTCTTTTTCCAGGAGTCTCCTGAGCTGATACTCCATGTCCACCTCCACCGTAGATATGTGGTGCACCTGGACTGTGGTTATTTAAGCTTTTTGCATATTTTCTCTAAATGTTCAACTTCCTTATCTACACTCTGAACTTCTTCAGCCTCAGAAATCAGTTTCCCCTGCCCCAATGTCCTTGACCATGGCCTTCTGACTACAGTGTCCTGCTTGTCTCTTGCAATGCCACCTGCATATGTGGAATTCCATGTGTCAGTCCTTACCTGTCAAATTCTAGTAAGGTAGATGCTTCTTTGTGTCCTCCTAGTCCCCCTGATACAGACTCTGCCTGTATATTCACTCCACTTCACGTAAGTTTAGTGATCACAGCAGGACCTTGCACCTAGGGCTCATATGCTAATCACTAGGTAACTATTTCTTAAGAAAATAGACAATTGGGCCACATTTAACACATTACCTTCTAATAATAATTCTGAGTCTGCTTATATAGTTCTTTTTTTTTCCATTTTTTATTAGGTATTTAACTCATTTACATTTGCAATGCTATACCAAAAGTCCCCCATAGCCACCCACCCCCTCTCCCCTACCCACCCACTCCCCTTTTATGGCCCTGGCGTTCCCCTGTACTGGGGCATATAAAGTTTGCGTGTCCAATGGGCCTCTCTTTCGAGTGATGGCCGACTAGGCCATCTTTTGATGCATATGCAGCTAGAGTCAAGAGCTCCGGGGTACTGGTTAGTTCATAATGTTGTTCCACCTATAGGGTTGCAGATCCCTTTAGCTTCTTTGGTACTTTCTCTAGCTTATATAGTTCTTCTACCCATAAAGACTGTTGGCTCAGTAGAGAACATGTTGAAACCCACAATCTGTACCTTGTCTAATTATCCTAGAACCTGCCTGAATAAGTTTCTCCACAAAGCCATCTTTGGAAGATGATAAACCTTCATGTAACTTCCAGGTACATATTCATTTCACATTGGCCTCTTAGTGTCATGTTACAGATCTGGAAAGGACATCTCAGGTTGGTTACCTGTATATTAACTGAACAGACATAAATGACCTTGGGCACAAGGAGTTGAGGGTTACCATGAAGTCATACGATGTGGTCAGTCACATCTAGCTTATTTAAGGCAGTGGGATAACATGACCCTTATCCTAATGACTGTTGTCCCTTTCCTACTGTTATTATAGCCTGGATTTCTATTCATTTTTCATGTTTCTTACATATAACTCACCACAATATATAAACAATTATGTTGGTAAAAACCTTTAGTACCAGTGGCTATTCGTTTCAGTTAGCTTAGCTTCATGGATGCTCAGAAACATAGACATTCAGGAAATAAACTTGTCCCTGGATCCTGACATATTGATAGTAAGCACTACATTTAGAGCCAAGGTGTTTTCTTAATGAGGAAGTCATTTTCAGTGTGCCATAAAACTTAACACTGACCCCTCCCTGTATTTTACGCTGTGTCCGTGCTGTGCTCGCTTAAATACACTGCCAGTAGATTTGTATTCTAATAACTTGATTTTTAATTAGTGAGAAACCAAGGCAGCGCTGGTTAAATGTCTCACAAAGCATTGCAGATGACTCTAAATGCCTCATGATATAAATACCTTTAGTAAAATGAAAACACAAGTAGCTTCGCATATATTTATATGTTTTACCCTTTAAGTTTTTGACTTTAAAGGCTGAAAGCAGAGATGGTGGCAAAAAGGAAGGCAGTTTCTTCTGAATGTCTGCATTAAATTACTTTGCTTCAACCCAGTGTGTGTTCTTAGATACCTACTGTGTAAACAGGACTTGTGCAGGGAATGCTGGGAAAACTGGAGCATGTAACACACAAGGCATGCTGCCAAGAAGACTGTTACAAAATGTGTTTCCTGATGTCAACTATCTCTAGTCCACAGGTTCATCTCAGACAACAGGTCAAACCACGAGTGATGTAGTAATTTTAGGCTTCTAAACATTCCATTAGATATGTTATTATATATGTTTAAAAAAATTATCTGATGCAAACACTAATTGAAGATGGTATTACTAGCATGACCCATTACAATTCACTACTCAAATGTAAATATTTGCTTGTCTTAAAATATGTATGGTGCTTTCTAAAAAATAAAATATTTAAAAATTGACATGAAGTAGTTTAAAATGAGCTCAAATTGTTTAAATGCTAAATTGTCTGACTAAAAGAATTCATTTTGTGACATTATAGCTCTGAACTAGAATAAGACTTTTGGTTCGTTTGAGCTTGGCACTATAATGAAATTCCTCCTCAAGTATGATGAAAAGTCTCTGTTTTACAAGAAAATAGGATTATGTGAATTCTGTAGCCAGAGATTTGCAGTAGAGAAGTAGAGCAGCTCCTGTGTTTGTGCAAACGCCTCACTCACCCATCACTCCGCTCATCCAGCTCACTCACCCATCACTCCGCTCATCCAGCTCACTCACCCATCACTCCGCTCATCCAGCACCCACTCAAAGACTGAAAGAGAGGATCCGGCCCCTCCTGCTTCAGGCTGCCTGTCCTATGCTTCAGTCTCCCATGGGCAGCAGCAGTGCTGGCCTCCAGGTTATCTTACACCATTTCTCTAGACAGACGCTTCTCTGAGACTAAGAGCAGAGGCCTCTCCTTCTGCAAAGCTGTTGGCACCCCCTCGCTTCTCAATTTTATTTCTACCTCACCTTGGATCTGTTACTCGGTTCAATTTCTGAATCTTAAATTTCTTCGAAGTAGATTTATGCGGACCTTTAGCGATTTAGTTTTTTTTTTTTCTACTTGGGACTTTCTAGTTTTATCATAGTGGGAAACCAATATGTACTCAATAGAAAGTAGACTTGAGGATCCAGCAATACCTCTCCTGGGCATATATCCAGAAGATGCCCCAACAGGTAAGAAGGACACATGCTCCACTATGTTCATAGCAGCCTTATTTATAATAGCCAGAAGCTGGAAAGAACCTAGATGCCCCTCAACAGAGGAATGGATACAGAAAATGTGGTACATCTACACAATGGAGTACTACTCAGCTATTAAAAAGAATGAATTTATGAAATTCCTAGCCAAATGGATGGACCTGGAGGGCATCATCCTGAGTGAGGTAACACATTCACAAAGAAACTCACACAATATGTATTCACTGATAAGTGGATATTAGCCCCAAACCTAGGATACCCAAGATATAAGATATAATTTGCTAAACACATGAAACTCAAGGAGAATGAAGACTGAAGTGTGGACACTATGCCCCTCCTTAGATTTGGGAACAAAACACCCATGGAAGGAGTTACAGAGACGGAGTTTGGAGCTGAGATGAAAGGATGGACCATGTAGAGACTGCCATATCCAGGGATCCACCCCATAATCAGCATCCAAACGCTGACACCATTGCATACACTAGCAAGATTTTATTGAAAGGACGCAGATGTAGCTGTCTCTTGTGAGACTATGCCGGGGCCCAGCAAACACAGAAGTGGATGCTCACAGTCAGCTAATGGATGGATCATAGGGCTCCCAATGGAGGAGCTAGAGAAAGTAGCCAAGGAGCTAAAGGGATCTGCAACCTTATAGATGGAACAACATTATGAGCTAACCAGTACCCCGGAGCTCTTGACTCTAGCTGCATATATATCAAAAGATGGCCTAGTCGGCCATCACTGGAAAGAGAGGCCCATTGGACTTGCAAACTTTATATGCCCCAGTACAGGGGAATACCAGGGCCAAAAAGGGGGAGTGGGTGGGCAGGGGAGTGGGGGTGGGTGGATATGGGGGACTTTTGGTATAGCATTGGAAATGTAAATGAGTTAAATACCTAATAAAAAATGGAAAAAAAAAAAAAAAAAGAAAGTAGACTTGAAATTATGAGTTTTGGTTGTCTCCTGGACTGGGACACATGGTAAGATAGGCTTCAAGAATGCTAGACAGCTGCAGCCACAGTTCCTAGTCAGTGAAGTGGAAGGGAGTACAAACAAGGGTAACACTACAGTGTGCACTGCTCTGATAAGCATCATCCAAAGATAGCAGGTGCATTTCCTTTTTCCTTTTTCTTTGCTTTTTTTTTTTTTTTTTGAGACAGGGTTTTTCTGTATATTCCTGGCTGTCCTGGAACTCACTTTGTAGACCAGGCTGGCCTCGAACTCAGAAATCTGCCTGCCTCTGCCTCCCAAGTGCTGGGGTCAAAGGCCTGTGCCACCACGCCCAGCACAAGTGCATTTTCAACTTAGGATATTTTCAGCCTAGCACAAGTCCAAAGGATGTAACTTCTTTGTAAAAGGAACACCTGTAATCACTGGAGACTGAGTGACATCAAGTCTAAATCCAAGGGGAACTACTGACATTGATCAGGACAGTTTCTTTTTCTTCTGTGCTCCAGCCAGTGGCCTCTTCTCTCAAATTTCTGTACTTTTAAACTTTTGGAAGCCATTCTTCATCCATTGATCTTATTTCTCCAGCCTCTTTTACATCAAAATCTGCTGAATTGACTTCTATCCTATCTTCTGAAAATGGACTACATGCTAAACACACTTTTCTTTCTTCAGCTCAGGTCAGCTCTAAACACATCTTCCACCTCATCTCTCTACTGTGATTCCCCCGGCTGTTCCCAGGGGCTCCCTTCTCTATAACTGTGCTATTCCCTCTATTGGCAAATCTTGTTTTACCAATCTGCTAGCTACTCTTCAAGAGCAACTGTTATTCTTCAATTTTCCTCCTCCCCCTCTTGCTGCTGCTGCTTTCTCTTTCATTGTCTATTGACCAACCATCCCATATGCAAAATTACTTTTGTGTCTTATCCCTACACTTGTCCTGATTTTTTTACTTAAGGAAGAGAAGCACAAAGCAGCAGGAAATGAAAGGGCCATCTTATATTGTTCTCAAGTCCTTTGGTCCATTTCCTGCGCGCCCTGTTCTTTGGTGTATACCAGATTGCTGTGTTCCCTTGTGTGACTTTCACATTTTTCTAATATTTTTTGTCTTGATACTGGGTCTCACTACATAGCTCTAGCTGGCCAGGAATTCACAATACAGACTAGATTTATCTAAATTTACAAAGATCCTCTGGTCTCTGTAATCTGAGTGCTGGGATTAAGGGTATGCATCACGACACGTTTTCTAATGCTCCATTGAACTCTTACTTTTCCTACTGCAATACTCTATACTAATGCTCACATCATAATTCTGGTGTAGAAATGGAGAGACACTGTGAGTTATTTTCTTATGCTTCCTCAGACTCTGTCTGTATACAGGCTCTCAGCAGCAAACCTCCCTCAGGCCCTCTTTGCTGGTCAACTGTCTTATTAGTTGATTTACAGTGAAACACAGTTTACATATATTTTACTTGCTTGGGATCAAAGGCTGTAATTTCTCCTTTATAATTCCCCTTTTACCTGTTACAATGTCTGACAGGTAATCACCCTTATCAACACTGTTATCCACTGAAGCTTGATGGCAAATGCTACTGTTGTGCAGTATTCACTACTGCCTCTCTGTGGGACATGCTCTGCCTCTTATTTTTTAATACCAGCCCTTCTAAGTCTACTAAAATAAAGAACAGGAATGTTAAATAACTTGTCCAAGCACTAGCAGTTAAAAAGCAAAGAGCTGACCTGCGGACCCAGACAGCAAACTGCAGAACTCCATCTTGTAAGCTGTGCATTCTTCTCTTGGTGCACAACAAGACAGTTAGCTGTGCGTATGCATGAAGGACCAAAATGAAAAGAAATGGGCTACTCACGAAGAACACAGAGTCAACTGGTGATGATAAAGTATTGCTGCTCATGATTTTCAGACGTGTGTTTTACTTTTGATGAAGTGTATGCTTCTGATGTGTAAGTGTGCCTGTGTAGCAGCATGTTCACAGGAGGGCAGGTGCCCACAGAGGCCAGAGTTGTTGGGTCTCTCAGAACCTGGAGTTAGAGACACTTGTGAGCCCCCATGTGCTCTTAGCTGCGATGCCATCTCTCCAGTCCCAGCAATAACAGTGAGTGAAGTTGCAGTATACATTTGTCTTGTGCTCATATACTTTAACTGCTTTAATTTGTGAGAACATATGACAATAGATTCAGGGTACCTTTTCCAAGACAACCTTATTTTCATTGTCACAAAATTTAAAATATGAGCCTGAAATATATTTTCGAAGGGTAATTTCTCAACACTGTGCCCCACAAAGAGAAGTGTTGAGACTCAAAGCTCACCAACTCCTTGAAGTAACCATATCTTTTATTGCAGGTGTGCGTTTTTATTTTTAAAGCAGAAAATTAAATGAAGAAATCATCAGAATAATATTTAAATTTTTAAAGATGCAACATCAATATAATATGTCCTAAGTTGCGGTAGGAGTGACATCAGCTTTTTTTTTTCCCTTCAGAGTCTCATGTCACAAGATAGCTAATAATTCCTAAATATGCTCCAAGAGCCTCTAAGGAGAGTTGGGAACTGGAACAGTGCCAACATCCACAGATGTCTGGTCTGAGGAACTAGCTCTGCCTTGGCTGGACTTAAAAAGCATTCAGCAACCAAGGCAGATTACTGCTGTGACCAAGCTTCCCTAGCAGTCATGTCTGTGCCTTTATACTGAAAACCATGGCTGGAGGCCTCTGTGTGATAATCTGCTCTCCCCTTTGCTCTCAGTAACCTCTCATTGATGGTAGTATTACAGAACAAAAGAGCAACTTGAATTGTCACATGACTTACAATTACATACCTGGGCAGAAAAGCCCTGGTATAAAATAGGAATTTTATAATGCAGGTGTTGTTTTATGAAAAACATTGCACCATGAGCACAGTACAAAGCTCACTATGCGTGTCTGAACAGAGCTGTAACGGTGTTTCCTTGGTCATCACTTGGTCATTACTGCTTTATTATATTTTCTTTTTCTTTTTATGGCAGAGAATCTAGTTTTTCCCACAATTGGTCCTTGAATGCAAATATAATAACAATTTGGCAAGAGAGAGAGAGAGAGAAACTTTTATCTGTACAAAAAGTACAATTAGAATTGAGTTGTACAAGTCTTATATTAAAATTGTGCCCTAAAGATATTTGTTATAAATGGTGATTCTTAAAACAATCAAGAAGAAGTGAGTTTCCCTTGTATACGCAGAAGTGTAAAATAGTACAGCTGCTAGACATTTTATGCTGTCCTCGAAGAGTAGATTGGCAGGGATGGAAGTGATGGAGGAGCATTCATGGCATTCCAGATAAAAGTTGTCACTGTACTCCTTAGTGGGCCGACCAGAGCACCTTTATTGACAGACAAAATCAAACAAATGGGAAAAAAATACCAAAACGTTATATTTATTTAAGCAAATATTAAAAAAACCAAAGTTTGATTTTTAAAATCTGAGAGCATGCCAATCACATATTTTAAATGAGTATATGTATGTTAATAAATGTGCAGGTCTTTAACGTGTAGAAACTAGTTTTGCTGAGTCTGAAGTCTATGCCAGAAATTATAGTCTGCCCCGAGTTATGATCAATGCCAATCACTTTAGGAGTTTAAACATAACCTGTGTATCCTTCCCCTTTTTCGCTTTAACTCTGTTCTGAGTCAGGAGTCTTCTCCTGGTCTTCTGGGGGTGTTTTATTCAGGGAGAAGGAAGTAAAGAAGTCCCCAACAGGGACTTGCATGACTTCTCCTGTGCTCTGGCCTTCAGCCGGGTGGTATCTGGGAAGCCAGGGTCCTGAACATGTGCTCCATAGCTCACCAGGCCTCAGAGGAGAAAACAGGCAGCTCAGCGCTGTCCCCTTCCCCTGCTTCTCCTGCTCCTTCCACAGTCTCAGCCTCAGCTCCAGTAACAGAAGGCACTGTGCAGTTCCAAGAGAGAGAAGGGACTCTTCATAGCAGTGCCAAAATATATTTTAATAGGTGCAATCTATTACTTTCTTGGTGTTTGATGCGCATCTGTGTGTGCACCGTGCACATTTCCCTATGCCGGTTTTCATCATCGGTGACTCAAACACCTGTGGTGCACTTTCCTCTCTCTCTCTCTCTCTCTCTCTCTCTCTCTCTCTCTCTCTCTCTCTCTCTCTCTCCTTATATCCCTAAGTACATCACTTTGCATCACTTTGTAGAGATGTAATTTTTCTCCTGGTTAAAAATTTTGCTTCATGAATATGATACTTGTATTAGTGTAGGATACAATTATTTCTTATTAAATATTATAAATACATCTAACTAACATACATGACAATTAAGAATTGAGTGAGTGACCATTTTCAAAGAAATAATTCGAATATTGAGGTGACAGACTTGCTGTTCCGACTTAGTTATTACACAGTGTAAACATATAGCAAAGCATTGCAAAGGATTCCATCAATAATGATCCATTATTTGTCAATTAAAAAGAAAAGTAAAAAAATAAATGCAACTTGTGAAATCTAAATTTTAGCTTAAAATTAAAAGATTGTCATGTGTTGAAAGGTACTGTCATTTAAAAATATGTAATGCTTTTGTTTGGTATTGTCTGAGAATTCTGAAGCAAACCTTGTAAAGTTGTATATGTAATGTAGAATGTTCCCAATTGTCTCTAAGAGGAGGACAAATGAAACAATAGCAATTGGCTTCTATAATGTCACAATTGGAAAGCAACAAAGTGATTTTTTAAAAAATCCAAAGAAGTTAAACCAGGTTTATGGAGTATTTCATATTTTATGTCTTCTCCTGCTTGCCTCCATCTCTGGTGACTGATGATCTCGTATGGGGAGGGATGACACACCATCTCCATTTATATCCACTGTCTTCCAAAACCACAGCTAAGTCACTGAAAGAGCATGGCAGAGTCCTCTTTGGCACATGGAAATAATTTAGACCTTAAAATAATTAAACAAAATGTATAATACATAGTTACTATTTCTTGTATACCAATAAATTGGATTTTTTAAAAAAGTGATTGTGAGCAATGAGTTACAGGACGTGGAAAAGAGAGTAGAAAATAGGACAGGACTTAACATTTTTGCTTTGTTTTGCTTTGCTTTGCCTTGTCTTTATTTCTTCTAGAGCTAAGCATAAGGCATGACATAGCAGGGTAACCTGTGCAGAGCTCACCAGGAACACAGATTAATACAGAATAACAAATAACTTAATGGCAAGCAGTTCTGTGCTGGCGCTGACTAGATAAATACTGCGATTCTACCTCATAGAAAGCCTGTCAGTGGCTTGAGAAGGGGTCATACCGCACTCGGATACTCTTAGGGCCTAAGGTCTACAATGAAACTCTACCCTGAGTCCTGCTTCATTTCATAAGCCTTTACTTCTGACTTTAATTTTCTTCACCTTGGCTTTGAGAGACCGAGCGTCTCCCAGACCTTGTCCGAAAGCCTGCTTGGAATCCTCTCTTGAACCCAACCTAGCTTTATTTTCTTAAGTGACTTAATCAAAGGTAATTCGAGTTCACATTTTTCTATCAATGGTTGTATTTAAAGAGGTCTTATCTGATTTCCATCAGCAATTACAGGCTTGCATTTCTTGTTTATATCCATCTCCAAGCTGACAGGGGCCCGGGGTTGCCTTGCATAGGAAGTCGAGCCTTCATCTCCTGTCAAAAGTTCCTAAAGCACGTTTGTTCTGGTAAAATTATATCTCAGGAATGATGGCCTCTAATGCGAAATGAGGATGTGGTGGCACGGGGTGGTCCCTGCCACTTTGTTTGAAAAATAAATTGTGAAACCTCAGTAGTAAATATTTGCCTGAGAGAACACAGTGGGAGGGAAATTACAGTGCAGGGGAGGGTCGCCATTAAGAGAGCTGAAGTCAGAGGTTAACGTAACAGGAGTTGGGCTAGTCAAAGAGGTCACCCGGATTTGGCCCACTCGGCACAGAGCTCTGAGATGACTTCTAACTATTTTTGGCAAGATAAACATCATATGTCCCTGCCTTTGGGAGCAGAGAACGAAGGTCGAAGACCCAGGGGGATTAACTTCTTAAATGGAGATACAATATTTAACTTGGCTGCCTTCTAAAGCCTCAGCCTGGTGTTCTGCAGCAGCGCAATGGGCAATTCCAGGTTTTGTTTAAACAGAGTAGTTTTTAGAAGTAAAGATTCAAACATTGCAAACCTCACCTTACAAGAAATGGCAGATTTGAAGCTGAAGTTCTGACCAAGGGGCGGTCTGGTGAATAGGCTTGTTCTGTGACTATGGGCCAGTCCCCTTCATCCTGACCAGTCTTGCCCTGCATCTTCTTTTGAATTCAGCAAACTCTGGACACTCTTCTTTGTAACCACCTGATTCCCACCTCTGAGCTGGGTCTGTCAGCTGCTCATCTGTGTATAAAGGACTCAGGGTTACCCATGCCTCCAAATCTAACTCACCAGTCACTGACTGCGGTGTTGGAGTTACTGAAGACAGTCTCGGTTTCCTTCTCTCTCGATGAGAAAAAAAAAAAAAAACTGGACAGGTGATTCAACCTCCCTATTCCTCAGTTTCCGTGAGCTGAAAGTGTTAGCACAAAGATTTGGTGCATTAAACTGGGACAAGGTCCTATAGTCACAAGTCTCAGGACCAAAATCTTTTGGGGGAAATTGTTCTAGAGCCTCAAATATTCTTCAATAAATTTGCAGCACAGTGTGTTTGGTAAAATCTATCCTGAATTGATATGAAGTCAGGGACAGACTTTATCCCATTTACTGTAAGTGTTCCTATATTGTAGGTGCAGAGAGTAAATATTATGGAGTGTTGCCCCAGACTTCTTGGATTTTTAATATCTTTTAAAGTCATTGCATTGGCATTTTTACCTCACTTAGGATGATATCCTCCAGGTCCATCCATTTGCCTAGGAATTTCATAAATTCATTGTTTTTAATTGCTGAGTAGTATTCCATTGTGTAAATGTACCACATTTTCTGTATCCATTCCTCTATTAAGGAACATCTGGGTTCTTTCCAGCTTCTGGCTATTATAAACAAGGCTGCTATGAACATAGTGGAGCATATGTCCTTATTACAAGTTGGAACATATTCTGGGCATATGCCCAGGAGAGGTATTGCTGGATCTTCTGGTAGTACTATGTCCAATTTTCTAAAGAACCACCAGACTGATTTCCAGAGTGGTTGTACAAGCTTGCAATCCCACCAACAATGGAGGAGTGTTCCTCTTTCTCCACATCCACACCAGCATCTGCTGTCACCTGAATTTTTGATCTTAGCCATTCTGACTGGTGTGAGGTGGAATCTCAGGGTTGTTTTGATTTGCATTTCCTTGATGATTAAGGATGTTAAACATTCTTTCAGGTGTTTCTCAGTCATTTGGTGTTCCTCAGGTGAGAATTCTTGTTTAGCTCTGTACTCCATTTTTAATAGGGTTATTTGATTTTCTGGAGTCCATCTTCTTGAGTTCTTAATATATATTGGATATTAGTCCCCTATCTGATTTAGGATTGGTAAAGATCCTCTCCAAATCTGTTGGTGGCCTTTTTGTATTAGTGAC
Organism: Mus musculus; assembly: GCF_000001635.26. Lineage (NCBI taxonomy): Eukaryota > Metazoa > Chordata > Mammalia > Rodentia > Muridae > Mus > Mus musculus. The sequence continues at coordinate 56,285,011 of NC_000067.6, read as the reverse complement.
AGTGTCTCTTGCCTTACAGAAGCTTTGAAGTTTTATGAGGTCCCATTTGTCGATCTTATAGCACATGCTTTTGCTGTTCTGTTCAGGAATTAGAACTGAAGCTAGAGAAGGTATCCAAGAGCTGAAGGGGTCTGCAACCCTATAGGTGGAACAACAATATAAACTAATAAGTACCCCCAGAGCTCATGGTGTCTCTAGCTGCATATGTAACAGAAAATGGCCTACTCAACCATCATTAGGAAGAGAGGCCATTGATCTACCAAACTTTATATGCCCCAGTACAGGGGAACGCCAGTGCCAAGAAGTGGGAGTGAGTGGGTAGAGGAGCAGCGTGGGGGGAGGGTATAGGGGACTTTTGGGATAGCATTTGAAATGCAAATGAAGAAAATATCTAATAAAAAAATTAAAAAAAAAGAATTAGAACTGGGTTCTTTGAGGCTTTAACCTCACAAAAAATTTAAAAATTAGTGCTTTGGCATGTCACAAAGACCTTGGGAAAAGAATACTAAAATGTGACTTTTCAAAAGCTACTTAATATTTCTGATAATATAATTGTTCTAGTGATCATGCTCTCTACTACTTCCCAGGAAAGGCTCTATAGAAGCCCTTGGCTTGACCCAGACTTATACCGGCCATTAGCAAAGCTGATGCAAAGCAGACCCTGAAAACAAGAATGTTTCCTTTGTTTCTAAAATTCACTCCTCCACCTTCACCATGACTGTGAAAATATGACTAGGTTATCCCACAAAAGGGATGGGCAAGCTATCTGAAGCAAAAGTAATTTATTCAAGCCACTACCCTGCAAGGTCAGCCCGCTCTAGACTTATTCATCAGATCCTTGCCAATGCTGGATCGGATCTGGTTATACAAATGGCATTCAGTTCAAGAGAGGGCCACCCACACACTCAGGAAAAATCACAGTGGTTGTTGTCTGCTGTGGCTTGGTCTGCACCATTGACTTAGAATTCATGCTTTTGTGTCTTGCCTCCCATGTTTGTTGGAATCGATGGGATTAGATTTTTGACCTCATTTTTACATTCTATGTCAATTCTTTATGTATTTAATATGTTCCAAAATTATAGAGTTTACATTTCAGCATTAGCAGGAGAAACAGTGCTGTCATAACAGCCCATATACCTCAAGTAAACATAAACAACTTGGTTTGAAATAAAACAAGATGAGATTCATTTCAGAAATTCCCACCTTCATAGCAGGGTTATCTCCCCCACAATGGTCTTGATAATATTCACAAAGGTCTGGATAACAAAGAGCTTAGGTCTGTGAGGCATTTGATATCTGTTATAACTACATAATACTTTTCATAAGTGACCATAGATAATTTGTAAACAAGTGGGCATGGCTCTGTCACAATAAAAATAATACTTACAATGAGATGAAAGAATCTATTTGCTTTGCAGGCAGTATCTTGCCGGCTACTGATCTAGGAACCACCAAGATCATACACTTCTGCTATTGGTGCAAAAAAAAAATGAGCACAATAGAGTAAGTTGACATAAGCATTTGATTGTTTTGTTTTATGCCCTTTCCACTGGGCAAAAGCATAACATGAGATCTCCCTTTTAGCAAATGGTTTAAGTGTAGCAAAAGGTAAGTTTACAGTATGGTCATTTTATGTGCATTGCTGTACAGCATGTCTATAAAATATATAACTCTTGCTTGATAAAAATGGTATATCCACTGGACAGCATCTTACTTCCTTTTTCTCCTATTACTTTGCACAACAAATTCTATTTTTTGCCTCTGTGGGAATGTACGTATGTGTGTGTATGTGTATATGATTATGTATGTGTATGTGCATGTGTATGTGTATCTCATTATGTGTATGTGTATGCATATGTGTATGCATATGCATATGTGTGTGCATATGTATATGTAATCATGCAGCACTTGCCTTCTGGTGACTGGCTTGTTTCAGTTGGGGAAAAGCCTTCCAGAGTCTCACAGGTTTTAAGGGGTCAAAATCAATGTATGTCTGTATGTTTTCAGCCATTGTGAAGACTATAAGCAATGCTACAATGTTTTACCAGTCGTTTAAGTTTCCATCATGGTTTGGGTTCTTTTGAATAAATACCTAGAACGCTTAGACCGTATGGCAGCTTTCATTTTAATTTTCTTTTTTTTTTCGATTTTTTATTAGGTATTTAGCTCATTTACATTTCCAATGCTATACCAAAAGTCCCCCATATCCACCCACCCCCACTCCCCTGCCCACCCACTCCCCCTTTTTGGCCCTGGTGTTCCCCTGTACTGGGGCATATAAAGTTTGCAAGTCCAATGGGCCTCTCTTTGCAGTGATGGCCGACTAGGCCATCTTTTGATATATATGCACCTAGAGTCAAGAGCTCCGGGGTACTGGTTAGTTCATAATGTTGCTCCACCTATAGGGTTGCAGATCCCTTTAGCTCCTTGGCTACTTTCTCTAGCTCCTCCATTGGGAGCCCTATGATCCATCCATTAGCTGACTGTGAGCATCCACTTCTGTGTTTGCTAGGCCCTGGCATAGTCTCACAAGAGACAGCTACATCTGGGTCCTTTCAATAAAATCTTGCTAGTGTATGCAATGGTGTCAGCGTTTGGATGCTGATTATGGGGTGGATCCCTGGATATGGCAGTCTCTACATGGTCCATCCTTTCATCTCAGCTCCAAACTTTGTCTCTGTAACTCCTTCCATGGGTGTTTTGTTCCCAAATCTAAGGAGGGGCATAGTGTCCACACTTCAGTCTTCATTCTTCTTGAGTTTCATGTGTTTAGCAAATTATATCTTATATCTTGGGTATCCTAGGTTTGGGGCTAATATCCACTTATCAGTGAGTACATATTGTGTGAGTTTCTTTGTGAATGTGTTACCTCACTCAGGATGATGCCCTCCAGGTCCATCCATTTGCCTAGGAATTTCATAAATTCATTCTTTTTAATAGCTGAGTAGTACTCCATTGTGTAGATGTACCACATTTTCTGTATCCATTCCTCTGTTGAGGGGCATCTAGGTCCTTTCCAGCTTCTGGCTATTATAAATAAGGCTGCTATGAACATAGTGGAGCATGTGTCCTTCTTACCAGTTGGGGCATCTTCTGGATATATGCCCAGGAGAGGTATTGCTGGATCCTCCGGTAGTACTATGTCCAATTTTCTGAGGAACCGCCAGACTGATTTCCAGAGTGGTTGTACAAGCCTGCACTCCCACCAACAATGGAGGAGTGTTCCTCTTTCTCCACATCCACGCCAGCATCTGCTGTCACCTGAATTTTTGATCTTAGCCATTCTGACTGGTGTGAGGTGGAATCTCAGGGTTGTTTTGATTTGCATTTCCCTGATGATTAAGGATGTTGAACATTTTTTCAGGTGTTTCTCTGCCATTCGGTATTCCTCAGGTGAGAATTCTTTGTTCAGTTCTGAGCCCCATTTTTTAATGGGGTTATTTGATTTTCTGAAGTCCACTTTCTTGAGTTCTTTATATATGTTGGATATTAGTCCCCTATCTGATTTAGGATAGGTAAAGATCCTTTCCCAATCTGTTGGTGGTCTTTTTGTCTTATTGACGGTGTCTTTTGCCTTGCAGAAACTTTGGAGTTTCATTAGGTCCCATTTGTCAATTCTCGATCTTACAGCACAAGCCATTGCTGTTCTGTTCAGGAATTTTTCCCCTGTGCCCATATCTTCAAGGCTTTTCCCCACTTTCTCCTCTATAAGTTTCAGTGTCTCTGGTTTTATGTGAAGTTCCTTGATCCACTTAGATTTGACCTTAGTACAAGGAGATAAGTATGGATCGATTCGCATTCTTCTACACGATAACAACCAGTTGTGCCAGCACCAATTGTTGAAAATTCTGTCTTTCTTCCACTGGATGGTTTTAGCTCCCTTGTCGAAGATCAAGTGACCATAGGTGTGTGGGTTCATTTCTGGGTCTTCAATTCTATTCCATTGGTCTACTTGTCTGTCTCTATACCAGTACCATGCAGTTTTTATCACAATTGCTCTGTAGTAAAGCTTTAGGTCTGGCATGGTGATTCCGCCAGAAGTTCTTTTATCTTTGAGAAGACTTTTTGCTATCCTAGGTTTTTTGTTATTCCAGACAAATTTGCAAATTGCTCCTTCCAATTCGTTGAAGAATTGAGTTGGAATTTTGATGGGGATTGCATTGAATCTGTAGATTGCTTTTGGCAAGATAGCCATTTTTACAATGTTGATCCTGCCAATCCATGAGCATGGGAGATCTTTCCATCTTCTGAGATCTTCCTTAATTTCTTTCTTGTGACTTTTAAGATTTCTGTGTCTATTAAGTATACAATCATATCATTTGCAAATAGTGATATTTTGACTTCTTCCATTCCACTTTGTATCCCTTTGACCTCTTTTTCCTGTCTAATTGCTCTAGAAAGAACTTCGAGTACTATATTGAATGGATAGGGAGAGAGTGGGCAGCCTTTTCTAGTCCTTGATTTTAGTGGGATTGTTTCAAGTTTCTCTCCATTTAGTTTGATGTTGGCTACTGGTTTGCTGCTTTTACTATGTTTAGGTATGGGCCTTGAATTCCTGATCTTTCCAAGACTTTTAACATGAAGAGATGTTAAATTTTGTCAGCATCTAATGAAATGATCATGTGTTTTTTTTCCTTTGAGTCTGTTTATTTAGTAGATTATGTTGATGGATTTCCATATATTGAACCATCCCTGCATCTCTGGGATGAAGTCTACTTGATAAATATAGTAAAAATGGTCATCTTGCCAAAAGCAATCTACAGATTCAATGCACTTTCCATTAAAATTCCAAATCAATTCTTCATAGAGTTAGAAAGAGCAATTTGCCAATTTATTTGGAATAAGAAAAAAACCCAAGATATGGAAAATTATTCTCAACAATAAAAGAATGTCTAGGGGAAATCACCAGTCGTGACCTCAAGCTGTATTACAGAGCAATAGTGATAAAAACTGCATGGTATTGGTAAAGAGACAGGCAGGAAGATCAATGGAATGGACTTGAAGACAGAAATGAACCCACACACCTATGGTCACTTGATCTTTGACAAAGGAGCTAAAACCATCCAGAGGGGAAAAAAAAGACAGATTTATGCTAGACCCATGTTGCTTGTGATTGCTTCATATTTTGAAGTCAGGAAATACGAAGTCAGGAATGTTCTTTTCACAATTGTTTGGTTGATTTGGAATTATTTGTCCTTCAAAATGGTTCGGTTTTTTTTCCATCCTGCAGAATCTGCCATTTGATTCTGATAGAATTGGACTGAAGCTGTTGGCTGCTTTGGATAGTAATTCATTCTAGCAATATTAGGTCTTTCAATTTATGAACACAAAAGTTCTTCCCACTTATCTATGTTTTCTTCAATGAATTTTCCTTTTGTTTTAGGGCATAAATAACTATTCAAAACTTACAAAGACTTCATTCATAACTATCCTTGCAGCCCAGTGTCTCCGTTTTATTTATTTTTCTGTGCAGATAATAATTTTGACAAAAATAAATTGGAAAGGAAGGAGTTTGTTTCAGTTTACAATTCCAGATGACAGCTTCCAGACCATTAAGGGAGTTACTACATGAACTCAAAGCAGGAGCCAAAGCAAAATCCATGGTGGAATGATAACTCTCGGCTTGCTACCTGTCTCATGCTCAACTAGCTTTGAGAGATACAAAGAAACATCTACCTATCTATAGTGCTACAGCAGTGGGCGAGAACCTCCTAGATGAACAATCAATCAAGCCAATTCCTCACAGACATGGCCACAGGCCAATAAGATGTGAACCCCTTCAATGAGATGCCCACAAATGGTTCTAGGCTTTATCAAGTTAATAGTCAAAGCTAGAAAGGAAATCAGGAGGAAGTCCTTCTTGGTCACAGTATATGATCCTTGTAATGTGCTGTTGAATTTGGTAAGTGTTTTTGAATCTATATTCATCAGTGATATTGTTATAGTTTTTATCTTTTGATACATTTTATGTCATTTTATAGCAATATAATATTGCCTCAGAAAATGAGTCTGGAAATGTTTCTCACCATTCCATACTCTAGGGTTGGGAAATGATTGGCATTAATTCTTCTTGAAATATTTGGTAGAATTTTCCAGTGAAGCAGTCTGGTTCAGGGCCTTTCTTTGCTAGGAACTTTTGAGTACTTATGTAGTTTCCTTGATAAGTAAAAAGCCATTAAGACTTTATTAAGGCTTTATATGTCATCATGGCTAAGCATTGGTTGTCTATATGCTTCTGGCTAGAACCATTTCTTCTGGGTAATTTAATTTCTTTCCATGTAACTGAATTAAAATTTCTTCTTTCTCTTTAACATTTGCTATAAATCATTGTATTTCACACTTAACTTTTAATACTTGAATATTTCACCTTAAAGTTTTATATTTTTTTTTCTGGTGTCTTGAGAAATCTTCCTTCCAAGAAAACAAAAATGATGCATTCATGTTACCTGTTGCTCACTCTCCCCCACTGTATAGAACAGCCTAGATAGGCTTCTTTTGGATACAGTGTGTGTCCTTCTAAGTGGTGGTTAATCATACAGCTGACTTTCTTTAATTAACAGTAGTTTCCCAGTATCTACTGTGTCCTATCATTGTCTCAAGACACATGACAGAAACCAGTCTAGTAGGTACCTATCTGAGAGGGCAAAATAATGAATGAGGGCTCCAAGTCTTTCTTCAAAAGTGAGGGTGGAACTCTTCTCCCATTCTTCCCTGCGGAGTTTGGGAAGAGACTGGCATATAAATGTACACTAGTTCAAATCTTCTTTTTTCATAACACCCTCAAACTGTGTCCTTTCCTATCCGCACTTAAGTTCAACCAAGACAGAAATTTTTGGACAGCCCACATAACGTCTATGTGTAAATTTAGCCTTCTTTTTACCTCCTTAGAGGGACCTGGAGCTATAACATTGTGAGCCACAGGGAGAGACTCTGGGAAATGGACTGCACGCCTTTCCTACCAGGCTCAGTCTATCTGCTTTACAATTGTTCTGTGATATGGTGCTTGCTTTCTAGATTTCTCCCAAAGGAAATCTAGAATGGGCTCAGCACTTCTATTCCACCAGTGTGCAGGCATCAGTTATCTCTCCTTTAATATTTTCCCCCTTAATTGGAAATAATGTTGTATTTTTAAGATTTTTGCTTTTTGTTGTTATGTTGTTTGTTGTTTTGTTTTAAGAAATGTCATAAGAGAAATAAAAACAAAAATAGTGATAAGAGAAGAGAAAGACAAGTACAGGCAAGAGTAAGATTTATGTGTGCTTCCATAGTAGATCACAGAGTTTCAAACGAATTAATTTTACCTATTTTAAGGTAAAAAAAAAACAATATGTTGATTTTAAAATATAGGATCACAAATACCCAAGTAAATACAATACTAGTTTTTAGTGCTGAATTTTTCAACATCTCATTAGTTACAAAACTATCTATTTGCAATCATATTTTTCACTCATGTTTTCTGTATGCTACAATGAACATAGCTTCCATTTTGGCCAACAAATGTTTGATACATTTGATAGTCTCCCAGCCAAAAAAAGCCCAGGACCAGATGGGTTTAGTGCAGAGTTCTATCAGACCTTCAAAGAAGATCTAATTCCAGTTCTGCACAAACTATTTCACAAGATAGAAGTAGAAGGTACTCTACCCAACTCATTTTATGAAGCCACTATTACTCTGATACCTAAACCACAGAAAGATCCAACAAAGATAGAGAACTTCAGACCAATTTCTCTTATGAATATCGATGCAAAAATCCTTAATAAAATTCTCGCTAACCGAATCCAAGAACACATTAAAGAAATCATCCATCCTGACCAAGTAGGTTTTATTCCAGGGATGCAGGGATGGTTTAATATACGAAAATCCATCAATGTAATCCATTATATAAACAAACTCAAAGACAAAAACCACATGATCATCTCGTTAGATGCAGAAAAAGCATTTGACAAGATCCAACACCCATTCATGATAAAAGTTTTGGAAAGATCAGGAATTCAAGGCCCATACCTAAACATAATAAAAGCAATCTACAGCAAACCAGTAGCCAACATCAAAGTAAATGGAGAGAAGCTGGAAGCAATCCCACTAAAATCAGGGACTAGACAAGGTTGCCCACTTTCTCCCTACCTTTTCAACATAGTACTTGAAGTATTAGCCAGAGCAATTCGACAACAAAAGGAGATCAAGGGGATACAAATTGGAAAAGAGGAAGTCAAAATATCACTTTTTGCAGATGATATGATAGTATATATAAGTGACCCTAAAAATTCCACCAGAGAACTCCTAAACCTGATAAACAGCTTTGGTGAAGTAGCTGGATATAAAATTAACTCAAACAAGTCAATGGCCTTTCTCTACACAAAGAATAAACAGGCTGAGAAAGAAATTAGGGAAACAACACCCTTCTCAATAGTCACAAATAATATAAAATATCTCGGCGTGACTCTAACTAAGGAAGTAAAAGATCTGTATGATAAAAACTTCAAGTCTCTGAAGAAAGAAATTAAAGAAGATCTCAGAAGATGGAAAGATCTCCCATGCTAATGGATTGGCAGGATCAACATTGTAAAAATGGCTATCTTGCCAAAAGCAATCTACAGATTCAATGCAATCCCCATCAAAATTCCAACTCAATTCTTCAACGAATTAGAAGGAGCAATTTGCAAATTCATCTGGAATAACAAAAAACCTAGGATAGCAAAAACTCTTCTCAAGGATAAAAGAACCTCTGGCGGAATCACCATGCCTGACCTAAAGCTTTACTACAGGGCAATTGTGATAAAAACTGCATGGTACTGGTATAGAGACAGACAAGTAGACCAATGGAATAGAATTGAAGACCCAGAAATGAACCCACACACCTATGGTCACTTGATCTTCGACAAGGGAGCTAAAACCATCCAGTGGAAGAAAGACAGCATTTTCAACAATTGGTGCTGGCACAACTGGTTGTTATCATGTAGAAGAATGCGAATCGATCCATACTTATCTCCTTGTACTAAGGTCAAATCTAAGTGGATCAAGGAACTTCACATAAAACCAGAGACACTGAAACTTATAGAGGAGAAAGTGGGGAAAAGCCTTGAAGATATGGGTACAGGGGAAAAATTCCTGAACAGAACAGCAATGGCTTGTGCTGTAAGATCGAGAATTGACAAATGGGACCTAATGAAACTCCAAAGTTTCTGCAAGGCAAAAGACACCGTCAATAAGACAAAAAGACCACCAACAGATTGGGAAAGGATCTTTACCTATCCTAAATCAGATAGGGGACTAATATCCAACATATATAAAGAACTCAAGAAGGTGGACTTCAGAAAATCAAATAACCCCATTAAAAAATGGGGCTCAGAACTGAACAAAGAATTCTCACCTGAGGAATACCGAATGGCAGAGAAGCACCTGAAAAAATGCTCAACATCCTTAATCATCAGGGAAATGCAAATCAAAACAACCCTGAGATTCCACCTCACACCAGTCAGAATGGCTAAGATCAAAAATTCAGGTGACAGCAGATGCTGGCGTGGATGTGGAGAAAGAGGAACACTCCTCCATTGTTGGTGGGATTGCAGGCTTGTACAACCACTATGGAAATCAGTCTGGCGGTTCCTCAGAAAACTGGATATAGTACTACCGGAGGATCCAGCAATACCTCTCCTGGGCATATATCCAGAAGATGCCCCAACTGGTAAGAAGGACACATGCTCCACTATGTTCATAGCAGCCTTATTTATAATAGCCAGAAGCTGGAAGGAACCCAGATGCCCCTCAACAGAGGAATGGATACAGAAAATGTGGTACATCTACACAATGGAGTACTACTCAGCTATTAAAAAGAATGAATTTATGAAATTCCTAGCCAAATGGATGGACCTGGAGGGCATCATCCTGAGTGAGGTAACACATTCACAAAGGAACTCACACAATATGTACTCACTGATAAGTGGATATTAGCCCAAAACCTAAGATACCCAAGATATAAGATACAATTTCCTAAACACATGAAACTCAAGAAAAATGAAGACTGAAGTGTGAACAGTATGCCCCTCCTTAGAAGTGGGAACAAAACACCCTTGGAAGGAGTTACAGAGACAAAGTTTGGAGCTGAGATAAAAGGATGGACCATGTAGACACTAGCATATCCGGGGATCCATCCCATAATCAGCTTCCAAATGCTGACACCATTGCATACACTAGCAAGATTATGCTGAAAGGACCCTGATATAGCTGTCTCTTGTCAGAATATGCCTGGGCCTAGCAAACATAGAAGTGGATGCTCACAGTCGGCTATTGGATGGATCACATGGCCCCCAATGAAGGAGCTAGAGAAAGTACCAAAGAAGCTAAAGGGATCTGCAACCCTATAGGTGGAACAACATTATGAACTAACCAGTACCCCGGAGCTCTTGACTCTAGCTGCATATGCATCAAAAGATGGCCTAGTCGGCCATCACTCGAAAGAGAGGCCCATTGGACACGCAAACTTTATATGTCCCAGTACAGGGGAACGCCAGGGCCATAAAAGGGGAGTGGGTGGGTAGGGGAGAGGGGGTGGGTGACTATGGGGGACTTTTGGTATAGCATTGCAAATGTAAATGAGCGAAATACCTAATAAAAAATGGAAAAAAATGTTTGATACATAGGTAAAATTTCCATCCTTTAGCTTCTTCTTTTTTTAATTAATTAATTAATTTAATTTTTTTATTAGATATTTTCTTTATTAATTAATTTATTTTTATTAGATTTAATTAATTTTATTTTATTAATTTATTTTTATTAGATATTTTCTTTATATACATTTCAAATGCTATCCCAAAAGTTCCCTATACCCTCCCTCTGCCCTGCTCCCCTACCCACCCACTCCCGCTTCTTGGCCCTGGCTTTCCTCTGTACTGGGGCATATAAAGTTTGCAATACGAAGGGGCATCTCTTCCCTGTAATGGCTGACTAGGCCATCTTCTGTTACAATTGCAGCTAGAGATATGAGCTCTGGGGATACTGGTTAGTTCATATTGTTGTTCCACCTATAGGGTTGCAGACCCCTTCAGCTCTTTGGGTGCTTTCTCTAGCTTCTCCATTGGGGGACCCTGTGTTCCATCTTATAGATGGCTGTAAGCATCCACTTCTGTATTTGCCAGGCACTGGCATAGCCTCATACAAGACAGCTATAACAGAGTCCCTTCAGCAAAATCTTTCTGGCATATGCAATAGTGTCTGGGTTTGGTGGCTGATTATGGGATGAATCCCCAGTTGGGGTAGTCTCTGGATAGTCCATCCTTTTGTATTAGCTCCAAACTCTGTCTCTGTAACTCTTTTCATGGGTATTTTGTTCCCTATTCTAAGGAGGAATGAAGTATCCACCCATTGGTCTTCCCTCTTCTTGAATTTCTTGTGTTTTGCAAATTGTATCTTGGGTGTTCTATGTTTCTGGGCTAATATCCACTTATCAGTTAGTGCATATCTAATGACTTCTTTTGTGATTGGGTTACCTCACTAAGGATGATATCCTCCAGATCTATCCATTTGTCCAAGAATTTCATAAATCCGTTGTTTTTAATAGCTGAGTAGTACTCCATTGTGTAAATGTACCACATTTTCTGTATCCTTTCTTCTGTTGAGGGTTCTATCCAGCTTCTGGCTATTATAAATAAGGCTGCTATGAACATAGTGGAGCATGTTTTCTTATTACCATTTGGAACTTCTTCTGGGTATATGCCCAGGAGAGGTATTGCTGGATCTTCCGGTAGTATTATTTCCAAATTTTTGCCACCACTACCACCACCATCACCACCACCACCACCACCACCACCATGAGCACCAGCACCACCAGCACCAGCACCACCACCACCATCAGTAGCAGCAGCAACAACAGCACCACCATCAGTAGCAGCAGCAGCAGTAGCAGCACCTTCAGTTTATTTTTTTAAATCCTAAAAATGTTCTCAGAGTGTAAGCAAAATCTCCTTTCACAGAAGTCCGATGCTGTCTGTGGTACTCCATAGTGTGTATACAAGTGTTTGCTTTTTTCTTCTAATCTTCCAGAAAGATGAAATTGTTTCACAGCCCTATAGTGCAGGATCCTTTACTTTCAGGCCACTTGAAGTTCTTAAAATGTGCATTCCTTTTGCTTTAGCCAAATATATATATATTTGTTTGTCACTAACCTTTCCCAAACATAGAAAACACTTGATGTTTAGTGAACTTTGTCCTTTCTTCTTTAAGAATGATCTACTTTTCTTATTAATATTCTTTATTAACCTATATGATGATCTAAAATCTGATATTTCATAAGAGTTAAAATATAAATGCCAAGTTCTTCCTCATAACCTTTCCTTACTGTGCTACTGTCCTAGAATATTCTTTGCATGAGAGAGTGTGCCAACATGACTATAAGCGTCTTCTAATTCTACAATCCCATGGGTTTACCATGATCTCCAAACTAAGTAGTTAATAAAATCTTGTATTAACTGGATTCTGTTTACACAACAGTGATCTTTTAGGTCTCTGAATATTTTTGATTGATCAGCATTGAATTTCTGGTGATAATTGCAATTCTAATTCCCATATTGACATTTCAAAAAGCATATCTTATGTCACTAGCACATCAATAGTATTTTTTAATTCATGAACATTCTTCATTTATTTTATGCCAACTATAAAACATTTTATAGGATTCAAGTAGAATAGCATATCGTAATTTCTTCAAGAAGTCAGATCTAAGTTCAAACAAATCCATAGTATACATTCACTTTGCTTTATGTAGGAAAAAAGCCTAGAAGAAAAAACACCCATTATTTGGGCAAAAAGGTGACTAAATCACTCCCCTACCCACAATGGTCCTCAGTATTTTCAATCCTTTCTCTCTCTCTCTCTTCTCTCTCTCTCTCTCTCTCTCTCTCTCTCTCTCTCTCTCTCTCTCTCTCTCTGAATTAGCATAAAAATGTGCTACCCTAACTAAGCAGTCTGTTAACTGATAAGCTATCAAAAAATCATCTGTTATTTTTATAGCTCCAAGGCAGATGCCATTTCAAGAACTAGAGTTGAATGAATAGGATTTGTTCGCGCTGTTTAGACGCATCGTTGTAAACTCGAGGTATTTTAAAATGAAATGATTGTAGGCTTAGGATATTATCCCAAGAGCAATCAAGCTTCAGAATTGTACTACTCTTAAATTTGTCTGCATGGAATCATTTCATATCATTTTTCATCATATAGAATCTTTGTTCTTGTCTAATGCTTATATTTAAAATGCTTCCTACAATAAACCCAGACCAATGAGGGTTTCAAAGTAAACAGTTCAGAACATCAGCTGAATTCCACTAGGGCCAACCTTCGGTTTCAGAAGGTTTGCCAGGGTTCCAGAAGGAGCAAGCATGTGCTTTTTAAGTACTTATGCGTTTGGGTTCTGTTTGTGAATTAGAGTGCGTACAGTCAGGTGTCACTGAGGTTAGAAAAGAGGTCAGGTCCAGACTTTGGGCTTGATGTACTAGTGGGGATGCGAACTATACAAATCAGGGGGAATAAAATAAACATTGGTGACTTTTGTTGCCAAGATTTTTCACCATGATAACCTGGTTATGTATTCCAGGACCTACTCACTCATTTAAACATGGAAGAAGCAGCAAGAAAATCACAGAAGATGGAAGGATGAGCTTTATAACACAATCATTAAAGCAGCAAATAGGATTTTCAGTTACAATACATAAATTAGTGTATCCAAGCACATTTTATGTTGTGTAACCCTCCAATAGTTGTGTGGCAGGTTGACTTTTTAACTCTTCAGTTTATTATCTCACCAGTCATGGCTAGAGTAACCAATAAATAATTCTTCCACAAATAAATATTGGCACTATATAGAATAAATAGAATAAATATGTCTTTGTAGGTTATTTTATGATAAATAATTACTTTAAATTATACAAATATTAATTGAATAATTTTTGTTTAAACTATCAATAATACAGAAAATGTGCATATGAAGACACTCTTTCTATATATGAACCCTTGTTCAATGCTATGACCTCTTCAATGTCTACACTTCAAGGCCTTATCTGTGCATTCATAGAATGTGGATGACTCTGAGTGTGTATACATTTCCATAATCACACCTATAGATGTCTAGATTTTTTTAAACTTTTAATTGATTCCTTTTGAATTTCACATCATGCACCCCAATTTCACTCATCTCCCTATACCTCCATATCCACCCTCCTCCCTTGTAGTCTCTCCTTAGTAACCCCCCCCCCCAAATAAGCCCTCTGTGAAGCTGCAGATATGTCACGGTATATCCTTTTGTTCACAGATCTTTACTTGGAAATGTTCATTGCAATGAGTCGTTGGGTTGGCTTGAGACCTCTGGCTTCTGCTACACTATCAACACGATTCTCACCAGAACTCCTCTAGGATATTCTTTTGGTGTCCTGTGTCATGGAGATCCTGAAGCTTTAGATCTGCAGGACCAATCTCTTCTGTGTCCTGAGGTAGATGTTGGAGTGGGTCAATTCAAAGCCCTGGATCTGGTAGCTGAATTGGTCAGTCTGCCAGCTGTTCAGCTCTCCCATGTTCAAGCCCTTTGGTAACATCTACAACCTCTCCCATACCCATTCCTCCAGGGACAGAGATGGTGATGATAACAACACAATAGAGGCAAGACAAAGTTCAAGGAAAGCACATTTCCCTCTGATAACAGGTCTAGCATGTGGCATGCAATGTAAGCTGTGGTGACATAGATGCTAGGCTGGAAAGCAAGGGAAGTCATGTAAGTGCAATGTTTCTAAACTTCGGAGATAAATGAGTCAGGGTGGCTTCTGATCTTGTGAGTATGCATTTCAGTGGTCTTGGTCATTGAGTAGGAAGGTGAAGAGAACATTGCATAAAATACATTGTGTGTTAGAGTTCTGTTAGTTGATATCTACTAGTTAATAGCTGTTAGAAACCATGACCTAGAGTTATTGAAATGTAACCTTTTGCAAATCAAATTGTACTGTACGCACGTGGAATGAAGCTTTATAAGGAGTCTGATTTTGTTGAGTAAGAAATATGTCTGACATAGGATGGAGTAGAGATTGAGGGAATGACCAACCAATAACTAGACCAACTTGAGACCTATCCCATGGGCAAGCACCAATCTGTAACATTATCAATTATGCTTGCAGACAAAAGCAAGTTGTCCTCTGAGAAATTCCACCCAGCATCTGACTTAGACAGATACAGATACACATAGCCACACAGTGATGGAACTTTGGGACTCTAATGGAAGAAGGATTACAAGGCCCCAAAGGGGATAGGAACTCCACAGAAAGACCAACA
Organism: Mus musculus; assembly: GCF_000001635.26. NCBI lineage: Eukaryota > Metazoa > Chordata > Mammalia > Rodentia > Muridae > Mus > Mus musculus. The sequence continues at coordinate 56,269,705 of NC_000067.6, read as the reverse complement.
GAATCATAAAACTTGGACCCTTGAGGTTCTCAGAGTCTGAACCACCAACTAAAGAACATACACAGGCTGGACCTAGGTCTCCCTGCACATATATAACAGATGTGCAGCTTGGTCTTCATGTGGGTCTGGAACCACTGAAGCCGAGTCTATCACAAAAGCTGTTGCCTACACATGGGATATATTCTTCTAGCTGGGCTGCCTTGTCTAGATTCAATGGGACAGGAAGTGCATAGCCTTGTAGAGAGACTTAAAGTGCCAGGGTGGGGAGCCAGGAGGCCCCACTGGTTTAGAGGAGAAAGTAAGAGGGTAATGGGGATAGGATTGTGGGATGTAGTGACTGAGAGGGGACAGTGAGCATGATGTAAAGTGAGCAAATAAAAAAAATAGATAAAATTTAAATAAATAAATAAATAAATAAATAAATAACAAATTAAAGATAGGAAAAGAACACAATGTTGAGTGGGTAGGGGATAAGAAAGGATCTGGAAGGAGCTGGGGAGAAAAGGGCTATTATCAAAATATATTGTATAGAATCACAAAAAAAATAAATAAAAATCATAAAAAATTCTCTTAAACGAAGGAAGTTAATGTAGCACCCAGAATGAAGAATTAGGACATTAAAGTATGATTCCCTTTAGGAAATTTTATAAAATTTAATCTTTTCTGGGGGAAGACAGGGTAGGCAGACTGAATCTGGGGGAGAGTGAGTGGTAGAGACTAGGAGATGTGGAGGGAGGGTAAATTGTGGTCCTGGTATATTGGATGAGAGAAAATCAAATACTTAAAAAAAAGAGTAATTTTATGAGGTCCCATGTGTCAATTCTCGATCTTACAGCACGATCTTACAGCACAAGCCATTGCTGTTCTATTTAGAAATTTTTCCCCTGTGCCCATATCTTTAAGGCTTTTCCCCACTTTCTCCTCTATAAGTTTTTGTGTCTCTGGTTTTATGTGGAGTTCCTTGATCTACTTAGATTTGACCTTAGTACAACCAGATAGGAATGGATCAATTCACATTCTTCTACATGATAGCCACCAGTTGTGCCAGCACCATTTGTTGAAAATGCTGTCTTTTTTCCACAGGATGGAACCCAGATGCCCCTCAACAGAGGAATGGATACAGAAAATGTGGTACATTTACACAATGGAGTACTACTCAGCTATTAAAAAGAATGAAATTATGAAATTCCTAGGCAAATCGATGGACCTGAAGGGCATCATCCTGAGTGAGGTAACCCAATCACAAAAGAACTCACATGATATGTACTCACTGATAAGCGGATATTAGTCCAGAAACGTAGAATACCCAAGTTGCAAGATACAATTTGCAAAACACATGAAACTCAAGAAGAAAGAAGACCAAAGTGTGGACACTTTGCCCCTTCTTAGAATTGAGAACAAAACACCCATGGAAGAAGTTACTGAGACAAAGTTTGGAGCTGAGACGAAAGGATAGACAATCTAGAGACTGCCATACCTGGGGATCCATCCCATAATCAGCCTCCAAATGCTGACACCATTGCATACACTAGCAAGATTTTGCTGAAAGGACCCTGATATAGCTGTCTCTTGTGAGACTATGCCGGGGCCTAGCAAACACAGAAGTGGATGCTCACAGTCAGCTATTGGGATCTGCAACCCTTTAGGTGGAACAACATTATGAACTAACCAGTACCCCGGAGTTCGTGTCTCTAGCTGCATATGTATCAGAAGATGACCTAGTTGGCCATCATTGGAAAGAGAGGCTCATTGGTCTTGCAAACTTTATATGCCCCAGTACAGGGGAACGCCAGGGCCAAGAAGTAGGAGTAGGTGGGTAGGGGAGCGGGGGGGGGGGTTATGGGGGACATTTGGATAGCATTGGAAATGTAAATGAAGAAAATACCTAATTTTAAAAAATGAAAAAAAAAAGAAGGAATAAGAGTTGAGACCTGTGTCCTCTGTATTTCAAAGTTTGGAAAAGGGAAGATCCTGATAAACACATAAAGTTAGCAGCCTAGAAATATTCAAAGATACATCAAGAAGAAAGTGGTATTTGGATTCATAATCCAGATTTATATAGACTTGAAAATATGAAAGTGAGAACGTTTGGAGGAAGCAAGGGAAGGGATAGAGTAGAACTTTGGGCTCAACACATGAGATGGGGTGTGACTCTTACTAAGCATCAAAACACAGGCAATATAGGAAAGGAGCAAAAAATTTTGTATCAGATTTAGAAATGGAAATGTCATTGATGACATCACAAATGGCAGTTGATGGATTACTTTAGTAGTTATAATAAGTGTGAAAATCTTGAAATAAAGAGGTAGAAAATACACAAGGAAATACTTTGGTTCTTTCATAGGACAGATTTTTTGGTGAGGCTTCTCCAGGCTGGAATCCATCATTACCTGATAACGGAGGATGGATGCTCCTGAGTTCAACTGGTCCATTTCACGATGAGTCCCATTGAAAAGGTGACCGTGATTATATACACTCACATCATATTCTCATGTAGCTTCACTCTGTCACTCATCTAAGCAGCACATCCATAAGTAGAGAGAGTTTCCTGAAGCATCCTTTTAAACAGTATTTAACCAGTGAAGAGAAGAATTAGGATAAGAAAAAGTAAAGTTTAAAGAATATTGAGAAACTGTTGGAACATTAATATCAATAAAATCTTAGTAGTGTGGACCAAATATATTTGTATAGAAGAAGAAAAATATTCTTAGTCAAGAAAGAAAAATTGATTATTAGTTCCATGAGAGGAATATGTAAAAAAGGAGAACTTAGGGAGAATCCAGTGTCTCTAATATCTAAACCCCACAATTCTGTAATAGAGAGAGGGATGAAGGAAGGAGTGACATTCAAGAAATTACATGGATTAGCAAATGTCTCAGCAATAACTTTAATTTTAAGATGTCTTCACTTCTCATTAGAAGATACAGAACAATTGCTGCTTAGATCAAACTATCTAATATTGTTTCTAGAAACATACACTGGCAGATTCTTACAGGCAGAGACTGAAGACAGAAGTCAATTTACCAAGGAAATCAAAGTTGAAAGCAAATTATTATAGTTATTCTATTAACTGATAAGGTATGCTTCCAACTAATATTAGAAAAAAATTTAAAGAGATAACATCTAATAATAAAAAATCTACCAATAAGATATAAACATTTGTGATTATAAGTGCATCAAATGTTGGCGCTCCAAATTAAAAATATTAATTAACAATAAAAAAATAGATGGACATAATAAGAGTGAGTGCCTTCAAAATCCTTCTCTCATAAATCGAGTAACAACAAGACTTCAGAGTTCATCTATACCAGAGGAACAATAGAAGCATCAAATAATATTACATTCAATTAATATATTAATTATTACATATATTATTAATATTCAATTCAAAATTTATTGAATTTACAATCTTCTCAGTTGTAATGGAACTGTCTTTAAAATAGATCACAATTTAGGCTATAAAGCAGTCTCAACAAATAAAATGAATTGAAGTATGTATTATATTAATGAACTAGAAATCAGTACCGAGAAAGAACAGAAAACTATAACTATATAAAAAAATATAAAGAATACTCTTATGTACAATCAGTGCTGTACTCAACAAATTAAAAAGAAAATTAAAATATTCCTAGGATCAAATGAACTCAAAGGCCTGGAGAAGACTCATCTGATTTAAAAAAAATTAAACAAAAAATGAACAAAAAACCCAACAACAACAACAAAAGCCCTCTTGACTCTCAAGCCTGGTAACATGAACTAGGTTCCAGGAACCAATAGTAAAAGGAGATAATCATCCCCTCAAAGTAATCCTCTTCACAATACTCAAGAGTAATGTACCATCATGTGCACGCGCACACACACACACACACACACAAAATAACACACACACTCACACACATTCACACACACACACTCACACACATTCACACACACACACACACACACACTCACACACATTCACACAGACACTCACATACACATTCACACACACACATACACACACTCACACACATTCACACAGACACTCACATACACATTCAAACACACACACACATACACAATAACATGCACACTCACACACATTCACACAGACACTCACATACACATTCACACACACACACACACACACACACACACACTAAAAATAATAACAATAATAACATTAAGAACGGAAATAAAGGTAAAAACTTACCAGATGGTTTGGACACAGCAAAGTCAATTCTAAAATGAACGTTCAAAGCTAGAAGTGTTTCTTTCATCAAAAGATTCAAAGAAATATTAATTAAATAACTTACTAATATGCTCCAAGTCTTAGAAAATATATAAATCCAAATGTCATAAATGGAGAAAACGTAATAAAAAACAGAACAGATTAGTGAAATAGAGACTAAAGGAATACTACAAAGAACCAATAAAATAAAAGTTGATTCTTTGAAAAAATAAACAAGATCAACAAACCCTTAGTCAAACTAACCAAAAGACAGGGAGATAAGACTCAAGCTAACAGGATTAAAGATGAAAAGGGCACAATGCAAAAGACACTAATGAAATCCAGAAGATCACTAGGAAATTCTTTGAAAACTTATATTCCCTAAAAGCTGGAAAACTACATGAAATGGAAAAATTCCTACATACATATGACTTACCAAATTAAATCAGGAATTATAAACAACAATTTAGAATGATCCATAGAAAGCAATGAGATTGAAAGTCTCCCAACAAAGAAAGCTCAGGACAGGAGGATTTGCTGGTAAATTCTACCACACTTTCAATGAAGAATTGACACAAATTATCCTCAAATTATTACCAAAAATGCAAGGAAGGGACACCACCAAGATAATTCTGTAAAGTCATATTAAATACTAAGTAAGGAAAAAAATAAACTAATTTCTCTAGTGAACAAATGAGTGAAAACTCTCAACAAAATATTGCCAAACCAGGTTCATGAACACATGAAGAAGAGCATACAACATGACCAAGTCAACGTCATCCCAGTTACGCAAGGATGGCTTAACATATACAAACTGAGTTCATGAACACGTGAAGAAGATCATACACATGATCCAGTTAGCATCATTCCAGTGACACAAGGATGGTTTAACATATGTAAATTAATAAGTGTAATGCAACATATAATATGACGTAGAGAGTGAGAAAACCTGCATGATAGATTTCAGTATCCAAACTCTGATGAAATTAGGAGAAAAGAAACATACAATATAAACAATGAACATGATGCAACATTATACTAGAAAGGAAAGAATTTAAAGCATTTCCTTTAAAAGAAGGAGAAAGATATGGGTATTCATTCTCTCTAATCATTCAATATAGAGTTTGAAATCTTAGCTATAGCAATAAGACAGGAAAAATGAAATAGGGCCACAAATAATAAAGGAAGACACCAAATTATTCCTATTTAAAGATGACACAATCCTAAATATTTCACCAAAGAACTGTTATGTGTGATAAAAAGTTTCAACAAAGTAACATGCTACAAAATAAATACACAAAGATTGTAGGTTTCCTATATGGCAATAATGAGCTTGCCAAAAAAATTAACAAAAATGCAATTTATGATGCCTTCAAACAACTCATAGAAATAAGTCAGGCTGAGGATTTGAAGTCATTTGAAGTGAACCCTGTAGAACAGTGAAGATTGAAATAGAAGAAAACATTAAAACAGACAGTCCTTCCATGCACCCATATTGGTAGAATTAGTAAACTAGCTATGATATTGAAAGTGAACAACAGCTTCAAGGTAATATTCATAAAATTCTAACAATATTCATTGCAAAATAGAAAGAAAACAAAATTATCCAGAGTCAGCATAATCCTAAGCAAACAAATACAAACAAACAAATATTTGAAAAGTATCAGAACACCTAAGTTCTAAGTACTCTACAGAGCCATAGTAACAAAACCAGAACTTTACTGGCTTGAAACCAAACACATAGACCAGTGCCCTACAATAGAAAAAGGAGACTAAGCCTACACAGACTCAATACAGATATTAAAAGGTCAAAACCAAATATAAAAAAAATACCCAGTCCAAACAAACAAACAAACAAAAAACCCACAAAAACAAAAACAAACAAATAAAATAGACCAGGCTATTCAGCAAATGAAGCTGTGAAAAGCAGGTTAACATATATAGAAGATAGAACTAGATCCATATCACTTAGCTTAATAAAAATCAATTCAAAATGAATCTAAGTGATATATTAGGACTAAATTTGAAAAGCTACAAGGGGGAAAACAGTTCAATATATAGGGATAGTCAAGGATTTCCCCCAAATCAAGTCACCCAATAGATCAATTGAATAGTGTTCCCAAAGGAAGGAATAGAAATGGTCAGCAAATGTTAGAAAGACATTTAACAGTCTCATACTTCAAGGAAATTAAAGTTAAAACTAAATTGAGATTCAATCTCACTCCAATAATGATGGCTGTCTTCAAGGAAGCAAAGACGTGCTTGCAAAATGTAGGAAAGAAAAATTCTGTGCACTCTTGCCAGAAAATCATATACAGCCCCTATGAAGATCAATATGTGGCTCATAAGTAGGACCTGTATATACCAGAACTGGATATACAACTGAAGCATTCTAAGTCAACATACCAAGCGCTGTTAGAGTGTATATATGTATACTGTACACATTATATATGCATGTATATATATATAACATGTAATATATGTTTGGTTCGATTTTACATAAACACACACACACAGAGGTACATGTATACACATGATGAAAACATAGGTGATACTATATTACCAGAGGAAGGGAAACAGTAAGGAGAATGGAAAAATGATAGGGGATGGTAATGGGATTAAATATTAATAAGATACAATGATACATGTATATAAAATCCATGGAACATGTTTCCTTAACAATTAAATAATTAATTACCTTATATCTTTTTCCTTATATACCATTTTTTCTTTTTAAAAATTTGTTAATATAAAATACTTTTGCAGTCTAAAATAGTTCCTGGCTTATAAAGACCTTCAAGAAATAGTTATAAAGTGATAAATGCTATAAGCTATGAAAATTGTGGCTTTTCACCTTTTCTATCCTGAAATACAATAAAGTATTCCATATTTTAAATAAAGAATTATATGAGTGATCCTATTTATATGTGGACTAGGCTCTCTTACTCTAGCTATCCCTGGTTTATGGAGGAAGGAGTTGGTTGCGGCTCATAGTTTGGGGTAGATAAGAATCTGTCATAGTGGAGAGGCATGGTGACAAGAAGCAGGCATGATGGCAAAAGCAAGAAGACAAAATATGTCACCTTCAAGTAGAAGCATGAGACAGAGGGTAAACTCAACGTGGTACCCAGCTGTGAACCTCTCAAAGCCTCATTCCCAGTGTCATACTTCCTCCACAAAGCTCACCATCTCCCCAAAACATTTCCTCCAACTTGGGAGGAACTGATAGGGGACATTTTTGCTCAAACCACCACATTCCACTTCTTGGTCCCAAAGAACCATGGCTATATCATAATGCAAAAATATGTTTCATCAAACTTTAAAATTCCCCATAGCCTTTAACAATCTCACCTCTGAAAGTCCAAAGTCTCTTCTGAAAAACTCAAGGCAACCACTTAACTGGGATCCTCCAACCAAATCAAAATGCAGATTACATACTTCCACCATACAATGCTCAGAATGCATGCCTCCTCAAACTGGAGGAATGGATGCACAGTGAAGAGATGGACAAGGCAGGAAATAGGCAGAGTAAATACAAATTCTGTACTTCCATGTCTGAGGTCTAGAGGTCTCCGCAGCCACAAGCTTTGCTGCTCACCACTAACTTCCCCTCCTGACCTCTCCTTGACAGACAACCAGAGCTCTGGTATTCCCAGCATCTTCTGCTTCACTTTCACAGTTTCACACAATGGCCTTGCAGGGCTATTGAGACCTTCACACAAGGATTCCCCTGTCACACGTTCTCTGACCTGAGAAACTCTCTGAAACTCTGAAGGAAGAGGCCACAGGTCCCTCACACTTGAATTTTTCCTATCTTTGAAGCTAGTGCCAACTATCACACTGCTGAGTCCTTTGCCATGGGATGACCCTGTCTCTTCTGGTTCTGTAACTTTAAGCTTCCTAGTGCTCTTTTCTTTTCTAAAGTGCATTTTGTATTTCTTTATGCCTCACTCACATTGTGTGATTAGTAATAAACACACCATGAATTTAGCACTATACTGTCTTGAAATTTCTTCTACCAAAAAAAGTAGTCCATTATTTTTCAGTTTAGTTTTGACCAGTTCTCAGGACAAGGACAGAAGCCAAACAGCCTTTTTTTTTTTTTTTTTTTTTTTTTTTTAACCACCAGAACATTTTCTTTCACAGTAGTCATTAAATTATTAAATTCTCTACTTCTCTCTGAAACAACATGAGCTATTGCATTGCTCAGAACTACAACTTTTCAGACTTCTAATAGAATAGCCCACAAAGTTCTGCTTACAACATACAGATGTGTATGCAGTCCATGGCTCAGGTCTTCTGCATTCTATCTTGGTTGGTTTTTTCATAGCAACATTCAAAATCTGATACTAACTTCTGTGTTAGTTAATTTTATGTTGCTGGGATAAAATACAATGAAAAATGCAACTTGTGGGTAGAAAACTTTGTTGTGGCCTGTCTAGGATGAGATTTCATCAGGGAAGCAAGTTGCAAGAATAGCAGCAGGGTCAGGAAGCTAAGAGATTGCATCTCTAACCACATCACAGAACAAACAGAATGAACCAGAGATAGGCAAGACTATGAATTCGCAAAGCCTGCCACCACTGACACGTTTCCTCCAGCAAAGCTCATTACCTCCCTAAACAGCACCAACTAGGGACAACATGTACAAATCCCTGAGTCTATAGAGAACACTTGCATTCAAATCACCACCATGACAATGGAATTTTCACTTCATACTTTCTGTGTTGTTTCTTTGTGTGTTTTGACAGAGGGTCCTATCTAGCCCAGATTAGATTTGAAGTAATCATATAGCAAAGGGTAGCCTTGAACTTCTGAAGTAACCCCCTCTACCACCCAGGTACTGGGATTATAAATGTGTACCATATTACCCAGCTAGATTACACTTTTTAAATGGATGAATAAGAAAACTTGAAGCTGTAAATTTAAATTACTACAACTAGAAGCCATCCTATTTGTTTGTTTTTGTGATTTTTTTATTTTTAAATAATGAAAAATTAGTCTATAAGATGGAACCATTTGACTTCTGTTATCCACCACTTATTATGTTAATGTGTAATCATGTTTTAAAATTTAAACATGCACTTTAACATTTAAGATATCTTACTTGCGTATTTTAACTTTATGGGCTAATATCCACTTATCAATGAGTGCCTATCATGTGTGTTGTTTTGTGATTGGGTTATGTCACTCAGGATGATATCCTCCAGATCCTTCCATTTGCCTAAGAATTTCATAAATTCATTGTTTTTAATAGCTGACTAGTATTCCATTGTGTATTAGCAAAACACACGAAACTCCAGAAGTAGGAAGACCAAAGTGTGGATACGTCAATCCTTTTTAGAAGGGGAACAAAATACCCATGGAAGGAGTTACAGAGATAAAGTTCAGAGCTGAAACTGGAGGAAGGACCATCCAGAGACTGCCCCACCCAGGGATCCATCCCATAAACAACCACCAAACCCAGACACTATTGCATATGCCAACAGGATTTTGCTGACAGGATCCTGATATAGCTGTCTCCTGTGAGGCTATGCCAGTGCCTGGCAAATGCAGAGATGGATGCTCACTGTCATCTATTGGATGGAACACAGGGTCCCCCAATGAAGGAGCTAGAGAAAGTACCCAAGAAGCTGAAGGGGTCTGCAGTCCTATAGGAGGAACAACAATATAAACTAACCAGTACCCGCTCCCCCCCCACCCCCAGAGCTCCCTGGGACTAAACCACCAATCAAAGAAAACACATGGTGGGACTCCTTTCTTAGTTGCATATGTAGCAGAGGATGGCCTAGTCAGCCATCAATGAGAGGAGAGGCCCTTGGTCTTGCTAAGATTCTATGCTCCAGTATAGGGGAATGCCAGGGCCAGGAAGCAGGAGTGGGTGGGTTGGGAAGGAGGGAGAGGAGGGAATGTATAGGGGATTTTTGGAGAGAAAACTAGGAAAGGGGATAGCATTTGAAAGGTAAATGAAGAAAATATCTAATAAAAAACATATCTTAATTGTTAAGTGGAGGAGGATATGAGTTTTTGTAATGAGTTAGTGTAAAAGTAACTTTTATCCACCAGATATAATTGTCACCTCAGAGCCTTATTACTGAATAAGCTCACCCTTTCTAGTTCTTTCTGAACTCTGGATGGCTCATTCAACTCGGTTGGTCTTGCTAAAAGCTCTGCTCTAAGCTGACTCCTTCAAACTAGCTTCTCTCAGCTACTCACTAAATTGCTCTACTTGAAAAAAAAAAAACTGCCTCTGAACTCCATGAACTGAACTTCACTGATTGCACAACCTAAAAAGAAGAAAATGGCACGGCACAAACTCAACTGAAACCGAACGCATCCAACTGAACTACAGCTAACTGCATGCACAGCATGGAACACAACTGAACTCCATTGGATAGTCTGACCTCAACTGTACGGCACTCACAGAACTGTCCTCCATTTCTGACTTACTCCACACCACTCTTAAGCAGCTTCTCTTTCTCATGAGAGTTGGGCATATCCTACCTCTGACTCATTTTGTCAAATCTTTCTCTGATTCATCACTTTGCCCCTCCGAGATCACTTTCAAACAAGTCTGCTTCCTTCTACAAATTAACTTGTTTGGATTAAAGTTGTGTCTGTATTCCAGCAAGAGGGATTAAAGTTGTATCATTCCAGCTGGATCACACAGACCTAGAAGGTCTTTGAATGTGATCCCTTGCCAAAGCAGCCATGTTGCTGGATTAAAGTTTCTCTAAATTAGGTTCATGTAATAATCTGAGAAGAAAGCTGTGAACAGTTGTGGGTTTAAGTCCTGTCAATGTTTATCTTTATAACAAACCTAACAACACAAGTTAAAGGATACAATCTATGTGCCTTTCTTCTCACAAATTATTCTTGTTAATGTCTCTGGACACTTATTACCTCAGTTTAAATTATCTAGGTATGTTGGATAGTAGGTTGTTAGGATCATATAAAAAGTAACAGAGGGCATGTGTTCTTTTTCCTAGAACAATAGGAAAGAACTTGAAAAAACTGGGTGCTATAGGTTGAAGGTTATTAGATCTAGGCAAGAAACAGAGGAGAAAAAAATCATAGAAATTAACAAAACGTATTAAAATTTAACAAATTAATTCACTTCATGGAAGATTTTTTTAATGGATAGTAAAGTTTTAAAAAATAGAGTTACGATATTGGTCTTAAGATTTTGTTTTCCTTTAATGCTATGTATAAACTAATCAATATGATGATAGAAAAATCCAATTTTGCTTTATAATTCATAACTAAACCTCTTTGATAAAATCAGCAAATCTAAATTTGCTCCCAATAAATGAGAAACTTCTCTGATATATAAAATTTGAAAGATGAAATATTTGGATTTGCATGTGAGACTTACAAATTTCCATAAGAAAATCCTTAGTGGACCTTTGGTACTAAACAGTTGAAGAATTTGTGTATAGAGAACATCGTGCACTTTCAGCCCTAAAAAGACTATTGCACAGAATCACATGCATCCAGTATATTTTAGAATAATTCTTGTGTTTATTTTTTATGAAAACAAGTATATTCAGATAAACTGTTAATAATGAACAGAAAAAAATGTATATACTATTACATCTAACAAAGTGGAAGTAAGCAAAATCAAAATTTATGGATTTTTAACTTGAAGTGTTTAACTGCATTATTATACAATAACATATATGCATATGTATAAAATCAATCACCATAAATTGGAAACAAATATCATGTCAAGATAGACATTGAAAACAATTAAGCTATCTTTAAACTGATTAACTTCAAAGTAATAGTAATTACCCTGAATGACCTAAATTCAAGCCTTGCATTTCCAAAGCAGGTGACAAAAGTACAGCGTTATCAGATTATCTATGAGACAACTATGTGACTTCCTTCATTTGAAAGCTCACCAAGGGCACAGAAATTCAGATGTGTTACAAACAAATATTTCGTGCATAGCTGGTACACCTATAAGTCCTGGGGACTCCCTTCCAATGATCTGATAGTAACAGCCAGTATCTGACAAGTAACTAGATACTCAGTACAGTGAATGTGGTTCTCAAATGGAATGTGTTCCTCCACCCGCTCTACTGAATGAACTGTTAAAAGACCAAGAAGGCTGTCATAGAGATATCACAGGAAATAAAGAACTCCAAGCCAAGGGTGTGTCCAATAGGGTTGGCATGGAATGACAGACCGCCCTCCCCACATGGAAAATCTCGTTACCCATCTGAGATATCACATAGTGGTGGCAGCGCTCCAGAGACAGAATGAGCTCCACCTGTTTGCAATGTGTTTAGCTATTAATATTTATGTAGTAATTCAAGGGAGTAAAAAATGACAAAATGAACCAAGTCGTATCACTGTTGGTGCTTTCAACCAAGATTTCTCAAAAAACAAAAAAAGTAACAGCATGAATCTGTCTCACTGGAGAGAGAAATCCTGTGACATCCATAACATGCCAAAGATTATTGGAGAAGATAAGGCAGTAGCCATGGCCTTGGCATGCACAGAATGTGTGCTCTGCCATGACTTAATAAGAAAGTTCACTATCTGTAGCTGTGCTTTTCATATAAAAGCAATGTAAATCAGAAAAATATGTCCTCAAGTCCTGCTAACATTAGCAGGCCATGTAATTATAAAGAAACAAAAATGGCACAAATTTGTCTGAAAGAAAAGAAATTAAAAAAAAAGATATCTGTCTTTATCATTGTCATCAAGGGAATATTCTGTGTGTGTGTACAGAATTATTTTTTGTAGTCCTGTGACCATTTGCTTGACAGTAACCTCAAAAGGTGGGCACTGCTTGATTAGAAACCTTTTAAAAAATATCTATGTCCCTGTGATCCACTGATATAAGAATAATTTTCATGATTTTAATTTTTGCCTACATCATATCTTAAGGAAAGTAACTATTGAAATCTAGTGGTAAAATAATATATTCATATATTCATCAGGAAATTATCCCTTGAGGACTTACTGTGCTGTGTGTGACATTATCTCAGAACCTAGAAATGTTTCCAAGGAATCTGACCCCTAATTCTCATTGGCTCTGAGAAATAGGTTAGGTATTATGGAATGATTCTGGGCTTTAAGGTCAGGCTTAATCAATGCTAATCAAGGGTTTACTTCCAACTAGCTGGGTGACCACAACATTCACTGGATTGTTCTCTCCAATGCATACTATTTATTAAATGGGATAATGTCTTGCATAACTATTGAAAGAATTGGGTAATACGGTCTGTTTAAAGTGATATTCTGTTTCCCCTTCTACCATGTGCTGATTTAGTATCAGTTCTAAAGTTACTAATATAATTTTTTATAGCATGGTGATAGAACAAAGAACACCTAGTATTAATTTTATATTTTATTAATTTTACCACAGAAATGCTACAAGAGGCTAAAAACATGAACTGAAGCTACAAGGTAGCGTCTCACATATAGCAGAAATATTTGTGTTTGTGTGTATGTGTGCAAATGTGTATACATTCTCATCTGTACGTTAATTACAGTTGTATATACATATATAATATATATGTTATATGTGCATATATGTATGCAATATTAAATAAATTATGTATATAAATGCTATATACTCACACTTACATTTATATGTAACTTTTCTGATGAAAAGGCAAATATTGCCAGCATTGAATGTGTGATTCAAATGAAGATTCTACTGAAAATTTTAACTCAGTTCATTAGAAATTAGACAAAGCTTCTTTAAGCTAAGATCTTCCAAAGAACACAAGTAAAAATCCACTGTGTGTGATCCACGTGTGAACTATAAAATGAAATTGGGTTTTCCACTGAATGTCTTGCAAAGAAGCCTGAAGTTCCGGAATGCATCTTAGTGATGATTTATTCCAAAGGACTTTCTGGACATCTCCATGGCCATTAGAGCACAGAGGAACCAGGTTGAAGCGGAGTTGCTCTTCCCATAGAAGAGTTGAACATTAAAATCTTAGAATGGTTACATGTAGAAAATTCTATTTCCTCCCTCAATACCTCAGAGCCTGACAGCTATTGGGAAATGTCCTTAATCCTAACAGTATCAAGTTCTAATTTCTGGGTTCTTTAAAAATTACCTTGTAAGACAATGTCTTAGGAAATGTGACTGTCATGCTAAGTCCTAGAAAACCAGGGTGATGCCCAAATGCCATCAAGCTTGGCCATATAATCTATCAGCACAAAATCATCTAGTAGATATACAGAAGAAAATATGATATAAAGATGAAGTGAAGACATGACTCCAAACCAGGGGAATGGCTGAGGTTTCAGAAGTTAGGAGAAGCAAGCAGTGGAATCTTGCTGTGTAGGTTCTGAAAGGTCAGCCCAGGGAGCCTGATTTGCGATGCCTATCTACACAACTGCGAGGAAATATGTTTCTGAGGATTCGTTACTGAGTTCCCAAGTAATTCAACATCTACAACCCTGAATTCCATCTAATTACATTCTATTAAGCAGTGTTTTGCAAGCCATTATGTACAATTGAGAAGAGGTTTATGAGATGTGACCTTGAGCAAGACGCTAACCGGTTCTATGACCTATGCTGGACCATTCTTTAGCTACTGGAAGTGAACATTTCACACCTAGGTTTGTGCTGCTGGCTTGTCAAACATACTATGGTCCCCACAGCTACAACCACCATCCTCCTCAAAAGTCATGGTTATTAATTCTTCATCTTTTCTTTCTGGTGGTCATCGTGTCCTATAATCACTTCTCATCTCAAGATCTTCTTTCTTTTAGTCTTGTGAGTTTCTCTATTCTTACTGCTTATTCTTTTTCATATTAACCCACTTGGGTCATCTTTAGCTATCTCTACTTCCTTACCCACTGTCACAGAGCCTTTCTACTCAGTGCCTCCCCACCAGGAACTCTGATTTTTCTCTTCTGGTTTGTATCTGATATACATCTCAACTCTCTATGATTCCTCAAAAACGAAAATATCAGGTTTTAATATTTTAATATTTAAGAATTTTTCATCACACACTGGTGAAGTAACTGTGGGTAAAGACGTTTGGGGCAAGCTGATGATCTGTGTTCGATTTCAGAACCCGTATAGTAAAAGGGGAGAAACAAATCCCACAGGCAGTCATTTAACTTCCAAATACATGTCCCACCCCATCCCCATACACATATACCACAAACAAATATAACATTTGAAAAGATAATGAAAGAAGCACTTTTCAAACATAACCTAGAAACTCACAAGCTCAACAAAGACAGAAATTGTACCTATTTTATTTTCTCCATGCCTCACAGTACATGTGCCTGGATCTTAGTGAGTGTTAAATACATACTTATTGATAAATAGATGGCTGAAGAACTATACAAATCAAGAACTATACAGAGCCTTCCCCTGTGACTGAACTCTCCACTAACAAGTTTATTTTCTTTCCAAAATAAGACTTAACTATTTTTGAGTTGTCATGATTTCATCTTAACCATGAGTCTAAACAATGCTTCATTGCTGCAGTAAAGGTCTGATTTCTCGGGTCTAAATAGGCCACCCATCATCAACTTTAGTTCAGACTGAGTATGTGTACCTGGAAATACCCGGAAAGCCACAGCCAGTACAGCCCCACCCATCAGTGAAGGGTCAATCAGGACTTCACACAAAATCCTATGCATAAAATGTAACAAATATCTACAATGTATCCCTCCTGTTTCTGAGAACCTGTCTGAGGTGGTCTTGGCCCCGTGTTTTATCTCCAGTTTCTTGGAGAAGCATCAGCACTACCTTTGGGATCTCTGATGACATCAGTGAACCCTGAATTTCATATTAGCTCATTGTTGGAGTTAACGCCAATTTGATAATGATCTCTTTTTTTCTCTCTCTTTCTCATCAATTGCCAAAACTTTCCGACCCTCTGGAATTAGTGACCATAACTCACTTATGTAGAAAGACTGCATGCGAGAACCAGCTGCTGGAGCAGGAAGGAAAATGATTTGCTTTCTCAAGTTGGCTTTGAAAAGTGTGTGAGTTGCCAGAAGGCCTCTGGGTATGTGTATAAAACATCGAAAACAGATATAACAATACTCAAAAAAGGAGATAAATCCTCGGAACGGGCTCCCCAGGAAGCAGCTGAGCGATTTCCAGCACTGGGATTGAACAGGCCACAGAGAGCCCTTGAAACAGGAGGAAGACGGCAATTGTGCACTGGAACAATTTCATGAATTAAGTTTGGTTGTTTAATCAATGCCACTAGACTTTCGGCTACTTTTCCACTTTTAACGTGGCTCTTGTTTTTTTGAAATACCTCTCGGAAATACTATTATTTATTTTTACGAATCTACAAAAATGTACAAATATTACTTCTTTGAAAAATTGAAGATGCTTAATGATTTAACTGCATTCTCTGAAAATCAATCTTTAACTTAACTAGCTTCATTATACAAATACATTCTTATTTACTGACTTGCTCATAGGAGAATCTAGAATTTTTATTTAACTTTGTGATTAATAAGCATAAACAATGATTCTATGATGACTTTTTTTTCACCTGTATGTAATCAAGTCGTCTAGTTACCGGTAACTGCAAATGTAACATATTTCAATGGTCTCTTTGGGACTTTTAATCTGTTTGCTTTTATAAAGAAGATGGTTTTATTTTTACATTAAGGAAACATTAGCATCATTAAATGGGCTCCCATTTTATGATTACTGCAAATGTCACATTGATCCAGAAAGATAAGAAAATGTGCTCATCTTTGGAACAGATATCCAAGGCATGAGCAGGCAACCCACACTATTTGCATTAAAAAAAAAAAAAACAAATTGTATAAATGCAGGAGATTGACGTGCCATCTGCTCGCGTCCTTCACGTTTCTGGCTCTTCTGTGTTGAGATATTTTTATGGAATAGTTACGTTTATTATTTTGAAAATGAGCCACAGGTTTAAAAAGTTTACGGTCGGTAATATAACAAAGCTACTGATTTACTGTGTCACAGGTATTAAAACTTGTGTTAAGTTGCATCTTATTGCTATTGAACGTATCTAGTTCTTACATAGTCAGATGTGCAGACAAAAATAAAATCCATATAAAACTATAAAGGATGTTTAGGACCACATTTAAGATCCTTCTGTAAGATGCTTTTTGTAAGAGAGAAGAAAACAAAATGCCCTTAAAAGCTGATGACTTAAAAAGCCATTGGCAATTGATACCAAGATACTGGGTAACTCATAAGGACAATGAAGGCATCAAGTGTTGTAAATAGACATGCTCTAAGGGGAAGTACACAGAGGCATAGTGTGTCACCTAAGGATAGGACTGTTTTCTTTCAGTTTGCCATGTGCACACCTAGGAGCTTATCAACTTCAATTTTATTTTATTTTATTTTATTTTATTTTATTTTATTTTATTTTATTTTATTGTATCTGCTTTTACTACAAAAACCAATGTGTATCTCTCTCTCTCTCTCTCTCTCTCTCTCTCTCTCTCTCTCTCTCTGTGTGTGTGTGTGTGTGTGTGTGTGTGTTGGTATGTGTAAATTGTATGTATGTGTGTGTGCCTGTGTGTGTGTATGTGTGTTAAAAACAAAACAAAATCAAACCTTAGAACTAGCATTGCCTCTTTCTGAAGTTTAGTTGTCTAGCACGAGTTTGTTGCACTTTTTGATTACTGGATAAGGGAGGGAGAGAACAAAGCAACAACCACAAAGACAACAAAACTTACCCTGTGAAACGAAATGTCCCTACAGCAACCAACCCCTTGGTGGCAACTGTCTTAAAACCAAAGGATATAGGTCAAGGTCTTTTTCCAATTTACATAGGCTTCAATATGTGTGTGTGTGTGTATGTGTGTGTCTCTGACTCAAATGAATATTCATATATCCATAAAAACTACATGTTGTGTGGTTCATACAGGTAAGTGTCTTTTTATTCACATTGGTGTGCGTGACTTACTAAAACTGTCTTCTTATAATATAAATGTAAGAATGATTTTTTAAGAAGTTCCCCTGAATTCTGACTAATTTTGAAGTAATTTAGATAGAAATACCAAAGGCTTAACATAACAGTGTATGATATACTTTTTCATATTTTCTGCAGGGTACTAGATTATTTTTTTAATTCCAACCTCATGGAGTTTGATGAAGTTGGAAATGATATAGGTTGATATCTATAATACTGATTCTTACTTGTTTCCTTCTCAGATAACCTGTTGGGAAACGCACAGTGGAATTCTGGGCCAGACCATCACAAATAACCTCTCATGTGATTTTTATTATATATATATGTATATTTTATCCTTAAATAAAATATTTCATATTTTGAGGTGTGTGTGTATGTGTTATATGAGTGTGTGTGAGAGAGTGATATGTGAGTGTGCATGCGTATGTGTGTGTGTGTTTGTGAGAGAGATATGTGAACAGAACTTGACACTGTCTTCAGAGAAACTCGTGCGGTGCTCTGCGGCATGCGGACTGAGGGAAAGTAATATAGTCTCTCCTTTACCTTGGATTTGAAGAAGCAACGACAGTTCCTAAGTGAAGGGAAAAAGACCCAAGAAAGCAGGTGGAAAGAGTGTGGAAAAATACTCAGAATCCTGGTAAAGAAAGATTCCCTGGAAAAAAAAGAAAGGCCTGTGAACTGGAGAGAGACATTGTGGAATACTTTGGAATTTTTATGCTAGCAAAAGCATAGCTTTCTCCGTAGTAAAATTGGAAAACAATTACAAAAGGCCGACACACACTGGAGAAGGAAGAGGAAACGAATCACCTGGATTTGTTTAATGTTAAAGTTAGCCATTCTTTGAATCCCCGTTTTCCTCAACTGCAACATTCTCTTAGAATTGTTTTTCATTTAACCCTAGACAATAAATTGGTCTGCGCAACGACTTCCAGACTCCAAGGGTAAATCTGGAGATCAAGTTGGAAACGTGATATGGAAAACATTAGTAAAATAGACCTTCGCTCATTACAGAACATAAGTGACCTTCATGTTGTATATAGAAGAATAAAATGCTGTAATATAATCTTCCATAGCATTTTTATACAGGTCAGGGAAAATTCCTCAAATCCATATTTATTCGTGGAAAGAAGTAGTGTGCATCTTCAAAAAAAAGCAATGCTTAACGCTATTTTGCCAACTCGAACACTGGGAATGCGGACAATAAGGATACATGTATGTTCATGTATTTTTTTTTAACTTTAGAATCTAAAGGAAGATATTTTGTTTTGTTGCTTTTAGTTAATGATAAAGGCTGGAAGTGATGGCTTGGGCTCATTCTTCCTTTTCCACTTGCACAATTCCAAAACAAAATTTCACTTTGCTTTTTTTTTTTTTCTTTCTTTCTGAAATTTTGTTTATAAAATAATTCTGAATACATTCATCTCCATGCATCACAGACTCTTTCATATTCGCACTAGAAGGCACATTCAGGGACAGAAGGCAGGCCCTGACACCATGTCTGTGTACATGGGACCGCACAGTATCTTCTCATTTAAGCAGTTTCCGAATGAGCTATGCACTGTTAGCTTGTGTCAGACTCACTAATGTCTCAGTTTATTGAACTCCAGGCTAGTCTCTTTACTTCTCTCATTTCAGGGGCATTTGGCTCTGTTCTGTCATGTTCTATTTAAAAGTACTAGCATACAGCTGCAAACAATAACCAGTATCTAGTACACTGCACAGTAACTGTTTTATCTTACTTAATTCACTGTTCTGTGCTTGGTACATCATCTCTTAAATCACGTATGTACCGTGCTTTGAAAGCATGATTGATTAGCAGTTTCCTGTCCTTAACGAGCTAAGCAGGAGTTTGAGTGGTGATTGCATTTTCTTTAGTGCAGTTGTTTTCTTCTTTTATAAAAATATGATTTTCAAGATATGATTTAGTGGGGGGATTTAGGAACTATTATTATTCTGCACTGGAAGGACCTAACATCAATGGAGTCAGAGACTGCATTGGGAATCACACAGGTACTTTGATACACAAGGCCATTGAAAATGGGGGCGGGGGGATAAAAACAAAACAAAAAAACAGTTAAAGCCTGGTGAAATAATTTTTCTGAATTCCTCTATGCAAGAAAGTAGCCTCAAGTCCTATAGAGAATAGTTCATTAAAATCACGTTTTTCAATTTCTCCCTAAGATGGCTGGCCACTCAGGGAGCTATTTCATAGCAGGAGAGTTCTTAGAGTTGTGTGGGTCTTAATGGGTTATTTTGATTTTGTTTTTTTGGGGGGGTTGTTTGTTTGTTTTTATTTTTTGTTTGGTTGGGTTTTTCTGTTTTGTTTTGTTTTCTGTTTTGTTTTCTGTTTTTTGTTTTGTTTTTTCAAACAGGCTCCGGTGGCAGGGACTACCTTTCTGTTTCTTCTTGCCTTCCTGTGTATAGGTTAAAGTTTGAAGAGATAATGCCAAGGTCTGTTTTTCATTTAAAAAAAAAAGTAAATCCCAAGAAAAGCTACTTTATTACTTTATTTTAATCCACATATAGACCATAATTCTTGCTTTAGAAAGTAAACATTTAAGCATGACATTGTTGTAGTGTATAAAGCTTAGATATAAAAGTTATTTTTAAGTTTATTAATTATTCATAATAGTTAATGCTCGTGTATTTGATTCTCAAGAGAAAGAAAGTAAAAGGAAGCAAATGAATTGATACCCTGAACAAATAAATAAACAGAAACAGTAAAATAACAAAATCTTGGTGAATCTTTTAAACCTTAAGTATAGATTTATATTTTATATTTTAACTATGAAGCTTCAGTAAGATTGTTGTGTTGTGAGGCAGTATGATAAGCTATTTCTGTTTATCATTCACCTGAGTTAACTCACATGACCTGAGGTCATGTCTCTAAGACCATTACGACATGAAGTCCTTGAAAAACGTGTACTCAGAAATCAAATGACAGGCCAGAGTCTTGTAGCTTGGGGAGAGAATGATATCACATCCTCTAACAGCAAGCAGCTGGCTTCACACACAGCATGCAACACTTCTGACACAACTTTTGCATACTCTCATTCATACAATCATAACTTTCCAAAGACTACGGAAAAATAATTCATTTTAATTGACAACAACAACAACAACAACAACAACAAAAACCCCAAAGACTTCAAAAAATTCAGTTTCGTCAAAATTCTGTGTCAGGATGGTGGGGTAGAAGTCTGCACACTGCCTGTTTCAGGGAAAGAACCATTAGGAACTCCCTTAACTTAAAATATCAGCATTATTAACCATACAACTACTAAAGGTTATAGCCTCTGTTTCCAACTCGTTATAAACTACCAGAATCCTTTTGTCACTGTTGCTACCTGTTTACCCTTTTCACATGCTTTTGAAGTATATCAAATTTAATCAAAATTAAGCTTTAAGATGGGTTTGGTTTTGTATATGTGAATATCAGAAAAAGAGATAGATAGAATGAAGAAACATAGCAAAGATTTTCCCAACTAAATATATTTGTACATATAAATAAATAGACATGAGTGGCACTCCCTGCATAAATGATGTTGCATTTAAAAACAAAACTAGAATTTTAAAAGCTAATAGTTTATAGTAACTGTGTTTAATAATCCACTAGTAAAAGAAGAAAATAAGTTGTCTCTGTGGAATATGCAAACTGCCAGCAAATTATTTTCTAAATATCCTTAACTGAGATCTTTTAAAATAAAATTTCCAACTAAGTTCAAAAACTGTGCACATCGGAGTAAAGCTTACGATAACTTTCCTTGAGTTTGTGAAAAACAACAATTTTGGTTTCCGAAGGCCACCCATCCTTTTGCTCACAGCCCCCTCATATTGTAAATGAAATATTCACATCCGGATGTGCCCGCCGTTCCACCGTTGGCCTATTCTGCCACTGCTGCTCACACAAACCCCACAGTTGTGTTCCCAAGTCCTTTCCATGCACTTCTGCTCTGTGTGCATGGAGGGGGGGTGTCTCCTCCACTTACTCATTAAGCAAGGAAGTGAAACTCTGAGTTCTATAGAATATAAAATTAGACATTGTCCCTGCCCAGTGGGCTCACAGTATCTCCAAATTTGCTGTAAAATATGTCTACATATTGCATAACAGATGCACTCCAAGTGCTAAATGTCTGGAGATAAATCTATTATTGACTTCATCCTCTCAACCTTTCCAATTCCCTTTATCATTTGTCAGCATATATGATTTGTATATGCCGAGGCAGATTGGGAATTGTAGACCAGCTCTTTGGTTATGTTTTAAAGAGGCACCACATTTCAAATTGGCTATGACAGACTTTGGTCCTGCACATCAAACACATTAATAACCCCCTTTCCCCTGGCCATGGCTGCTTATCGCTCTGCACTGAAGCAATAAGCAGGCCTGCAAATATATTCTATCGCATTAGAACTACTTCTGCCTTCGTAAATAAAACTCTGTCCTCTTAAAAACATTCTCTGGTTTGCCTTTAAGAATAGTTCTCCCTTTCTTGTGGGGAAGAGGACAGCTCTTGAGGGACACATAGGTAAGACTAGAAAAGAAAGTTTCATCATAACTATGTGTGTTGTAGTGTGTTTGCTTTTCAAAAGCTTGCATGTGTGTGAATGTACCTTTGCAAGGGAAGGTTTATATTTCAATACACATATGATATATGCAATTTTTGAATTTAAATATATGATAACATTGCTTTCCTAGTAGTTTATTGCTATCACCTGTGCATTTATGGGAGGGCTAATGCCTTCCAGAGATGTAGGCGAATATCTGAATCTATGAGGAAGTACCTTTTTAGTACAATTAATGATAAAATCCCATAATTTGCTCTCCTGCTAATTTAAAGTCTATGAATAAAATAGGCAACATTCCTTCAGAGTGTACAGTTAAACATGCGAGTTTTTAGCCTATATAAATGTAACATTGGTCATATTTTTGAAAATAATGATTTTACTTTTAGTCTTAAAAATAAAGCAAGAAAACATAAAATTGAAGTGCCCCTTTCTTCTTTTTGTATTTTGTTTGCGTCTGAATTGTTTCTTCATTTCAAATGACTCTTTAAAACACATTTGGCAGTCAGTTCCCCTCGTCATTCAAAGAGTTTGTGACAAGGGAGAAGCTGGCTAGATACCATCGGTCCTTTTAAAATGTATTAGTCTTTAACCGCCTGTCTTCTCCTCTAAATTTTAAGGATATATATTTGCTTAATGAATTTATTATGAACCTACTACTGCATACTTTAACATATCTCAAGGTTTAATAAGACCTTGTCGCCATGATGGGAATTAGCTTATTTGCTCAAGCTTTGCCACTTTTACCCCAGTGGACTTACATGGACAAATGCAACTCACTATGAAGAATGAGTCATATGTATATATATATATATATATAATTTTGGTTGTAAGCCTAGCATTTAATGCCTGAGACATCTCTACAGCCTAAAGAATTAGTCTTTTCTACAGTGGACTTTGTCACTAAACTCATGGCAAAGTTGTCTTTTGCTTTATATGTAAGTCCCCGGGAAGAAGGAAGCAGACTTTGATGTTGTTTTACTCTTGTGATACACTTTATGTTCCTAGACTTTCCATCTCAGCAGTATGGCTTGGCCACTGAGACACCAGCACTTGGTGATCTATTTCCTAAGTCTTTCCTCTGCTAATAGCTGTTCACCAGAGTACAGGTTGCATTTGCAAACTTAGCTTTTTGAACTGACAGGATATTCTTTTAAAGCCATAAGACCATATTATATGAGGGTGATTTCTAGCTTCTGCAGACATGAGGAATCTTGGTGAGCTCTGATTTACCGTGATTTCACTTTAACCACACAGAGCATCTATAGAAATAAAACCTTTGTGGTAACTTTGTTTCCTTCCACTTCACTTGGAACCCTCATCTCAAAACTGCTGTGGAAAGGGCAAGGTTCTCTCCCTCGTTCAGAAATGTTGACACTGTCTCGAGGGCAGTGGGTGGAAGAAGAAGTATAATGGGAGGTGACAACCAGAGACCCATGTAGCAGTTCTTGGCTCATAGAGATGGAGTAATGCTCATGGACTGGGAGGAGACTAAAAAGCAGTGGGAACGTCAACAGCGTGGCAACACTGTAGTGAGAGAACAGATCACAATGTACAAGTGTGGGATACTAAAGACACATAAAAGTTTGAGATTTAGAATGAATAGAGCACTTAGTAATTGAGTGGTTGCACTATGAAAAATAAAGAAATTACTCTGTAGCAATCAGAGTCCATTCATTCAAAAAATGTCTGAAAAGTTGCTGTATATTGGACATTAGACATGTTCTAAGGGTGAAATGATAATTGGCAAGTCATATGCACTCCCTTGTGTAACTTTAGACCTAAAAGATGAACACCGATAAGGTAGTAACTTCATTGTCTGTAATGAACCAGTGCTAGGCAGCCAATGTATTATTGATAGTGAAAGATGGATTAATGAATTTGAAGTTTACAGTGTCATGTCTATCAAACCATCATGTCACATGCCTTGACTATAGTCAACCTATTTACCAATTATTTACCTTAGAATAAAATATACATTCCCAAGTACAACAGTAAGATGGCAAGGTGATAGGAGGGCAGATCAGAAGGAAATGGCTTTGTCTATGGACCCTGAAGGAGTTTCAGTGAAACTCGAAGAATAAACAGACGATACAAACTGTCCCTGTCAACATTAAAGGGCCCAGGCATTAAAACCAACATAGGTTTTGGGGTTGGGATTATGGACTTCCTAAAAGAAAATTAATTGTTTTCTGTATCTGAAATGACTGTTAATTCACCACTGCATATGCTATTCGTATCTCACAATATAACACTCGCAGGCAGTAGTTTTACTATGTATCTATAAACTTCAGTTTTCAGTTTAAAATCTCAGATGTTTCCATTTGCATTTAGCTAAAAATTGGCAAGAAGATTGTCATCTCTGATCCAACTTTTTTAATGGAAAACTAATTTTGATTTATGGGGTGGCAAAAATATAAACATTTTAGATAAATCTTTTGCCAATTTCTAGATTAAAAAAACAGTTTTAACTGTTAACTTTGGCCTTTTGAAGGATTATTTTTAACTGAACATGTCAATGTTTTTACCCTACACTGCTTTTTCTTTGTCAGTTCACACAGTAGTACCTTGCTCTGTTTCACAGTCCATGACTCGCTTCTGAGACCCATTCCCAGCAGCAATGTTACAGTCTGAACCCCAGGTCTCCACACCATCAGCCTGTGCTCAGGCAAAAGTAGGCTCATTCCTAGGTCTTTATAGAAAATGTAGACATGCTTTTAAAATAAACATGATAATCATTTTTGTTTTTAATAAAATCCAATAAGGACACGTATGCCTGCGGCTTCAGGATCTCATCAGTGAGCCTTGTTTGTCTCGGGGACCTTAGTAATAGAAGGAAACAGCCTCTTTAGGGGCTACCAGCACTATCCAAGATCAGAACATCCAAGTTTGCTAAGCCCCCAAAGCAAAACTAAATTGGTTCCAACAGAACCTCTGACTTATAACCTTCTTTTCCTACACAATTCAGTTTTATGGAATAAACAGACAATAATGAAGATAACCCTGCATCTTTAAGCAAACTGACCCTTCTGCTTTTATCTCTCATAGCACATAACACTGTGGTCTTTCCCTTAAAGCATTCCCAAACTTTATATTGTAGTCTCACTTAATTATTAGCTCTTATCTTAAAGATGTATTAATATTTTAATGAGTAATAACTGATAACAGTTGACCTATTTTAGAGGCCAGTTCAGTAAGAATATGTTAATAATTCTGCTCACTGCAGAAAAGTATTGATTATTTTGAAGAATAATTTAAATTGAATTAGAATTCACATGAAATATAATGGTTAATCTTTTTCTCAAGTTCCATTAACTTATGGTTTTATATATTTCACTCTTTCAATTGTATGCTATATTCCTCAGATATAATTTTAAGATTCAGAAATGTTTTATGTATTGACATATGTAGACATATACAAGTCCTTCTCTGGCTATTTTGGAATGTAAAATACATTATTATTAATCATAATCTGCTTCCAGTATAATAGAAGACATATAATGATTTTACCACTTTATACTTGTTTAAAATTATATAGACATGTAAATGTGTTTAGATGCTATATATGTATGTATGTATGTGCATATACACTATGCTACATATATTATACATGTGCATAACTATGTATTTATATTATATATGTATATATAATTTTTTAACAAATTAGAAATAGAATATCACTTCATTTTTTAAACTAGTATTAAAACTCAAGTACACAACTCTCTGCCGGCATCATAGACAGAAATACTATACATAGTACAAAGTTTAACAAATTTAAGTATACATTTTAACCTTTTTTTAACAAATGTATTGTCTTGTGATCACCATAAAATTCAGGCTGTAAGTCACCTCTGCCAATCCAGTCTCTTTGTACCCATCATAATCAGTTTCTTACATCCTGCATCATTAGTTTTGTCCTGTTCTTGGGTATTGTTTGCTGCATATTCTAAGCTGTTGTCTTTATACACCAAAACTGTATGGTCCTCAACATAAAGGAATGAATTGTCCAAGAGAAGATAGGGTTTGAAAATTAAACAGAATGACTCCGCAAGCATATAGACGCAGTACATATTAGGCTTTGCATCAGCAGGCTGGAAAGAAATGAGGATGGACAGTACTGTGTAGGTGAGTTTCTCTGAAGTCTCTCTTGTTTCTTTCAGTGTACACACCCTAGTTGTGATCATTAAGGTGAATGGTGTAGATGTGACCAAACAGTGCAAAGACACTGTGTCCTATGTTTTATGCTACACCCCTCAGACACACTGAGAATTATCTCATGCTTACATCTATCTTGGCGTTTCTTTCTAATCTTCCTATTTCATTCATAATTCCACTATGTAGTAAGGCTGTTTGCACGTTAGGCAAAACAGCTTTGGCCATCCAGACTGGGCTGCAGTGGCATGTTACTGACCCGCCCAGATGCCTGGGCATCGCTTAGAAGTGGGTGTGGGAGGGATTGAGCAGGACAGCATGGTTATATGCATTTGCATAATCACCATGACTTCAATACTCAGCAGCAACCCTCACACCGTAGTTATTCCATAAAGATCTGTTGGATAAGTGCAGTACTGACTCATCTGTAAACTGGATCTGAGGCGCAATGTGCACTGCTTAGGTAACAATATGTCGAACACCAGCAAGGTGGCCGACACACAGTAGGTGAACACAGCTACGACATTTATTGCCACAATCACTAGAGTAGTTTGCAAATTAGAAGTCTAAATTAATTATCCAGATGATCCAAAATGGCACTTTTTCACTTGTCTCATTCTCTGTTTTTCTTGGACTCAGGGAACTGAGTTAATTGAATGGCTGCATATATAATACTCCACAGCCGCACTTCCTACTTCTCAATTACTGAGTGATTGACAAACATATCCTTTAAAGCCTTTTTTTTCCAGTTTCACAGATTTTAATGAAATCTCTAAGTCAGCTTGTTCTTCTGCCTGTAGCCATCTCCATAGATTTTTGTAAAACCAAATTTCTTGATGAATCACAAGGAGGAAAGAGGAGAGGAGGGAAGCATGAAAGGAGGAAGGAGGAAAGAGGAGAGGAGGGAAGCATGAAAGGAGGAAGGAGGAAAGAGGAGAGGAGGGAAGCATGAAAGGAGGAAGGAGGGAAGAGGAGAGGAGGGAAGCATGAAAGGAGGAAGGAGGGAAGAGGAAGCATGAAAGGAGGAAGGAGGGAAGAGGAAGCATGAAAGGAGGAAGGAGGGAAGAGGAAGCATGAAAGGAGGAAGGAGGGAAGAGGAAGCATGAAAGGAGGAAGGAGGGAAGAGGAGAGGAGGGAAGCATGAAAGGAGGAAGGAGGGAAGAGGAGAGGAGGGAAGCATGAAAGGAGGAAGGAGGGAAGAGGAAGCATGAAAGGAGGAAGGAGGGAAGAGGAAGTATGAAAGGAGGAAGGAGGGAAGAGGAAGCATGAAAGGAGGAAGGAGGGAAGAGGAAGCATGAAAGGAGGAAGGAGGGAAGAGGAAGCATGAAAGGAGGAAGGAGGGAAGAGGAAGCATGAAAGGAGGAAGGAGGGAAGAGGAAGCATGAAAGGAGGAAGGAGGGAAGAGGAAGCATGAAAGGAGGAAAGAAGAGAGGAAGGATGAAGGAAGACATAGAGGGAGAAGGAGCAGGGGCTGACTCTATAATTCCATTCTATCTTTGCATGGGGAATTCATAACCATGTGGGCTGACTACTTTGAAGACAGATCATTAGAGATGCTCTACTTCTACCCTTTAGCTGCTCGGATAGGAAATTAGTGGACTCAAGCAAGACTGTGCTCCTCTCTCCATCACAATATGACCTGCTCTTATTAACTGTTTCCCCAATCAAAGTCTTCTTTGCCATCTGCATTTGGAATGAAGTTTACATTCTCTAGCTCCTACTTAGCTTGAACTTTCTTACAATGTAATTTCTGCCATTCATACCAGTGTCATTTTTGTAGTACTTGGATGTTATTTGTACATCTATTTCAAGAGAAAGAAAAAAACTGTATTGGTATGAAACATATCCTCACAAGCATTCAAATATGAGTCAGAGAAAAATTAAAAAATAAGGAGAAGGGAGATGAACATTAAACACTATTTCTTTCATTTCTATTCCCTGTCATCTTTCAGAAAATTTTTCTATATGACAAGCTGATCTCCCCTTTCTATTTAAACTTTGACTAAATTATTGGTTACTTAACTATTATGCCACAGTGGCCTAGATACTGCTGCTTCCCCAGGTTGTACTGCGTTCTCTCAGGTAAGCTCTATGAAGTATTCCTTGGATCTTGCCCTGGGTTACTATCTCAGAAAGATGACATAGTCGGCATTGCACCAATAACCACAAATAACAAGTTTCATTAGGAAAAATTATATTATGGTGAAAGGAGACCCTGGACTTTAAAGGTGAGAACTGAAAAATATAGTAGCTACGCTGACATAGCAAAAGGAATTAGAATGAAATTGCTAATTTGGGATTCAGAGAAAGACACATTTCAATGGACCACAATTTGCATTTTTTGATACTAACCAGTTTTGGAAAAGTGTGAGTTACAGAAGTGTATGTGGGTAGTGTGGTATGCTGTGACACAGATGAAGAAGTCACATAACAACTCCCAGAAGTTAGCTTTCTTCTTCCAAAGTATGGGTCCCAAGGATGGAACTTGAGTTCTCAGGCTTGGCTACAGATGCCTTTCTTCACTGAACCACAAGTATGGCCCATAAATATTACTTTTTGATTAAACATTCTAACTGAAAAGTGAGACATGTACCAGATAAATAAGCAAGCACATAGCTGCACAGTAGACAGCAACAGCAGAAACTCTGAATGTCACTCATTCATTTCCATCCTTTCCCTGCTGCTGGGCTTCCTTCCTGCCCTCTAAAGCTGTATCACAAATGCTTGAGATACTATTATAATTTCAAAATGATGCTTCTGAAGCAGGCTGATTCCCACAAGCCCTATAAGGAAACCTATACATTTTTCACTTCGCTAGGGCCTCATTTCACAGTCCTACTCTAAAAATCATCCAAAATTGAACATATTGGAGGCAATCAGCCAAAAAATCAAGACTCCGCCATGATAAGCAAGAAGAGCCAAGAAGAGTGACTGGATGCCACGTGCAGAGCTGTGAAAACCCAGCCTATCTTGACAGAAAATAGATTTACTGTATAGCATGCACTGTAAATGGCAGCATGTGGAGCGAGCAATCACAGAAGCTAAGAGACTCTGTGACATGTCATATCTTAAGCTCTGTGAGCTGAGATGCAGATCAACTTTTTGGTTACTTTTATGCCACAAACCAGCTTCTGGGTATGCGGTTCTGGTTCAACGGATTAGAGAATACATTTTTCAACTTGGTCTGTTATTCTATGACTCAGAGCAAATGGTTTGGGTGCAGTGAAGTTGTTGAGCTAGTTTCTATCTACTTCTTTTCTAGATGTGGTGATATGATCTATCCAGGGACAGGGTGCACTTGCCCCCCTCCCCAGAAAACAGCATAAAATTGTGTGCTAGTTTTGTATTACATGGCAGATATTTGAACCATGCAGATTGTTGTCATTGTGACTTTGAGTTATTTCTAAAACTCAAGGGAAATATTTCTTTTTTATTTTTTATTAGATATTTTCTTTATTTACATTTCAAATGTTATCCCCTTTCCTAATTTCCCCCTCAAAAATCCCTTATCACCCCCCAATACCCCTGCTCCCCAACCCACCCACTTCCATTCCCAGTCCTGGAATTCCCCTATACTGGGGCATAGAACCTTCACAGGACAAAGGGCCTCTCCTCCCATCGATAACTGACTAGGCCATCCTCTTCTACATATACAGCTAGAGCCATGAGTCCCACCATGTGTTTTCTTTGATTGGTGGTTTAGTCACAAGGAGCTCTGGGGGTACTGGTTAGTTCATACTGTTGTTCCTCCTATGGGGCTTCAGTCCCCTTCAACTCCATGGGTCCTTTCTCTAGCTCCTTCATTGGGGACCTTGTGCTCCATCCAATGGATGATTGTGAGCATCCACTTCTGTATTTGCCGGGCACTGACAAAGGCCCCCGGGAGACAGCTATATCAGGCTCCTGTCAGCAGGCTCTTGTTGGCATCTGCCATAGTGTCTGGGTTTGGTGGTTGTTTATGGGAAGGATCCACAAGTGGGGCAGTCTCTGGATGGTTGTTCCTTCAGTATCTGCTACGAACTTTGTCTCTTTAACTCCTTCCATGGGTATTTTGTTCTGCCTTCTAAAAAGGATTCTGAGCTTCTGGGCTAATATCCACTTACCAGTGAGTGCATATCATGTGTTTTCTTCTGTGACGTGGTTGGGAAATATTTCTAGGGAGAAAAAATTGCTTTAGAATACCTAGAAAGCTGGTATGGAAACGTTGTTAAGTTGTCAATCATTCCAGGCCATTAGTGTTTTAGGGAGTATAACGCACAAAAGTTTACATATTCTTTAGAGTTATTTGAGTTTCTTCTACTATAGATATGTAGTGCAAGACAGAGGGACACTGATATTCCGAAATGATGAGGACTTTTGAAGTCAGTCGCCACTTCTTACTTCTTCAATGAAAGGTATTATTTAATAGCATTTTCTATTTGTGAATGTATTGTGAAGTATTTTATATCACTACTGCACGGCTGGGTAGTTGCTGTGGGTTGGTTCCATTAGTGTACATTTCTAAATATCTCAAATGTATTATAATGAATATTACATGATATATCAAACATTGAACATCAAATATTTTATTTTATACAGCACTTCACATGTACTGTACTAGTAAATTTTATATTATATCACAGATACATAGCATTTATCATGGTATTAGTAAATAATATATTTATACTTTTAACCCTATGATTTCATATTCATAGTTTCATAAAATCAGAAGGCCTGGACCATCAACTAAGTTGATGATTTTGTGAAAGTGTGTTTTCTAATGTGTGTTATTAGGAACTGAACCCAGAGCCTTGTGCATGCTAAGCACACTGAGCCCTTTGTCTCTAAAAACAATGTTTCAATTTAATATTTAACATCAAAGCTGCAAGGTGTGTGTATTTCATGCCCAGTGGAACGCTTTAACCAGTGGAAGTTATAAATGCCTCACACAAAAACATGCCACGTGTCACGATATGAGCAAACAAAGTGTGAGAGTCTTTGTTACATATTTGTTTTAGTTATAAGCAGAAACCCTGCAAGCACAATTTTATCTTCACTGTGTAGCAGCCTTTGAGAAAAATCGTGTTTACTGTGAACGATGATTGTAGTTCCAATGGTAGTTTTCTCTTAGTACCTTAGAAACACCATACATTTAGCCAGATACTACACACTCTAAGTTCAATTGGCAATGCTTTCATCAATTTTTTTCTTCATGAACTTTGAATTTTAAATAAATCTTAAATTAGCTGTGATTCACTAGACATACTGAGCAATGTTCTACCCTAACAGAAAAATATATAATTACAAAATATGATCAGTTTTTTCAATATAATTCTGAAATAATGTAGGAAAAAAAACAGATTGGTCTTCATTTTATCTGAGAAAATATTTTTCTAGAAACCAAGAGTTTGGGAAGGGGATCCTACCAAGAATTGGTTCCTGGGGAAAATAGCTTTTATAGTGTTTTTATTAAGATGAAAAGAAACCAAAGTGACCAAGTCATAACTAAATAACTAATAAATAACAACTAAATAACCACATCATGACTTATCAGCTCAGGTCAGGCCCAGAGCCACAGATAATAAAGAACTGGTCTTGATTTCATCAAAAGATAGAACTTTGATCCTCTGAAAGAAGCTTTCAAATATTTGTCTTGAAGGAGACTCAGGATGGCACATGCTCTGCAGAACATAGCCAAACGATGGACATCTATTTCGTTAGTTCCTATGTTGGTTCATTTGAAAAGAAGACCTCTTTCTGTCCTGGAGTGATTTGGCGCTCTATTTCCAACTCCTCTTTTTAATGATGTGCAAAGTTTATTTGCCTCAAATAGGTATTTAGAATTCAGATCTATTACTACAAAAACATGTTCTCAAACCTATTTAGGTCTTCATGGAGCCAAGACACAGATTAGTTTCTTGGGGGCAGAAAAGTATGGCCTTTTCTTTTTCTTTTGTTTTCCTATGTAAACAAGGACCTCTTTCTAAGAACTGATTCTTTTTCAAATTGTTACTGGGGAAAATGCACGAGGAAAGCGCACGAGGAAAGATTGAGTCAAAGGCAGTTTGGGCTTCAATAGATTAATATAAGAATTTAGAGAGTTGAAGTTCTTGTCATACAGATCTTTCACTTGCTTGGTTAGAATCACACCAAGGAATGTAATATTATTTGTGACTATTGTGAAGGGTGTCATTTCCCTAATTTCTTTCTTAATCTTTTTATTCTTTTAGTAGAGGGAGGCTACTGATTTGCTTGAGTTAATGTTATATTCAGTCACTTTGCATGGATTGGCAGGATTAATATCGTAAAAATGGCCATCTTGCTGAAAGCAATGTATAGATTCAGTCCATTCCCCATCAAAATTCCAAATCAATTCTTCATAGAGTTATAAAGAACAATTTGAAAATTCATTTGGAATAACAAAAAACCCAGGATAGTGAAAACTATTCTCAACAATAAAAGAACTTCTGGGGGAATCACCATCCCTGACCTCAAGCTGTATTACAGAGCAACAGTGATAAAAACTGCATGGTATTGGTACAGAGACAGGCAGAAAGATCAATGGAATAGATTTGAAGACCCAGAAATGAACCCACACACCTATCGTCGATTGATCTTTACCAAAGGAGCTAAAACCATACAGTGAAAAAAAGACAGCATTTTCAACTAATGGAGCTGGTCCAACTGGTGGTCAGCATGTAGAAAAATGCAAATTGACCCATTCTTATCTCCTTACCTCAAGTCTGAGTGGATCAAGGACCTCCACATAAAACCAGATACAGTGAAAGGAGAAAGTGGGGAAGAGCCTCAAACACATGGGCACAGAGGAACATTTCCTGAACAGAACACCAATGGCTTGTGCTCTAAGATCAAGAATAAACAAATGGGACCTCATAAAATTGCAAAGCTTCTGTAAGGCAAAGGATACTGTCAATAGGAGAAAACAAGACAGCAACCAACAGATTGGGAAAAAGATCTTTACCAATCCTACATCTGATAGAGGGCTAATATCCAATATATACAAATAACTCAAGAAGTTGGACTTGAGAGAATCAAATAACTCTATTTAAAAATGGAGTACAGAGATAAACAAAGAATTTTCAACTGAGTAATATTGAAGAGCTGAGAAGCACCTAAAGAAATGTTCAATATCCTTATTCAGCAGGGAAATGGAAATCAAAATAATGCTGAGATTCCACCTCACACCAGTAAGAAAGGCTAGGATCAAAAACTCAGATGACAGCAGATGCTGGTGAGAATGTGGAGAAAGAGGAACACTCCTCCATTGCTGGTGGGATTGCAAGCTGGTACAACCACTCTTGAAATCAGTTTTGCCAAACTGAAAGTTCCTCAGAAAATTGAACTTAGTACCACCTAAGGACCCAGCTATACTACTCCTGGGCATATACTCAGAAGATGTTCCAACATGTAATAAAGATACATGCTCCTGAAGCTGAAAATAACCCAGATGTCCTTCAACAGAGGAATGGATACAGAAAATGTGGTACATTTACACAATGGAGTACTACTCAGCTATTAAAAACGATTAACTCATGAAATTCTTAGGCAAATGGATGGAACTAGAAAATATCATCCTGAGTGAGATAACCTAATCACAAAAGTACACACATGGTGTACACTCATTGATAAGTTGATATTAGCTCAAAAGCTCCAAATATCCAAGATACAATTCATAGACCACATGCACCTCAAGAAGAAGGAAGACCAAAGTGTGGGTGCTTCAGTCCTTCTTAGAAGGGGAGCAAAATACTCACAGGAGCAATATGGAGATAACGTGTAAAGACTGAAGGAAAGGCCATTCAGAGACTGTCCCACCTAGGGATTCTCCCAATATACAGTTACCAAACCCAGACACTATTGTTGATGTCAAGAAGTGCATGCTAAAAGGAGGCTGATATGGCTGTCTCCTGAGAGGCCCTGCCTGAGCCTTACAAATACAGAGGCAGATGCTCACATCCAACCATTGGACTGAGTGAGGAGTCCCCAATAGAGGAGTTTGAGAAAGGACTAAAGGAGTTGAAGTGGTTTGCAATCCTATAGGAAGAACAACAACAGTATCAACCAACCAGACCACCAGAACTCCCAGGGACTAAACCATCAATCAAGGAGTACACGTGGCTCCAACTGCACATATAGCAGAGGATGGCCTTGTCAGGCATCAATGGGAGGAGAGGCCTTGGTCCTATGAAGGCCCGATAGATGCCCCAGTGTAGGGGAATGGAGGGAGGGGAGGTGTGAGTGGGTGGGATGATGAGGGAGCACCCTCATAGAAGCAGGGAGAGGGAGGATGAGATAGGGGTTTTCTTGGAGCAGGGACTGAGAAAGGGGATAATGTTTGAAATGTAAATAAAGAATATATCCAGTGAAAAATGAATTAAAAAGAAAAGAATTTAGACATTAAATGACTTGCCATTTTCCATTATTCATAGGTGACAGGAGCAGTATAATGGGTATCTTTGAGGCCTCATTTTCTTTGGCACAAAGAAGTCGATAGGGCAGAGAGAGCTTCATCCACTCTCAACAGAGTTCTTCTCAAGCACCAAACACTTCTGCGCCACCTTTTGCACAAATCATCTCCTATACATTTTTAATTTATGTGTTTGCTCTTTTTCTCTTTGAAAGGAGAAAGGGTTTACTCTGGCTCCCCGTTTCCGGATATAGCTCATCGTCGTGGTAGGGTAGTCAGGGCAGCTGGCCTTTGAAGCAGCCTGTCACATTGTGTACAGAATTAAGGAGCAGAGCACAATGACTGCTCATGCTCAGTTAACTTTCCCTTTACATACAGCTCAGCATCCCAGTCAAGGAAAGATGGTCCCTTGGTGGATGAGTATTCCTACCTCAATTAACCTAATTGAGACAGTCCCTCCCAGGCATGCTCGGGGCTTCATCCCACAGATCAGTCAAGGTCTGATCCTGTTATAAATTGAACTCGACTATCACAGTGCCACTGTGAGTCACTTTTTAGGCCTAACCTGGATTTCCTGCCTCAAAAGCCTCATGTTCATCCCATAATTCACAATACAACCTCAATATAACCTCAAAAGTCTCCATAACATTTAACAAATTTTCAACGCTGTTTAAACATCCAAATTTAACATTCACCTGAGACTCAAAGCAATGTTTTAACAGCAAGCTCCATAAATAAAGGACAAGTTACATACTTCCAACATACAACAGGACAAAGTAAATATTCCTGGTTCAAAAGGCAAGAACTGGGGAGTAAAAAAAATGATTAGACCAAAATTTAGCATGAAAAACATCAAATTATGTAGCTCCTATTCTAGAATCTGAAGCCTGTAATGCAATCTGCTGGGTCACAGAGGTCTTTGATAGTCAACCGTTCAGCTCGACCTAGCTTCTCTTCCAGGCTGCCTCCATTCTATGCGTATAGTTCCCCTAGAAACATACTGCCCAGTTTTAACATCTTTAATATCCAGGGATCACCTTGACAATATAGACTTTACCTTGACAGTTTCATACAGTGCCCTCAGCCTGACTTCAGCTGTGTTCTGAAGCCACAGAGCAAGACCCAGCCCATACCCCCAACCTCTCATCTTTCATGCCTCCAAAGCCAGTGTCCTGAAGAGGATGCTACTAGGTTCTCTTGCCAGTTCATGATAGACCTAGACACCTTGAACTACAAATAGGTCTGCTTGTCCATATACTGAACCTGGAGAAACAGGTTCCTAGGCAATTGATTTTGACAGGTAGGCAACTCCTTAAGCTTAGGACTTCTTTCCTTAAATGAGAAGTCTGAATTTTTTGCAAGACAGAGTCTTCAAGGACTGGGTTTTACCCAATCTTTCTTACTGGCCCAGTGTTTCTTAAGAAAGAGAGATCTCTTCAGTGGCACTAATCTTTTTAACAGTTGCGATTGCTTCTTTAGCACCTGGATGAGTGCTATTTTCACTTGAAAATTCCTTTATTAAACAAAGAAGTCTGATATCTTCAAATTATATTTCACTCAGGTTCTCAGGACATGAAGAAGTCTAATTTCTGTACAAAATATTACACTAATGCTTGCCATCTGGGTTCCCTTTACACTTCTTGAGCCCCTCTGTTATCCCCATATTAAAAAAACAGACAAAATTGTTTCATTCAAAACTGGCATTTTTACTGCTACCAGATAATCAGGGCTCTTCTCTCAAAATTCCCAGTTTCTTAAGAAAAAGATTTAGATATGGAATCAGAAGGAAGCCAAAAGACAATTTTATCAGAGTTAAAAACAAAACAAAACGAACAAACAATAAAAAACCAGGTGGGCAAACTGTAAATCTTGGCAACTGTCTGCAGTAGGGAGATGGAGAAGAAAAGAGAAAGCTACAAGTTTTTTGAGTTAGGCAAGGAAATAGACTTCTTACACTAAAACCAAACCAAAACAAAACAAAATTGTATTTCTGCATGTGTAGATGTGTGTACTCTGACACACGTGTGTGCTTTCTTTGTTATAATGTCTTGTATACTTATATATATTCCAGAACTCATCAATTTAATGAGAGCCATGGTAATCCTATTTCTTTGCCTTCCCAGCACCCAAATTACATATGCCACCATACCCATTTTTAATTGGATATTTTCTTTATTTACATTTTAAATGTTATCCCCTTTCCAGGTTTTCTCTCTGAAAACCCCATATACCACCCCCACCCCTGCTTCTATGAGGGTGCTCCCTCCCCCACTTCTGCCTCACTGCCCTGGCATTTTCCTATACTGGAGCATTAAGCCTTCACAGGGCCAAGGTCCTCTCATTCCACTGATGCCAGACAATGGCATCCTCTGCTACATATACTGCTAGCACCTTGAGTTCCTCCATGTCTACTCTTTGATTGGTGGTTTAGTCCCTGGGAGCCCTGGGAGTGGGTCTGGTTGGTTGATATTGTTGTTCTTCCTACGGGGTTGCAAACCCCTTCAGCTCCTTTAGTCCTTTCCCTAACTCCTCCATTTGGGTCTATGTGTTCCGTCCAATGGTTGGCTGCTAGCATCCACATCTGTCTTTCCCAGGCTCTGACAGAGCCTCTCAGGAGACAGCCATATCAGGTTCCTGTCAACATTCACTTCTTGACATCCACAGTAGTGTCTGTGATTGGTGCCTATATATGGGATGGATCCCCAGATGGGGCAGTCTCTAGAGGTCTCTAGAAGTTCTCCCTCTCCTTTGTTGGGCATTTCAGCTAATCTCATCCCTGTTGGGTTCTGGGAGCCTCTTGCCTTCCTAGAATCTGGGATTTGCTGGTGGCTACCCCCAGTTCCTCATCCTCCATTGCTACACACCTCTGTTCAAATTCCTGACCCTCTGCATATCATCTCTGTCTCCTCCCATACCTGATCCTGGCCCCCCTTCCCCCCATCTCCTTTCTCCCTCTGAAGTCCCTCTCTCCCTCTACCTCTCATGATTATTTTGTTCTCCCTTCTAAGTAGAAGCAAAGCATCAACACTTTGGTCTTCCTTCTTTTTAAACTTCATATGGTCTGTGAATTGTATATTTGGTATTCTGAGCTTTTGGGATAATATTTACTTATCAGTAAGTGCATACCATATGTGTTCTTTGGTGACTGGGTTACCTCACTCAGGATGGTAGATTCTGAGGGCAACACTCAGGGCCACCTTTGTAATTCTGTTCTTTAAGAACTGAGCTATCTCTAGCTGGAACTCATCCCATGAAATGCATCATGATTAGTTTTGATGGATTGGATGTATGAATTCATATATATTCTAAGGAGACTATTTCATCATATAAAGTTGTTTTTGGTTTTGTATCATGTGTTCCACGCAAACAATTCAAAATATATACAACTATAAAGTAATTTCAAAGGCAGTATTTTATAATTAGAGTACAGCATAAAAATCAAGTCACACAATTTTCTTAGACAATTACATGTTTGCATCGAATCTAGATTCTCAGCAGAAGCTATGCTAAACAAAGCAATGATGAACCACTGTAGGGGTGGTTCTGATGCTAAGATCCTGTTCCCCAATTGGTAATTGATCTATCAGTCAAGAAGCCATGGACCAATTGCTGGGCAGAAGGAATAGACAGGACTTCGAGGTTCCTGCAGGAAAGCATACAGATGAGGAGAGGAGAGGGGAGGGGAGTGGAGGGGAGGGGAGGGGAGTGGAGGGAAGGGGAGGGGAGGGGAGGGGAGGGGAGGGGAGGGGAGGGGAGGGGAGGGGAGGGGAGAGGTTACCATGCTTCTGAGGAAGAAAAGGTGACCAGCCAAGTGAAATCTCAGATGGAGTGGCCACATAGACGGCTCCTACAGGTGGGCAATTAGGAATGTTTAGCTGGGACCAGATGTAACTGAGCAACTAAAGTTGAGGGCAGGTGGAGAGGTATGGAGCTAAGAGTATTGATTAGGGCATTCTTCCACAGGTGGGAGATAAGTAACACCCACTAATTGTGCCAATAACACAAGTTGAAATTGAACAATTTTGTGTGTCTGTTTTTTCATCTACAGATGCAATATTCTCTTGGCAGGGTCTGGTAGCCTGGTCCATTCCCAGAGCTTAAGCAGGGTAGCAAAAGCTACACACAACAAACCACAACAAGGAACAAATGATGGG
This sequence comes from Mus musculus, assembly GCF_000001635.26. NCBI lineage: Eukaryota > Metazoa > Chordata > Mammalia > Rodentia > Muridae > Mus > Mus musculus. The sequence continues at coordinate 56,230,309 of NC_000067.6, read as the reverse complement.
AGGACAAGAGAAGAGAAAGAGAAGACAAATAGAGAAAGAGAGTAAGAGAGAGGACTGAATGATTCGGGAAGAAGAGAATGAATGAAAAAGGAAAATGATATGTCATTAATTACCCTGGATATATTAAAGTCACTAAAATTAAATACATATTAATAGAACATTTCCCTAATTTTGATCTAATACTAAATGGACACAATAGTTTATGTGTATACACACAAATACACACACACACGTATATCTATATATCTATATATATATATGATAAAGAAGATATAGTCATGAATTTGACATAGTGGGTGTCATGGAAAGAGTTGGATGGGGAAGAGGGGGAATTTAAGTTATTTAAACACAGTATTCATGCATGAAATGCTCAAAAAATTAAGTAAAATAATAAATAAAAATTTTAATAACAGTATTCTATAATTTTCATATCTAAATGAATTTCAGACAAGAACCTTTGCCTTATGTGGACACCTATAACAAATCAAATGCAGAACAGTGTTGTGACTTCCTTTATAGGTTAAAAGTTTGGCTAGTTTTTATTGGGGAGTTATAAATAAATATTTTATTCAAATTATTTTTTTATTTCAGTGGAAACTTTAAGTTAATATTTGGTATCTAAAATTTGTGCTCTGACAAAGTAGCAATTTAAACAAACCATAGTAGCTGCCCTCAAGGGGGTTGGAATTTGGAAGCAGAATTTAGATCACAACATGAAAAACCTACTTCCTACATTGCAAAAGGAAGGCTTCAAACTAACTTGGCTAGGAGGCTGATCCTGACCTCTGAGCTGAGAGGCCTAAGGGAACCTAGATCTAGAGGCAAATCTGTGATGAACTCATGCTTCCGTCTTCCAGTTTGTAGCCCTGCAATAATATGTTGTCCACTAGTTTTGCAGTCATCTAAAAGTAAATGTGCATTAAAGTAAATCAATTTCTTACAATGGAATTATTATATATATAAATATTAGCACTGAATTATATTCCTTTTAATGGCATCCCTGGAGCTCACTGAATTTAGATTCAGTTTGGAAAAGCTGTCTTCATTTGTCAACAACCACATGCATTGACATGAAAGAAACCAGCCCCTTTCACAATGATGTCCAAATGTTCCAAGTGATGTTTCTGATTATGAAATGACTTTTTTTTTGCTGATAGACACTTCCTACTGGGCTTGTCAAATGGTAGGTCCATGGCTTAGTCAGGGACAAAGTTATTAAGGACATAAAACACCATCTGGATGGAACTAATAAACATAAAACATAACCTTCAGATACACTGCTGCAGTAGCCAGTCGGTGCCAGGCTGTATTACCCTCTTGTTTGTGTTTAAATCTGAGTTTCATTCTACGCCATCCACTGTGTCGTTTTAGATATTTCCCCTTGACCTAAGTGCCAATATTCCATGAGGCGAGCACATGCTTTTTGTATCACACCAGACTAGAATTCAGTGCCTCCATGTCTGCAGTGACATTTTCAAGCTAGTCTTCCACTGTTTCCTTCAGCAGCATCCTAAAATCATAATGGACTTACAAAGAAGAACTTAAAGGATTACAGAGAGGCATATATACAAACTTCCCTCCAGTAAAATGCAAAGAAATACACATTAACATCTGACCAGTGGCAAGCCTCTTGAAAAATATCAGTCAGCTCAAACAAAAATTGTTATGCAAACACTAAAATTCAAGACCAAAACTTTAATGAAATTTTAAAAAACAGCATATTTGTATATAAACTTGTAGTAGTATGGTCAGCTGAGCTGGCTTTGAGGTTTAAGAAAAAGAATGGAATTCCTAAGTCCCTCCTTAAGTTGCTTATAGTTAGAGAACTTACTATAATGAGTAATGTTGTATTAAATTATTAAGCAAGGGTACAGATTCTTAAAGAACAGTCTACTGAAGCATCTTTTCACAAAAAAATCACATAGATCATGGTGCTTGTTTGGTATTTCATTGGGCTTCTTCCACTAAAGGAAACATGACAAGAGTGGACACTTAAAACAGTCATCTATAAAATGGAACACAGGGTACCCAATGGAGAAACTAGAGAAAGCACCCAAGGAGCTGAAGGGGTTTGCAACCCTATAGGTGGAACAACAATATGAACTAACCAGTACCCCCAGAGTTCGTGTCTCTAGCTGCATATGTAGGAGAAGATGGCCTAGTCGGCCATCACTGGGAAGAGAGGCCCCTTGGTATTGCAAACATTATATGCCCCAGTACAGGGGAACGCCAGGGCCAAGAAGCAGGAGTGGATGGGTAGGGGAGCAGGGCAGAGGGAGGGTATAGGGAACTTTTGGGATAGCATTTGAAATGTATATAAAGAAAATATCTAATAAAAAATGCCATGCCTATGTTATCTTCAGGATTAAAGGACCTATATCCTCAGCTGCTGGTATTGTCCCTCATAGGCAGACTTCAGCTTTTAGCTATTTTCCAAAATTGCTCAGATAAGTGCACCACATATGGTCATGCACAGCTGCTAGGCTGTCTTCTATCCAATGAGCTAGCAGAGTGTTGTTATCAAGACTAAGCCCTCCAACTCCAGCTTGCATTGTGTTGGACACACCGTGTCAGTTTCAGGCCTCCATTTTGACTCTTTGTAGTCTAGGTTCTCTTTGGTTCTAGCTTTTCTTTCTTCTTTTCTATATGTATCAGCACTGTGAATATCCCATTGATTTCCCAAATACCTACCTGTCCTTGGATCTGTATATTAGTGTCTGCCAGAGGCACAGAATTCATAACATTTATGTAGACAAATAGAAGAGATGTATTCAGAAGTAACTCATGTAAAGGCTGAGAAGTGCCACAGTCTGCCTTCTTTGAACTGCAGACAGAGAAAAGCCAGAGACAGTGATACAGCTCAAACATGAGACCCTAGAGCAAAGACCATCAATAGGACAAGCCCAGGCTTCCATCTGAAGACACAAGGTCCGAGAACACTGGTGCAAAGGACAAGAGATGGCTTCAGATCAAAGAGAGGTTCATCCCTTGCTTGATTCTTCCCTTCTAGTCAGATTTTCCATGCCATGGACTTTGTCCACAACATCCTTTTCTACATATTCCAAAACCAATCCCTTGTGCAAACAATTTCACAATGATACCCATAAATAATGTTTTTTTTTTTTTTTTGCCAGCTATCTGGGCATCCTCTCACCCAAACAAATAGACACATTATCGATACTCTTTGCTTCCTAGGGAATCCAGTCTATAGCAGCAATTTCAAGGGATAAAAGGACCTTAAGTGTGCAGCAACTACAGACCCTGCTCCAAAACTCATCAGCTGAGAGATAAATGTATTCATTATTCTCCATGTCCCACATGCTAGGCAGCACTGGAAGGGTTAAACAGATTTAGTGACTAACAAGTAGAATTATTTTTAAAAGAAAAATCATAAAACACTATGAGCCATGCTATGCAAATCGCCCTGAAAGCGATGGCAGTAAAGGGCTGCCTACTCAAGAGCATCAATCCATACCCACAGGCCTCTGCAATTAGTCTACCATGGTGAAATTGCAGCGACAGACACATGTTTCATTCTTCATTTCTGCATAGCCTCAACATTTGAAAATTTCCTCTCTTCCTCAGTAAGAGGCATTTCATTAGATCAGAATGACAGCTATATCGTAAGAGTCTTAAAGCAAAAATGCAGATCACAAGTGGGAACGCTATGCAAAATGGTGATTAAATTAATTATGAGGTCTTTTTAAAATTTTCAAAACCACATTATGTTAATATTCCCCGATAGAATAGGAATCTGAATGTTTTTCTTTCAAATGCTAACAGCACTAGGTAGGGGTGTGTTGAAGTCAGATGCTGATTTGTATTAATAGTCTCCTTACACTCATTTATTCTAGTAACCCTGTCTTTTGTTGATTGTGATCATGAATACACACATTTGTGTTAGGAACAGCAGAGCTCCCAAGAATTGTATTTTTCCAGCCTACTGTGATCCCAATTCTCACTGCAAGCATTTGCCCTTCCCCCAGCAGTCATCGGGAACTTGGTACTATCCTTCATACTGTTGTGCATTCTTTATCGAGTTTGTTTTTCTACTTGTGCTTGAAGCCATTTCAATACCAGGTCCTTCCTTGACACATTATTCTTCTTTTCAGCAAGGAGATGGTTCCCATCCTTCTTCACTGGCTTTTTAGCACTTATCACTGTGCCTGAATATGGGGAATACTTGATGCATAATTTGCACTTAACCCCCTATCTTATTTGGTGACAGTGTTACTCCTGGCTCAGAAGCTGGGTCATTGACTGTGAAGGCAACTAGCAGTCTCTATCTTTTTTGTTCATACAGGAGTACTCTATCATTGGGACATAATTCTCTTATCAGTGGTCTGGGACTCTGGAGTATTTTATTTCCTGTTTCAACATGAATCTTGTATTTCCAGATTCTGTTGCCAGCTCTCTTCTCTCCTTTGCTTTCTCAATATATAAGCCAGGAACTTTTCCAAGTACCAAAGTCAAAGATTAATAATCATCTGTCCCTGTTTTCAACAAGGAAGGTGTCTTTCTGTAAAGAAAATAATCCGATATCCAGGCTCCTCTAGCAAATGATATCATATTCATTTAACAATGTGTTGTTCTCAGCAAAGTAGCTGAATATAAAATTAATTCAAACAAATCAGTGGCCTTTCTCTTCTCAAAAGATAAACCGGGTGAGAAGAAATTAGGAAAACAACTTCCTTCACAATAGTCACAAATAATATAAAATACCTTAGAGTGACTCTAGCCAAGAAAGTGAAATATCTGTATGATAAAAACTTCAAGTCTCTGAAGAAAGAAATCAAGGAAGATCTCAGAAGCTGGAAAGATCTCCTATGCTCATGGATTGGCAAGATTAATATAGTAAAAATAGCCATCTTTCTGAAAGCAATGTACAGATTCAATGCAATTCCCATCAAAATTTCAACTCAATTCTTCATGGAGTTTGAAAAAGCAATTTGCAAATTTAACTGGAATAACATAAAACCAAAGATATTGAAAACTATTCTCAACAATAAAAGAACTTCTGGTGGAATCACCATGCCTGACCTCAAGCTGTACTACAGAGAAACTGTGAAAAACAAAAACAAAAACAAAAACAAAAACACCGGAACAAAACAAACAAAAAACCCTGCATGGTATTGGTACAGTGACAGGCAGATAGATCAATGGAATAGAATTGAAGATCCGGAAATGAACCCACACACCTATGGCCACTTGATCTTTAACAAAGGAGCTAAAACAATACAGTGAAAAATAGACAACATTTTAAACAAATGGTGCTGTTTCAACTAGTGGTCAGCATGTAGAAGAATGCAAGTTGATCCATTCTTATCTCCTTGTACAAAGCTCAAGTCTGTATGGATCAAGGACCTCCACATAAAACCAGATACACTGAAACTAATAGAAAAGAAAAGGGCAAAGAGCCTTGAAGTACATGGGCACAGGGGAAATTTTCTTGAACAGAACACCAATGGCTTGTGGTGCAAGGTCAAGAATTTACAAAAAAAATAAAAATAAAAATTACAAAGCTTCTGTAAGGCAAAGGATACTGTCAACAGGACAAAACGGCAACCAACATATTGGGAAAAGATCTTTACCAGTCCTACATTTGATAGAGGGCTAATATCCAGTATATATAAAGAACTCAAGAAGTTAGATTGCAGAGAACCAAATAACCCCATTAAAAATGGGGTATAGAGATAAACAAAGAATTTTCAACTGAGGAATATTGAGTGGCTAAGAAGCACCTAAAAATGTTCAACATACTTAGTCATCAGTGAAATGAAAATCAAAACAACCTTAAGATTCCACTTCATACCATTCAGAATGGCTAAGATAAATAACTCAGGTGAACAAGAGATGCTGGCCAAAACGTAGAAAAAGTTGAAAACTCCTCCATTGCTGGTAGGATTGCAAGCTGGTACAACCACTCTGGAAATCAGTTTGGCAGTTCCTCAGAAAATTGGACATAGTGCTACCTGAGAACCCAGCAATATCACTCCTGGGCATATACTCAATAGATGCTCCAACATGTAATAAAGACATATGCTCCACTATGTTCATAGCAGCCTTATTTGTATACCCAGTAGCTGGAAAGGACCCAGATGTCCCACAACAGAGGAATTGATACAGAAAATGTGGTACATTTACACAATGGAATACTACTCAGCTATTAAAAATGATTAACTCATGAAATTCTTAGGCAAATGGATGAAACTAGAAAATATCATTCTGAGTGAGGTAACCCAATCACAAAAGAACACACATAATATGCACTCACTGACAAGTGGATAGTAGCTCAGAAGTTCAGAATACTCAAAATACAATTCACAGACCACACAAAGTTCAAGAAAAGGAAGACCAAAGTATAGATATGTTGGTCCTTCTTAGAAGGGGGAACTAAATACTCATGGAAAGAGTTACAGAGACAAAGTGTGTAGCAGAGGCTGAAGGTAAGGCCATCTAGAGACTGCCCTGCCTGGGGATCCATACCATATAAAGTCACCAAACCCTGACATTATTGTGTATACCAACAAGTGCTTGCTGACAGAATCCTGATATAGCTGTCTCCTGATAGGCTCTACCAGTGCCTGACAAATACAGAGGTGGATGCTGACAGCCATCCATTGGACCGAGCACAGGATCCCCTATGGAGGAGCTAGAGAAGGGACCAAAGGAGCTGAAGGGGTTTGTAGTCCCATAGGAGAAACAACAATATGAACCAACCAGAACCCCCAGAGCTTCCAGGGACTAAACCACCAACCAAAGAGTGCACATGGAGGGACTCATGGCTCCAAGTGAATATGTAGCCTTGTAAGTCATTCATCAATGGGAGGAGATGCCCTTGGTCCTGTGAAGGCTCTATGCCCCAGTGTAGGGGAGTACCAGGGCCAGGAAGCAGGAGTGGGTGGGTTGGTGAGCAGGATGAGGAGGAGAGGGGATAGGGGATTTTTGAAGAGGAAACTAGTAAAGGGGATAAGCTTTAAAATGTAAATAAAGAAAATATCTAATTTTAAAAAAAGCACAAAGTGTTGTTCTATATGCCATAGTACAAAGCTAGGATAAAATAAATAAAAATAAACTGCTGTCTTCAAAGACCCTGTCTTAAAACACCCAAGTGTTGCTTGGGTTAATCAAATCAGCATTTTAAAGGCCTCTAGAGAAGTGGTGCTCATGGCTCAGTGCATGTAATTTTATTAAAAAACAATCCTGCTATGAACTAAAATAAGCTAGAACAGGGCATGCAGGTGATTGAAACACTTAAGATAGAGAGTACAAAGATTATTTTAAGAAGAACTTTCCAAAATGTGGGAGAAGTTTCTCAGAGACCGTTAGACGAGAGCATCTTTTGGGCACTCAACAGCAACCTGAAGACTGACAGGGAAATTTAGAGAACTCCAGATGAGAAGGAGTGGCGTGTCTTCTCATTACATCTGTTCTTATTTCTAAACCAAATCCAAACGCGAATTTCTACCCCTGTCTCTTCAGTATATCAAGTATATTTACATGATTATCTATTTAAATTTCTATCAGAAACATTGGTCTGGCATACCTAAAGATTTCCCATGAATGTCTCTTTGGAAGTGCAGTTGTTTTATCCATTTTGAGTCTTTTGGATATTCTCTCGTCCTCAACTAATCCTCAGAGGGTATTTAACTGGTTTTGTGATCAACATTTCCAGGAGTCTGGAGATGTATTTTGTTTCTACGTCATGGCTTATGCTTTTCAAAGTGGAACTTGAGCAGAGAATATCTGCCTAGCCGATGTATGTTTGTCTTTAATCCTGTATTTCTTTGTGTCTAGACTTTTTTTTCTAGCTTCTTTTCTTGTATCTAACAGTTCTCTTCGGCAACATGTGACACTTCCTGTCTGACTCTCTACCTAAGCAGCCTTAAGAGCTCATGTCTTCCTGAGTGTAACTGCAGGTGTCTGCGATTGTTTCTAGTTTGATGATTCTCTCCCCGCTTGGTAAAACATCTTAAAAGTCAGATGACTGGAAATTCTCTGGGCAACCTTTAAAGCACCCCCTATTTTTCAATTAAACACTGATAGCTCTGTCTACTTTTGAAGATCATAAAAATAGATACTGTTCCAATATATACATACCTTACACATCAGCCGAAAGTTCCAGATCTGTTTATCTTTGTTGCTTTCAAGCATGAAAGATACTGTGTTATATTTCCACTGCTCTAACACACACCTGAGTAAAATACCTAATGGAGGCAATTTTATCTCGGTATGAATCAAGATGGCATGTCAGGTATCATGTGGCGGAACAGATCAGTTGGTCTCTGGGCAGACAGCAAGCAGAGAAGAAGAGTGTTTAAGATCACTGGCTTCATCCTATTCCCTTTTAATCATATCTAGCTGTATCCTCCTTCAGTGATGCTGCCCACATTCAAGGTGGTTCCTCCACCTCTTATTCACTCTCCACAGATAGTCCTTCACTGACACCCACAGAAGTAGACTTTATTAGTCTCTAGGCAACTCTTAATACAATCAATTTTTAGTCAAGATTGACCACCACATAGGCAAGGTAATAGACAGGCGGGAACTCTTCCCAGGAAAGGGGTAGCCACACCTTTTTTTCTAGTTTATCAGCCCAGTATCACTCAGAGATGCTGAAAACCCAGCACTTCCCTATGCACGTTGTACTAGTTTTCTAAGGCTGCATGCCTTGGTGGTTTATCTTAGTGGCTTCAGTGAGAGAAATTGATTCGTTCAGTTTAGAGAGCAGTGTGTCCGAGATTGAGATGTTATCAGAGGACTTTGGGGACGAATGTTTCCATGCGTTGTAGCTGGATTCAGGCAGTTTGGTAACAACCTCCTGCATCATTAACTTCTAGAAACAAACAGTCCCCTTTCCTCTAGTCATTGTCTTCATCTCCACGTGTTACTGTCCCTTTATGCAAGCTTGTGTCTAAATTTCTCCTTTTTTATAAGGAAGCCAGTCATGTAAGATTTGAGGTACATCTTACTCCACTATGAACTGGACACATCTGCAAGCACCCTACCTCCAAATACGGATACATGCTAAGACTGGGATTCCAACATATACAATTCAGAGAGAAAAGGGTCCAGCCTATGGTACAAGTTATTGTTTTAAAATGTCAGTGAGCATTTCTAACTTTTAATGCCCAGGCCTTTTATATGCATCCCAACTGAAGGCCAAGTGCAGTTGATGAATCCAGATGTAACTTCTGCTCATCTTTAGCCTGGATCTTCCTTTCTGCTCTGAAGAGTGGATGCTGTGTGCTCCTAAGTGAAAACCAACTATTTGACAAACCTGAGGTTATTTACTTTTAAAAATGCTAATATAACATGGTTCTTTTCCTCCAGACCACTATTGTGCCTGGTTTCTTAATCAGATATATCCTGATCCTTAAATATGTATGGATATTATGTATGGCAAAGACCCATTGGAAGACCACAGTGCAGACTTCAGCAATGGCCTCTGGACACCACTGCCCTTTAACTGTAATGTAAAGTATTTTTATGCTTAAAATTTTTGATAAGCATTGTCAAATGAACCCAGATATTCCCAAACTGTGAATATTTAGTCAAGCTTCATTTATACACATCTTATTCTGCATATTACATCATAAATAATTTAGAGGAAGATAAAATTGTAAAATATTCAGCATGATTTTGTTTATAAAATATAATTTCCTGTCTTTCTCTAGATTAAGGATATGCTTATACACTTTGTTTTAAAAAGTAGAATGAAAATGAAATTCTAACAGTAATTAATATTTTAGGGTTAAAGATTTTTTTAAAAAGTATTTGGTTGTCATTTTGAAAGCTGTTCTTTTAATGAGTTTGGAAATATAGGAGAGAATATGTATATGGGTCATTAGAACTATTCAAATTGCACAAGGGTTTTTTCTGTATAAAATTTCAGTTTACTTATTTTGACACATCTATATCTGAGAACAAATGAAAACTTGAACAGGAAAATTTACTTACTACTCCCAGGTTTATAAGTTTCCTGCATTTTGTCATCTTAGACAGCATATCTCATACTTGCATTAATAAGAAAAATGTAAATTATTTCTGCATTACTGCCTTGCTTTGCAGAGTGTTCGGCGCTTATAAGGAATGAGTTGTATGGTTTAGTAGTCATCTACCAGCTTTTGTTTCTATGGCTACAGTGAGTCAAGAATGGTTTTTTTTAAAGTTACCTTTGCAGCCAATTATTCCCTTGTACCATCTTTCTGACCTATTTTGATTCATTCAGTGCCATTTCTTCACGAAGTAAGTCCACCTCCACAGACGCTTAAAGGAAGGCTACCCTGTGTTCCTTCTTCCTTTGCTTTGCTCTATTTCCAGCCTTGTGCCTTGGCCTTGTGCTAACCTTTGTTCTCAGCTGCAGAGAGTTAAGATAAACTCTGGCTTGTATAAACATGATAAAGTACTCACTGGGAGCAAGTAGACTATAGCTTTAGAAATCAACAAGAAAAGTGGAAGCCAAGAGAGGCCAGACAGCAAGGATGGAGCCTTAGGCACTGACTTAGGGTGGCACCACAGGAAAGCCCCTGAGTTGGTCACCACAGCTGTACTGTGAGATCCCACCCCTTAGAGTCCACTGCCACTGTAGCTGTGTTATTGCCTTTTTTTTTTCATTTTCAAAGATTGAAAATGCTAACTAGACACACGGGAGCTGAATGAGCATGCCAGTCAAGAATGACTTCTTACCCTCTACAATAGGTTTGTGGATCCCTTGCTCCACTCACTCTTAAGTTTCCCCTAAAAGGAAATGCATTTGATTTCTGGGTTCCAAAATTTGAACAAATTCCACTAAGCCTCAGATCTCTAACTGTATACTATTCCTATGTACCCTATTTTCCTTTACTGAAAATAGTTCTTTCTCACATAATATATTCTGATTACAGTTCTTTCCCACTTGCCCTTCCATCCAGATCCACTCCCTTTCTATCTCTCACTAGCACATGAACAGGCTTCTAAGGGATATTTGTGAGTGTTACAGCTCTGAGGGAAAAGGTATCCAAGCACTCTGGAGTCGATGTTACACTGCACAACAAGCCTGACTCAAGCGATCTATTGGAGAAGATTCAAGATGGTGTCTGCCTCTGCTTAGGAGAAAGGAGGCAACAAAGAATTGATTCTTGGGGGTGACAGGAGAGGCTTTCCATGGTGGCCTGGGATACATAGGGTTTTGTTACCTGATCTTGGAGCAAGCTAGGGATTGGTGGGATTTTGTGGCCTAATCTTGGGATTTTTTTTTCTTTGTACAATGAGGCTTAACCACCTACATCTTGAGGGGCTGGAAATGGCCACTATAGACATTCAAGTTGTCTGGGAGTAAGGTCTGGTCACTTGTGTGTCTTGATGGGCTTACAACGATAATGCCATAAAGCACAATTAAAAAAAACATAAAGCAAAAACTAACACCCACTGGAATTGAACAAAACAAATGAATATAAGGGAAAAAGCCCAAGGCACAGGAACCAGAGACCCACTCATTTCCACACTCATGGATGCCATAAAAACACTAAGCAGGAAGCCACAGAGAACCTGTACAGATTCCCACAGGCCCTGTGCATGCTGCCTCAGTCTCTGTGAGTTCATATGAAGTCCAATCTTGTTGATTCTGAGCCCCTTGGTGTGTTCCACCACCCCTGGCACTTATGCTCTTTCTGCCTCCTCCTTCTCAGTGTTCCCTGAGCAATGAGGGCAGAAATTGGATGGTGGCATTCCCTTTTAGGGCTGAGTGTTCTAAGGTTTCTCCTTACTCTCTGAATCATGTCTGACTGTGAGTCTCTCAATTTGTTCCCATCTACTTCGAAAAGAAGCCTCTCTTAGGATGGCTCAGCACAGCATTGTTGTATATGGATGTGTATGTGGATATGTGTGCATATGTATTCATGTATGTGTGTGTACATATACATAATCAGTACTATTTGGTTTTACTTTAGGTCCTTGGGCTACTTAGTCTCAGGTTTTGGGGCACTCAAGCAGTTCTGGGTATGGGCTCAGTTTTGTGGAACAGGCCTTAAGTCAAATCAGGTATTGGTTGGCTACTCCAACAAGATTTTGCCACCATTATAATAGCATAACTAACAGGCAGAACACTATTATAGACCAAAGGATTTGTTGCTGGGGTTGGTGTTTGTGTTTCTCCTTTGGTGGCTTGCAGAATACCTTCCTGTACCAAGACACTAGAAAGTAGGCACGACACTTTTACTATGTGGACACCGGCTTGACTTCTCTATGTTCAATGAGATGGGTAGGCTCTGTCTTAAGCAATGGGACCTTAACTATAATCTTGCCAACGGCCCGTGTGCTTTGGTAATTCCAGTGGAACCCTTTTGGCCAACGACTCAGTTAGATGCAACCTAATCCTAGAATTAGAAGCTTCATTTGGTAACAAGAGCTAGAGAATTGGGACTCTTCCCCCCATATTTTGGCAATTTCATTTAGATTGCCTTTATAAGTGTATATATTTTAGAAACCATCTATTATAATAGGTTCCTATACTACTTACTAGAGTAGCCCTTAATTTTAGCTGTCTGTTCTTATAATCCCATTGTCCTCCTCTCTCTTACCTTCCCTATTTGATCCTCCCACTCCAGTCACTTCCTTATCCATTCATAACTATCTATTCTATTTCTCTTTCTTAAGGAGATTTATCCAGCCTACTCCTTTCCCTTACTCTATACCTAACCTCTGTGGCTATACAAATAGTAGCATAGTAACCATTGACTTAACAGTTAATATGAACATATAAGTAAGTATATTTGTCTTTCTGGACCTGAGATACCTCATTCAGGATGATGCTTTTGCTAGTACTATCAATTTATCTTTGAATTTCACAATGACATTATTAAATGGCCAAATAATATTGCATTTGTAAATGTGCTACATCTTAAGTGGTAGGATGAAGCATCTTTTGAGTAGATGCCCAAGAGTGGTATAGCTAGATCTCAAGGTAGATTGATTCCCATTTTTCTGAGGAATAGAACTAGCTTTACATACACATACATCTATCTATATAGATATAGATATAGATATAGATATAGATATAGATTAAATATAGATATAGATTAGATATAGATATAGATATAGATATAGATATAGATATAGATATAGATATAGATATAGGTATATAGATATAGATATATAAAATAAAGAAGATATAGTCATGAATTTGACATAGTGGGTGTCATGGAAAAAGTTGCAAGGGGAAGAGAGGAAGATTATTCCCCTTATCCCACATCTTCTCCAGCATGAGCTAGCACTTGTGTTATGATCCTAGCCTTAATGATGCACAGAAGATGAAGTCTCAAAGTAGTTTTCATTTGAATTTCCATGATAGCTAAGGTTGAACATTTCTTTGTTTCTCAGCCATTTTTGTTCCCTCTATTTAGAATACTCTGTTTAGATCTGTACACCATTTTAAATTGGATTATTTGTTTTCTTGATATATAGTTTTTTGAGTTCTTTATATATTTTGGATATTATCCCTCTATAGAGTATACACTTGGTTAAAAACTTTTATTTTCCATTCTTTAGGATTCTGCTTTGACCTTCCAGGAACATCTCAGTATCCTTAGGTCCCATTTATTTGTGCTTGCTCTTAGGACCTGCGCTAATGGTGTTCTGTTCAGAAAGTCTGCTTTTGTGTCAATGAGTACAAGGCTCTCTCCACTTTATCTTCTATAAGGTTCGGTGGTGAGGCCTTTGATCCATTTGCAGTTGTGTTTTGCTATGCATTCTTCTTCTAATGCTCATTGCAGTGAAAGTGCAGAACCCCTGCTGCTCATACAATGTAGACCAAAATCTATGGTTTTAGAAACAAAAATTCAATTTCATTAGATGATGCCTTTTCTCAAAGATTTATCATTCAAGTCTTGATGCTTTACTCTGGTGCCTATGGTGACACACTATACAGATCTTTATTGCTAATCTCTTGGAATTTGATATTTGGAAATAGGAGTAAGGTAAACAAAATAGTTGAAATACCTGTACTACATTATGTGAACAAAAACCAGGTGAAGGCTATAGCAATTTGAGTATTGTGTTCTGACATTTTCCTGAAGGCTTGTGACTTTCTTCCATTATTCACCATTTCCTGCTTCTTGTGACTTCAGCCTGCCTTTCATCAGACTGGAGTTCTTTATTTAGTGACATACCTAAAGCTTGACTTCTGAAGAATCTCTATCTTGATGTTACTTCACATGAGGTTCTTTTAAGTTAAACCAAGAACCTGCTTATACAAAGAAGACTCTTAGGTATTATGTTTTGTGTTATTATTTTTAAGCATTTATTTCTTCCATATCATTGTTGTAGTAAAGATAGCAAAAAGTCTAAATTGAAGCACTTCTTTTCAATTCAACAACTTTTTTTCAAACACTTGTGGCTCCTATTGTGAATATGACTTCTCTAGAGTATAAAAATCTCTACGTATAAGACTTTGAAACTAAACAGCAAAGAAGTGAACCTTTTCTCCATCAGTGATGAGCTTCAGTGTGAGCCTTGCCACTGCAGGTCTGGTCCTTTAGTGTCTAGGGAGAGATAGTGACTTCTGTTCAGTCTGCATATGCATGGGATCTGATGCTGTACAGGATAATGTCCCAACTGGACTGAGTGAGTGCCACCCTGAGATCCTAACAGCATCTTGGATATCTAGAGGGTCGTCAGTTGGGGATGTCGGGTAAGACGGAAGCAAAGTGAGAGCGCCTGTAAGAAGTTGTCTTCATTGTACCAAGTGGCAGCCTGAACGGGCACCGAGAGAGCATGCAGACAAGACCAGAGTAGATGAAGATTTTTGAGAGGATGCTCATAATAGTATAACCTACATGATGAAGAAGATAGATGAATCAAAGGCAACTTGCTTTCAGAGTAGAAGGTGATGTCATATGTTCTGTGAGGCTACAAATATAGAGCAGATGTGTATTCAGGAGAATTGAGGGGACAGCGAGTTGCATTTATGACATGTTGAATTTGAATTTTCTGTGAACTCTTTAAGTGAAAATGGCTAATTGTTAGCAGAGGATAGAATTCTAAGGCTCTGGAGAGACAGCTAGGCTGGAGGAGATCTACATGTAGGGTATTCAGACAAGGCTGTTCTCTGTGAGCTCAGGGGCAAGTGTAGAGGGAGAGGAGAAAGCATCAAAGACACAGGTTAGCACTAGAGAGCAGGTCTGCTACACTGGACACAGAGGAACAGACATGCAGCTCAGCTTGGCCTCACTAGATGAATATGTGTGGGAAACAGGGAGCAAGCTCATGCCTGGGAAGGGACATCAGTGAGACTGGAAGGAGGAGAGCAGGTGGAAAACAGGGCAGCTCTTGTTGCATGTAGAACCAGAGGTGTGTGTGACAGATGGGGGACAGAGAGCACTTGTGTCTTGATGTCCAGATAGAGCTCTTAAGACATGGAGAAGAAGGATGACAGAGGCAAGGACTGTGTGACAAAAAGAAAAAATAAAAACAATTAAGACCAGCCAAATCATAGTATAGGAGAGAGCAGGAAAATGAATACTGTCCTAGAAATAACCTGCCCCATACATTCTCCTGGAACAGATGAGTCCCACTTTATACAAGACAAGAGAAAGTGAATAGACATTTATGTGCACACTGCACTGAGAGTGAATAGACACCTGTGTGCACACTACACTGTGAGTGGATAGAGACTGGTGTACACACTGCACTGAGAGTGAAAAGACACCTGTGTGTGCACTACACTGTGAGTGGATAGAGACTTGTGTACACACTGCACCAAGCTTTGAGAGTGTCCATTTAGTTTTAAGAAATGGTGGATTATTTAAAAAAGAAAAAGCCCCAGTGAGGAGATAAAAACAGGATACACTTATTTGAATGGACAAAGCTGCATTATTTCCACCACCTTCCATAGAACCCAAGTTAAACAAATAAAAACAAACATATTTTGAATGAAAAGACAAGAAACAAACAAACAAATTTGGGCTGGAGGATGATGGATAAGTGATTAGCAGAAACCATATTATAAATTCACATTTAATCTGAAATCTGAATTTGTTTTTAATCTATGAACACAATGTAACAAAAAATTAAAAAAACATAAATAGTTGAAAACTATAATGCTCATATTTTCTGCAGTGAGAAATATAGAATGCCAATGCCGATAGACTAAGAAATAAAGATAAGAGAGAAATATAAACAGGAAAGTTTGAAATCATTCAAATTGATCAGGTAGTCAACACAAGTCTAAATACAGATGTGCAAAAGTGCCTGAAAGGAAAACCTTATAATGTGTTTAGATGAATTAGAATATGCATATACTATTATACACTTCACACATCCCATGCTCACGTGAGCACAATGAAAATTATAGCTGTCAAGGAACTACTATTAACAAGGTTTCAAACCCAGGAAGTGTTAGGGAAGAGTCATTTCAAATTTTTCCATCAAATAAAAATGTTTTGCTTCTCACATAGTAAGAAAGGCTTTGGCTCCTCAGCTCTCAAGGCCGGTGTAGTCCTGATGCCATGAGCTGACATAAATGGCAAATAAACATGAATGGCAGACAGATACAGATCTCATCTTTATGTAAATCTTTCCAATATAAATCTGTGGCAAATCTCTCCAAAGTTTTTCCTAAATGCTGTTTCCATATTTCAGCAGTAATGCATGGAACAGCCAGTAAGATAACTTGGGAAGGCTATTCTAGTAGCGATTACTGTGCACTGTGAGCGAGGGTTAGAACCCTGAAAGCAGGGTGGATTCATTTCAGTGAGAATAGACTGTTCGATAGTAGAAAATTATTGAGTAACAGGAGAATCTTCATTTTCTCAGGAAACCTAGGAGCTGCTCCCTGGAAGAAAATTTCTTTAAAACAGAGACTGTATTTCCACATGAATATCTTTTAAAAATCCATGGGGTGGGTGTGGGAGGGAACATTGGGAATTAACCTAAAAATAGAAATAAATTTGTGAAATGTTCTTATTTTTATCTAACAAAATAGATGTGTACATCTGAGTTAATTTATAGAATAAGAAATGTCAAATTCCAGGAATTTTTATAAGAAGTATTTTTCTGATATAATTATAAAACCACATTTAAAAAAATCATCATGAACAGGTTCTCAAAACAAACAAACAAGCAAAACAAACAAAAAATCCAGCATTTTCTTTCATGTTCTGAGAACTTTTGGTTCATAAGAAGTCTGTTCAATCTTTACGTTGCCTGCAATATCATCAATCTTTGTGCTGCCTTCCTTTAATACTGCCTGGATGAAGCCTCTCAGACCCACACCTATCATGAAGTATATTTGAGGATGATCCTAGAAATCTCCAGATCTCTCTCTCTCTCTCTCTCTCTGTCTGTCTGTCTGTCTGTCTGTGTGTCTGTGTGTGTGTGTGTGTGTGTGTGAGTGTGTGTGTGTGTGTGTGTGTGTGTGTGTGTGTGTGTGTGTGTTACAATATTTGCCTTCTCTTTACTATTGACATAGTCTCTGATGTTTTTGGTCTAAAATAATCAAATGACCCAATGTTGTAATATTTGGGAAAAAAATGACTGAATTTTACAGTGTTCGATCTGCCTTAAATCTGTTTGGATTCTGATGACTTTTGCATCCTTGTACGATCTTGATAATTTTAGGAATAGAATAGAAAAAACAGGAACTGTTAGAATAATTTGTTAAACAGCAAGCAGAACCAACATGGAACTACTTATATAACTTTACTGAGGAACACTACTTATGACTTAAATAAATGTAGGTACAGGACTTTTACTGGAAAGAAAATTAATCTATATAGATAATATAGCCATAATTTCTTCATGAAATCCTCAAAGATTTCATCCAATTTTTAATGAAAAAAAAACTGACGAAAATAGCCAGAAAAAAATGTAAGAGGGGAGGCGAATGAATTCACATCATTGAGAATAAATTTATATTGCATCATCATAGTGAGGAGCATGCGGTATTTGCTCAGAAATAATATATCATTGCAACAGAACAGAAATTCTGTGCATCAAATATCCACATGCCAATTCTAGAAAGCCAAGGTAGGAAAGAGAGATACTACCCCAAATTCAGAAGGTGAGATAGCCAGACTTAGGACTATAAACAGACTGTTGGAGCTTTGTGAGAAAGAAGACAGAGGTGACAAAGGAAAGAACTGATCAAGAATTATACTCGAATATAGACTACATTTAAAATACGTGGCTGTGACACTCAGGCTAGGGATTATGGGACTAGAGCCATCGAGTTTATGGAAGCCATGCCAGACGCTGTCACTATGGCATCACTTTTTAACATTTAAACCTTTTATATAAGTGTACCGATGCGTGATTGCACAGTTAGCTGCATTGCTCTGAGAACGGATAACTGTACAACTTAACCCACAGTCACCACATCCCTAAGCATTCTCTCTTGCTATCCCTTCCCCACATTTCTGACAGCCACTGGTCTCACTCCTGTCTCTTCAATTCTGCTTAATATAAGCAGAAAACATAGTATCTTCTCCACTCTAATCTCCTTGACTTAACTTAACATGGACTTTTGAGATTTTGTTTTGAATTTGCCCTTTACACTGCTGAATAGTATTACTTTAACAAATATCCCGCAAATTTTCCACTATCAAAATTAATCCTTATACTAACGATGAGAGTTAACTACTTCTGATTAACTGAAAGTAGAGCTGAGGGCTCATGAGTTTCCTTGGCATCCTGGCTGTGCACATTTGCCACAGCCACATGCTGCCATTCATACCAATCCTCTGTAACCTCGAAACCCAAGGGTAGCATAAAAGTCAGATAGAAAAAAAAGTCCATACTTTATGTTAAGAGGAAAACTAGGAAGGAATTTCACAGAGATGGAACAAATGACTTCTCAAAATATTCACTAACAATTTGTCTCTCCTAGAAAAATCAATATGAAACGCTTGTTTAAGTGGGCAAACCTGATCTTTTTCATGTGTTTCCCTCCTCTCCCCAAATCCCACAAACCGTGTTTAAGTGCTTTAAAAGACAATGAGAATTTAGGGGAAACAAAACTCACTTTACACCCCTGGAGCAGTTTTAAGAGCTTGAAGAAAATTGAACTTCTGATTTGGATCGATTCCTGGGGACATTTGCCACAGCCACATGCTGCCATCAAATGTACAGTGCACGGCAAGAAGAAGCCACACTATAGATAGAAAAAGGACAAACTGCATGGGAATCTGTTCGCTTCTAAATATAACAGTTCATTTTCGTGTTTATATAGAGCAGTATCAAAGCTCTGCTTTGCCAATACTGGGTCTTATTTAATTCTTAGATTTATATTATTTCACCCATCGCCTGACTTTTGAATGTCTCATCTCCTCACAGGAGTGATTTTATGCAGATTTAGAAAACATGAAGACCACGATTCTTGCTGCCTTCAGTCCCGCAGCAAGCTCCCCTCCATTTTTAAACATAATCAAGGCACCCCGCAAGGGCCACCACAAGGGAATGTGTTTCACATCATAACACAGATGGCTTGTTTACACCATTTCCCCTTCTCGTAGAAATTTTTAGGGATGGATTCAAATTTTACTCCTTGTTGCCGTGTGTATCTTTTACTTCTATTCTTGTCAAAAACCCGGCGCTGCCCTTCACAAACAGGAAGAAACCATTCTGCTTTCATTTCTTCTAGTGTGCGAAGAGGCACAGGGTCAGCAGGGACTGTGGCCTCCTTCTTGCAGTTTGGCAACTCTTGAGCAACAATGTCCAGCATCCTTGAGACCACTCAAGGCTCACCTTGATGAAACCTCTTTTATGAACATTGTATGTCAGCATATTAAGTGATTGGCCTATCTACTTGATTCTCATGTATTAAGACTTTGAGCTGGCCTCCTTTTTCAATAATGATTCTTGGCTTTTATTGTACCTTAGAATTTCCTGGGGAAGTACCATCACGGCCCCATCCCACACTTTCTGAATGAATTGTTTTGAGGCTGGAGGCCTGAATACCAGAATTGTTCGTTTCCTTCAGGATCGTATTGGAGAGCCAGACTGTACACATTGGTCTAGAATTAACAAGTGTTCTACAGGACCTGGTCCAGAACTGACAAGTGTTCCATAGGATACCCATAGAGGACTTTATTTGCTTCTTTTTTCACTATACTTAGAAAAGATGCGCTTGCCATTTAAGGTTATAGAAGTGCATGGATGTGGGAAGGTTTCCATAGTGATGAATATTTATGGAGAGCATGGCAGCTCTCTTACCATGAATGCAACAGGTTGGTGAGAATGTTTTGTAACCTTTTGTAAGAAAAGGAAATTCATCTAGTTCCTGGAACACTTTTTCCCCAGCATCTTATCGTGGAGGATATTTAGCTACCCCTCTTCTCAAAATTAACAAGGAACGTATTCTTCAAAGCTGATGTATCACCGAAATATTATGCTTCTGTTATAAACTTGAACCCAGTATATTCTGTCATCTGGCCATACTGGAATAGCACCATCCCTTGCATACAGGATCGGACATTTAGCAGCATCCTTGGTGCCCTCTCTTTAACTGTCAGCAATGTTCCATTGCAGATATGTAATAAAACATGTCTACACATATTGTTAAATACCCTGCAAGGAGGAAGACTACCTTGTGCTGGGAAACATCACTAAAAGAAAAAAATGTATCTTCATATGCAGATAGGAATCTGTGTCATTACCCTTTCAATGCCGGCTATTGTCATGCTCACTTCTTTCCATTAAATACCTGTTCACAAAGCTATGTCAATATACTGTTGGCAAACTGGGACGAGCAGTGTTATATTGACAGTACTGTAAATCTTCCAACATGTGATGTTAGAAAAGGCCTGTTCTTATCACTGAAATGTGTAAGATGGTATGAGAGACAAAGCATATAAGAAATAGTGAACAACACTCTGCACTCATATTAGAATCCCCCATCTCAGATGTCCTGACCCTTCCATCTGGTTTATTTACAAAGACTATACCAGGCAAAATCATGGGAAGTTCTATTGATTCTCTACTTCCATTTTATGTCCTCTCCATAACCTTAAATCCCTGCTCCTTGCACATGCTCTGAAAGAGTACTACAACACAGGAGAAATTAGCATGCTACTGTGAATTTTTCTTTGACATAGCTTGTTTCCCTTGTGAAATGACATATCGTGTTTTTCTTAAAGCAATAGTGAACAGTGATTTTACTAGAAAATTGGGCTCTAGTCGGATTATTTGAGACCTTACATTTTTTTCGCCTGCATTTCGCCTGCACTATACTGATTGCCTATACTAATAACCTGTACTAACTTAGTCTAGACTAGTTCCAACAATTGCTGGGAATATGTTAATCTTATATTGCAATATAATTATATATGATACAATAATAATGTAGTCTATAAATAAAATAGATTAAGGAAAGAAAAGGATTGCATTTTTAGGATGATGTTTCCCCTTATCCTAGGTACATGAATTCGAATAGCTTTCATTCTACTTTCCTGGAGATTAAACGGGAACTAGCCAATCTTATCCACTGCAAAAGAAGATCTTATTAAAGATTGAGTGAATCTGAACACACTGTACATTGTGCACAACATTAATATTGAAGTCAGAGAAGTAAGGTTTGGGGAGAGGAGGACTCTTCACAGAGGCCCTAGGAACTGATGTGATTTTTAAAGGGCAATTAAAACGTACTCAAGTATATAAAGAAGATGAAGGGGAAACTCCCATGGCAGCAGAAGAACAGTAACATCCACAAGGAGAGAGGAGGAAGCTGAGCACACAAATGCTTAAGAGTGGTCTTTGTGAGATGGAACACATGTCAATTGTACTGAAGCTGACTAAATGTAAAATGCCCAATGGAAGGCTGGGAAAGCTTGGGTAGTGTCCCTGTCAATAAAGAGCACAGGAATGAAGACCAGAGTTCTGGTCCCCAGAACCCATATGAGTTGTGCTGTTCTATATGTTTAATCCCCATGCTGGGGAGGCAGAAACATATGGATTCTGGGGCTTACTGTTCAGCCATCCTTGGTAAACTCCAGACAGTGAAAGATTTTGTCAAAAACAAACAAACAAAAAACAAAACAAAACAAACAAACAAAAAAACCCTCAGGCGTGACCTTAGTATCACCTGAGGAGTGAGACTTTAAGATGTTCTCCAGACACCACATATACGCACACACATGTATGTATGTGTCCTCCCCATGTACCCACCCAACATGAACAGACACACACACACGCACACACACACACACACACACACACACACACACACACACATGCATAAACAAAAATATACCATAAAATTAAATATTAAATATATGTTTGCGTATTTTGAGGAATAACAAGGCCTGTGTGTGCATGTGTGGATTCAGGTATAACTCTGTCGACCTTACTTGAATGCAGTAGGTTTAGCATATGCATCTACCCTTTATAGAGTCAGGAAGAAAGTATCTTGGACTGCCTAGTAACAGTTGTATCAAAATAATACAATACAATCAAGAGCACATTTAAAATTGCATACACTTGCCACTTGCAAACCCACACTGAAGTAAGTGTGCAGTGGCCCCTAGCAACATGTCTGCATCTGTAAATCCTAGAAAGAACACAACCCTGTGTGGGGATATTTGGATGATAAATGATGAGCATGCTTATTTTCATATTTTATACATATACCTTGTAGTCCACAGCTAATGTTTTATTGTTAACTCGTCATTAACCCTTAACTGCACGCAGGGATAATGGAACACATCATTTTCACCAGACACTACACTAAGCTCTTAAATGTTACCACAATCATCCTATCAAATGCTTAATTGCTGTCTATGAATATGATCTATTACTCAGATGGCTGCAGTGAAGTAAGAAACGTGACATATACCTCAACTAATATCAGTGATCAGTGACAGAGCTAAAGCTACACCCACTAATCTTAATTCAAGAGCCCACATTTGACCCCTGTAGGGATCACCAACTTCCTTGACAGAAATAACAAGATGACCATTTGAGAATACACGGTGGCAGCCCATAATACTATGTAGTCCTCCTCCATTTCTTCTGCTCTCATGACCCCACATTTATCCCGCAATTAATTCTCATGAACTCCAAGGGGAACATCACTGATTTGCTTTGCCTTTTCATGCCCATCATCAGTGTCTCAGCCATCATATCCGGGACAGACACAGCACAGAGAGTGTTCACAGGTTGCTCAGGCGAAGCGGGCAAGACTAATGCGGACTTTTGAAAGTTTATGTATTTGACTCAGGGGTTCGAGGACACGGTTAGGAATTCCCCTCTGGGTGGTGACTCATGACCTAGCACCTGTGTCGTGACACACTATTTAGCAGATCGTTGCCTCATGGAGCTTTTTTCTACTCTCACTCCAGTCACGTATTAGCTCAAGTACACAGCTTGTGAATTTTAAGAGTAGAATTTAGCATGTAACTCACTCAAAACCAATAATAAGACTCAAAGCTATATATTTACTTTCAGACATCACATTTTAAGGGAAAGTACACTATTTTTTTATATTACAAAAATAACTGAATGTTTTACATTTCACTTCCAGGGTTTTCTCCAAGTGAAATCTGACTCATATTTTCCATGTAGTAAGATTTCTAGGACAATCTTTATTTAAACAATTGCAACACTATGTCATCAGAAAAGCAGACTTCAGTATGGTAGATAGGGAAGCAACTAGCATTGAAAATCCATTTTTCATATGTGGATCATTTGCTACATATCATCGGGGTATAAAGAACTCTGAAGATCATGTATCTGTGCTCTATAGCACTTCAGCATAGCTGACATTAAAAATAAGTGTCAGCTAAGATGGTAGAAAGGCTCCTCATCACTATAATTCTTACATTTATTAACTTATTTGTACATTTACTTTGGGGGATGGGTTGTAGACATACATGCTTTGGAATATGTGTGGAGATCAGAGGACACCTACCTGGAATCAGTTGTCTACCTTCACCATGTAAGTCCCACATATGACATAGGTAGGGCACATGACAAGAGCCTTTACTCACTGAACTGTCTAATATTTTAAATGAAGCTTAATATTTTTAATAAAGGATGAAGAAGTCTTACTATTTTAAAATTCCTATAGTTAATTCTGCTGATGCAGAAATTATTTTTCTTACTCTCCGTTCTAATATATTATGACCCTCACTGATGTTGTGCAGAAACACAGACGTCAGAACATGCAGCAGGTGAGGTAGCGTGAGCTCTAAATAGTCTCAGTGCTGCGAAGAAGGTTGCTCTGTTGACTTTTCCTTTGCATTCAAAGATGGTGTTTTGTGATGCAATTCTGGCTTACCTGAAAAGTACTATGTAGCACAAGCTAGAGCTTCTAATTCCTGGGCGATGCCCCTGCTTGTGGCTCCTACAGTTATGTATGCTGGGGCTATAGGCCTGTTCACATCAGACTTGATACATTTTAAAAATCTACTCTACTGTGGTTTTTTTTTTCATTTAAACTGAATAAAAATTAGACAACTGTTAGCTTAGAGCAGTAACAAGCAAAGCTCTGTTGTCTTTCTTTTATATTTAAGAAATGATTGCATCATTAATGATGTGACTAAAACATGCTCTTGGTTGTTGCTAATTTTTTATATAAATCTATTGCGAAAAAGTTTGTCTATATAATGAAAACTTTTAACTCACAATCTCTGAATACAGTCCCTTCCAGCATCCTTAAGAGCTATATTTTTTTAGATTAGAGTACAAGATGATTGGCTTCATTATGGCATATATATCAATCATCACATATCAGATATCAGATATTAGTCTCAATCATATATGGCTTCATCATGGCATATAGATTTATATATATCATCACACATCAGATATCACATATCATGTATCATACATGTCATATATCATCACCTACCTTCTGTCATCTATTATATAACATATATCATATATCAGTTATCATATATCATCATAATTATATACCATCAACTATCATAGGATCTATCATATGTGTGTGTGAGCGTGTGTGTTTTGTTCTCACTCATCCTCCCTATTTCCACATGCTTCCTTCTCTGCTTTGCTCTTCCCCTTTCTTTCAGTTTCTCATCTGCTTTTTAAAAATTATCCTATTTTCCTCTCCTTACCCTACTCCTTTAGCATATCTTCCTCATCTTTTATGATGCCCTTGATAGTTTCCTCTCTCTCTCTGTCTCTCTCTTTCTCTCTCTCCCTCTGTGTGTGTGTGTGTGTCTGTCTGTCTGTCTCTCTCTCTCTCTGTGTGTCTGTCTGTCTCTGTGTGTGTGTATGTCTGTCTCTGTCTGTCTGTCTCTGTCTCTCTTTGTGTGTGTGTGTCTATCTGTCTGTGTGTCTGTCTCTGTCTATCTCTGTCTGTCTCTGTCTCTGTCTCTGTCTCCCTCTCTCTCTCTCTCGCACACACACACACACACACACACACACACACAGACATTTTAAATCTAGGTCACATACATACGAGAAAAACATGCTGTATTGTCAGTCTGGTTTATTGTTATTATTATTATTATTATTATTATTATTATACATAATGGTTTCTAATTCTATCTTCCTGAAAATCTAATTACTCAGTTTTTATTTATAGATGCACAAATTTTAATTTTTGATCACATTTTTTATTCATTCATCTGTGTATACACATCTGAGATGTTTCCTGGCTATTGTGAATATCAATAAATACAGATGTGCATCTCAATGAAATGTTGACCTATTTATCAGTGTGCACCCAAAAAACTGTGTCAGGTGGCAATGGTATCTTTTTTTTAGTTTATTTGATTAACCATTTTATTGATACCCATAGTGTCTCCATGAATTTACACTCTGACCAGCAGTGAATAAGTGTTTCCAATTCACCAAATCCATACTAACATTTGTTATGTTTTCTTGGTTGCCTTTCTTGATTGACTTAAAGACAACCTCAGAGCAGTTTTAACATGTATTTTCATGGTTCCAAAGAGTGTCCAATACTTTTTGAAGTATTTATTGACATTTATATTTCTCCATTTGAGAACTGATTAGTCAGTTTATTAGCCCACTTAATTATTGGATAATTTGTGGGGCTTGTTTTGTTTGTTCATTTGTTGTGTTTTTTGGGGGGAGGTAAATTTTTGTAGTTCTTTACACACCCATGAAATGAATTTCCTGCCGTAAATGTACTTGGTGAAGACTCTTCCCCATTCTGCATGCTGTCACTTCACTTTGGTCAATGTTTCCTCCTGACTTCTCTGCTTAGTGCTAAGATTACAGGGGAATGCCAGGGCCAGGAAGCAGGAGTGGGTAGGTTGGGGAGCAGGGCAGGGGGAGGATATAGGGGACTTTCAGGATAGCATTTGAAATGTAAATGAAGAAAATATCTAATCAAAACAAACAAACAAATAAAGTGGTGAAAAAAAAAAAGAAAAACAAAGTAAAAAGATTACAGATGTTTGCCAACCTGCTGGGAATGAACCTATGGCATACTGGACAAGCCATCCACGAGCTGAGCAAAATCAGAGACCAGTTTGCTCTAATTTAGCTGACACTTTGCATCTATGTTAATCAGGAAGGTTGGCGTACAGTTTTACTTTTGACTGAGTTCTTATCTGCTTTTGATAGAAGGGTAATTCTAGCTTTGTGTCCTGAGCTTGGAAGTGTCCTCTCCTTCTGTCTTATGAAGCAGTTTGAGGAGCATTGGCTTTGGTTCTTTACGTGTTGGGCTTAGTTTGCCATAGGATCCATTTTCCCTCAAAAGATTCTTTTCACTGCTTCAATAGCACTGATTAATTACCACGAATCTTCATAAATAGTGCTATTTTTGATTTTGCTAAGTCACATGTTTCTAGGAATCCATCTATTTATTTCTTCTGTAATATGAATTTTTAAATACTCCCTAATAATTCTTTATTTTTCACTGTAATCTGTAGTAGCCTTCCTCTTTTCATGTCTAATTTTATTAATTTAGGTTTTATGTCTATTTGCTTTATTTAGTTTGGTTAGGAGGTTGTCATTATTATTTATTCTTCCAAAGAACCTAATATTTATTTGATGGATTCTACTCTTTAATCTCTATTTTATTAAATTCTGCATTACATTTTTTGACACCTGCAGCCTGGGAGTCTGGGCTTATCCTGGTTCTCTAAGACCTTGGGGTGATTGATCGATACTTATTGAGATTTTTCTGTTGTTGTTGTTGTTTTTTGTTTGTTTGTTTGTTTGTTTGTTTGTTTTTGAGACAGGATTTCTCTGTGTAGCTCCGGCTGTCCTGGAACTCACTTTGTAGACCAGGCTGGCCTCAAACTCAGAAATCTGCTTGCCTCTGCCTCCCGAGTGCTGGGATTAAAGGTGTGTGCCACCACGCCCGGCTTGATTTATTTTAATGTAACCATTTATAACTGTAAACTTTCTATTTCAAACTGCCTTCGCAGTGCCCAAAGACTCTGATAAGTTTTGTTTGCAATATTCAAGAGAAATTTGCAAAGCTCACTATTGTTATTCAGTTTTTTCTACATATTTTTATTATGTTCACAATATGGTTCACAATAGATTTTTTTTATTATTCAATACAAAGATGTTTGTATGTTTGTAAAGGTAACATTATATTGTGAAAATCAAGTTTTTGAAAACACTACATACTCTGACTTCCTGCAACCCAGTGTAAGTTCAACTCCATTCTGTTTTTTTATATCATCTTAGATTTCATTAAGTTTTTGTTAAAGTTGATTATGACTAATATAATTGCTGTTACAACCCATATCTATTTCCCAAGACAATTTGTAAAATACTGAACTTCATACTTTAGCTGTTTTTATTTTCCAATAACAAGAAGTGAAATCTATTAGCTGTGAAATTTCTAGGCAGTGGTAAGAGCAATATTGTTCAACTCAGAGCAAGAATACAGCAACATTTTTATTAGGCAAATATAAACCTCTCAAATTTAAATGGGCTCTAAGCCAGCTCTGTTCCCATGATGCAAAGTCAGATGAGGCATCTGAGGGGCACGTTAGCCTCTGAAACACACCTGTATTAACCAGCAAGCTAACACCGTGGTGAAGCCAAACCTTCCACATGGCCCTGTGCATATTCATGTTTTGTCAAATATTTCAATTTATGTGTGGACTTAAAAATAATGAAATATGGACCACTTTATTTTACAGACATTTCTCCTATCTAACACCGTCTGTTTAGACTTAACATACTTATTTTGAGAACACATACTTCCATTTCCTCTCTACGATGAAATAAAAAATTGCCCTGTATTAGGTAAGAAGCTGAGGGTAGAGCACCAGTAATATAATCCCATCCTTCTGGTTAATGTCATAACTCACATTTCACTATTCGCTCTAAATTCTGCGTAAATCCAATTCCTGAAAAGAATAGAAACAACTGGTCTTTAAAACCAAAGGCAGTTTCCATTTCTTTGATTGAATTTTTATGTGAGACAAATTCTCAAGTCCAAAGGCTTAGGTTCTAATTGTAAAGTCAATACCAAAGGACCTCCACTTTATTCTCCCAATACTTGGACTTGAAGAACAACTTGTTAGAGTTTGCATTTATGCAATCAAAACTTGGAGTTGTATCATTTAGCCATGAAGATCTTACAATAGTGAATCAAGGAATCTGTAGGAGAGCAACAATACCAGTCACTATCGCACAAATACTATCAGGGAAGAATTTTGGTAAGATAAAGGTAGAAGAAAAGCTAGTGCTTTTCATTTGGAAGATAAGACTGCTCCATTGAACATTATCTTTCAAGTTAAGTCCTTGCAGGACTTATCTGTTTGTAACTGTGACAATTGACAGTTTCTATTTCCCACTTGAAAGCTGTGAGAAACATAGCGATGATAATGGTGATTATTAATTCAGGTTATTTCTGCTTTGAAGCTGTCTTTGGGTCTCAGTAGTGTACTATGTTCCTTGTAAAGGGAAAACCAAAATTACTTTATTAAGTGACCCTTGAAAATTTCCCCAAATCCCCATTTGGTTTGGATTTCCCGTAATCTATTCTCGGATGATAATGGAGCAGAGGAAAGCATATGGTCCTAATAGATATTCAGACCAGATGTTAGCTGTCTAATACATATCCTATTCCTGCGTGGCTGGGCAGAAGAGTCTATATGAGAAGATGCGGAAGTCATTAGCTAGCTACGGTGTGCATTCCACTATTCTCCCCAGTTTACAAAAGCCAAGATTCCCAGACTGCAACCCCTCCAGTTCTGTCGCTCTGAATTTCTGG
This sequence comes from Mus musculus, assembly GCF_000001635.26. Taxonomy (NCBI): domain Eukaryota; kingdom Metazoa; phylum Chordata; class Mammalia; order Rodentia; family Muridae; genus Mus; species Mus musculus. Next base: position 56,201,163 of record NC_000067.6, on the reverse strand, counting down.
ACAATGTTAACAGCATTCAACTTGTTGCATATACACATAGAGCAGGAGGGAAAGAGACACACCTGAGATCAGATCCCAGGACAGATTGAAAACAGACAGGCTGAGAGCCAGTTCAGTGCTTATCCACATGTCCCATCACGGCACAGAGCATACAAAACCTCTGCAAGGAGTTAAGTCTTCCCTCCTCAGCTATACCTAAGGTTTATTCCAGGGATGCTTTTAAATCTGGTGACCGATCACAGACTTAGACCAAAACAGGGGCACAGTACACGTCAATGGAACAAATGAACAGAAGTAAAGTCATGGAGACATCTTTGCATACCATTGCTCAAAATGGAATTGGACAGTGCTACTTTGTCAAAGTCAGTCTAGGTAAAATGCTGCCATATGTATGCACCTTTAGTTCATTGAAATTAGTTATGGTTCTGTTATTAAAATACACATGACCCCTTGGTTTCTGCAAGCACTCAATGAATACCATTACTGCAGAGAGTGTGTTTTAGTTAACATGTAAAACATAGCAGTGCAATTATTTTTCAACAGTGAACTTCAAGGTGTCATTACCACCAACTATCACAGGATGGAATAACAAGATTTGATAACCAAGTATTGGATCTGTGGGTGATTATAAACAGTCTTTCTTTTTAGCTCTTGAATGAGCATGGAATGAAACACTTTACACAGGGGTAATTATGAAAAGAGAGAAAAATATGGTGTGAATTTGAAAGTCTTCTCTTTCCACATAGAGAAAGACAACATTGCCCTTTATAGGCCAATTGGGAAGACTTCTTAATGAGAAGTATGGTTTGAAAGATAAATACTGCATGTTATTGTTTTAATCCTTAAAATCTGTTTTCACTAATTGATCATCACTGGCAATTGAAACTTTCAGTGATAAATATAGTTATGATGCTCCTGGATTCTGTTGCAATAAAAATCTGGTTCTTGAAACAATTTTTAATCATCATTAGCTACAAAGAAATAGCAAAAGACATGGGACATGACCTTCCTAACAATTGTGCACACACCCAATTCTGATAAGCTGAAAATACTAGTTCCATAGGATGTTTGTGCATGGATAAGTGTGTGTGCACAGTTGCGTGTCAGTGAGTGTGCATGTGTGTGAGTGTGTGTGCAGGTGGAGGCATCAGAAGTTTTTATGTGTTTGTATGTGAGTGAATAGTTGTATGTTGTGTGTCAGTGTGTGTGTGTGTGTGTGTGTGTGTGTGTGTACATGTATGTGTTTGTGCTTGCATAAATATACAGAACAGAGGCCAGAAGTTGGAGTCAGAATTACTCTGTAGTTATCCTCTATCTTCCTATTTGATACAGTAATTCTCAATAAACCTGGATCTCCTTGATTCAGCTAGACTGCCTTGTCTGCAAACTCTAGGGATCTATCTATGCCTTCCTATTCAGCACAGGGGTTAGAAACAGAAACAGCTATGGCTTGCTGTTGCCAGGGTACTAGGACTCAAACCCAGGGCCTCGTGCTCATACGACAAACAAGTCACTGAGTTAACCTTCTCCTCAGCCTCCATGTTGTCATTTTCACAGAATCCTCTCCTCTAATCACACAGGGAATTTTGGCTTTGTCATTTGGTTCAATGAGATACCTGACCAAATTAAACAGGGCAACATACCATTCCTTCTGGTTCTAATCAGCTAATCATAACTGGTTCTATGTAGGATTCCAGAATTTCCTGGGAGTTACACCATTAACTGCAATTTGGATGGGTATGCTTAGGAAACAAGATAATGATACATCTTCAAGAGAATGAAGCCCAGAAAACATCCTGGACACGAAGGCATTCTCAGCTAAGATGAAGAATTCAAGCTTCACATTCATACATTTCTTCCATAAGACTTAAAATTTTCTGGCAAGGACTTCAGAGGGTTGAGCTAGAGTTAGGAACTTGGCTCTCTCAGAGGATGGGAAAGACAAATGAGCTAGTTCATTTGACTTTTTAGGTGTGATTTGCAGTATTTGTGGAGTGGTATTGGTGGAGGGGCAGGATGCTGAGAAACAAATACAAATGTGCAATATGAAAAGAAATTATACATAAGCCAATGTGGTACACCACAAGTGACACATTAAAAAAAGTCAATGCTAATAATTATCCCACCAATAGAGGCCAAGAGGCCATAGAAAGAGAAAGATGAAAGGCTAAGAGTTAATGTCATCAGCAGATCTGAATCCGTATCTTCCTAGAGATGACATTAGAGCAGCAGAGTGTGTATCTCCTGCTATGATATTCACAACTACAAACTGGAGGGGATTTTGCTGAACTCCCATGCACATAGAAATTGCTGCTTTGAAAGTGGTAAGGTCTACAATGGAAAAAGGAGGTCTAAGAAGGAAGTTGGACAGATGGGAGGAAGTTGCCTGTGATTGTAGTCTCCAGACAGACATAAAGGTGTGCTCACTAAGAAGTGTGTCTCCACCCAACAATGGATGGGGAAGAAACCAATAATTTAAAAACACCAATATACAATCTGCTTTTTAAGAACTCTGCTCTCATAGCCTTATAAAAAAAGGAATATGGATAAAGGCAGAAGTTTCAGAAAGTTAGCAGAGAGATCTGGAAGAACATAGATGGCTAATGAGCAATAAAGCAGAGAATGGAAAGAAAAACAAATGTTTCCCAAATTTTTGACTATGTACTGAGTTATGCCATTTTTTTTTTAGATCGACAGTTCTCACAGTCTAGCCTTCACAGAATGACCTGAGGAGTTATCAAAACACACACTGCAAGATACAGTCACAGGGTTTATGACACAAGGGTTCTAAAAAATGACCCTAATATTTGTATTTGCAATAAGTTTCTTGATGTTCCTGACACAGAATTAAAATCCTGTACAGCAATGTTATTAGCTCTATGCTAAAACAGAGATTACCATTTAAGTGATAGTCTGATATGTCTAATACCAAGCAGCCTTCTTTCCAAAGTCTATGCATACAAATACCAGATGTATCTGTCCACCCACATCCCTATCTATCTATCTATCTATCTATCTATCCATCCATCCATCTATCTATCCATTCATTCATCCACCCATCCACCCATCTATCCATCCATATACATATGTATAGAGCTACACACACACATACAAACATGTATATGTATATGTATATGTGTGTGTGTGTATATATATATATATATGTATATATATGTGTGTGTATATGTATATATGAGATGAGGAGAAATATATATGGTTTTGTTTGTTTGGGGTTTTGTTTTGTTTTTGTTGTTGTTGTTGTTGTTTTCCAGACAGGGTTTCTCTATATAGCCCTGGCTGTCCTAGAACTCACTTTGTAGACCAGACTGACCTCGAACTCAGAAATCTGCCTGCCTCTGCTGGGATTAAAGGCGTGTGCCACCACGCCCAGCTTATATATGTTTTTTAATGAGAAAAGAATAGGATAATGTAATGGGATGATCAGAGAAATAAAATGTTTAAAACGAGTTCAGTTTCAGACCTACATTGTTTGGAAATGGAATGGCATATGTAGAGGACTGGCTTAGAAAGACAAATTTAAAAGTTATTTCCATACATAAGGCAAATAACAGAAGGTAAAACTTTAAAGAAAGTTGCCTTGTGATAATGGAACATATCGAAGACTAATGTCTAGGGCTATCATTTTTAGAAGAGACCGTTGACATCTTCTGCAAGAGAAAGCGATGAGAGTAAAGCATATCTAGAATGTGAGAGTTCTAAATGTGAGATGGTTCTAAAGTGAAATTACCCTACTGACAAATATTGTACCTAGCTTTAGGAACTGTCCTCCCATCTCCCCCCACCCCGCCCCCCGTAAATCACACCTTCATGCCTCAGCACTGTCTCTTCATAGTCTTCTCTGGTCAGTGTTATGTTCTCTGATTATCTCCTATGTGATCTAAGACCAAAGTTTTGGTAAGAAAAAGTCGTTAGGACTACATAAGTAACAGCTCTTGGCCATACTAGATTGTCTGGAGGATGGTTCTTAACCTGTGGGTCACAACCCCTTTAGCAAATCTCTGTCTCCAAAGGTATTTACATTATGATTTATAACAGTAGTAAAATTACAGTTATGAAGTAGCCATGGATAATTTTACAGTTGGGGGTCACCACAGCATGGGACAGTTGAGAACCACTGGACAAGACCAATGGGTCAAGTAAAAATCTGCAGCATCTGCAATGGTGAACACTATTTGTCAGTCCTCACCATTTCCCACTATAGAAGCACAGATCCTGAGGTGTGTGCACAGACTACTCATGCATTTTATTCCATGTAAGGGCTACATGTAGGTAAGTTTCTCACTACTTGGTGAATTATATATCTCGAAATCTATGATCAAGACTACTACTATTGCTCACTACATTTTGTTCAAATTTATAGCTTGTTATCCCATTTAATTGACTGACCCTGGGGCTCACCAAGCAACTGGGCTTGTTGGCTAGGGATCCTCCAGTCTCTGTTTCCCAGCCCTGGGATTACATGGGTGATGGGATCTAAACTCTAACTGCTGAGTCATCTCCCCAAACCCCCAGAATTTATTTTTATTGTATCATGTGATGTAGGGTCCAAATACACCTCTTCCTCCTCCATAATGACTTAACAAATGGTTTGTATCTTCCCACTGGCTTATGGTACTGTCTTTGTTTTTACAAATTTTCCTTCTGTAGAGATGTATGCTTCATGTAGTTTTATTCAATATGCCCATAAGTTTCAGGTGTCGTATCTTATTTCTGAAGCTTTATAATGGGTCTTATTACCCTGATCTTTGCAGTAACAAATTGGCATTTCTTGCTTCCTTTTTTCAGAAAAAAAATTAAAATAAGAAAGGCTCTAAAGTGCCATAACATTTATATTTAAATTGAGAAATTAACATTTTTAATTGGGCAGAACTAGTCAAGGATTTTTGATATTATGATTTTAAAATAAAGTTTGTCTTACTTTTCTAAATACAATGCAAATCTTTAACAAACCTATTTCTAAAATTTTATATTTACATTTATATAATTTAATATTTATAATTTATAATTTATATTTTTATATTTAATTTATACACAACAGTTTTGGCTTTTTGTATAGAACATAACTGATTTTATAAGTTAAAAAGCATTATAATAACTTTGCTTAATTCTTTTATTGGTTCTAATAATGAGTGGACTTCAGTAAGCTTCAAATACAATGAAAAACATTATATCATATTCAATATGATACATTTGTAAATTATTCTTACAATACACATGTTTTTATTATTATCATTGTTTGAAAGATGAAATTTAAAATGTATAAAGTTGACTGATCAACCACGTATTCATCATAATTCACTCCAGTTTTGATAAATGTTGTGTCAAATGCATTGCTGGGATTGTAATATATTTCTTGTACTCTTCCTCTTTTGTCTCTACCCTACAGACAAGCCCCATTCTCAGACATTACTGGCACAATTGTTTCTATGGAACTTTGTACTTTGTCCTACTTCGCAGGGTATTGAAGCATTTAATTATTTTCTCAGCCTTTCTTTTATTTAGTTTTCACTACCAAAGCTGTAAGTCCCCATGAAGGAGAATACTAGTGTTTTAGAAGCTTCATGAAAGCACTGGAGGTTCTGAAACTCTATTGACAGGGAGTTGTTCTGACACCTCAGCACTGACACTTTTAAGGTTTAACCAGAAAGTCCATCAGATCTACCATTGTGATACTCAGGACAAATGTTAGAATTAGAGTTGCTGAGTGCATGCATTCCTACCACTAGGGTGAACCACATGCCCAGGACCATAGCTATTGAAATTTGCTGAATCTACACTGTAATCAAGCATCGCGCACACACTGGGCATGAGGAGTATTATGTTTTCCCATCACTGAGGAGCCAATGATGCTCCTTGAGGAGGTTGAGTTGGCCTCCAGGATGATCTAATTGTGATTTGGGAGTTATTATCTGTACCCAGGCATTAGTTAGGAGCAACCACAATGCAGGGAGGAATTCAATTTCTCATTCTCATGTATATTCAATTCTTTGAGAATTTTCTTTTTCTGTAGAGGTCATCTTCTCACAATGACTTTTAAATTAAATAAAAATCCCTGACTCAGGCTTTTACAGGTTCTCTCAGCTTTGATAAGCCTTGTCCTGATGTCTTCTGTGCATGATTCTGTGTGTGATTATTCCAGATTTCCTTGTTAATCACATACACAAAATTGTAAATTAAAATTTAGACTTTGAATATTGCCCAACTCTGTGCCTTAAACTATAGTGATTGGAGATTGAGGCAAAATTTCTGAATTATTAATATTTAAAAGTTAAAAGTTAAAGTTGAGTCACTGTCTTTCCATCTCATCTTCGTCTATTTATAAGGTAGAGATAAAGATGAACCATATTACAGTCTATCTGTATATTAAACTAAAGATTTAACTGAACCTGATTCCTGAATCTCAGAATGCAATCAAAGGTTAAGAAATACCACGATACTTTGCCTCTGTAACTCCTTCCATGGGTGTTTTGTTCCCAATTCTAAGAAGGGGCAAAGTGACCACACTTTGTTTTGCATTCTTGAGTTTCATGTGTTTTGGAAATTGTATCTTGGGTATTCTAAGTTTCTGGGCTAATATCCACTTATCAGTGAGTACATATCATGTGAGTTCTTTTGTGATTGGGTTACCTCACTCAGGATGATGCCCATCCATTTGCCTAGGAATTTCATAAATTCATTCTTTTTAATAGCTGAGTAGTACTCCATTGTGTAAATGTACCACATTTTCTGTATCCATTCCTCTGTTGAAGGACATCTGGGTTATTTCCAGCTTCTGGCTATAATAAATAAGGCTGCTATGAACATAGTGGAGCATGTGTCCTTCTTACCAGTTGGAACATCTTTTGGATATATATCCAGGAGAGGTACTCCAGGATCTTCAGGTAGTAGGATGTCCAATTTTCTGAGGAACCACCAGACTGATTTCCAGAGTGGTTGTAAAGCTTGCAATCCCACCAACAATGGAGGAGTGTTCCTCTTTCTCCACATCCTCGCCAGCATCTGCTGTCATCTGAATTTTTGATCTTAGCCATTCTGACTGGTGTGAGGTGGAATCTTAGGGTTGTTTTGATTTGCATTTCCATGATGATTAAGGATGCTGAACATTTTTTCAGGTGCTTCTCAGCCACTCGGTATTCCTCAGGTGAGAATTCTTTGTTTAGATCTGCGCCCCATTTTTAATGAGGTTATTTGATTTTCTGGAGTCCATCTTCTTGAGTTCTTTATATATATTGGTAAAGATCCTTTCCCAATCTGTTGGTGGCCTTTTTGTCTTATTGACAGTGTCTTTTGCCTTACAGAAGCTTTGCAATTTTATGAGGTCCCATTTGTTGATTCTCGATCTTACAGAACAAGCCATTGCTGTTCTATTCAGGAATTTTTCCCCTGTGCCCATATCTTGAAGGGTTTTCCCCACTTTCTTCTCTATAAGTTTCAATGTCTCTGGGTTTATGTGGAGTTTCTTGATCCACTTAGATTTGACCTTAGTACAAGGAGGTAAGAATGGATAAATTTGCATTCTTCTACATGATAACCGCCAGTTGTGCCAGCACCATTTGTTGAAAATGCAGTCTTTTTTCCACTGGATGGTTTTAGCTCCCTTGTCAAAGATCAAGTGACCATAGGTGGGTGGGCTCATTTCTGGGTCTTCAGTTCTATTCCATTGGTCTACTTGTCTGTTGCTATACCAGTACCATGCAGTTTTTATCACAATTGCTCTGTAGTACAGCTTTAGGTCATGCATGGTGTTAACACCAGAGGTTCTTTTATCATTGAGAAGAGTTTTTGCTATCCTAGGATTTTGTTATTCCAGATGAATTTGCAAACTGCCCTTTCCAATTCGTTGAAGAATTGAGTTGGAATTTTAATGGGGATTGCGTTGAATCTGTAGATTGCTTTTGGCAACATAGCCATTTTGACTATATTGATACTGCCAATCCATGAGCATGGGAGATCTTTTCATCTTCTGAGACGTTCTGGAGCTGAGACGAAAGGATGGACCATCTAGAGACTGCCGCACCCGGGGATCCATCCCATAATCAGCCTCCAAACGCAGACACCATTGCATATGCCAGCAAGATTTTGCTGAAAGGACCCTGGTATAGCTGTGTCTTGTGAGGCTATGCCAGTGCCTTGCAAACACAGAAGTGGATGCTCACAGTCATCTATTGGATGGAACACAGGGCCCCCAATAGAGGAGCTAGAGAAAGTACCCAAGGAGCTAAAGGATTCTGCAACCCTATAGGTGGAACAACAATATCAACTAACCAGTACCCCCAGAGCTTGTGTCTCTAGCTGCATATGTAGCAGAAGATGGCCTAGTTGGTCATCATTGGGAAGAAAGGCCCCTTGGTCTTGCAAACTTTATATGCCCCGTATAGGGGAATGCCAGAGCCAAGAAGAGGGAGTGGGTGGGTAGGGGAGGGGGGGGACTTTTGGGGTTGCATTTGAAATGTAAATGAAGAAAATACCTAATTTAAAAAATGTAAAAAAAGAAAGAAAAGAAAAGAAAAGAAAAGAAAAGAAAAGAAAAGAAAAGAAAAGAAAAGAAATACCACCATGACCTCTCTGTGGCTCAGAAATGACCAACTGAAAAGATAATTTTCATGTCCTTGTTTATTCAGAAAGAGCAAAGTCATCCTTTCCCCAGGTCTGTGTGTCAGCTATGATCTTCATTTTCCCTTCCTCATTATTTCCCTGAAATTCATGTGAGGTTTCCTCTTGTGTCTGATGCAGTGAAGCTATAGCTTCCTCTTTCCTCGTGTCCTGCAGTAATGATCTCTGTTGTAATGACCTAACTAGGATCTGCTCCATTTTCGTTGACAATACAAATGATCTAAAGTATTAGATCTATAAAGTTTAGTTCTTTTCTCCTATCTCCATTATCCTTCACAACTTTACAAATATTTTTTGATCCACACCCTGAGGAGACTTCCAAGTTCTTGGAGACCTGTCATTAATCAACTAGCATATATTTTACCTTAAATATTTATCACTCAAATATTTCCTCTGTTACTAACCATGTGTGAATTCCACCCCAATTGACTACTTTCCACATTTTATCATCAAAGCACTGTTTCTTTTTAAAGCTATATCTAACAAAACTAATTCACAAATCGAAAATTGCACAAACCATTTCTTCTATTCAATAGCAGTTAAGGGAATACACAATGCTGTAACCACAATTCTGATAAGGCATAAGACATGTCTAGGCTCATCCAGACCTCTGCCACTCAGACACCACATCTCCACTCCTCCTCAAAGGCATCTCCTATCTTGACTTCTAAAGCCATAGGTTAATTTGGTTATTTTATTCTATCCATAGATGAATACATATAATGTGTATTTTTTTAACCTGGAGCATTTTGTTCAACTTTCCATGATATAAATACATACAAATTAACTCCTATACCTTTAATGTGATACTTGATTGTTTTCAATTCTTGGTTCTTGTGAATGGTGCTACTTTCTCTCTGTGCCTGTCTCTCTGTGTCTCTGTGTCTCTCTTTCTGTCTCTCTTCATCTCTCTGTTTCTCTCTCTGTTTCTCTGTCTCTGTCTCTCTCTGTCCCTGTGTGTGTGTGTGTGTCTACTGTATCTGTGTAGACACATGCATTACTTTGGGCGCATGTTTAGGGTTAGGGTCATTGCATCAAATGACTGGTTATTATTTATTATTAAAGAGTCTTCTAGATTGGTTTGTACTTTAATCAATAATATATAAGCTTTGCCACATTCTTACCAGTTATCTATTCTCCACCAATCCCTGTGGTTTTGTTATTTGGGGAATGTTATTAAAATGGAGTCACATAGCTCATACGTTCTGAACATTTGTTCTTTCTATTGACAATAATCTTTCTGTGATTAATCCAAGAGGATGTGTTTATCAGTAGTTTTTTTTTTCATTGTCTTACTAAAAACTAGTCAGCTTTCTAAAGTCATTAACCTATTGTAAGTAATATGAATTATTTTGTGTTTGGATATTTATGAATGGACCCATGTAAAACTTTGTTAGTATTTTTCTGTAATTGCTAAGTGCTTGATTGCTAGTTCATATCTGGACAAAAAAGCCTTAGTTTAGACAAATCCAGCATACATTTTTAAAATCATGAACATATTTAAATTCCTATAAAAAGCTGTCTAAATATTCTGAATATTTCAGTTCCTTCACTCAACGATGAGCACATGGTCCAGAGCTGTCTTTTAAAGCTCTATGATCTAATAGATGTGTAGGTGTACTGTCTACATGTTAGTCTTAATGTGGATATTCCTAAATGCGAGTAATACTTAACCTCCCTTCATTTCCTCATTGTAGACTGCTTTTGCTCTACTATGTCTGTAGCAGCTTTATTTGTAATAGTCAGAAGCTGGAAACAACTGGGATGAATAGATTCAGAAAATGTGGTTCATTTATACAATGGAATACTAATAAGCTCTTAAGAACAAGGACCTCATGCATCTTGCAGGAAAATGGAGCAGACTAGAAAATATCACTCTAAGTGAGGTAACTCAGACTCAAAGGGACATGCATGGTATGTACTCACTGATAAGTGGTTATTAAACAAAAAGTACATAATACCTAGGATACAACCCAAAGACTGTAAGAAGTGTAACAAGCAGAAATGCCCAAGTGAGGATGTTTTAATCCCACTTAGAAGGGGAAGAAAAGAATCATGGGAAACAGAGGAAGGGACCTGGGTGGGAGAGGGGAGGAGGAGAGGAAAAGGGGATTTCTTTGCTTTTATCACACCAAACAATTAGGCAACTTCAAGCTGCAAGCTCTGACCAGTCTAAATGTTTCAATTTCAAAATGTTAATCAAGTTTTCAGACATGTTCCAGTACAATACAATTTGGTTTGTGCCCATTAGTGGTTAGTCAGAAGTTCCATGGTGATATGGATACATGCTGGAGGTTGGCATCTCTTTTCTTTAAAGCCATCCACAGATGGTTTGGGATGAAATCTGTGGATGGACAGTTCAGAGCTGACCCCAAGACTAGAGTAACAGTCAGTGGGTCTTTCTCCTGAGCTTCTTCCTCTCAATGTCTCCCCTTTACTTTCTAGTTTTTCCAAGCTCCTCTTTCTTTTTGTCCTTCAGCAAGATTGAAACGACAGTTACTCTGTTGTGTCTTGATTGTGTCTGGGGAAAGGAATCAGGAGTTAAGAATGCTTCCTTCTGCAGGGCCCTTCCTCCTCTAATCACATGTGTTCATGTGCTCATAGATTCCCTTGGCTGCTTCTGCCCCCGTTACAACTATTACCAATGCATGTTGGTCAGGTTCTGAGAGCAAGGAGAGTGAATTCAAGATGAAAGTAAGACTGGGATTTTTTTTCTCTTATGTAAAGTTAAAGGTTCTCTCCTCCTATACCTTAAACCAGAATTAGAATTGCAAACTGGTACAATCACTCTGGAAATCAATCTGGACGTTCCTCAGAAAATTGGAAATAGATCCACCTGAAGACCCAGCAATACCACTCTTGAGAATATACCCAAAGGATGGCCCACCATGCCAAAGGGGCATGTGTTCCATTATGATCATAGTGGCCTTATTTGTGATAGCCAGAAGCTGGAAACAACCCAGACGTCCCATGACAGAAAAATGGATACAGAAAATGCAGTACATTTACACAATGGAGTACTACTCAGCTATTAAAAACAATGAATTTATGAAATTCTTAGGCAAATCAATGTATCTGGAGTATATCATCCTGAGTGAGGTAACCCAATCACAAAAGAAGTCACTTGATATGCACTCACTGATAAGTGGATATTAGCCCAGAAACCTAGAATACTCAAGATACAACTTCCAAAACACAAGAAAATCAAGAAGGAAGACCAACTCATAGATACTTCATTCCTCCCTAGAATAGGGAATAAAATATGGAAGGAGTTGCAGAGACAAAGTTTGGAGCTGAGATGAATGGATGGACCATCCATGAGACTGCCCCACCTGGGGGTCCATCCCATAATCAGCCACCAAACTCAGACACTATTGCATATGCCAGCAAGATTTTACCTAAAGGACTATGATAAAGCTGTCTATTGTGAGGCTATGCCAGTACCTGGCAAACACAGAAGTGGATGCTCACAGTCAACTATAGGATGGAACACAGGGCCTCCAATAGAGGAGCTAGAGAAAGTACCCAAGGAGCTAAAGGGGTCTGCAACCCTATAGGTGGAACAACAATATGAACTAATCAGTATCCACATAACTCATGTCTCTAGCTGCAAATGTAGCAGAAGATGGCCTAGTTGGCCATCATTGGGAAGAGAGGCCCCATGGTCTAGCAAACTTTATATGCCCCAGTACAGGGGAAAGCCAGGGCCAAGAAGTGGGAGTGAGTGGGTAGGGGAGCAGGGCAGGGGGAGAGTATAGGGGACTTTTGGGATAACATTTGAAATGTAAATGAAGAAAATATCGAATAAAAATATCAAGAAAAAAAAAGAAAATGTGGTTTACTTACACAATGGAATAATACTCAACTATTAAGAACAAGGACATCCTAAGTTTTTCAGGCAAATGGATGAAACTAGAAAATATCATTCTGAGTGAGGTAACCCAGACCCAAAAGGACATGCATGGTATATACTCACTAATAAGTGGATATTAGCGCCCCCCCCCAAAAAAAAATAAAGCAGAGAATACCTAAGATACAGCCCATAGAACTCAAAAAGGTCAACAAGCTGATGGCCCAAGTGAGGATGCTGCAGTCCCACTTGGGAGGAAGAAGAAAGCAATCACAAGTGGGCAGGGAGGGAGGGACCTGGGAGGGAAAGTGAACAGGGGAGGGGGAAAGGGGAACCTAATTTGGTATTGGGTGAGGGAAAAAGACTGAAGCCCTGAGGGCCAGCAGAAAGAACGGAAACAGGCAACCTTAGGAGGTAGGAGGTTGGGGGAACCCTCCAGAATGCACCTGGTAGGTGAAAGACTCTCAGGACTCAGAGGGAGGGACCTTAGATAAAACACACAACAGTAGGGAAAGGGAATTTGTAGAGCTCACCTCCAGCAGGAAGACAGGGCATCAGGTGAGGGAAGGGTCGCCATCCCACAGTCAAAATTCTGACCCATAATTGTTCCTGTCTAAAAGAACTTCAGGGATGAAAATGAAGAGGAGGCTGAGGAAAAGAAGGTCCAGCGACAGGCCCAAAGTGGAATCCAGCTCAAAGGGACGCCCCAAGGCCTGACACTATTAAGAGGCTATGGAGCACTCACAAAAAGGGACCTATCATGACTGCCCTCCAGAAGATCCAACAAACAGCTGAAAGATTCAGATGCAGATATTTGCACCCAACCAATGGACAGAAGCTGCTGGCCCCTGTAGTTGAATTAGGGTAAGGCTGGAAGAAGCTGAGGAGGAGGGCAACCCTGAAGGAGGCCCAGCAGTCTCAATTAACCAGGACCCCCGAGACCTCTCAAACACTGGACCACCAAACAGGCAGTATACATCAGCTGATATGAGGCCCCCAACACACATACAGCAGAGGACTGCCGAGTCTGGGTTCAGTCAGAGAAGATGCACCTAACCCTCAAGAGACTGGAGGCCCCATGAAGTTTTGAGGTCAGATTGGGTGGATGTTGGGGACATCCTCATGGAGAAAGTGGGTGGGGAGGAGTTATGGGACATAGAACAGTCAGAGGGTGGACTTGGGAGAAGGGCACAGAAAAAATCTGGATTGTAAATAAATAAATAAATACAAGATTTAAAAAAACAGGTAAAAATTTAAGATTGGGGACTTGATATTTTCTCTTTGTCTCAGGTTTACAGTGTTTTATCATCCGTCACACTATGGCTTTTATTTTTCATAACTGAATTTGGGTTCAGAACATTTGTTAAACTCATTTCCTGTTAACTCTTACTTCACCTGTAATCTCTGTGAGCAGTGTTTTCACTTGTTTTCTGCTCTTTCTTGGGAACTCCAGACAGTAATGTTCCCTAATGATGCAGATCTCTCTGCCGCTGTTTTCCCTGAATTAAGCCTGCTTTTCTCACTGGGTTTCATCCTGAAACTCCATACTGTCTTGTGTTCAAGGTCCTTCTATAGTTACCTTCATCTGACAGATTACTAAAAGTTTCTATGGATAACTTCAGTTACTGTTTTAAGAATTGAATGTCCATCTCATTCTTTTTAACTTGATTAGATAATTTATAAATTATCTAGTAAAATTCTTCATGTCTGTTGTTTTTCAGGTATTACCCGTAGCTATTTTTATCAGTACTCTGTAGTAACTTCAGCATTTAGATTTTAGTAGATGACTGTTATGCATTTTTTACTAGATGATTATTACTATGCATTTTCTATTACTTTAGAGCCATTTAATCTTGCCTATCACTGTTTTATTTTTTGATTATGCAATTTTTAATAGATTATAGACTTTATTTTGGCATAGAGGCGATATTCATTTAAACAGCATTTATTTTTACTTAGGAGAGGTAAAACAGCTTGATTCTGTCTAGGATTAGGATTTGCTTTGAATTCCAGCTTCAGTTTTGGTACAGTGTTATGTATTTTGTTTTGAGACAAGCTCTTGCAGTAGAGCTCTGGATGGGACAACCTAACCTTCCTTCAGATGCATCTCCCCAAGTGCCTGGCTTACAGGCACGTTGTCATGCCTTTCCCTGATGAGTTTCTCTCTCAGAAGTCTGAACACAAACTGGAAAGAGCACTGTACTCTTGCACTGTTCCCTACAGCACAGCAACATGCTGAAACCTCTGCTCGCCTGTGTAGGCCCTTTGAGGACTTCTTCCTATCTCCTTTGCTTTTTGCAGTCTTCAACCTCAGCTACTATGACTAAATGTTTTCTTTTCAAGAGTTTCAGTGGCCGTGGTGTCTCTTCACAGCAAAAGAACACTAAGAACAAAAGAACAATTTCATTTGCATTATTTCATATGAACATGTATTATAATGGTAAATTAAGAAGAGTTAGTTAGATTAACTCCCAAATGAAACAAAATGACAAAATTATCTTCTTGCCTTATACTATTCTCCAATAAAAACACTATTTTTGAGCTCCAAGTTATAGGGTTATTTTTTTCAGGTTATGAGATAAGGAATTATTCAAAACTTTGTGTCAGTAAATTCGATCAAAATTTTATGTTGTGAAGTCTTACATTGACACTAATATTGCCATTACTATTTTGTACAGCATAATAGCATTGCCTTACAGTGTACTGTATAAAAAACACTGGGTAAGTTTCTCATTCCCAGCATTCAAAACATCAGGTACCATGTGGGGAGCCGTGAACAATTGCCATCATGAGCCTCCGCTGTGCCTAACTGGTAAACAAGTAATGTACGCAGGTGCAAGAGTAAATTCGTGCCAAATCACTGCCCATCCCGGGGTGTAGTAGTGGGGTGATGAGTGAGCAGCTAATCAGGAGCTGACACGTCACATGGAGGGGTATATAAGAAGCATCATTTTCCTTGTTTGGGGTTCTTCTTTCGCCTATGCAATCAATGCTCTCCCAATAAACGTGTGCAGAAGGATCCTGTTGCAGCGTCGTTCTTCCTGGCCAGTTGAGCGCGTGCAAGAGTACCACATGTGGTTTTTATGAAATAATGTCAATAGCCAGTCAACAGGCATCTCCAATCAATGTCTCCTGTGTTATCCCTCTATCTCAGAAGTAACATTGAGTTAGATGACACACCACTTTCCTTTGTATATCTTGATTGATATATCCCGCTATGAGTCTACAAGCATTCCCCCAGTAATTGAATCTGTATGATATTATGTTCAGTAACTTAACAGCTGCTTTACATGTGGGCGAGCTAGTTTGGCCGTTCCCTCCCGTATGTTCACTTCTTTACATGCTCTGAAACATCTGACTTCAAACTACAGAGAGCATTTGTATTTGGTTCAGCTGTGTACAATTTAGTTTGTTTCCTAGCATCTGTGGTAAAATATACAAGAATTACACACATTTTGAAACTAATTTACTATCTACTCAGCTAGTCTACTTTATCTGGAAGAGTTTCTGATGTTGCCAACAATGAACAAGGGGCTATGGATCAAATAGTTTCTGATACAGAGATCAAAGCCTATTAGACACCAAAAAGTTCAACAATCACACCCATGACAGTCTAAAATGAAGAGAGGGGGGATATTATTATATCTTCTGCAGTATCCATCCTTCTGTTCAGTGTTTTTCTCTAGAAAACAACAAACACACACACACACACACTCATACACACACATGCACACACACATACACACATATAGACACATACACACACATGCACACACACACACACATACACACACACTCACAAGCACACACACACATGCATGCGCGCACACACACACACACACACATCTGATGTCAGGTTTTTTTTTAGGATCTCTGATGAAAGGAAAAAAAAACCCTTGGCCATATTTATTAGTTTGTCACTCCCCATTTTTAGGACAGGAAGCTGTAAATTGAATCAATATGCACCTTCTAGACCTTGAATAAATATAATGAAAATAAAATGAAATTATCTTCACTTCAATCTATGCTCTTTTGTTTCAGATAAGATCAAGATATTTATGGCCGTCACTCAAATAAAGGAGGAAGAGGAAGAAAAGAAAGAAAAGGAGAAAAAGAAAAAGAGAAAGAGAAGGAGAAAGAGAAGGAGAAAGAGAAAAAGAGAGAAGAAGAAAAAGAAATCGAAAAAGAAAAAGAAAAAGAAAAAAGCAGGCAAGCCCGTGTCGTGTCTCCATGTTTCCCTGAGTCATTAAGAAGCTGCCTTCGAGATCACTGAAATTAGTAGCTCTCTTTTCCTCTACTCATTCTTTAGTTTCTAGAAACATTTCAAGTGCTTTTGTCAAGTATGCAATCAAATAAATCTTCCCTTGATTTTAATAATAATTAAAATTTATTTTAAGCATTTCCCAATATTTATAGGGAAAGTTTCTGAAAGTTCCTTTGAATGGTGAGTGGAACATTACGGCTGGCAGCAGGATGGAATTCTTTTTGGAAAGAACTATTAGTATATTAAAAATAAGCATTAGAGTTTGGGGAGGAAAAAGGAATAGGGTGTGACATTTTTCATGTGGCTAGAGTGAAGTAAGAGATTTGAAGGCGAAACAAATCTGGCAAATTATAAGTTATGGTAGTAATTCAAGGAAGTCATAAAATAGAAGACTTTTATTGCACCAGAGAGACAGTTTGGTGCTATTAGTGGATTAAAAAGCATGTGGGTCTGAGAGTCTCAGAAAGATGGAAGCTTGAAAGCGCTGGTGGGTTAAATATTAACAGAGAAAAGATGTTTACTGACAGATTCTGCAAACACACTCTAATAAATAGGATCCTCCAAAGCATTCAAAAATAGAACTGTGCAAAGCCACAGGAATCCATGCTATCGAACTTCCCACCAAATTTTGCTCTCCTGCAGTAATGCATCACTCCCCTGCTAGTCCTTCAGCACAGCCGTGCCAGAACACTCGAAAGCTAGTAAAAATAGAGGGGGTGGGAGATTGGTGACAATTTTGCACTTGTCTTTAAAAGCTGGCTCCCTGCGCTGAAGGCAGCGAACTGTGGTGCAAACGTGTGAATGTGAGCTTCCAACAGACCTGAGCTCAAAGCAAGCTGCACACTTGAGCCTCTGGGAGCCTCAGAGTCCTTATCTGAATTAATGGCACCACCATGCATATTTCTCAGGGCTGCTTTTCAGTGCTTAAAATGTAACACTCAAACATACTAAGATACAAATCCAATTCTGTAAGTCTGGCCTAGGCCTCCGATGAGCGTTTGTAGCAAGCTCCCAGTATTGCCCACACTGCTGGTCCAGGAGCAGACATTGAGTGAAGGGTACAACTTTTCTAAGAATTTAGTGTGCACTTAACTGCCACTTCATAATAGCACTATTCTTTGATTTGGGTGTAAACTGGTTCTCACTCTACAAAACTGTCTTTGAGCAAAGGGAAATAAGGCCTTACCATCTCCAGAGGCTCTAAAGACACATTCTGGTGGATGCTGGTGCTCATAGTTTTAAGAGAGTGAAGGACTGGCCTCATTGAGACACTCACTAAGTCTTCAGAACATCTCACTTAAATTGTATGATATAACCAACTGCTCAAATAAGCATCCTTCAGTTTGGGGAAATAAAGAAAACACCTGCCTCTAATAGACAATACAATGGAGCCTTACTTAAAAAACATCTCACTTAGAAACTCCCACATTCCCGAGCACCAAGAAGAGTTTAGCTGTGGTTCTTGGCCTGAATGTTGCCATGACCCCAATCATAAATTATTTTCATTGCTACTTCATAAGTGTAACTCTGCTACTGTTATAAATCCCAATGTAAATAACTGATATTTAGGACATCTCATTTGAGGACCCCAAAAGGGTCATGAACCATAGGCTGAGAACCACTGGCTTAGAGGAACTATAATACATTTTGTCTACATACATAGGTATGTTGTGAAGAATTCACTTCAGAGCCTTGACAAAACTTCAGACAAGTTAATATACAGTAAGAAATATCACCTGTAAAAGTCCTTTAAGAAAAAATGTGCTGCCTGAATAATGACTGGGCAATTATTTGGGTTGTGGAATCTTCAAATGCTGCAATTCACACTGTAAAGTTCTCCGCCTAACAAAAAAAACCCTAAATTGCTTTAGAGCCGTAGCCTGGCATATTTTATGAATTATCTTTATCTTATTAGTTTAATTAACACATTGCAATTGCTACCCTACAATGATGCTAAGATATCATTTGTAATTTTTATTGCATTTTATCTTAAATACCAATTTTTATAACCAAGTAAGGATAGTTAGGAGAAAAATTTTTTTACTGTGTTTGAGTTTTTGAGGGTTTTTTGTTTGTTTGTTTTTGTTTTGTTTTCTGTTGTTTTTGGATTTTTGTGCTAATTAATTTAAATCCACATGCTAAATGAGCACAACGTAATTAGGCTTAATAAACTAATGCATTTATGAAGTATGCAATAGTTGTTGTAAAAGTAAGACCTTGAGCATCTAGCCAGGTAGACGGAGCTTGGGATGGGTGGACTGGCTGAGAGCTAAAGGGGAGCTCTGAGCTTCACTGACAGTCTGATTTTTGCTAAAATCAAATAGGATGTAAACTCCAAAGAAATCCTTCTCGTTGGAAGATTGGAGATAACAGCATGAAAATAATTGTAACTGTTCTTGCAAGAAAAAAATAGACTTCTAAATACATCTTTTCAAATGTCCTTTGATGTGACAAGACCCATACCCTCTCCAGTGGTATTTCTTCTCTAAAGCTTGAGATGGAGCCAAGAAGAAAAGTGAGCTACTTATAGATGCCAGGATCCTAGCCATACCTGGGAAGGAAACAATGCTATTACCATAGTCATAGGATTGTGGTAAACCTGAAGAATCTGTAGGTCACATGGGCAGAAATAAGCTACCATCTGCTTCTACCAGCAGGTGGATGAGAAAACATACAGCCTTTCTCACTAATTACCTACAACAGCATCTAACTCTAAATATTTTGCATGTAGAGATTTCCTTTCTATGTTTATAAATACACATATATGACAAAGAAGCACTTATTTTAAAGATCTTAATACCTTGTTTGTTAGGTAATTAGTATTTAGGAGAGGGTCTATGCTGACAGCTCGGCAAACAGAAATCTCCAATTCATCTGCTACAGGGGTAGTTGCATACCTTGGCAGGCTTCCTCACTTTGCTTTGTTGAATGGTTTGCCCATATTCCACAGAAAACTGCCTTGTCTTTCCCAAGCCACCTTGGATACCTATCCTGATAATTAACCTGTAAGGTAGTAGTGTGGAGTAATCTGCTCATTTCGTGAGTCTTGGAAAATGTCAATTTAATGTCAAAATATTTTACGTTATTTTCCTCTAGAGGCACCTGCAGTATTTAATCACACCAACAAATAAATATAAACGAAGTAAAAAGCCATCGTGAATTCTAGGAAAATAAAATACCCTTCAGCCATTACTCAGGCTGCCTTGATTCTTCAGCATGACCATGTATCCCCTTAATCACATCTGTGTGAAAGTGAACCAGCCCCTCAGGACAGCTATCCTCTCTTCTTCCTGTGAAGAGCTGGGCTGCATTTGCAAAGCCTTGTGTAGGCAAGCATGGTTGCATGACTGCTTTCCATTTGATGATTTGGAGAAGACATAAGATGTTTTGCTCTCAGATTTTCTTGCATAGAAACTTTCAGGCTTGCTTTCTCGAGCATCACTCTTTTTCTGACTGACTTGGACAGAAGTAAACAAGGTAGCCATGTCTTGTAAGAATGAGAAAACAAATAAACAACAACAACAACAAAAAAAAACCCAATAGTTTTGCTGCTTACAAAGCCCATTACCCATGCAGAGTTTAAATGTTAACACATAAAGTTCTACTGTTTGAAGAAATGGTTCATCTGGGAGTCATTGGTATTAGCAACAGATGGGACAATCTTGAAGTGAAACATAACGAAACTACAACATAGACTCTAGAATCATATTGAGCATATAGAGGAGGGGTAATCCCGGGTTTCAGAGAAATGACGTTTAATTTTTGTATAAGTAAACCCAAACTGGTTTAAGTAATGAATTGGTACAGACTTATATTGATTTCCTCATCTCATCCAATGTTTAAAGTTTAACTGAGTCAGGTAAGTATTATTTTTAAACAAACACTATACGAAGTGAATGTAGTCCAAGCACAAATGTTCTCATTTAAAAAGCTTAAACCAGAAGGCACTGGGAATACAAGAAGGCACATTCTCAAATCAATCTCAAGGGCATAGAGAGTAGAGGGACTATTACCAGCAGATGGAAAATGCCCAGAAGGAAATAGAAAGGGGAAAGAATATTTGGATAAATAATGAAATCATCTCATGATAAAATGGAGGAACAAATGGGAGGTGTGGGTGACAGATCATGGGAAAGAGCATGGCAGGCTGTATGTAAACAGCCACATGATCAAGACAAAACATCTCACTAACTACACTGGAACCTCTTTACACTTCATCCCCACATCTTCCCACCTTCCTTCTTTACATCAATTATCCCAAATTAATGTCTTAAGGTCCTAGTTGTTTGAGGAATACTGTTTGATAAAGTTTTTATTTTTAAGTGATTTATAAGTCATTTAAAGAGTGCATTAACTTCATCAACTCTAACACTTTCCTGTACAATTAAGAGAAATGAACCCTGTCTCTTTTACTTTCCCATCTTTCACACACATTTGTATTTCCTAGTTGTTGGCTCTGCTTTTGTTAAAATGGTGACAAGAAAATACACCGAGAAGCAACTGAAGTTAGGGCTAAAATTTATGCCCCGCAGTACTTAACTGCAGAAGTATTAAAATGACTATGGTACACATGGGGACGCATCAAGCCAGGATTTACTATCACTGAAATCACCCAGTGTAGCTGAGTACATTACAAAACCCAACACCATAAAGGAGGCTGCAATATGGGGACAGTGTGATGGGGAAGCAAGTGTTTCAGGAAATAAAGGCTTGGAGGCTTTATGGCTTCGGTAATGCCTGTCACTTAATACACTTTATAAAAATTTGCTTATTAAGTTTTGTAGGACAAACTAGCACATCATGCCTCCTCTTCTTGCAGTGGTGCTGATAGAGGTCTCAGACAGCTGCAGGTGCGTTGTCCCTGAGCCCCCCTCCCCCACTTTATTACAATACACGTTGTTCAGAAATTTTCAGTTCGGCTATAAACAATCTACTTTATCAACAACATGCTTTTGCACTCTTTGAAATGGTGCTTTGAGGCAGATAAATGAAAATACGGATGGCAGGGTGCCAATAAAAATTCTGCAAACTGTGCCTTCTGCGGAGTACAGAAGAAAGCAGCTGAGCCTTTTATTTCTTACAGTTGATTCTGAAATCCTGGTCTGTTCCTACAATTGCTGCTTTATTTTTGTTGTCTGTTTGTTCTAATCTCGGCTGACACTTTTAGATAGTAACAGCTCACACACTTTTAATCAATACTAAAAAGAGATATCAGGGGTAGGGAGTCTGTTAGCTTTTCACCATCTATTGAGTGTCCATGGTGTGTATGAAGGTTGGATTCTGGAATTTAGAATGCATAGAACACTATAAGCATCATTTGCTTCTGCTCCAAACCGACAACTGTAATATGTGCAGCCTGGGTTCTAAATTGAGGTCCCTGCACTCTAAACAATTTTAAATGCCAACGTTATTTGGTAGATGCAATATTTTTCACTGTGTTTACTTTGTTTGCTTTACAAATTTAACTTTAAAAAAGATCTTCTCAATGGAATAACAGAGAAATCCAAGTTAATCCCATCTCTGTATGCATTATAAGATAAGAGACTGGCATTAGGTGTCTCAGCTTCACATTGGTTTGGATTATGGAAAATTCAAATTCCAGTGTAGTTTTTTATAAATAAATTTTATTTTTAAGCTCACTAATTAAAATCTTGCTACCAGATATTAGTTTGGAAACACCCAAATACAAAGTGCATCTGTGCATTGTAGGCTTTTGATTTCACGAAGAGCTCCTAGAGGACCCTTCTCGGTAATTGATAGTTTTATTAACTTTGAGGTCAAGTCATATATGTTCATGACCCAAAGTCAGCTACAGACCACCTTTCTTTTCCCCATTTTTCAATTATAATCAAAATTATTCTTATACCTATTAAAATTAAAAATATGTCAGATCATAAATGTCCAACATTGAAAAACAGTTTTTAAATGGACTCACTATAAGTGCTAATAGTAAAAATAAACAGCAGTGAATTCTATCTTATTCGTGTATTTAATTTTACATTATGTGAGATCATAGCAAAATACTTTGTAAATTTAGCAGCCTGATTAAATGGCCATTTGTTTTTGGTTACAAACGCATTCCAAAATTATTGGGCATTTTATGACACAGTGACATTAATTTGGAACTCAATATTATGACAACTAGAACAGGACATATTTGTCCTGTCTTTATCAGTACTTTCTCAAATGAGGAATTTCTGGAAATTCAAATATTCTCAGGTACTGACAAATAGCTAATAGTTATTATATATTATACTTTAACGTATATTTTAAAAGACAAGTTTGGACATAACCATAGAGTATAATGATGCAAGAAATTGCATATTAATAAAGTTTATGTATTTACACATTTTACATTAGGATTCTCAAGCTAAGACAGTAGTATCATAAAATGATTCTATGTTAGAAAAATGTACTGCGTTGATGAATCATTTTAAGCACCATATTCGCGACATTTCAAAGATAAAGCAAATTTGGACACATTGCTGTGACATCTCTGCTCCCATCCCGCTCAGCATCCAAGTGAGAGTTGGAATACAGCCACCCCACTTTGTACTTGAGTACAAAGAGCAAGCAATAGAGTTCTGGGAAAGCATAAACAGAGATCTGAATTTCTCAACCATATAAGAAGCAGAATTAAGGCTAAATTGCACACATACGCACACAACAAAAGGATTAACATGGGGAAATATGACTTTTATGGATAGCAAATGACATTTTCTTGGCTGTGCATAACCTCAGTTAGCCCCAATTTTTTAAATCCACCCTGTCTTTCTACTCAACAGTTCCTCCTCTGCTCTCGCAGAGTTTTCCAAGAACACCTGGGCCTGGTTCTCATTCTTCCATCTCATCATCTTTTGCAACAGCCACCTGATTCCAATGAGGCCCTAGAATTTCAGCATGGCAATAGACAGAACTGGCTGATAGGACAGTGGTGCGACATTTGCCACAGACCTCTAACTCTGACCCCTCTGTGTACTAGAATTCTTTCCTTGATTGTATTTTCACCAATTTTGATAAAATCGCTCCATATTCAAAAGTCAAGCGCTTTTGCCTTCTCGGTTGCCTTTTTTTTTTTTTCTAAACTTTGAATACCGAATGGGTGTTGTCTGTACAGTTCTAGGATGATCTGTCCACATAGGTTGCTCTTTACTCCATTTTGAAAGTTTTCAAACGCTTGAAGCGCAAGAACAGTGCTTCAAACTCTGTGCACAGGTGACAACATAGTAAATAGTGTTTGATGGATGAAAGAAGACAGTTCATTTTCAATTTAGCAATGTTCTGTTACATCATCACGTAACATGGAGAGTGTGCTAGCATCAGGAGAGAGACTAATTAAAGCAGAAGTCGTCTACGAGCTCACAGAGGTGTGGTTCCTCATGGAGAACAGAGACTAGACTCTGATGAAGGCTGTAGTAGGTGCTTGGGCTTATTGTGCTGTGTTACACAGTGAGAAAAATGTGTTCTGATCAAGCATAGAACAGGACAAGCCATGCCACACCATCAGCACATTAGAACTTACACTGGGCTGAATTTTATCATCAGAAAATGATACACAGCAATCATTCCTCATTTGTAGGTGAGGAAAATGGTCCTTCTAACCCTTCCATCAGTACAGGCTTTAAGCTGCTTGTCTGTCCATTTGCTTGTAAATATAGCACTCAAGATTTGACAGATTCTGACTCACACACATTTTTAACCCTTTTGAGATCAAAACAGCTCACCCAAAATACAGTTTGTTGAGATAGTGCTTTCTAATGTGTCTCTCAAGGAGGAATCAATTTAGCATAATGTTCACAATAGCTTAGATTATTAGAGATCAAATGAAGAGAAACAGGTCAACTAGCAACTTCAAAATTGCAGCACTTCAAACTGATCCCATACAATGAATGTGTTCTCTCTTCTAGGGCGTGGCCACACTCTGGTTAAATAGGCTAAATAGCAAATACAGTATGTGATGTGTTTATTTAACCTCTCAGAATCTTATCCTAAAACTCTAAAAGAGGAATGATCAGTTCCTATTTCCTCAATGCTGAGCTTTGTAACATAGAAAATCAGAGGCAATATCCTGAAAACACACCATGTGCATATCCCCCCCCCCCCCAAATGTCTGCTACTGCTCAAGGAGGTAAAAACCAATAGTATGCTTAAAAATATTTGACCTTTTTTATCCTTCAGAAAAAGTTACTTGGGGAGTAAACTATGTGAATGAAGAGAGATATACACTGATAAAATACAGAGTCAAGCTGTATAGGTACAGTTCAAATACGTGACTTTGACAATTGTTATCAAAGTAGGAAGGAGCTCACTCTGCAGGCAGAAGTTTCTCAGAGGCCCTTTAACAGGTCCAGTGCCTTGCTTCCGGCATGTTCCAACCATCAGTTGCATGGTGACCTTTGTGTGCTACAGAGTACCATCTTTCTGCTTCTATTGCCTACCCAGTCTCTTCCAGATGTAAAAAGCACATCGAGGAGAAAGGACAAAAAAGTCGAACTTGGAGGCTCATAAGTGATCTCACTGCAGAAGAGCTGGTTGGTGCTGGTTAATGCAAAGGATATAAACAGCCAGGGCTAGGCAAGCTGAGCTGAATGGTGCCTGGGAGGCCCTCTCTCCCCATCCACATGTGGCAAGCCCACCAGCATTCGCAGGGCTTAAAGCATTCATATCAAGAGGCTGCAAACCCCTGGGCAGAGACGCACCATATACACAGCAGATATGGAAAATGTATGAGGAGAAAAGATTAACTGACAAAAAGTTAATTAAAACTGCTCTGATTATGAGGTAGAATTTAACAATTACTTTAAAAAATGCCGTGTGACACAGTGCGGCACTGCAGCTGAATTAATCATGAATGAGAAGAGGGATGTTTAATTTTTGTGTGCATGAGAAAAACACTCAGCAGACTCCACAATTAGAGCAGGGGAACAGCATTGCATGGCACAACGAAAGGCGGGTTTCCCCGGTGGTCTTTTAGGAGGAAGCGAAGCAGATGTGCTCAAATATTTACAAATGCACAATATTCACATGCTCTTCAGATGCCCACGCTCCTGATTTCACAAGGAGTTACCTTCAATCTGGAGACCATGGCGGGAGCTCCGTGCTCCGTGTCTCACCCAAGGCAGTATAAACTGCATTACCCAGGGCTGTGTCGCTTCCAACTCATGCACTAGTTAGAAGAGCACAAAGGTGACCAGTGTCAAGGAAACAGCGGTCCTCATTTATTAATGACATCACCTGGGAAAAGTTAGTGCACTTCCCGAGAGGAGAGGGAAGCTACACAGCGATAGGGACCACCTGTACACACTGACCTCAAAGAGCATCTCCTTAAAAATGTAAGGATTCTCCAATGTATCCATGGACAAGTACTATGGGAGGGGCACAAGCGCAGAGCTCTCATGCCAGAGAGTATCTTCCCAGGGGTCAGATGGATTAGCACCTTTGGTAATTCTATAATACTACCTTGAAGAACAATACAGCCAAGGCAGACACAGTGCCTCTGGCCTACCTCTTCCAGCAATAATATACTACAGAAATCATTTGCTTCTCTTCTGGATCTTTGTCTAATGCAGAGCATGCTTTCAATATTTTAAGCTTTTTCCTGACTATTGTTTATTATTTATTTATTGTGTTTGAAACCGAGAAATGGGAGAAAAAGGAAAACTCTTCACCATGTACTTCTCATGCTCCCAAAGATTTCAAACAGCAAAGAGAAGCATCAGGCGGCTCATCTTAGATTCCCTGCACTGGGTGTCATGCACAACATTCCAGGGAGGAGAATCCCACTGTTCTGCCTGCTTCCTAGAATAGTTTGTGGACAGGGAAAAAAGTTTCTTGAAGTCCACTGTCTCCCAGCGATCACAGAGACAAGTCAAAGTGAGCAATAATCTTGGCTTACATAAGGTCATATTATTAAAAACTTCGTTCAAAAGTCAAAATTTGGGTTAGGGGAAATGGCTATTTGATATGAAAGCAGGTGCACCTGAGTTCAAGGCCCCAGCATCCTGATACAAAGCATGACATGGCCTTGCACACCTGTAACATCAGCATGACACAGAGCTAGCTGTACACTCTTACACACACACACACACACACACACACACACACACACACACAGAGGAGAGGGGAGAGGGTGGGCGGAGGGGAGAGACAGGGGGAGGGGAAGGGAGGAGACACGGACAGAGAGAAATAAAGGCAGAAATAAATTTTAATTTTCAAAAGTTTAAATTCATTTATCAGTATACTGAAACTAATATCCAATAATCCATAGTCATCATTGCTGGAACTAAAAAGTACATCCACAAAGAATACTGATATAACTTTGACTCAGAGGTAAGAGCTAGACCTTCAGTCAAAAATTCTGCTGTGTTAGTGCTTGGTGACATCAAACACATTAATGTTCTGACAGACGCTTGATAGGCACCCCAGTTACCAATGACTCAAATCTGCATACTGCATCTTTCCATGCCAGACCTGCATGGAATTCTAGACGACTCAGCTTGGAATATTGGTAATTCTTAGAATAACTGCACCGATTTTTCTCTGACACTCACTGGGAAGAGGGTTTATCTGCTGTTGTCAGGTTGCCTTACTCTAATAATCATTAAAATAAATGATATTTTCAAATATTTGTCACTGTTAGCAACTGATAGATGCACCCCTCAGTCTGTTGTAGAATGTGTGTGTTTCACTTAACAGCAGAAAAATTTAAGGCAATGCCATGTTCTTAATTTACTATGACATTTCATATTATTAGCCACACTGGTCTCATACTTGTTTTAAAATATATTATTATGTTTTGTTCCACTTAAATATATCATATCTATAGACAGAAGACAAAGCAACAGTGTCGCCCACAAGTCTGTATCTATGCTGTGATACTTACTTCTTTCCAATTCTATTATTTCATCCACAATAATTCATGTTGTATAATGTGTGCAAAAATACATACATACGTTACATGGTGTTTTCAGTGTAAACATGTACTACTGCCACATGATTGCATGTTTGTGAGTAAATATGTGTGCAATATTCTTTTTTTAATTTTCTTTCAACTCTTTATTGAATTTATGGATTCAGAGTCTATAAAGAAACCCCCAAGTTTAGCTACCCGCAGAGATACCCCAGATCAAAACTTTTTATTAGATATTTTCTTCATTTACATTTTAAATGTTATCCCCTTTCCTATTTTCCCCTCTGAAAATCCCCTAACCCCTCCCCTCTTCCCATGCTCCCCAGCCTACCCACTCCCATTCCTGGCCCTGGCATCCCCCTATACTGGGGCATAGAACCTGCACAGGACCTAGGGCCTCTCCTCCCATTGATGACCGACTAGGTATGCAATATATATATATATTGGTTTTTCGAGAGAGGGTTTCTCTGTATAGCCCTGGCTGTTCTGGAACTCACTTTGTAGACCAGGCTGGCCTCAAACTCAGAAATCTGCCTGCCTCTGCCTCCCAAGTGCTGGGATTAAAGGCGTGTGCCACCACCGCCCTGCTCTTAAGAAAGTTGGAAAACACAAATGTTCTTTATAAAATTAAATAGAAAATAATGAGAAATATCTTAATAATGGAGTCTGGTTTTATGAATAGTCATATAAGTTTTAACCTATTTCTGTTTATAATATTTTTAAATAGTTTAAGGTAATTTGGGGGTTAAAATTGTTGTTCTAAGTTAATGAAAGATTTATGCTAATCGTGTTAAAACCTTTATTACAGCAGCAAATACTCTAATATTACAAAATTCTTATTGATTTATTTTTAAGACAGAATTTAAATTATTTCTTCTGTTTTCACAGTAATTATACCATGATGATAGGATATAATAAAATACTAAATCATTCTAAAAATATTTAGTTAAATATGTTCATCTGGTTTATTTGTTCTTTTCTGTTTTGATATTGAAATTTTGAAAATCAACAGATTGTTTTGTTATATTGGGTAACAAAGTTCTTAAAGATTTCCAGAAAATAAAAGTTATGTCAAGATGAGAAAAATTAAACACAACTAAACAAAACTACAAAACCCATTAATGGAAGCACTTGATCTGGTTTAGCAGACCAACCTGCTGGAAAGAGCCATTATCATGCCTGCCTGCTCTGTCTACATGTAGCAGTTTTACTTTTTCACTGAAATATTTTGGCATAGAATGTGTGTGTGTGTGTGTGTGTGTGTGTGTGTGTGTAAACTTTTTAAAGTTAATGTTACTTTGGGATTAAGATTATCACTCTAAAATAGCCAAATATTTACACTAATAGTATTAAAACTCATTATTATCCCAGAACATACTCTTTGACTTTGAAAAATCTTGTTAATTCATTATATCTTGTTAGTATAATACATAGATAGATACATATATCCATTTGCTTATTAATTGAATTGATTTTATGGATTTTTTTTTAGAAAAATCAATTGAAGTATTAGTCTTTTGAAACGTTTTTTGGCTTAAGACTAAATTAGCTGAAGAAATAATGGCATTTTCTTTCTAAATCAGATACTTCCCCGGCATATTGCAACATCACATTTTCTGTTGAAACACACTTATTTAATAGTAAGATTTTGTCCTTTTTCCTCCTAAGCATATGCTCTCTTTTCAAAATTAAATGCCTGACATACATCACAAAAAGAGAAAAGGAAATAAAGTTGAAGCAAAAATAAAAAGTTTCCCCAAACTAGGAGACTTCTTGAAATTAACTGTAGGATATTAAAAAACTAAAAAAATATATACTGGGCTGAAATGAGAGGCGTGGTTTACTGAGTCTAGTATTTTACTAAGTAATAGATGAGATTAGCTGTGGCATTTCAAAATGAAACCAACAGTTTATAATGCATTTGAAGTTTTGAGTCACCATAGAGCATTTGAAAGCAGAAGCAACAGTATTAGCTTTGTTATTTTTACAATATTGTCTACCCAAATATCACTTAATGTTTAAACGAGTGCAATAGGAGAAGCCAGTATTGTTTCTAGGCAGGGTCACTTCACCCATTGTGAGTACCACGTGCTTTTAGTTGAATCAATGGGACTCCACTGGTCATTTCCTTTCACATGATGGGACAATATGCATTCTCTGTTCTCTGTCATAACGCTAATGATTACTCATAAAATGTCTTTGTGAACATCCCAGTT
Organism: Mus musculus; assembly: GCF_000001635.26. NCBI lineage: Eukaryota > Metazoa > Chordata > Mammalia > Rodentia > Muridae > Mus > Mus musculus. The sequence continues at coordinate 56,171,290 of NC_000067.6, read as the reverse complement.
CCCTGTTGCACTTCAGAGCCGTCCTGAATTCCTGAGTCAAGCAACACAGTGTGATTATTTGCCACTTTCAGAGCTTTCCTTCAACCCCTGGACAGATCATTTTCAATTCACCATCTTTTGTTTGTGTTGAAACATTATGCATCTCTTGACACTTCTGCAGAATACCTGTTACAATGTTTGTCTCTTCACCTCCCCCATACCCCGGTGTTCACACCTCCAGGAATTATCATGTTACGAGTAAACAAATATGTTCTATCTACCAGTTTGCAAAAGTGGGCAAAACAAGTTTTTTTTAACCACTACTCAACATACACTGTAAATACATCTCATGCATGCTTATTAAGTTTTAATTGAAACATTAAATCTGAGACTATGTTACTATTGAATTCATGGACACTGCTAATTCCTTATACATTTTGTTACCATTGTTGTTTGCATTAAACAGATGTTGGTGACTCACAATAATGACTTAGAGATTTTACAAGCTTAAACACAAAAGAAAAAGGTGAATATTTTAGTTAGATTTAAAGATGCCCATAAATAGCCTAGTAAATATATAATTTCCTCCTGAAACACCATTTTCTAAAGTGCAATTATTTCATGTGGGGACTATGGGGAGTCTGCTCTGGTATCAGTTTCTGGATATGGAGACGCTGAAACACTGAGCTGGGATGTTCACAAAGATATTTTATGATTAATCTTTAGCATTATGACAGAGAACAGGGAACACAGATAAAGATTCTTTTATATGATGTGGAGTCAGATTAGAGACAGCTGGTGAGAAATTCAACTAACCAAGAATCCCCATCACTGCGTTTCAGTCAAGTTTAGGGTAGAGGAAATCAGCTGAGATGCTGTCCTAGGCTGCACGTAGAAAGATCAGTGGCTGACAAATTCACTAGGTGGGAGAGCTTCAACATTCACCAAAATAGAAGAGACACTACAACTCTAAGAATATGTTTTGTTTTTCTGAGAATGTAGCCAAAACCTGAAATGTTACAGGACTGGCAGCAAGCAATTTATTATTATAATTCAACTCCAGAGAGAGCAGAGGGCATCAGATAACTCTGCAAGGAAACCCTGAACACATAATGTCAGTGGATGTCCTAAATTACAGACCAACCCTGGCCTGCCTAAATCTCTTCACCAATGTTTTAGTTTTAAATGTTTTCAAATAAAATAGAATTGCATAACTTTGCCTATCTCTCTCTTCCTCCAACCTGCCCCACTCCTTTTTATCCTGCTACTCTTAAGTTGATAGCCTTTTTTGTTTTTATTATTATGTTGCACATACGCACCTATCCATGCACACACCGTACATATAGACATGTATTTTTGCCACTTACTAGATGTGAGTAACATCCTTGGAAGCTTAGTATATGAATAGTGTTGTGCTAAGTTCTAACTCATCATCATATTATGGTATAAATTCAGATTTATGTGTAATACCTTATACCTTTCAAATGTAAATGCATGTCTATGTGTTGCATGGATGTGAAATAAACGGGATAAAAAGTCTTTCAGAATCGTGTTAAGTTTAAAAAGCAAATATTCTTAAATATTTACAATATAGATTAGCAATTCATTAGTAAATGTCTCCATGTGGAGAGGTATAACAATACATTTTCCTAACAATAAATGAAATGCAGATGTCAAATTTTCTAGTTACCATTGTTTTTTCTTCAGAGACAAGATTTTCCTCAGTGACAAAAATATTATAAATAATAGTGTCACCTTTTTTTTTTCAAATTGTAATTTAATTTGACAATAAATTGTTAGAAATGTATGATTATATATCAATCACTAAACTTTGGGAACTATACTCTACGTATTACTAATATTTATTATGCTAGATACAGTGTACAGAATGTATTCAAAATGCTTAATGTTTGAACGCCAGACACTTAAGCAGTGATTTCAAGAACAGATGCTAAGTGCTTGTGTGAACGTATTTAGTAAGACTCTAGGTTATACTCAAGGACTCTTCTCTTATTGTAACAGAAAGTATAGTTCTAGGCAACTAACATCTCACGTCTTCTAGCCAAAGAAGGACTTCTTGGTGGAGGGCATTATTTCTAAATTATCTTGCAGTTAGCTAATTTAAAATTATATTCTGCATAAACAAAAAATCTAATCTGCCATGATGAATACATTCCTTTTGTAGTTACTTACATGTTCTTATGAGCTGTTCATATTATTGAACATTATTGCATTATTTCAAACATGGGATCACCACAAGGTCCTGGTGCAAATACATTTCCCATGCGTGCTAGCTATGAGCAGTGCTCAGCTTACTCACCAAGGAAAACATTAATTCTCTTTATCATCCCCTCCCTGCAAGCCACAGAGGACTCCCAACCAATTAAAACATTCTTCAAGTATGTGGTGAAGTGTGACCAGAACCTCCCAACCACAGTAAAGAGGTCTGTAAGCTAAGTGAGGTGAAGGGGGTGGGGGAGGATAATTACCATCAATATCCTCCCACATAGGAAACTGTAAACTTATCATTCCTCTCTGTGGCATGATTGATGTAATATGTTCATTTTGTGCTTATTCTTATATGTCAGGATGTTGTCTAGAAAAAGGTGTCTAGACAGAACGGAAAAGAGCCTTTTTCGGTACATCGTGTAATAGTTGTAAAATATGTATCAAAATAGATGATCTGGTTTCTGCATAGTAGGAACTTCTAGAAGGGTTATTTCTTGAGGTGCACTATTTCATTGTTTTTCTAAAGGTGTTCTTTACACATGGATCAAACCTGTGAAATGTAAGACTCTTAAAGTCTCTTGGCAAATCTATCAAACTATGCATAATAGTCTGAATAATCAATAGAGCAAAAGTCTGAGTAATCAATTCAGCCCCATCCACAGACATTGCACCATTACTTTGCAGACCATAAGGCTATGAGCATCAGGTACTATGTGGTTTCATCAGGACTTTTGATCCACCGCATTAGGCTTTGTATGCAATATTCTGCTTACCACTGGGAAAATTGCAGGTCTTGCTTCATGTAGCCAAATCCAGTAGCTCTGGGGGTCCTGTGGGCACTGTCATTGACATGTCACATAGATTACACCACTTAGTCACTCTTACGTAACTGAGTCTGTGTGTTGCAGTGCAAGAGAACAATTGCTTTAAAGGCACAGGCGATGATAATTCCACATCTCCCACCCATTAAACACCTGCGGTCAGGCAATGACTGTGATCACCCATCTAAACTTCTTATGCTCATTCAGAAAGTAGCTTCATCAAACACATCTTCCCGTCCCTAAATCAGTGTTCTTTTCAAACTAGAAGAGATGTTAACTGTTCTGTTTTTATAGAGTGCAGCTAAACAGAAGTACACTTTTTCCTCCTGAGTATTAGGACCACACTCTAAACTCGTCTTTGTGAATTTGCTACCTTTTGTTTCAAACATTATTATTCTAGAGTTTACATTATATATGTGAAATTTAGAATTATTATCAGAAATCTTTGTTGTTGAAATATTTAACCTCAATTAGGGGCTTCTAACCTGACATTGATCATTCAGGTCCCAGATAGAAAACAGTCATGGCCTTTATGTTTATAATAAGCCTTTATTAGCACTAAGGCTTGGTAGATATCTACCCTCTATGCTATTAAATATATTTCCTATCCATAACTCTGAGTTATTACTTTCTATGTTTCATCTGAGCTGCTCTTAACTCCAATCAGCCAGCAGTCAGGGCCACGCTTTCTTGACCCCTAACCATGGTATCTTTCTTCTCTCTCCCTCCTTCTTCTTTTCCTCATGCTCTGACCCCAATCCCAGGACCATCAAGCTATGCCTATCTCAATTCTGCCCAGCTATAGGCTGTAGGCATCTTTATTCACCAGTCAGGGATAACTTGGGGGACAAGGTCACATAGCGTCACCTGGGTCTATGTGTGGACTCTGGTTGGTCGTTTAGTCTCTGTTAGCCCTATACAGGTTAGTTGATTCTATATGTTTTCTTGTGGTGTCCTATCACAAGGTGTTCAATTTTTCCTTCCCTTCTTCTACAAGAGTCTCCAAGCTTCACTTAATGTTTGGCTGTGGATTTCTGCATCTGTTTCCATCAGCCTCTCAGTGAAACGTCTCAGATGACTATCATGCTAGCCTCCTGTCTACAATCATATCAGAATACCATTAAGAGTGTCACACATGGGCTCTCTCTCATGGCATGGGTTTCAGGTTGGGCCAGTCATTGATTTACCATTCCCTCAATTAAAATATGGGTTTTTTTTCAAATCACACTCAACATCTAATAGCCTTCAAACTGGACAAAATTTGATTTGTACATAGAGTTAATTCCATTCACAAACTATCTAAAATATGAAGACAACTACACAAAATAACAAGAAAGTTCATCAAACAAATATGAATTGAAATTCCATGTAAATTTTCCAAATCTTCTAATGACCTAGCAACACCGAGTGCACAATCTCCTAACCAATGCTTGCTGGGAATGGAGAAGTGTTTGTCCCTGTTTGGTGGGCACTTTGCAATATTTGACAGAGTTTTTGTAGTGTTTTTGTTTTTGTATGTTTCTTGAAATTGAAATATAAGTACACCATTTTCATCTTTATTTTCTTTCCTCTAATCCTTCCCATGCAATTCTCTTGCTTTCTTTCAAACTCATGGCCTCTGGCCTCTTATTCTTAATTTGTGTCATGGTGTGTGTGTCGTGTGTGTGTGTGTGTGTGTATTTGTAAATCTATATATATATATATAATTCTCAGTCCATATAATGTTATTGTGTCTGTATGATTTCAGGACTGAATCTTTGATACTGGATAACTAATTGGGATATTATTTCTAAAGACAATTTCTTTAGCTCTCCACATTCCTTGGTTGCTTGTAGTTCCTTGTCTAGGAAGATTTCCATCTTCCATGTCAGCATGTCCATTATTGTAGAAGAGGGCATGAGAAGGTTGTAAGAGACAGAGGAGTAATGCCTACTATGAGACTGGTCTCCAAGAAATGTCAGAGAAGCTATATCCAGGAAGTCTCAAAACATGGCTTTCCAGAAAAGACTTGACAAAATTTTAATCTTCTTTGATGTGTCTCCCAACTTAAGGCTATAGGTTGCCTTATAAAAACACATTTAGACTATCATCTCTGTGGTCTGATTCCAGAAAGTATATAAAATGAAGAATGCAGTGGTAGAGATGAGTTTGGGTTTAGATGGACAGGTCATAAGGAAGGACATATATACTGTCTTTACATTTATTCAGTCTTGAATTTTTCTCTATAAAAGTGAAAAGCATGACTAATATTTAATTTTAAAAAAATCAAACCTACTTCCCAACTTTTCTACCTGCTATCTCCCCTAAGCATTTTAGCTACTAACCCTTTGCAGCCACAGTACCTGAGAGGAACTACTTGCAGCTCAGAGTGGGGGTGACTAGAGGAAAATGGTTGCTATGATACCACCATCCCTCATGTCCTGCATCAGCTCACTCTTCCCCAAATTGATTTTGTTTGAACATTTGCAAGCAACTCGGGTGTGTGCTGCAGTGGTTAAAGTGGAGAATGAGTCTACTCTCCTGTCACTCATCATGACACATCTGTTAACTCTCCTGACCTTGGGTAAAATGGAAGCAGGAAGAGGCCTACAACTCTAGAGACCTGCTGCCCCTCCCTTTGAAGAATGATGACTTCCTCTATGAGATTGGTTAATTAGATTCTGGATATTGCCTGAAAGATAACTGTAAATATTTCCTTTTTGGAGCCTTTACCCCAAGAAATAAGAATATTCAGTATCCGGAGAAACTGACCTGTCAAATAAAATGACTTAGCAGCACAGTGACAAGCACCACTGTGGATTGTCACACCCCTCTTAAGGATGTACAGTTCTGAGCCATGTGGTGCTTGAGAAGCACGGGGTCAAAATCCACCTTGAAAAAAAAAAAGCAAAAGAAAAGAAAAAAAGCATTTCCTGGACAGAGGAGATAATTCAGTCACTAAAGTGCTTCCTGTACCAGTTTACAGTCTAGAGTTAAATCTCCCACACCCACATAAAAAGCTGAGTGCACCTGGAATTCTAGCATTAGGGAGGGAGGTACAGACAGAAAGAGGTCGGACGCTTATAAGTAGAATCATCAAACTAGGTTCAGTGAGAGTCTCAAAAATGAAGTTAAAGGGTGATTGAGGAAGAAAACTGAAGTTGGTCTCTGTTCCCCCACAACATGTGCAAGTGCACACACACACACACACACACACACACACACACACACACACACACAGAATTTCTTTCACAAACCCATTTTCTGAGTTGCATACAATGACTTCAATAAAAGTTCAGTAACTCTGTTCTGGGGAAAACTATTGCACACTTTCTGCAGGGAGTACCTTGAAAATTTTGGCCATGCTACACTGTCCCTGTCCCTGTGGACACTGGCATCATTGTGCTCACAACTGAGCCTTGCTGAGAACTCAAGCCCAATGCTTCTCCAGCCCACACTCTGTAAAATGATGTAGTTTGATAACAGTGTTTCCAGGCAGAGCATCAAGCAGGTTTTCTCCTGAATGATTTGGGCCTGACAAGTGCCTCCTCTTACCCTGGCACCTTGTTCCTATATATGTTTGCTAGTTTAGCTGCACAAAGGAACACATTTGGGAAAGAAAAAAAAAGGATAAATAGATTTTGCCAGGTTGGCTTTGAACCTATCTTTCACACCACTGTGAAGTGCGCTGCCAGGATGTGCGATATGTAGTCAGAAGCAGCAGATGGAAAACCATTTTTGAGGGGCTTTTTGATGGTTCTGAATCTATGCAGCATTTACACACCAAAGCATGCTTGTTCATCTGTTATATATTTAGGGATATTCAAACTGTGAACATTTGTCATCTTTAAAGACTACAAAAGTATCTGGAGACTGACTGACTTACTAAATAGACACAGTACATTGATCAATAATTAGGTTAACATCCCTTACCCATGGCCTCTAACTTCCAACTTGCTCCTCCACTCCTGGCCCCCATTCTGTGTTGCCTGGCAAAAGCTTTATGTGGGGCCATGAGCATCCTTTGCAGTGGGAAAAAGAAAAACATGCCACAGTATCAAAAGAAAAATATCTTCTCGAATTGCATGCACACACTTCCTTGTGCGCGTGCATGTGTTTGTGTGTGTGTGTGTGTGTGTGTGTGTGTGTGTGTGTGTGTGTATGTGTGTGTGTGTGTGTGTGAGAGAGAGAGAGAGAGAGAGACAGAGACAGAGAGAGAGAGAGAGCACTTTCAAAAGCCTATTAAAGTGTGGAGCAATAAGATATTCAATGTCATCCTGCAATTCAAGAAAAAGAAGAACTTTCCATAGCCAGAGACATTCAGCTAGAACATACCCCGACATAATATTCCTAAAGATGGATAGAGATGACAGTCACCAAGTGAAAAAATTTGATCTTAACTCACTGTTTATTTCTCCATTACATATCTCTTATCCAGCAAGGAGCAAAGAGGCTAAAACCAAAGCTAGCAGAGGGATCCTGAGGTAAATGCCACTTCACAGAAATACACCAAATTGCATCCTAGATCCACTGCACCCAAATTAATGACTGGCATTCTCTGAAATGCCCATGTCAGCCATCTGTGGTTATTATTTACTCTGCACCTATCTTTAATTTTGGTTGCCCCAACTGGCAATTTCAAAGGAAGAGGTCATGGTAAGAACAGTCAAGCAGCTATTTATGGTCACCAAAGTCAATGTTGTAATATGAGGTGTGGTTGAAAGATGGAATTATTCCTTGAATTGTTCTCCAAATTCTGAAACCTAAAGATTACTTAAGAGTGTCTCAAAACAAACCTCAAATCCTTGTCAGGTTCCACAGTGCGCTGACCCATGCATTAGTGCTACGGAGGATGCGAAGAGAAGGGTGGGCCCACAGACAGGCAAGTCAAACTCCTCAGAACAGATTAAAGCAATTGACAACAGTATCTCAGGGGCAAAGCATCAAGTGTTTATCTCTAAGGTGACATGGTTTTCCATACTGCTTCATTCATTGCCCAGGTTACCACACTTAACATCTAGCACCAGGAGCGACCTGTACTTTCCAAAGAAAGTATTCTAAACCCAGTGGTTTCTAGCATTTTACTCCTTCAGTGTTAGAACATTGGCAACAAAAACACAACTCTAAGTTTCACTGACTTCATAGGCTAAACCTCCAAGGATGGCTAGTCAATACTCCATATTTTGTCCTAAATGAGTTACCATATGGAAAGCACCACACATAGTCAGAGGCCCAGAAGAGACAGTTCGTAGGTATCAGTCTCCATCCCCCTTAACACAGAACTGAAGACACAGGAAAGCAGTCTTGCCTAGCACATATTAGAGGCTCAAGAGATGATAATTTCCTTCCCTCTGCCCTTTCCCTTACAGTTAAACAAAAACATAAAAAACATGACATTTTACAAATGTGAAACTCATACATTTGAAAGAACATTCTCTGGACCCAAAAATAATCAAAAAATGCTATCTTCTCTCTAAAAATAATGTTTGTGAAACTGATTTGCATTTCAAATTTTGGCAGTACACCTAAGAAGGGTGTCTCTGGCTCGCAATGCACCCTGGCAAGAGGTGACGAGGACTTGAACTAAGGTGGTGGCAGGAGATTGGAGATAACTGGTTATAGGAGGTGTGGTAGCAGAATTGTCAGCAGGCCCCAAGTTCTGTCGACAGACAACCTGGGGCTCCTCTCAGCGCCAACCCTTGCTAACTGTGATTCAAGTCCTTTCTTACATTCCAATTTGTGAAATAAAGAGAAAAATATCCCAACTTCTCAGGAGCATGTGACAACTAAGTGAGACAATACTCACAGAGCACTTAGCAGGGTTTCTGACATGTTTGTGCAACAAACAAATGTTGGCCATTACTAAGAGACACCGATTGTCACCATGAACATCCCCTGAAGTTGAAGGACCCTGCTACTTAATCCTCTTAGGTCCCTCTTCATATTGAGATGCTTTGCAAATAAAAATGAGGCCCTTGTGCAGAGATGGTCTTGGCTGTCTTAGGGGAAATGATACATTTTTTACTTCTTAGAGTATCAACTGTGGAATATGATAAGTCTGCATTTTGTTTCTGAGTCTCACCTCAGCTAGGGACATGGAATCCTAGCACTCCTGTGTAGTTCAGAAAGTTGGAAATTAAATTGAGAGTATTCAACCTGTGTCAATTTTTAATTGGGATTTATACTTGAGAAATAAAATACTCCCAAAAGCTAGACTTCTACTGAAATATTTTGACTAAATTTCATTTTAATTCAGCATCAATATGTGCCACATATATTATACATACATATGAGAATGAATTTGTACTGTCAGTGACACCTCTCTTAAGGATATTTCCCTTATATTGTTAGCTGGACATAGGATGCCACCCACGCTGCTCATCACTGGGAAAGTTAATCCAGAAGAAATATTTGTGCTTTTCTATTTTAAACCCATGACTACCTTGCTTCATTGTGACTGCTCATGGTCTCAGAATTACATTTTGTGTTCAAGTACAATCCAAACTAATTAAAATGAATACAATTCTTAACTATTTTTGCAGTTTTTTTTTAAACGTTATATTCACATAGCTGAAATATTTTGTAAAGAACTGGTACAAAATAGACCGTCAAGAAGTATTGTTAACCATCTGAACAAGTGTGTGATAGTTAACGTTCTGAAGAAAAATATTAAAATGAAAATAATTAAAATCAATTGAAATAATTGGATACCCTATTGACCAAAGACTGTGTTTATTACTGTTGTATTATATATATGCTCATAGTTATAACAGGAACTTTTGTTCATATAAATTTTTTATTTAAAATAAATATCCAGTCACTCAGAATATATTTGTAGATAGTATTTCATATAGAATATGAATGTATTTTGGTTGTTGCATAGCATTATACTGTATACCTTCAGAAATTAAACCAACCTCATATTGGCCATTTACCTTCTGATCATTTTAAAGGAAACATATTGTTAATTTTAAAACTGTATTGGACTTAAAGGCTTATCAGTGCCCAGTTTAAGGAATGGGAGAAATGAAAGCTTAGGAGAATCACTATAATGATGTGTGAGCACTCAGAAGAGGAGGGAAACATGCGCTCTCTTTCCTTAAGAGGTACATGTTGACGCACACAGGAAAGCCCACAGGATCTCCTCAGGTGTTCTTCTTGAGCAGCAACAGTATGGCGGAAGGATTGCCCTGAGTATGACCCTGAATCATGGCTGTAAAAGCCGGTGCTCAGCAGTAATGCCTATAAAGCTAATGTCTGTCTAGAGAGCCTTATCCCACTCATCTTAGCATGTAAAAGTTTTTATCTATTTTTACATTTTAAAAATCAAGTCTCCTAGAATTCATTTGGCAGCAGTGTTTGACAATTCCACTTCATTTAGTTTCCTGATTTCAGTCATGTTGCCCAACACTACTGAAATGGCCCCTTTAACCTATAATGATGTCATTTTCTTAGAAACATTTTAAATTATTCTCAAGTGGCACACATCTATGTAAATTTCCATATTTTACATGTTCATTGAAAGTTTGCCATCTATATTGAGGACAACATAAGACAGACTTTATCATTATTACAGTAAAATACTTACAGAAGTACTATTGGTGATTTATTATTTGAAAGACTTTGTATTATGAGTAGACCCAGCAAACAAACAAAGCACAGGTGTGGCTGTTGTGTGCTTTATGGCTCACTGGTGAAGGCAGAGACCAATAAAACAACCTCGAAAATGAACCTACACAAAACACAAGTTTTAGGGAAAAGCTGTACACACAAGTCTCATTGCAGCACCAGTGGGCTTCATTGCTTTCAGCAGATGTGTTGTTTTAGGGCAAAAGTTTCTTCTCTAGATACATTCCACAAATATCAGGAATATAGTCAATGTTTTTTTTTTTTTTTGTAATTAGGTATTTTCCTCGTTTACATTTTCAATGCTATCCCAAAGGTCCCCCATACCCACCCCCCTAATCCCCTACCCACCCACTGCCCCTTTTTGGCCCTGGTGTTCCCCTGTACTGGGGCATATAAAGTTTGCAAGTCCAATGGGCCTCTCTTTGCAGTGATGACCGACTAGGCCATCTTTTGATACATATGCAGCTAAAATATTCTATGAGCTTTGTTATGGGAACAAATCAATTTTTGTTAAATTCAAAAAGTTTTTTATATATTTATATTATCAAAACTTTATAGCTAAATAAATGTATGTTTTGATTTAACTGTACTTTTTTTTTAAAAAAATCTCTTTAGGAAATGAAATGGCTTGCTTGGTTAAATCTTGGACAGCTCTCAATAAACCTTACACTGGCTATATAATTATCATTGAGGTAATTATCAATAGTATATATTCCCATGCAGTTTTCTAAAAGCAGTTATTTTGTTACTGGCTGGCCATGAGATTATATATTTTTTAATAATTTTGCATTCTATGTTGTCCCTGCCCTTTCATTAGAGCGTCTGTGTGGACTTCATAATCATAACTCGTCTACTTTACTGCTTCACCTTCATTCTCTAAATAACCAAATAATTTGATTTTTCTATTGTCCTATTTACAGGGAATGTTAATATTTCAATGATTCTACTGGTCCTTTCTCTACATAGGCATGTGCAAAATCTGTTTTTTATGCTTTCCTGTCCTTTTTACCAGCTTCACATTAAAGGGCAAGTTATTTTCATATTGAATTAACATACATAATGTAGATTATTAGCTTCTTATAATTTTTCATCTTAGAAAACACATGCATATTTCTGTTATAGTGTATTTTAATTCACTAATAGATTGTTCCAATTTTGTCAGCTATCATGACAAAAACTAAGTGGATAACTGGGATCCCTTCCTTTCATTTTGTCCTAGATGCATGAACTGTTTTCAGTGGATTGAATTTTTATTTTATAATCCTGAGTTTAATCTGCAGTTTTCTTAATTTTTCTTCCTCTTATTCTTCACTTATCATATTCTTTCTTTTTGAATGCTAAGAAATCTAGACTTACCACAGTGAAAAGTCCCTTTCCTTATACCTTGTAAGAACTCTTAAGCAGTCTGAGAATATTCTATCTCAAGCCTTTTAAAAGAAGCTCCCAAGACCACCACTTTTGCTCAGAGGGACCCCCTTGGACCCCTCAGAACAAGGAACCAAGGATCATCAGAGGACAGGATCTTTCCGGTTACCATCTCCATCATGGAGCTGACCCTGTGCCAAAACTCTCCATGCAACTCTCCATGCAAAAATCCCGCCCCCTACCCCAAAATAGAAATGGTCTCCAAGGAGTATTGACACACAGTCCCACATGTCATGATGATGATAGAAGACTTTAAGAAGGACATAAATAACTCCCTTAAAGAAATACAAGAGAACACAGAAAAAACAGGTAGAAGTCCTTAAAGAGGAAACACAAAAATCCTTTAAAAAATTACAGGGAAACACAACCTAACAGGTGAAGGGATTAAGCAAAACCATCCAGAATCTAAAACTGGAAATAGAAACAATAAAGAAATCACAAGGGGAGACAACCCTGGAGATAGAATAACTAGGAAAGAGATCAGTAGTCATAGATTCAAGCATCAGCAACAGAATACAAGAGATAGAAGAGAGAATTTCAGGTGTACAAGATACCATAGAAAGCATTGACATGACAGTAAAAGAAAATGCAAAATGCAAAAAGCTCCTAACGTAAAACATCCAAGGAAATCCAAGACACAATGAGAAGACCAAACCAAAGGATAACATGTATAAAAGAGAGTGAAGATTCCCAACTTAAAGGGCCAGTAAATATCTTCAACAAAATTATAGAAGAAAACTTCCGTAACATAAAGAAAGAGGTGCACATAAACATACAAGAAGCCTATAAAACTCAAAATAGAGTGGACCAGAAAAGACATTCCTCCCATCACATAATAATCAAAACACCTAATGCACAAAACAAAGAAAGAATATTAAAGCAGTAAGGGAAAAAGATCAAGTAACATATAAAGGCATACCTATTAGAATTACACCAGACTTATCACCAGAGATTATAAAAGCCAGAAGATCCTGGGCAGATGTCATTCAGACCCTAAGAGAACACAAATACCAGCCTGGGCTACTAATACCCAGCAAAACTCTCAATTACCATAGATGGATTAAACCAAGATATTCCATAACAAAAACAAATTTAACCAATATCTTTCCACAAATAGAGCCCTACAAAGGATAATAGATGGAAAACACCAGCACGAGGGAAACTACACCCTAGAAAAAGGAAGACATAATCTTCTTTCAACAAACCCAAAAGAAGATAGCCACAAATACATAAAAATAACAGGAAGCAATGATCACTATTCCCTAATATCTATTAACATCAATGGACTCAATTCCCCAATAAAAAGACATAGAAAAACAGACTGGATACCTAAACAGGACCCAGCATTTTGCTACATACAGGAAATGCACCTCAATGTCAAAGACAGACCCTACCTCAGAGTAAAGGGCTTGGAAAACAGCTTTCCAAGCAAATGATCCCAAGAAACAACCTAGAGTACCCAATCTAATATCGAATAGAATCAACTTTCAACCAAAAGTTATCAAAAAGGATAAGGAAGGACACTTCATACTGGTCAAAGAAAAAAATTTACCAAGATGAGCTCTCAATTCTGAACATCTATGTTCCAAATGCAAGGGCACCCACATTCATAAAAGAAACTTTACTAAAGCACAAAGGACACATTGCACCTCACAAAATAATAGTGGGAAACTTCAACACCCCACTCTCTTCAATGGACAAATCATGGAAAAAGAAACTAAACAGAGACATATTGAAACAAACAGAAGTTATCGACCAAATGGATTTAACGGATATCTGTAGGACATTTCATCCTAAAACGAAAGAATATAAGCACTGCATGGTATCTTCTCCAAAACTCACCATATAATCAGTCACAAAACAGGCCTCAACAGGTATAAGAAGATTGAAATAATCCCATGCATCCTATCAGATCACCATGAACTAAGGCGGGTCTTCAATAGCAACAAAAACAACAGAAAGCCCACATACACATGAAAGCTGAACAACACCCTACTCAATGATAACTTGGTCAAGGAAGAGGTAAAAAAGACATTAAAGACTTAGAATTTAATGAAAATGAAGTGACAACATACCCAAACTTATGGGACACAATGAAAACAGTGCTAAGAGGAAAACTCATAGCTCTAAGTGCCAACGAAAAGAAACTGGAGAGAGCATACACTAGCAGTTTGACAGCACATCTGAAAGCTCTAGAACAAAAAGAAGCAAATACACTCAAGAGGAGTAGATAGCAGGAAATAATCAAACTCGGGGCTGAAATAAACCAAGTAAAAACAAAAAGAACTATACAAAAAAAAAAGTCAATAAAACCAGGAGCTGGTTCTTTGAGAAAATCAACAAGATTGATAAACCAGAGTAACCAGAGGGCACAGAGGTAGTATCCAAATTAACAAAATCAGAAAATAAAAAGGAAAATTAATAACAGAAAATGAGGAATTTTTAAAAACCATCAGATTCTACTACAAAAGTTATTATTTAGCAAAACTGAAAAATCTGGATGAAATGGACAATTTTCTAGACAGATACTGGGTACCAAAGTTAAATCAGGATCAGATAAACCATCTAAACAGTCCCATAACCCCTTAAAGAAATAGAAGCAGTCATTAAAATTCTCCCAACCAAAACCAAAGCAAAGCAAAGCACAGCAAAGCAAAGCAAAGCAAAGCAAAGCAAAGCAAAGCAAAGCAAAGCAAAGCAAAGCAAAGCAAAGCAAAGCACAGCACAGCACAGCACAGCACAGCACAGCACAGCACAGCAAAGCAAAGCAAAGCAAAGCAAAGCAAAGCAAAGCAAAGCAAAGCAAAGCAAAGCAAAGCAAAGCAAAACAAAACAAAACAAACAACAACAAAAACAAACAAAACAAACAAACAAAAAACCCAGGACCAGATGGGTTCAGTACAGAATTCTATCAGACCTTCAAAGAAGACCTAATACTAATAATCTTCCAACTATTCCACAAAATAGAAACAGAAGGAACACTACCCAATTCATTCTATGAAGCCACAATTACCCTGTGTATTTTCCCTTAGAGGTGGAACAGTTTCTGTCTAATCAGGATCTTGTCACAATTTCCTTTCAAAGAGGACTTCATAAGAGACTTTTTTCTACTTCTATCATGTTTAATGTTCCAAATAGATTTTTTCCATTTTTTTCTCTTATTTTTTATTACCTATTTTCCTCAAGTACATTTCCAATGCTATCCCAAAAGCCTCCCACACACCCCCCACTCCCCTACCCACCCATTCCCATTTTTTGGCCCTGGTTTTCCCCTGTACTGGCATATAAAGTTTGCCTGTCCAGTGGGCCTCTCTTTCCAGTGATGGCCAACTAGGCCATCTTTTGATACATATGCAGCTAGAGTCAAGAGCTCCTGGGTGCAACATTATGAACTATCCAAATAGATTTTTAAAACTGGTAAAAACAAACTACAGAGAATGATTTCTTATCTGATTTGAATGATCAAATACCAAAAGGTACCTTTCCCAGCCTAGTACACTTAATTATTGTTTCTACTGTTATTTGTAAATCATTATTTCAAGAATAAGCAAATGTTCATATGTATTTTATTATTATAACAAAGCAAAGTCCTAGCGAAGTTATAATAGAGTAGAAACTTTCTGATCATTGCATGTTTTGTGAGCTTATTCCTAATTCTTCACACAGTTAACTATCTAAGTCAGAGTTTCTAATGCTGCATCCAGGACTGAGAGGAAATCCTAAGAAATACATAGGATACTTTCACTATCATCGCTGTTCTCACTCTGCTGGGCTCTAATCTAAGAGTGCTCTGGATCTAATGTGTCTAGTCACTACAATGGTACTATGAGATGCTCACAGTTGTCAGATTAAGAGGTGAGCAAATGGACACATAGAACGATTAAAGGATTCACAACTTGCAAGCAACAAAGGTGACTCACATAGGAAACACCCTTGTTTCAGAGACTATTCATACTTCTCTCTTGAAAAATGATACATAAACAACATTTCAAATTCAATGGAATACCAAATCAAGCTATATATAGTGTAAGAATTGATATGTGTACAAATATAGCTGGAATCAAAATGTATAGCCCTAAGAGAATCTATGCATCACCCATACATATGCATGTAGATCTGTATAGATTCATATTTTGAACATTTTCTACAAGAACTCTTATGTTTTATTAAATATATACTTATAAATCTTTTATACTTGTAGGAAATTATAATAAATAACACAGAGAACCTGTAGTCTCTTCACTTAATTGTAACCAATAGTAATATATGTACTATAAATTATATATATACATATATACAATGTATATATATATGTGTGTGTATATATATGTATATATATATAATGTATATATATATAGAGAGAGAGAGAAAGAGAGAGAGAGAGAGAACATTCCTTCACTACAAGCACCTCTTTGTTACATTCTAGTCTCACTTTGCCTCCTTCCCTGTCCTTAACTCTAGAAAACTAATTTGTTTCTAGATTTTGTGTCAAGTCAATATTCATAAACTGATTTATTTCTATAAATACTTGTCCTCATATTTTGTAGTCCAAAGAGTTGACTACTGACATTCTTGATTGTAGATGCCACATCACATAACATGGACCATGTAAAAAGCCACAGCAGAACGAGGACATCGGAAGTGGTTTCTTTCTCCTTCTTCTATGTCACCTTCCTTTCTACATTAGCTTAAGATTTTGACAGTTTTGATATTTATAGTTTTGAACCACTTTTCCCTTTTAGATTTCACATTCTAAAGTCTTAATAAATTTTCCTTCTTCTTTACAGGGTCCTTTGTCAGTCAAGAAAGCATAAATGATACAAGAATATCCAACAGAATCTCATCCATCCATAAAAGAACCTTGATTACTAAAATTTCTCTACAGTTCTATCTAATAGTCTTTGATTATTGATTATAGTTTTTGATTTATGATTTTAAATCAACTTATTTATCATATAGAATATGACCAGATATTATGGATAGAAAACCAGAAGAGTCATTAGTGTTCACTGTGCATATTGGAGCCATATGTACCTATTTTATACTTCGCTGCCTTTTCTGAAATGTATATAATAGAAATTAAATACTATCTAAAATAGCATGAATGATTTTCCCTTTTCCATTCCTAAAGATTTACTAAAATCAAAGAAAAAGACAGATACAAGGTGTCTTTGTTTAGAGTTCTGTTTGACTCTCTTTATCTTCTTTCTCTCTCGCTCTATGTTATGCTTTTTTGCTATCTCTCTGTGTATGCATGTGTGTGTTTGTGTATATATGTTATTGGTGTGTGTGTGTGTGTGTGTGTGTGTGTGTGTGTGTGTGTGTATGTGTTTGTACATGCATGCACTGTGTGCTTTCATGTCTTTCAATGTATTATGTTCTAACTACTATGGAAATATATAGTAGGACATGTTTTTTTTTATTGGAAAAGCACTTTTTTAATTAGATATTTTCTTCATTTACATTTCCAGTGCTATCCTAAAAATCCCCCATGCCCTCCCCCTCCACTTCCCCCCCCCTACTCACACTTCTTGACCCTGGCATTCCCCTGTACTGAGGCATATAAAGTTTGCACGACTAATGGGCCTCTCTTTCCACTGATGGCCATCTTCTGATTCATATGCAGCTAGAGACACAAGCTCTGGGGGTACTGGTTAATTCATATTGTTGTTCCGCCTATAGGGTTGCAGATCCCTTTAGTTCCTTGGGTACTTTCTCTAGCTCCTCCATTGGGGGCCCTGTGATTCATCCAATAGCTGACTGTGAGCATCCACTTCTGTGTTTGCTAGGACGCAGCATAGTCTCACAAGAGACAGCTATATCAGGGTCCTTTCAGCAAAATCTTGCTAGTGTATGCAATGGTGTCAGCGTTTGGAAGCTGATTATGGGATGGATCACCCAGATATGATGGCAGTCTCTAGATGGTCCATCTGACATGCTTAACACAAAAATGTCTCTAATTTTTTAATGATAAGCTAGCAAAAATTACCTTGATTCTCAAAAGTTGTTTTTCACACATAATCCTTCTGAAAGATGTTAATAAATTAAGCTTTATTGAAAGTATTTAAGTGATGACATAACATACAGAGTAACACTAGTCTGATCAGGCAGAGTTGAGAAACAAATCTGATCTCTCTAAATTTGTTTATGTTAAAGACAAAAACCATCCAAATGCCTTTCATTTCAACTTAATTTTAAAGCCGTTTGTTTGTTTGTTTGTTTGTTTGTTTGTTTTTGGTTTTGGTTTTTTTTTCTACCCTTTAGCTCTGTGCTTTACAAATACACTTTCTCTAGACTGGCCGGCCACCAGAGGTTTTTGGGAAGCTCAAGAAGACTCACTTATTACACAATGGGCTCCTCAAAAGAGGTATCCTGTCATCCAAGTACTAACCCTTCTCCTGGGACCAGCAGTCTGGACACAACGCTTCTCAGGGCTCACCTCCTTCCTTCCTTGGTGCAAGCATTTGGAACATCCACATGGCATTAAAGCGCAGAGTAAATGCTTCCCCTTTTCTTCAAAGGCAATTTGTGTGCATGTGTACATGTATGCACATGTGAGTGCATGAGTGTGTGTGTATGTGTAGTACAAGTATGCATGGGTGTGCATATGTGTGTGCATGTGTTTGTGCATATGCATGTGTGCTTGTGTGTGTGTGTGTGTGTGTGTGTGTGTGTATTTCTCCAGTCTCTATGATACAAAGGCACCATTTGAAATATATACAGACATTTCGTTCTTTAAATCTGGATGTTGACATATGCCAATTTTGCTGATTTGTTAACTTGCTTCTGCTGCCTTGGTATTTTAATAATTATTTTTGTATGAAGTTGGAAGGAAAGTAACTTTCCTTTTATCTGAGCTTTAGCTGCTAGCAAGGAGATTGTAACTTAAGTTTCAATAATTTATTGGGCACATTTGATTCAAGTTCATTTAAACCTTCTCATGCATCCTTCCTCTTTATTTGAACAATTTAACTTTACAGTTGATTTTTTTCACACATTTCTGTTTTTTAATTTTTGCCTCTGTAATAAGTATGCTATAAAGGGACATAAATGGAAATAGATCCAGTCCCAGTGGACTGACCTGGCTACTTCAGCAGACAGGTGAAATCTGCCTCCATAGGAGATTACCAAACACAGTTCTTACGCTAACTAGAATTAAGCAGCAGCCAATCAGATGGAAAAAAAAATGAAACATGGGCTTTAGAATTGTCTTACTGGGCAAAGGTGCCTGCTCCTGAGTCTGCTCACCTGAGCTTAATCCCTAGGACTCAGGAGTCTGGTGTGAGAACCAACTCATGCAGGGTGTCCTCTGACCTCCACATACCCACTGTGATACACATGTGCTCCACCCCCTATAGGCAAACACACACACACCCCACAAATGTGGTATTTGAAACAATAGGAAGACTGTAAATAATACAGTCTAAGAACCTGTTAAGTTACTCACTTGCTTAACTTACACAACTGGCAGTGGTTAGACACGTATCAATCTCATATAATGCAAAACTTTTTTCCTCTATACCAAACATAAGCTATCCTAGCACTGGGATCACTGTCCGGTCCCTTGGACCCCTGTCTCTTGCTCTTGTCCAGAGGCAACTGAGTCATTGAAAGTTCTGTAAAAGTTAACTTAGAAAATATGAAATATAAAGAAGTGTGTGTGCATGTGTGTATACATTAACACAGACACATTTTAGCATCTTCTGAAAAATGTCTATTCATCAAAATGTATCCCATTGGAAATAGTTGATGCAGACTAATTTCTCTCTTCTGTTGACTTGTCTAACTAACTATTAAGTGGCATAATACTTGCCTGCAATGTAGCTATCTTTATTATGAGTGACATAATTATCATAATTCTCACTTTTAGAAGCCCTCTGTCTGAGAGCCTTTTCCCCCTTTGTGAGAATTAAAACAGTCACTTCGCTCCATGCTCTACTGAGATGACTGACAATTGATGAAAACATACCAAGCTCCCACAAATAATTTTAATTTCCATCCAAAATAAAAATGTGTTAATTCCTCGTGCCTATAACAAAAATGTTTTCATAATGATACTGTTTACACAGATTTAATCAGTTGTGTCACTGGGGCACAGCAAAAACATCAATGTGACCTGCTGAGATTTCGCACCAGATTGCGGTTTACAATCAAGGCAGCAGAGCCACTGAAGTGCACAGCTCTCACCCTAGTTACTAATTGATCAGGTCCAAAGAGGTCTCCATAAAAGGAAAAAAAAATCAGTTGTGCACTCCATAAATCTGAAAACCTCTTCTGTTTTTTTTTTTTTTTTTAAATGGAAAGTTGAGCGAGGTGCTGGATCCTGTGTGATACCTATCTTGTACATACAACCTTCAAATACCACTGGGTACTTGTTTAGCTCCACTCTCTTTGGAAATGTTCTGAATACCAAATTTCACACTATGGCAGTATCCCAGAATCATTAAAATGTCAGTGTGCTGCTTTCTGTACAAAGCAAGTGAGTGGCTGGCTTTTGTGAGTTTCTGTACCTGTATAAGTTATTTTTTCTTCTATACTGAATTCATAGAGTGGAGGGTTATATTATGTAAATGTATTTAAGAATATTTTTGCAAATATGAAAAATAACAATCAGTACAATTCAGTTCAGTTTAATTTCTACATAACTTCATCGAATAGACAATACATTTAATCCCCTTAACATGGGTCTCTGATCATAGAAGCCTGGCAAAGTGCTCACTTTGATGAAAGAAAGACAGAGACAGAGACAGAGACAGAGACAGAGACAGAGACAGAGACAAAAAGAGAGAGACAGAGAGAGATAGAAAGGCAGAGAGAGGGGGAGAGAGAGGACAGAGACAGACAGAGACAGGAAGTGACAGAGAAAGACAAAGAATGGATGCATGAATAAATTAACGAATGAATGAATGAATGATTGGTCAAATTGTTTATTCTAGCCACCTTTAGAAAATGAGTCTGATGTACACTTTTCTTCCTCACCTGAGTGACTCCTTTATGAACAGCATTCACTTTGAAGTAAATGCTGGATGTGGGCCTTGAGAGGCTCCTTTGAAGGGAAGGAAGAAGTAAGACAGGCTTCTGGTTGTTCAGTCCTGCACAGAACAGTCTACACAAGTGAAAATCAGGATTTCTTGGAACTTTTGCATTATCTACATGCTATTCTGTGTAGACAGCCCTATGAGGGCTTCAGACATAAAAGTGGGCATATTAGTACATTATATGTACGTGCATGCATGTGTGTGTGTGCATGCCCGCACGTGTGTGTGTGCGTGTGTGTGTGTGTGTGTGTGTGTGTGTGTAACAAAAATAACTTGAGATGATAAGCTGACCCGTTTGTGCTTGTGAGTGGTTTCTGGAAACTGTCATGAAGTAGAGTAACACACTATAGATTATGTTTTTGTGGAGAGATGATACAGTTACTGGTTTTACATTTTTAACCAAGAAGCATATCATAGTAGCCATAGCCATGACAGAAATAGACTCTAAACTAAAAATGTAACAGCTACAAGCCACTTTTAGAATTAAAGTAAGTTACTTATGCTTCAAGTCCTAAATGTACAGTGTACATCAGATAGAGACGTGCTCATGGAATCTGACGGCATTTTTTCCAGCTCTCCTTTGCCCATAAGTGTAGATAATCGGAAGCAAGTCTGCACTGCTCTATAAATTTAGCACATTGAAGTAGGGAACTTTTAAGTTTCCCAAAAGTTACAACCTATTGCAAACACACTGAAGCTCTCATGTGTTTAAGAACTGCCTGCTGGGTAGATGGCTCAGTTGGTACAGTACTTGCTGTGGGGCAATAACCCAGATGCCCAGCATACATGTCAAGCTCATGTGTGGTGGCACATGGCTGCAGACCCAGCACTGGGGAAGAGATGGAGACAGGTGGATGCTGTAGCCTTGCCAGTCAGCCATTTTAGCCAAATTTCTGAGACTCTTCAGTGAGAGGGATCACCCTCACACATGCAAGTAAAGAATACCAAGGAGCACACATGGCATTGACTTCTGGCCTCCTCCAAATACATATGAACCACCCCCACATTTATGTGCACATATACAAAGAACATAACAATGAAATATATCTGAACATAACTATTCTGTTTGCTGAATATCAACATTTGAAAATATTAAACTCATGTTCTATAAATATCATGGAAATATTGATAATTTTTCTCACTGTACTTCAAGTTAGTTGAAAGAGTTTTTGCTATTTTGAAATTTTAAAATATACTTACTGAAAATATAATTTCTCTCCTAGAAACACTGATAATCTTTTTTTAAGTAAACTGATTGCTACACACTGTACACAGATATAGAATGTGTTTTAAATGCTCTCTCACTATGTCAGGTGGTTTCATTTTAGGGCTTTTGAATATATTTCTTAATGATATATTTAAAATATTTTATGCTATTTTATTATGTTTAACTCCCAAAGAATATTTTGTAGGTTTTGAAACAATTTAGGATTCAACATTAGATATAAGATCCTCAATTATGGATAGCATTAAATAATCACTAGTGATATTTTTGGGGTATAAATATAAAAGTTAAACAAATTTTTATGTATTATTTGATTCTCAAAATACTCGATATTATTAATATATTTGTTGTATAAAATGCATGTAAGTAATAAAAAATAATTTAAAAATTCCAAGGACCACACATGGCATTAACTTCTGGCTTCCTCCAAGCACACGTGAACCACCCACACATTCGTGTGCATACACACAAAGAACATGTATACACACAAAGAAGAAGTCTCTGTCTACAGCAAGCATCAATTCTCTGTTGAATGTCTGGCAGTTGTGTTTATTTTCTTAGCATAGGGAGGAGCTGAACAGAATCCAGAGCAACTGAAAAAGAGCAAACGCCTGAGCCAGTGCTTTCTTCTCCTATAGATCACCTCATCTCCAGTAAACAGATATGTGTGCAGATGATAATGGGTCTTAAACTTAAGTGATAATTCGTATCTTATTCACTGTGAGTTGATTGAAGTGAGATGTGCATCCTAGCCATTCTCCTCACATCTTTGCAGCTCTAGGAAGGTTTTTCTCAGCTCATGCTCATCTCAGAGAAGGAAGAGTTAAGAGGCAGCAATAGAGAGAGATTAGTTGGTACAGTGCTTGCTGTTTAAGCATGTGGACTCAAATTCAGAACTGAGGGCCCACATCAAAATGCCAGCCATGATGACATGCACTCATAATCCCTGTACTGGGAACTCAATGACTCCACAGGGCTCACAGAACAGTCACCCTACCCTGCTTAGTCTATTGTCTCAAAATAAAGTGGCCAGTGCCGGAGGAACAGCACCTACTACCTTCTGTCTTCCATATGCATGTTCATGAATACACACACACACACACACACACGCACACACACACACACATGCGTGCACACACATACACACATGCATACATACCTGCATGCACACATGTATGAAACAAATAAACAGACATCTGATAATCAAGAGAATCTGAGCTAGGGTCTATCCCCATATTAATTTTCCAGAATTACCTTAAGAAAGAACATTAAAAAATAAAACCTAATAGTTATTGTTTTGGGGCATTCAACATAATTTTTCTTGTTACTATTATTGATCATGATTTAAGGAGAAAGGCCTTCATTATTTTTCTCAGAAAACCATGATGATATCTCCTCAGTGCATTCAAAGCTACAGCAAAGGTTAAATTCAGAACAAGCAGTGTTAACCAAAACACAACTCAACTTAGAATAAATTCCTGTGTTAGTTTTCTTGTTTGATGGTTTCTTGAATGACTAAGAGCCCATCACCACTTGGAGTTATTCAGGTAAAGAGAGAAGACACCGTATGGATCCTCCCACTGATGCTTTTATGAGAATTGTATCCCCAAATAAGATTTTTAATAATCTTAATATAAAATATAGATCATTAATCAACAACTACTAGACCTGTTTTTGCCTGGACTCTGAGCTAATGGTCATACCCATGAGATGGCATGCTAAACATCTGCTCAAGATCATCCATTAGCCTGCATGTGGGCCAGCAAACTCACAAGTACCAGAGATGGAATGGGTTAATATGCATTAAACATTCTATTCAGTAATTTCTGTGGGACAAATGACTATAGATTCTTATGCTCCGTACATTGCTGTTCTTTCTGTCTTTCTCTCTGTGTCTTTGTGTCTCTGTCTATCTATCTATCTATCTATCTATCTATCTATCTATCCATCTATCTATTTCTCAATCACTCTTATCTTTCAAACTTTAAAACTGAAGTAAGGTCATTGGATAAGTGATTACTTCTATTCTAAAATAAAAATACTCTTTTGGAATTTTATAGTAAGGTCACTTCCCCAAATAATTGCCCTTTCCAGAGTATTTTCACAGTAAAATTCTAAAGGAATATTTTCCTAAGTTTCATTTATTAACAGTATGACAACACCAGATGCAAAAGTTTGAAATTATGTACTTGATAATAAAATGCCTTTATACATGAATATTGACAATTATTTAGAATTTCTTATATTTTTCATCCTAAATATTTTCTTCAAATATTAAAATGTTATGATACATAAAGCATATTTAAATTGCAAGACATTAAAATCATATTCACCATCATAAAATGTTATAAATTGATTAACCAAATTTTAGTTCCCTTTGTATCTCCATGAGTACTACATGCATGTAGCACACGAGCAAGCAAAGTTCTATACACATAATTAAACATGTGCATGACGGCACTCCCAGGAGAACTCAAGTGCTGACATGTGTAAACAGCAGAGCTTGGAGAAAGGAAACTATATCTTCAAAAGTGTGGTAGATTTGAATCCAAGGACCAATGCAGAAACTGTTGACTCATTCATGAATGCATGAAACAAGAATGTGATAAAGATATCTTCAAGACTGCCTTTAATATTCTAGTCAAAGCCAAGGCAAAAGATGACAGAAATAGATATAAAATGGAGCAAATGAATCACACAGGCTCTCGTTCTCTGTCTCTGTTTCCCTGTGTGTTCCTTCCTACTTATGTGTATAGAAGTTTGCCTGCCTATAGATCTGTGTGCTACATGCCTTTAGTACCCATGGAGGCCAGAAGAGTCTGTGGGATATTCTCAGACTAGAGTTAAAGATGGTTGTTAGCTACCATGTGGGTGCTGGAGATTGAACCCCATTACTCAGGATGAACAACTAGTGCTCTTAAGCCGTTTGCTCAATCCCCTCAACCAAAACTTTAATGAACAGAAGGGAAGTTCACGTCATTCTGAACACGTACAAACATTCTTAAGCACGTATCATGAAAAGAATGGTTGGCATGCTTTAGTTCCTCCAATACCCCCAAAAAAGAAAGATTAGAAACTATTGTAAAATATTGTTTGCCAATGTAAAAAAGGCATATTTCACATATGTGATGAACCCTGCTGTCTGGCCTTTTTTATATAGAAGGCCTTTTGTTCTTAGAGGATGGTTTTAAAAAATTAAAAGGAAATTCTATTGAATGAAGGAAAAAGAACTAAGAGAGAGGAGGAAAAAATACATAGGTGATATTCTATACTTTCTGAGTCCTGAGTGGCATTTGGCTAACTGCAGAGGCATAGCCTCACATATGTAAGAAAAATCATATATGTACAGAAAGCCACACAGCAACACAGCATAAATATATCATCATCTCTCTTCATCAAAATACTACTCTCTCATTGAATTAAGTTTGCATAGAATAGTCCTTAAGACATCCTTCCCTTATAGTCATTGTCAATCAGAAATCTCCCTAAAGGTGTTTGATCTTTTCAAGGTAAGTCGATGTTGTGACTCTGAGCACAGAAAGTTACATTGAATTCCATGTCCCGTTACTTACATCAGTTTTTAAACCAATGCATTGATTAGGTTGTCTTTTGCTGTGTCTAACTCTGAAACCATAAGCATAGCATTTAATTAGAAAGTAGTACTGATGCATGCTATTGTAGGCCAATCTTAGTTGGTCACACACACCACACACACAGGCAAATAATAATAAAGTTCCGATTGTGAGTTAGTGTTTGTTAGAAGGGAGAGTTTATGATGGATATGAGATGAGGTGGTGACTCTGTCCAGAATTTATCTTATACATTCATGAAACTGTTGAAGATTAAATGAAATTTAAAAAAGAAAAGCATAGTGTAAACTTACTGGATCATTAAAAAATCATTCAATATTTTTTTGACAACTCCTGTTTGACAGCTACACATATTTTCTAAGAGGAGGCCATTTCTCTTTATTTTGTCAAATGTGTAGTTATTCCCATAGCACTGGTGAAGACGAGGTGGGGAGCGAGAGTCTTTAAACTCATCCTACCCCTTAACAACTTAACAGGGAAATTAAATGCACATCTGTAAATAAATGCGTCATTAGATCCTCACCAATTTGTAAGCTTCACTTGGTGTGTGGCTAAAATAATCCCACAAGGAGGACTAAGAAATGTTTGGTTCCAAGCACACACCAAATAGATGAAGATAGGAGATTGATGGGTGGGGACCGGTTATTTAAATGAAAAATTCTGCAGATGCTAGAAATGCCTTTACTACAATTTAGAATGAAAAACTATTTTGCGTGCAGAGCTACCAATGCGTTCATTAACAGAGGAGAGCTCTGGACACATAAAAGGAGCACCGTAAACAACTAATGATGCACTTGAGCAGTAACAGGTTGTCATTAGACCAGCATCTGCTCTCATCAGAGTTAATTATTCAGTTGCTTTGTTTTCCAAGTAGGTGTCTGGTAAAATTTAGCAGAATCTTAATTAAAACACATTTCCAAACTCCTTAGATGCTCATCTCATCTAAAGAAATCAAGACAATTTCCACCATACGCATCAAGCTTCAGCTGAGCTATGAAATGGAAGAAGGAACTCAGCCAATACAACCAGTTAGGTGTTAACTATTGGTATGTCCAGAGCATGCAGAGAGAAACAATTGGTTGTTCCCTCAGAATACAAGGTCAGATAAATAGGATGATAATAAATTTAATTTACTTCAGCCATATAATATGGCAACTGAAATGTAGTATATATGTTTGTGACCCTAAAAACTATAACGCTAAAGTAAATGTATATATTTAAGCTCCAATGAATTATTTAGAACTTAAAATATGTCCTATACATTAAGCCAGGCATGGAAGCACATACCTTTAACCCCAGCACTCAGGAGGCAGTCCAGGGAATCCAGAACAAAATAGTGAAACACTGTCTCAAATCACACACACACACACATGCATACAAATTATATATTACTGATTTTAGTATTTCAAACAACATTTGAAAAATGTAATGTTTTCTAAAGTGGTCACTAGCATATAGTCATGCTAGTGGAGATGCCAGTTAAATTCCTAATATCTATAGAAACACATCAAGTCTTTTCAATGCCAATAGGCCACGAATATAGTCATAACTTAAATACACAGCACTGTCATACAAATATTGATAGAATAAAATGTTTTCTAATTCTTTATTTTGTTTTCATTTCCTAATGTAAAATTTAATGACCAATCAAGAATAATCATTACATGGACCTATAACTTAAGTGATTTAAAAAAAGCTTTATCTGATATGGAATTATTCTATAGCAGTAAATAGAATTTCGCCAAAAAGTGTTACCAACTCTTGCCTCAAACTTTGAAAACAATGACTTCTCTCTGAATCCTCATTGTCTATCACACTGGGGAGAATAAATGACAAGCACCATGGGAACAGATTCCTGGTTTAGTTAATTTAATGTTGCCCTCATTCTGCAACCACATCAGCTAATACTTGAGCCCAGTGGTGTGCTGGGGTGAGGACACATACAGTTGTTAGTTTCACTTATTACTGATATTATCTTTTTTTTTTCCATTTTTTATTAGGTATTTAACTCATTTACATTTCCAATGCTATACCAAAAGTCCCCCATATCCACCCACCCCCACTCCCCTGCCCACCCCCTCCCCCTTTTTGGCCCTGGAATTCCCCTGTACTGGGGCATATAAAGTTTGCAAGTCCAATGGGCCTCTCTTTCCAGTGATGGCCGACTAGGCCATCTTTTGATATATATGCAGCTAGAGTCAAGAGCTCCGGGGTACTGGTTAGCTCATAATGTTGTTCCACCTATAGGGTTGCAGATCCCTTTAGCTCCTTGGCTACTTTCTCTAGCTCCTCCATTGGGAGCCCTATGATCCATCCATTAGCTGACTGTGAGCATCCACTTCTGTGTTTGCTGGGCCCCGGCATAGTCTCACAAGAGACAGCTACATCTGCGTCCTTTCAATAAAATCTTGCTAGTGTATGCAATGGTGTCAGCGTTTGGATGCTGATTATGGGGTGGATCCCTGGCTATGGCAGTCTCTACATGGTCCATCCTTTCATCTCAGCTCCAAACTCCGTCTCTGTAACTCCTTCCATGGGTGTTTTGTTCCCAAATCTAAGGAGGGGCATAGTGTCCACACTTCAGTCTTCATTCTCCTTGAGTTTCATGTGTTTAGCAAATTATATCTTATATCTTGGGTATCCTAGGTTTGGGGCTAATATCCACTTATCAGTGAATACATATTGTGTGAGTTTCTTTGTGAATGTGTTACCTCACTCAGGATGATGCCCTCCAGGTCCATCCATTTGGCTAGGAATTTCATAAATTCATTCTTTTTAATAGCTGAGTAGTACTCCATTGTGTAGATGTACCACATTTTCTGTATCCATTCCTCTGTTGAGGGGCATCTAGGTTCTTTCCAGCTTCTGGCTATTATAAATAAGGCTGCTATGAACATAGTGGAGCATGTGTCCTTCTTACCTGTTGGGGCATCTTCTGGATATATGCCCAGGAGAGGTATTGCTGGATCCTCCGGTAGTACTATGTCCAGTTTTCTGAGGAACCGCCAGACTGATTTCCAGAGTGGTTGTACAAGCCTGCACTCCCACCAACAATGGAGGAGTGTTCCTCTTTCTCCACATCCTCGCCAGCATCTGCTGTCACCTGAATTTTTGATCTTAGCCATTCTGACTGGTGTGAGGTGGAATCTCAGGGTTGTTTTGATTTGCATTTCCCTGATGATTAAGGATGTTGAACATTTTTTCAAGTGCTTCTCTGCCATTCGGTATTCCTCAGGTGAGAATTCTTTGTTCAGTTCTGAGCCCCATTTTTTAATGGGGTTATTTGATTTTCTGAAGTCCACCTTCTTGAGTTCTTTATATATGTTGGATATTAGTCCCCTATCTGATTTAGGATAGGTAAAGATCCTTTCCCAATCTGTTGGTGGTCTTTTTGTCTTATTGACGGTGTCTTTTGCCTTGCAGAAACTTTGGAGTTTCATTAGGTCCCATTTGTCGATTCTCGATCTTACAGCACAAGCCATTGCTGTTCTGTTCAGGAATTTTTCCCCTGTGCCCATATCTTCAAGGCTTTTCCCCACTTTCTCCTCTATAAGTTTCAGTGTCTCTGGTTTTATGTGAAGTTCCTTGATCCACTTAGATTTGACCTTAGTACAAGGAGATAAGTATGGATCGATTCGCATTCTTCTACACGATAACAACCAGTTGTGCCAGCACCAATTGTTGAAAATGCTGTCTTTCTTCCACTGGATGGTTTTAGCTCCCTTGTCGAAGATCAAGTGACCATAGGTGTGTGGGTTCATTTCTGGATCTTCAATTCTATTCCATTGGTCTACTTGTCTGTCTCTATACCAGTACCATGCAGTTTTTATTACAATTGCTCTGTAGTAAAGCTTTAGGTCTGGCATGGTGATTCCGCCAGAAGTTCTTTTATCCTTGAGAAGACTTTTTGCTATCCTAGGTTTTTTGTTATTCCAGACAAATTTGCAAATTTCTCCTTCCAATTCGTTGAAGAATTGAGTTGGAATTTTGATGGGGATTGCATTGAATCTGTAGATTGCTTTTGGCAAGATAGCCATTTTTACAATGTTGATCCTGCCAATCCATGAGCATGGAGATCTTTCCATCTTCTGAGATCTTCTTTAATTTCTTTCTTCAGAGATTTGAAGTTTTTATCATACAGATCTTTCACCTCCTTAGTTAGAGTCACGCCAAGATATTTTATATTATTTGTGACTATTGAGAAGGGTGTTGTTTCCCTAATTTCTTTCTCAGCCTGTTTATTCTTTGTATAGAGAAAGGCCATTGACTTGTTTGAGTTTATTTTATATCCAGCTACTTCACCGAAGCTGTTTATCAGGTTTAGGAGTTCTCTGGTAGAATTTTTAGGGTCACTTATATATACTATCATATCATCTGCAAAAAGTGATATTTTGACTTCCTCTTTTCCAATTTGTATCCCCTTGATCTCCTTTTGTTGTCGAATTGCTCTGGCTAATACTTCAAGTACTATGTTGAAAAGGTAGGGAGAAAGTGGGCAGCCTTGTCTAGTCCCTGATTTTAGTGGGATTGCTTCCAGCTTCTCTCAATATACTTTGATGTTGGCTACTGGTTTGCTGTAGATTGCTTTTATCATGTTTAGGTATGGGCCTTGAATTCCTGATCTTTCCAAAACTTTTATCATGAATGGGTGTTGGATCTTGTCAAATGCTTTTTCTGCATCTAATGAGATGATCATGTGGTTTTTGTCTTTGAGTTTGTTTATATAATGGATTACATTGATGGATTTTCGTATATTAAACCATCCCTGCATCCCTGGAATAAAACCTACTTGGTCAGGATGGATGATTGCTTTAATGTGTTCTTGGATTCGGTTAGCGAGAATTTTATTGAGGATTTTTGCATCGATATTCATAAGAGAAATTGGTCTGAAGTTCTCTATCTTTGTTGGATCTTTCTGTGGTTTAGGTATCAGAGTAATAGTGGCTTCATAAAATGAGTTGGGTAGAGTACCTTCTACTTCTATTTTGTGAAATAGTTTGTGCAGAATTGGAATTAGATCTTCTTTGAAGGTCTGATAGAACTCTGCACTAAACCCATCTGGTCCTGGGCTTTTTTTGGTTGGGAGACTATTAATAACTGCTTCTATTTCTTTAGGTGATATGGGACTGTTTAGATGGTCAACTTGATCCTGATTCAACTTTGGTACCTGGTATCTGTCCAGAAATTTGTCCATTTCGTCCAGGTTTTCCAGTTTTGTTGAGTATAGCCTTTTGTAGAAGGATCTGATGGTGTTTTGGATTTCTTCAGGATCTGTTGTTATGTCTCCCTTTTCATTTCTGATTTTGTTAATTAGGATTTTGTCCCTGTGCCCTTTAGTGAGTCTAGCTAAGGGTTTATCTATCTTGTTGATTTTCTCAAAGAACCAACTCCTCGTTTGGTTAATTCTTTGAATAGTTCTTCTTGTTTCCACTTGGTTGATTTCACCCCTGAGTTTGATTATTTCCTGCCGTCTACTCCTCTTGGGTGAATTTGCTTCCTTTTTTTCTAGGGCTTTTAGATGTGTTGTCAAGCTGCTAGTATGTGCTGTCTCCCGTTTCTTCTTGGAGGCACTCAGCGCTATGAGTTTCCCTCTTAGAAATGCTTTCATTGTGTCCCATAGGTTTGGGTACGTTGTGGCTTCATTTTCATTAAACTCTAAAAAGTCTTTAATTTCTTTCTTTATTCCTTCCTTGACCAAGGTATCATTGAGAAGAGTGTTATTCAGTTTCCACATGAATGTTGGCTTTCCATTATTTATGTTGTTATTGAAGATCAGTCTTAGGCCATGGTGGTCTGATAGGATACATGGGACAATTTCAATATTTTTGTATCTATTGAGGCCTGTTTTGTGACCAATTATATGGTCAATTTTGGAGAAGGTCCCGTGAGGTGCTGAGAAGAAGGTATATCCTTTTGTTTTAGGATAAAATGTTCTGTAGATATCTGTCAGGTCCATTTGTTTCATAACTTCTGTTAGTTTCACTGTGTCCCTGTTTAGTTTCTGTTTCCACGATCTGTCCTTTGAAGAAAGTGGTGTGTTGAAGTCTCCCACTATTATTGTGTGAGGTGCAATGTATGCTTTGAGCTTTACTAAAGTGTCTCTAATGAATGTGGCTGCCCTGGCATTTGGTGCGTAGATATTCAGAATTGAGAGTTCCTCTTGGAGGATTTTACCTTTGATGAGTATGAAGTGTCCCTCCTTGTCTTTTTTGATAACTTTGGGTTGGAAGTCGATTTTATCCGATATTAAAATGGCTACTCCAGCTTGTTTCTTCAGTCCATTTGCTTGGAAAATTGTTTTCCAGCCTTTCACTCTGAGGTAGTGTCTGTCTTTTTCCCTGAGATGGGTTTCCTGTAAGCAGCAGAATGTTGGGTCCTGTTTGTGTAGCCAGTCTGTTAGTCTATGTCTTTTTATTGGGGAATTGAGTCCATTGATATTAAGAGATATTAAGGAAAAGTAATTGTTGCTCCCTTTTATTTTTGTTGTTAGAGTTGGCATTCTGTTCTTGTGGCTGTCTTCTTTTTGGTTTGTTGAATGATTACTTTCTTGGTTGTTCTAGGGCGTGATTTCCGTCCTGGTATTGCTTCTTTTCTGTTATTATCCTTTGAAGGGCTGGATTCGTGGAAAGATATTGTGTGAACTTGGTTTTGTCGTGGAATACTTTGGTTTCTCCATCTATGGTAATTGAGAGTTTGGCCGGGTATAGTAGCCTGGGCTGGCATTTGTGTTCTCTTAGTGTCTGTATAACATCTGTCCAGGCTCTTCTGGCTTTCATAGTCTCTGGTGAAAAGTCTGGTGTAATTCTGATAGGCCTGCCTTTATATGTTACTTGACCTTTCTCCCTTACTGCTTTTAATATTCTATCTTTATTTAGTGCATTTGTTGTTCTGATTATTATGTGTCGGGAGGAATTTCTTTTCTGGTCCAGTCTATTTGGAGTTCTGTATGCTTCTTGTATGATCATGGGCATCTCTTTTTTTATGTTTGGGAAGTTTTCTTCTATTATTTTGTTGAAGATATTAGCTGGCCCTTTAAGTTGAAAATCTTCATTCTCATCAATTCCTATTATCCGTAGGTTTGGTCTTCTCATTGTGTCCTGGATTACCTGGATGTTTTGAGTTAGGATCCTTTTGCATTTTGTATTTTCTTTGACTGTTGTGTCGATGTTCTCTATGGAATCTTCTGCACCTGAGATTCTCTCTTCCATTTCTTGTATTCTGTTGCTGATGCTCGCATCTATGGTTCCAGATCTCTTTCCTAGGGTTTCTATCTCCAGCGTTGCCTCGCTTTGGGTTTTCTTTATTGTGTCTACTTCCCCTTTTAGTTCTAGTATGGTTTTGTTCATTTCCATCACCTGTTTGGCTGTGTTTTCCTGCTTTTCTTTAAGAGCCTGTAACTCTTTAGCAGTGCTCTCCTGTAAATCTTTAAGTGACTTATGAAAGTCCTTCTTGATGTCCTCTATCATCATCATGAGAAATGTTTTTAAATCTGGGTCTAGATTTTCGGTTGTGTTGGGGTGCCCAGGACTAGGTGGGGTGGGAGTGCTGCGTTCTGATGATGGTGAGTGGTCTTGATTTCTGTTAGTAGGATTCTTACGTTTGCCTTTCGCCATCTGGTAATCTCTGAAGCTAGCTGTTTTAGTTGTCACTGTTAAGAGCTTGTTCTTCAGGTGACTCTGTTAGCCTCTATGAGCAGACCTGGAGGGTAGCACTCTCCTTAGTTTCAGTGGGCAGAGTATTCTCTGCAGGCAAGCTCTCTTCTTGCAAGGCAGGTACCCAGATATCTGGTGTTCGAACCAGACTCCTGGCAGAAGTTGTGTTCCACTCACTAGAGGTCTTAGGATCACGTGTGGAATCCTGTGTGGGCCCTTGCGGGTGTCAGGTGACTCAGCTGGCAAGGTAGCCGGGGATCGAGTGGAGTGGAAGGGGTTTGTGCCCCAGATCAAGCCCGGGTAGCCTGCTTCCCTATGTACCGCAGTCTCAAGTTCCACGTGATTGGATTGGGGTAGGCGCTGTGTTCACTCACCAGAGGTCTTAGGGTCCCGTGGGGAGTCCCGTGTGGGCCCTTGCGGGTGTTGGGCAAGACTCTGCTGGCAAGGTAGCCCGGGGCTCGAGTCTCGAGTCGAGCGGAAGGGACTTGTGCCCCAGATCAGGCCCGGGTAGCCTGCTTCCCTATGTACCGCAGTCTCAAGTTCCGCGCGATTGGATTGGGGCAGGCACTGTGGTCCACTCACCAGAGGTCTTAGGGTCCCGTGGGGAGTCCCGTGTGGGCCCTTGCGGGTGTTGGGCAAGACTCTGCTGGCAAGGTAGCCCGGGGCTCGAGTCTCGAGTCGAGCGGAAGGGACCTACTGATATTATCTTATCAGTTCCTTAAGTGTGCAGCGTCCTTTTTAACAGACATCTAATATTACATTTCATAGGATTCTTTTGTAGCAATAAAGATAGTAATGAGTGATTCTGGCATTAATAAAAATACTTAAGAATCAATATATCTCGTGGACTCAAAAGAATATACACAAGATGTCAGCTTCTGTTGCCTCTCCTTACAAATTATTAATGGTATCAACCACTGACACTAGAAGGTATTTTTAGGGTCCCATTGTGTCTTTGCATAATTCCTATTGCTTTAATTACATTTGGTCTGAGCACTGTTCAGAGCTAGGCCATTTGGTTTCTGTTTTCAGTCAGGGTCCATCTCATACTTCACTTGGGCACTTTCTCCGTACTCATTGTTTTCATGAGGACTGCTGCTCTGGGCTTACTAGCTGTACTGAGCAGAGGGTCACTACCTCGCTTCAACGCTACAGTTCTTTCTGTAGCTCTGGTGAAAGCTTTGCTCCTTCTGGGAGGCATACACCATTAGTCAGGTTACAGGCTAAGGCTCTGTAACAGATGGATCCCAAGTAGTAAATTGAGAAAAATGGAATGTTGTTTTGCTCTCATATACCAGGCTAGAAGTGGACAGGCAATCCTGCCTAAAAGTAGACCATGGCTTCAGGAGGTCGTTCAGGCCTCAGCTTACTTCCATCTTTACTAGAAAATGTCTAGGGTACTGTCATCTGTTAAAGTTGACTCATGGTCACTTTTTATTTTTTACCCCTGGGACTGAAGTTAAATAGGAGATGGCATTTTTTTCTTTTCTGCAAGGCTATGCATAACATTTTGGTTCATGATCCACTGGCCTTTTGGATTCACCTAATTGAAATCAACACAGGCTAGCAAACATGGCATAGCAAACTCTGCCTTTGATACTCATGTTCTCGACAACTATAAGAAACACACACACACATTTATGTATGTATGTATGTGGGAAAAGATCTTGGTAAACACCTAGTACAACTAGGGAAAATCAAAGTGAAGCAAGGATCAGGCAGGTTCATCTGATTTTGGTTGCATTGCCTTTTTGTGACCAGAATACACATAATGGGCTCTGCCATTTCAACAATGATTTTATGTTCCCACCATGCAGCCCTGATGATGTAATAGCGTCTATAAGCACTACTGTTTAATGTGAAGGAAAAACCCAGCATGCTTCTGTAGAACTCATCAAAGAGTCTTGTCTGTTATCCTCCCTCTTGGAAGCACAAAGTAACCCTAAATTCAATTTAGTTATGCACTTCTATTTCACATATGTTTTCAAAGAAAAAAAGAAATCCAAGCCAAACAAAAACCAAGTGAAAAGATTAAATAATGTTAAACAATGATGTCCTTATATACAGGGTCTGGAGGTCAGGGTTCTAGGTCACGTTATTGCTTCCTCTTTCCAAGAGTGATTCATGGAGTCCTTATATACACATGTAATGGCTCCAAAATTCAATAATTGGCTACCTAACCTGTGAAAATCAATTCTAGCTTCTATTCAGGGCTTGTTTTCTCCTATAATACCTTGGAATCGTGGTTGTAGGCTCACAACAGTTATTTCTTTAAAAATTAGATGAGATGAATGGTGGATGATTAGAAATACCCTGTTTATATTCAGGTCAGATATAATCCAATATTTCTCAAACATGTCCCACAATGTAGGCAATCAGTTATACATTCAACAGAATAAGCTTTCTCTTCTATTAAAATAAAAGACTCTAAGCAAACAACAGTACTTGTTTTAAGTTCAAGACTGTAGCCACCAGTGGCCATGAGTTACTGGGTTCTTGAAAGGAAAGCTGGAGTTGGATGGGAAAGACAGCAATAGAAATAATGAGCCAAGACAAAGTTCTCTGATCAAGGCACAGTGTTTACTTAGGAGTCTGAGCTTATGAAGTCGGGGGGGGGGGACCCCTCCCCTACTATGCCAGGATCTAGTGGTTGCTTCGTCAGGATCTGTCAGGAAAGCAAGCTCAGCTGTTCAACAGCTATATCCTTTCAAGAAGATGCTGATGTGGCAGACAAAAGACTTTACCTACAAGTTTGGTACATGATGTACTTGAATGAATATGCATTTATAGTGTCCATCTCTATGCTCAATGAATACACTCTAATGATAATTTTTAAATTATATTCTGTTTTCTTAACAAAGACAAGCAATGAAGTCAGGGACACAATGTCACTAATTGCCTTTAACCCATAAATGGATATTATTGATTTGGAGCATAAAGGAAATATTTGTGATCTCCAGTTGCTCATCAGTGGGGAAATAAAGAACACTGAGGAAATATGAAGCATCTACTCCAAGAAACATGGTCCTTCTTAGAAAAGATCATACAGTTTAGTGAACATGGTCTCATAACAGTCAACTATAAGTTAGCAAATTGAAATACAAGGGTTAATGAAGCCATGTGTTTCCTTGTTATCACTTAATTCCACCCCAAAGAGCTCATCTACACAGGGCTATGGATGAGAGGGCAGGCTCACAGGAGTCTGTGAACACAATGCAGGACAACAGCAGCATCATTAAAGTTGGCCTCTGCCTTACATCCAACTCTTCACTGGCTCACTCTTGGAAAGAGGAAGCACTAGTCAATTAAATCATTAAGGCAAAGGATGACTGAGCAAGGCATACTGAAGTGTCACCTCAGCTTCACCAACTCCTGGAGATTGTCACCTAGAATTTGTAAACAAGGTTTATTTTAATGTTGGTTCCTGAAATGGTCTGCCTATGGACTGATACTCTTTAAGGTTTCTCTCTTCCATTCAGTATTTATTATTATAATTCATGAAGGTAGACAAAGATTGGTTTGGGGAGGGACCTGGGTTTAAAAGATAGTTATGATGATTTAAATAAAAATGTGCCCTGAAAATATGCATAATAGGAAACATTATATGAAAAGAGCAAGTTATATTTAGTAAGATATGTATATATACACATAACTATATGCATGCAATAACATTGTGGGGAAAAGAGGCGATGAATTTGAAGGAAAGTAAGGTAGTATATGGAGTGGTTTGGAGGTAGGGAAGGGCGGGCTGAAATGTTGTAATTATATTATAATCCCAAAAGCAATAAAAAAGTGTCCCATAGTCATGGAGAGTTAAATGCTTATCTCCCAGTTGGTGGTTCTACTTGTGGGATTTAGGAGGTATGATCTTGTTGGATGTAGTTTGTCATCGTAAGCAGGCTTTCAAATGTCAAAGGGTCACACCATTGCTTCTCGGTTTTCTATTTTACTTTTTTAGTTCAACATGTGAGGTCCCAACTTCCTGGTTCCTACCACATATGCCACTTGTTGCCATAGTTTCTGTCTAGAATCATAGCTCAAGTAAACTTCTTCTATAAGTTGCTATGGCCATGGTATTTTATCACAGCAATAGGAAAAGATATAAGGCAATAGTCTGCCCTAATCTAGATTTTAATATATAGAAAGAATTCCTATCTCAATTCAGAGCCAAAATAAAAGGCAGCAATACATTGGCTTCTGCCTTTTGTGATTGCTTGCTCTCATTATATACTTGAGGTGACCTATAATTTCTAAGCTTCGTGCCTGCTTTTGAAACCAAGGGGAACATGTAAGTTATGTTTAATAGGGAACATATTGCAGAAGTGCATGTCATTCTTCAAATGGTCTGGTTTAACATGCTTTGCCATAATCTTGTAAAGATAAATTGAAGTGGATTAAAAAGAGAAGTTTAGATATCGAAATTGCCATAGTCCAAAAATGTTTGCTAATGATTAATAGTTTAGAGCAACCTGTGGCCATGATACCTTCAGTGTGGCCTGAAGAGTCTTATTGCAGACGTCATTGCACTTTTACCAAGAGTACTATTCATCAGCAGTACTGTGTTGACACAATCTTGAAGCAGCTGAAATCATGTGACTTAAAAACCAGCTGGATTCTAGACTCAAAATAAGAATGACAAGTCCAGAAGCTGATGTAGGTAGTTCTCAGAGAACTTACCAGAGTGTTGATATTCAACTTTTTGGAGATTAATTTATTTTATGTATATAAATACACTGTCACTGTCTTCAGACACACTAGAAGAGGGCATCAGGATCACATGACAGATGGTTATGAGCCACCATGTGGTTGCTGGAATTGAATTCAGGACCTCTGGAAGAGTCGTCCATGCTCTTAACCACTGAGTCATATCTCTAGCGCCCTGATATTCAGTTTTTAATACATTTCTACTAGTTTGTGGATTAAATGTCATAACATCTTTTATTAGAGTTGTCAGTCTGTAGGTTCAATAATTTTTAATGAGCTTTGGAACATTTTGCTTTTCATTGTAGTTTTCCTTCCTCTTTTCCTCTTTCTCTGACTTGATCTTTCCAACTCCCATTCACCCTTTCTCTATCCTTGTTCCATTTCCTTCCCTCCTTAGCCCTTCCTGGTATTGACTGGGTCCTTAATAGGAACCTAATGTCCTTCTAGATACCAGAGCTGTCAATACAGTTTGTTAACGTTAAGCCTATTATGTGTCAATGAAACAAAATAACACAATGATTTCTACTTCCGAAAGGCATGTACATTCTCTGTACATAAGAAATAATTTCCTTTTTACCAAATCTGGCCTGAGAGTTTGGGAGAATATTTAAGTCAATCCCAAATAATTTTTCTTTCTTTTACTAAAAGGGGATGATGGCTCAGTGGTTAAGAGCACTGGAAACTCTCCCAGTGAACCTGGGCTCAATTCCTAGTACCCACACAGAAGCTCACAACTCTCTATAATTGTAGTTTCAGGAGATCAAATGGCCATTTCTGCCATTCATGGACAACAGACATGTGGTGCATAGACATATATACTGGCAAAACATCTATAAAAAACATTGTTTCATTGACACAGATTTAAAGTGAACAAACTGTATCTATAGCTCTGGCATCTAGCAGGATATTAAGCTCCTATTAAGGACTCAGTCCCCAATGATTAATTTAGTTAGCATTCCTCTGAGCTCAGGATATTCAGGTGTATATAATAGTCATCAATGGCCACCAGTCTGGGCCCTGCTACAGCTTTCTTGTGTTCCAAATTTCTCCAAGGATAGGGCAATAGTTTTCTTCTAGAAACTACTATAAAAACAATATAATCAACTACTTGACTCTAATGTGCAAATTTGAATTTTTTTCAGTGATCCGGTGATACTGTGTACTTGTCTGTAGGCTTGAAGACCTGCTATGTTTTTATGAGCTAGTCAACCTGAAATCTAACAATGGGTTATAAAATGTCACTTTATGAGATGATTAGAGAGAGGGAGAGAGAGAGAGAGAGAGAGAGAGAGAGAGAGAGAGAGAGAGAGAGAGAGAGAGAGAGATAGAGAGAGAGAGAGAGCACTACAATGGAACTTAAAAATCCCACCACAACAACAGATGGTCTGTGCCATTTTGAATTGAGCCTCCCTTAGGAGCAAACCCTTGTAGACGCTATTAAAGTTTCTGCTTGTGTGAGAAAATGCTGTTTCAATATTGATGGCTATATCTGTATGACCTCTATCGAAAACAAAGTCAGCAAGGTTTCCCCCTTGACTCAGGAAGAGTGAAGCACTGAGGCAGGGAGTCTCAAGCCACCCAGCACCACATGCATCTTTGAGAACCGATTAAAATGACAGCAGGGTAACAAAGCTGCACCACTCAATACAAGATTCGCCTCAAGGAATAAAAATAAAACAGGCACATTACTCCTCAAAGACACATATTTTATTTAGTCGTTAAGCATAGAGTGTTGGAATTTTTTGAAGAACTGTTGCTATTTAATAGAGGTGAAAGTTTTAATGTGAATACTGCCTGTGCGAGCTAGTGTGAGCAAAGTTGGCGTGACACATTCTGCTCAAATTAGACTTCTAAATAACTTGTAACAGCTGCAGTGCTTAGAAATCGGTCGGGCTTAAACGATGATGTCATGTGCTTATATAAGTAAAATAGGTGTGTTTATCAGATGAGATGCCTATGAATACTCTGTTATCTGGACAAGACAGTGAGCGGGTATTTTCATCCAGAGGCTGTAAATGTGCCTCTCCTCTGAATCAAAGTTTTTCAGCTCCTAAATGTTTAGCCTCATGCATTCTTTTAAAACACATAGGCCCATTTAGATAGCAGAGATAGGACACACAATATTATTTCATGCTAGTGTGAGAAATTAGCAAACAAAATTGTGAATCTGTATTTGCTTGTTGTGCTCAGTCTTCATTAAAATTCTTGCTGCATAAATGACTTTCTCCTCAGTCCACAGTGAAAATTGCTTAAAACGTCATCCAGAAAACAGCTGAGTTTATAGGACCACATGTTATTTTCTAGAGGCATATGAGCAGCTAAGCTAGCATATAAAATATAATTTTAAGAGCAATTGGAATTAATTAAATTAATTGAATACTTTTCTATTGGTAAACATGCGTCAGAGATGAATTCCAAGGACTCGTTTATAATAAAATTTAAGACAAAAAGCCATACAATTGAGCACAAAGAATTATTATTAAACTAACGTGACTAATGATTGAAGAAAGCAATATTATTTGGAGAAAGGAAATGAAGGAAAATTAAAATTAAGAGTGTGAAGCTTGAAGATTCTTCCCAGTGGCTAGAGTCCTGAACACATGGATAAGTAGATCTGGATTCTCTTTACACTCAGACAGATAGAAAGATGGTAGCAATACCACAAACTTGTTATGATATTGTCCTGTAAAAGATCAGGTTAATTATACAAGTATTACTCATTTATGTGAAAAGAGCCTACACATGCTCTCATGAAAGGAAAGCTCTTAAGAAAGGAATTCATTTTTATTCTAAAGCTCAGGATGCGGCTTGTAAAATGTCCTCCTCCAAAGCCTTAGCTAAGGAGGCGAACCTTCCGTTCAGAACAGCACCCTTCCACGGAAGCTCATCTCCCTTTCTGCAGAACTCGTCTGTCTCTAAAATGGGAGACGCTGGTGCTAACATACTTCCTTTACAGAATCATCAGCGCCTCTCATTTTAGCTATTAAGTATTTAAAGGCAAGTCATTTGAGAGTGAGTCTATCTCTTCTAATCCCATGTAGATTAAATGAAATTCATGTTCTCAAAATGGCTTGTCATCGTAGAAGAGGAAGGAAGACGCGTCTAAGAGGACACTTGGAGGAAGATTTACTTCCAAAAGAAGGCATGGCGATACAATATGGTAAGAGAAAAGGGGAAAAAAACCTGTTTGCTGTGTCCCCTCGGCTGGAGCGTCTCCTGTTTGGAGATATTTCACAAAATGATTTCACAGGCAAATGGTTTAATGCATGGCCAGCCAATTTAGCCTTTATTTTAAATATATTCTTTATGCATATAGATATTTTGAGATTGTGCCTTCTGGAATGATTACTGAAACCACATTGAAAAGTCATTATGCAGAAACATGGGTGTACGAATAGTTCATAGCTCGGGGGAACTATAAATAGAACTGAGTGAATCTTGTTAAAGAGTTCATGTCCTGGTTATTTAAAAGAATGATTTTGGTGGCATTGATTAGCTCTAACACTTCTAATTTGCATCTCACTAAAATAAACTACAAAAACAATCACACTCTTTTTTTTGGGGGGGGAGCTATTGATGAAAATACACCAAATTAGGAAATGAAGAAGAGCCTGGACCTAGAAAAGACATCTTTTTTTTTTTGGTCTATCATGTCAGTGTGCTTTAACGCTAAGAAAATGCAAAACAAACACCTGTGTGAAGTGCACATATTCTATAGGCCTATGTAATGGGAAAGCATCTTACGAGCATCCAGAAATTTCATTGCTGACTTGTTGGAACAAAGTGTATATGATGCTGTTCATTACTCTAATATTACATGACAATACAGATTAAAGGTGGTTATAGTACAACACTAGTTGCTACCAAAGAAACAGAAGAATATGGCTTTAAAACAATTTTTTCTGTATATCCATGAGTTTAATGAAATAAAACAGCATACTAGTTTTGTTAAAATTATAACATCTTTCTTGTAATAAATAGAATCTTTGAAGTGAATAGTGATGTGCCCATGTTATTAACACTTTCTTCTGAGGCTACTTAAGTGATTAGGAATGTCCTCATTGCCACATATTTAAGCAGCTAACTACCTACTAAGCTTAATCGTAGAGCTGGCTATAGGGGTTCCTACCCTGTCACCCCAGTACTTAAGAGGGCGAAGCAAGAAGAACACTATGAATTCAAGGCCAGCTTGAGATTATAGAGCCTGTCACAAGACACAATAAACAAACAAGTTAATTAGCTTTAGGAGAAATGAACAATATTGCCATTACTTACACTAACTGGAATTAAGACACATTTGGAAGACTCAATGCCTACTTGTACACGTTCATGTACATAAACGCATATGCTACTTATGAGGTCAAAAGCAAACATCAGTTACAAAATCATATTGTAATCACTGTATGAGGCTGAAGTTGAAAACCATCACACACATTTAAAATGAGTTGTTCAAAGTCAAGAGGCTTGTTATTTTTAAGTAGCTTCATTTATTGCATAAAACTATGAAGGATATTCATTGAGACCAGGACCAAAATTTTTCCATTAACACAATTGACATAATTAAAGTCTGCATCTATTAAGACTTTGCATTAAGTAGCAGAGTTATCATGAGGGATGTACATTGGATGCTAAGTTTAAATTCCCATGTACAATACATTCCCTCATGCATTCCCCCCCCCCAGAAAAGGAATTACAGATAATTCCATTCTAAATGCATACAGAAAAGCAGCTAATGTTCTCATACAGCATGTGAGCTTGGAATCTTCACATAGTTCTTTCCCTGAACATATTGAAACAAGCTCTCTCACCTCCATCTCTTATGCTACTTACTAATATGGACAGATAACTGCAATCAGTTAGCAGTTTTATCCCTGAATATTAGTTATTCTTACTTCATGAAAATGGTGTAGTGTAATAAGTTCCAGGATTCTTTTACCTTGAATTAAACATTATACAGTGTATACATGCATCACAACTTTTCTGTGCACACACCCACCAAATGTGTACAATTTTATGCTGCCATGAATCATTTAAAATTACTAAATTTTTAAAAGAAAGGAATCAAAGAAGCTTGTGCCATGCTATTCAAATAGGTCCTGTGAAGCATTATGCTGAGGTATGTGATGAGAAAATTAAGCCCATGAACAGCAGGAAAGATGTTTGTGCAACATATGCCAATGAAGTAGTCATTTGCCATCACTTAAATGAACCCAAAAGATAGTATTTTGGGCTTTTATACAAGAAGGAGGATTTGACTGGAAATTTTGAAATCTTTTAAAACTATAGGAAATCACTATGAATACATTTCACATTAAACTGCTAAGAGTTTAATTTAGATCCATCCTATTCATTTTCATTGATGGGTGTTAATCACTCGGCTTTTATTCTATGAATAAAAGCAAGAGTAGTTTGTCTTAAAGGACATGATGAACCTGAACTCCTGTGGGGAAACAAAGTGATCCAAAGACAATGTTAAGCTCAAATGATACACTTGAGCGAGATCTTACTTCTCCCATTTATCAACAAATTATTCAATACATCATCAAATGGTTACAGCCCACCACATTTTAAAAACCAAAGGGTTTGCTGTATTTACTTTTCCGTTGAGGACATGCTGTTTAGGATAGAACCAGCAACACAAGTGGCTGTGTAAGGTCCAGTAAAACTCTATTATGGGTAATATTTGGCCCTCAGTGAAGTTCCTGAACTAAAAGAGATCAACTAGAGTTTAAATCTATTGTTTTAATGACCAAAGGAAGAGAACAGTTAATAGTGGTCAGCCTATGCTAGACGGCTCTGGGGGACTTAGTGGTTTTATTTCTTGGTGATGCAAGTCTGAAGCCAGTATGTCAAGTAGGGATGTGAGGATGCACTTCCAAACTTCAAAGAACTCTTTGATCTAACATATCCCAAACATCTTGTTCAGGGTACTGCAAAGGACTTCGATTAACATTCAGGGACCCAGTCACAATTTATGCAGATTGCTTGAGCCTCACTATTCCTGATGTATTTGTAAGAATGAATGGGTCTAAACACATTGCCTATAACTCAGCCAGACTACTGCCATATAGCTCACATGAACTGAGTCATCACAATATTATGTCAGGACTTTAGGACATGAACACTTAGGACACATAGGCAAATAGCTGGAATAAAATAATGAAGAAAATAAAGCCAATGAATAAGTCATGACTGAAGAACAATATTTTAGTTGTAAACCATTTCTATTCCATTTAGCTGTGAGCATCTCATAAGAAGAGGTTTGTTCTGTAACCACCACCTTCAGGTAAAAAGCAGTGACTCTAAGTGAGGAGACAGCTAAGATGGCAGAAATTCTTCTGTCTTTTTCTTCTACCCTCCTCACAGCAAATATACTAGTAGACCATAAAAGCAAGGATCTTTGGAGCATTTGGCTTTTGAGAACTAGGAGCCCATTATAAATGGAAACCAGGGTAGACCTTACTAAAATTCTATATCTTCAAGAATCTATACATTATCAAATGCAAGGACTTCTATATATGAACCTGAGGACAGCCTCATCAAGATCTCATTTGAGCCTAGAAAAGCAATGAAGAATTCCTAACTTGCCCCCATCCTCTGCCCTGTCACTCTGTTCCAAACTCATGCAGTTAAATATAAGAGACTACAAGGGAAACCAGAGAGCAACTACAATGGCAACAACACGAACAACAGTGGTTTACTATGA
Organism: Mus musculus; assembly: GCF_000001635.26. Classification (NCBI taxonomy): domain Eukaryota; kingdom Metazoa; phylum Chordata; class Mammalia; order Rodentia; family Muridae; genus Mus; species Mus musculus. The sequence goes on along the minus strand of NC_000067.6, from coordinate 56,126,313 downwards.
CCAGGACCATATCTGGAAACACAAACACTAAAGCAGATGACAGGGCACAAAAGCAAAAGGGAGAGGTCAGAAAGAGTATAGGGTCCATACTGACAACCAACCCCACCCCAGGATCCTGATGTAACACAATATACAAATGCAATCTTCATACTCAGAGTAGCTGGAGGCAGAAAATGAAAGGAAGTTGAACCATGTATGTACACTGGTCTGAGATAAATTCTGAATTTATCATATTTAAAACATACTACAACTGAGGTATCTTAGATGGGAAAAATTACTGTTTTTATCTCAAAGAGCAAATATATAGTTGCTTATGAGACAGCTGAGCTCTATGTAGAAATTTTAAATGTTACAACACATACTCATCTGAAAGAAATCTGGACGAGGGAAAATTTACTTACACATGTCAAATACCAAAATGTACCATTTGTTTACTATATACTCTTCCAGCAACTGCGCAGTTTCTGAGTATGTGTATTAGGTCTCAGAGAACAAGAAATATAATAGAAAACCAACTTTCTATTTATATAATGAAATTTCTTGTTACAAAGCTGGCTTTTGACAGTGAAACATGAAGGTACATTGAAGAAGATTTAGAACATATGATTTACTAGAAATATGTGAACTCAAGACTTGAAGTGTCTAGGTCTTTGCTCAGTCTCCTATGAGCTTTTGTGTATAGCATGTAACAGATCTTAAATCCAGCCTGTTAATTTGTGAATCAGGAATTAAACCCTTTCATAACTATCACTTATAGCTATCAGGGGAAGCATATGGTGCTATATGGATATGGGAAAGCACTTCAGAACAATGAAGTTCAATGAAGATATAAGTTCTCTTCAAATTGAGAACTCTCCTGTCTCTCAAAAAGCCTCCTTAGTATATGGCTCTAATTATTCACACAATTACTTACGAGTGGTTAAAAATGATATACATAGTAATCTCTAATCTTTGGTGGCTCAATAAAAGAAAGTTCAGTTTCTTGTACATGCTTTTAAAGAAAGAGACTGACTTATATGGTTATGTAGGGTGATCATACAAACATTACATCATCTTTAATGTTGCTCTACCCAAAAATGCCATTAAAATGTGCTGTATTATAGGAGAGAAAGTACATGGAGAATGTAAGCACACCATGTATAGACTTTAATTTAAGCTCAAAGGTAATAAAATTCATTATCATTTGAAGTGTATTGCCCCCAATTTAAAATGTACCCTTCCACTAACTGCAAGAAATAAAATTTTTTTCATGTACAAAAACTGAAGAAAAGTAGATAAGAAAAAGTTTGCTATCTCTAATAAAAGGACATTATGGAAGACTGGCATATCTCAGAAGCAGGGTACTTTTAGCATGAGAAGCCCACTATATGAAAAGAAAAAAATCACTATAACAATAAAGAATAACAATGTTTCTCCAAGGTTATTAGATTGTAGAAACAAATATAAATGAAAATATAAAGATCATGTTTCTAATAGTGATCACTTCAAAATACCCAAAAGCAGGGAGACATTAAATAGCTTAGACTCATTTTTTTCTGAAAAGTATACATTCACCCTTTATTTAGCGAGAATGTCTATATTTTCCTTTATAGAACACAGCATAATTCATGCCACCTCATGTGACAGAGAGCTTAAATACAGTACGTGAGTCAAAGGGATGTGAAACCTGGGAGTTGCCAATCATATTTCATTGCTCTGGCAAAGATAGTAAGAGCAGAAGCTTTGCATAGTCAAATTCTATTCAAGTCAAAGACTATTTTGTGTAATAATTACTTAGGAAGTTTATTTTTCTGGTGGATCACACTGGAAGGGAGAACATAAGGGCTGTCAGAGACCACTATATAGAAACAGTGACGGGAGGGGAGCTCAGTTGGAAAAGAATGAAGAAGAAATGAGAAGAGTGAGTCAATAGCACCCAGTAGAGTGCTCAGTAGAATCTATTGGAAATACCAAGGTTAGCAAATTCTTTATTTTGTAGCTTTCTAATCCTGGCTTGAACATGAGAACTGTGTGAGTTGGAGTAGTTACAATGGACTTTACAATACAGTGTGAAACGTGAGCTCTGGAAAATATATCAGACTTAAAAAGTTTAAGAGAGGTACATAGATGTCCTGGGTACTGATTACAAAGTGATATACAACATGGGATGGGGGGAGGAAGGGCAATCCATGCAGAAGTAACATGACCATACGCTTTCCATACACTGTGGCAATCACCACAGAATGGAAAGCATAGAGAGTCAAAAGATTATAAAGGATAGTAAAATTGGGGCAGAAATGTTTTTATTTTGCACAGTAAGTGGTGGAGAACTGAATAAGAATTCAATAAAACACAGAAAAACCCAAAGAGAGTAGGTAGATGGTAACAATATACCAGATCTTCAGGTACTGACATTCTCACACCCACACTGTAAAAATAGCTGTAACTACCAGATAGATGCAGGTTGTATTTACATATCTATTGTTATATTTATTATTGTATTGTTAAATGTAAATGTAACAATTAAAGATATGGAGGCAATGAATTTGAGAGCAAGGAAGGGAAGGTAAAAAGTGCTTGGAGAGAAGAAAGAGTAGGAAGAATAATCTAATTTTAAAAACTAAAGAAATTTAAAAATATAACCTTAAATTTCTCCAAAGTGTGAAATGATAAAAATGTCTAATGCAAACCTAAAAATGAACAAAAACTCCTAGAATACCAAAATGAATCAAAAGGAAGTACACAGCATGCATATTACATATGTATACAAGTAAAGAGAAAATGTTGGAAATAAATAAAAATAATTCTTTTTAAAAAGAGAAATGAAAGGTACACAGAGAAACCCTGTCATGAAAAAAAAACAACAAAACAAAACAAAAAACAAAAAACAACAACAAAAAGAGAAATGAAAAAAGCAAAGGACAATTTAGAAAAAAGAAAAGGCATTGTGAGAATTGTGCACATAAAGTGAGGAACAGAAACAGAAAATGAGGAATGCTGTGAGAAAGAACAGTATTTGTAGAAATAAATCTCTAAATTTTTATTCTAAAAACATGATTAAACCTATAAATTCACTCATTGAAGAAAAAAGAATAAAAATCAAAATCATAAGAGATTAAAACCAATTCTATTCAAAATAGAGTAGCAGATTTAATTTTTTCTAAACAGAGTGGCATTAGAGTAAAATTTCTACATGTTGAAATACTTGAGGTTAAGGGTTTTAAATATACAAAATCTGATGGTGAGTACCAACAACAGTCTAAGAGGAAGTAACACCCTGTGAAAAAAGAGAAAGAGAAATTGGTGATCCAGAATTTTAAAAATATTTAGAAGAAATTAAAGGGGAATAAAAAAACAAACCCAAGAGAAAACATGAGTACTATCACTGTATACAACAATGCCAGTGATATTCCCAGAGGCTTCTGTGAACTCACAGGACCTGGTCACACACAAGGCCTCTGGCAACTGACAGGACCTGGACACACACAAAAGCAAACAAAGCAAATTGTGGATGGGGGCAGCAGGCATATGGAAGACCAAAGAACAATCATTGTGATTATTTTTAAATAAAATTATTTTGAGTACCTTCTCTAGTTGCAACACAGTAAAACTATAAATCAATACCATAAAAATGTAAGTATAGAGATATATGGAAAGTAACATTGTGGCACTGTACAACCATTGAATTAAGGACAAAAGTAGGAAAGAAATTGAAAAACTGCTTGCAAGAAAATAAAACAGAAACACAACATAATAAAAGATATGTGCTACAAACAACCCAGTACTAAGAGAGGTTTCTCTGGACTTTAATACCTACATTAATAAGGCTGAAAAAGTCCAGAAAATAATCAATCTATTGTTGTATCTCCAACACTTTAAAAAGTAAACTATTTCCTTTTCTGTTTGTTGTGACCAAATTCCAGGCAGGAAGCAACAGGGAAGAAGGCTTTCATTTGGACTCTGGTTCAAGGGGAGACATTCCCTCACCTCAGGAAGACATCAGTGGAACAGAGGGCAAGGTCAGGCTATATTCTTCAAGTCTGCACAATGGGGAGAAGCTCCTCTAATTAAACATCACATCTAGAGATACGAACACATGTAGAAACAATGAACCCATGAAAGAAATTTCACAGCAAGAAACCAAACTCAAAATTGGTAGAAGTAAATGTGTCAGAGCAGAAATAAATGATCTAGAGACTAAGAAGAGAACAACTATGCAGTGGGACTTAGAATAAAATAAATGGGTAACTTATTTATAAGCTAGTAGGAGAGCAAGCATAGCTTTTGGCCTAAGCATTTATTCATAACAATTCAATCTCAGAGTCATTATTTTGGGAACTTTTGCTCAGATAGAAAAAGTTACTAATGGCACCGGTGCAACGTGGGGCCTGGAATCCAACCTAAGCTAAAAATCCAATCATAGAATCCAACAAAAACCCTGGGAGCAAGCGCTTCCCAGAGTCCTACATAATTTCCTAGCCAGATGGGAAGCTCAATCCTTAAGAGACATCCAGGAGGACAGCAGAACAGCTGAAGTCAGCCCATGCTATGGCTGCTGAAGAGCTCCAGCAAAGCTTGACCTGCAGAGCTCCAGCGAGCTATGACCTGCAGCCAAAATAGGCATAGAATATTTTGGCCTGGAACCACCTTTCCAGAGTGTGTGTGAGGCTCAGCTCTCAAGGATGGGCAAAAAAAAAAAATGGCTCCAGCCTAGAACCCACAGGAAAGCCTGCTAGACCAAGCCAAAGGGGTGGAGTTAGCAGTCATAGACAGAAGCTAGCTGAGTGGCAGAAAAAGCCTGCACTTACATAAGTCGGGGCAAGGAGAGTTGGTAAGCAGTTATGTGTTAATTTCAGGAAAAGCTGAAAAATCAACAGATTTGGTAGGATTCTTAGGAAGTCTTAAGAAGAGAGTGAGAGGTTAAAAAGAAAATATTTTCTATGTTAGAAAATGGAGCAAAATGCAATGACAGAGGGCACTTGGATCCTGTATAATTTTGTTCTAATTGTCACATTTATTAGTAAACAAATAATTTTGTTCATGTATATATATATATATATATATATATATATATATTCTTTAAGAAAGATCAGAATAAAGCAGACTTAGAGAAAGAAGACTGAAGGTTTGGAAGCCATAGAAGAGAGATTAGAGGATTCTTTAAATCAGAATAAAGAACCTTTAGAAGAATGCAATCTAGAGCCTACAATAATATTAAAAGCAGAAATTCCAGATGAGAAAAAAGCATACACTAGCAAGATTTTGCTGAAAGGACCCAGATATAGCTGTCTCTTGTGAGACTATGCCAGGACCTAGCAAACACAGAAGTGGATGCTCACAGTCAGCTATTGAATGGACCACAGGGCCCCCAATGGAGGAACTAGAGAAAGCACCCAAGGAATTAAGGGAACTGAAACCCTATAGGTGGAACAACAATATGAACTAAGCAGTACCCCGGAGCTCTTGTCTCTAGCTGCATATCAAAAGATGGCCTAGTCGGCCATCACTGGAAAGAGAGGCCCATTGGACTTGCAAACTTTATATGCCCCAGTACAGGGGAATGCCAGGGCCAAAAAGGGGGAATGGGTGGGTAGGGGAGTTGGGGGGGGGGGTATGGGGGACTTTTGGTATAGCATTGGAAATGTAAATGAGCTAAATACCTAATAAAAAATGGAAAAAAAATGAAAAAAAAGAAAAATTCAGGTGACAGAAGATGCTGGCGTGGATGTGGAGAAAGAGGAACACTCCTCCATTGTTGGTGGGATTGCAAGCTTGTACAACCACTCTGGAAATCAGTCTGGCGGTTCCTCAGAAAATTGGACATAGTACTACCGGAAGATCCAGCAATACCTCTTCTGGGCATATATCCAGAAGATGCCCCAACCGGTAAGAAGGACACATGCTTCACTATGTTCATAGCAGCCTTATTTATAATAGCCAGAAGCTGGAAAGAACCCAGATGCCCCTCAACAGAGGAATGGATACAGAAAATGTGGTACATTTACACAATGGAATACTACTCAGCTATTAAAAAGAATGAATTTATGAAATTCCTAGCCAAATGGATGGACCTGGAGGGCATCATCCTGAGTGAGGTAACCCAATCACAAAGGAACTCTCACAATATGTACTCACTGATAAGTGGATATTAGCCCAGAAACTTAGGATACCCAAGATATAAGATACAATTTGCTAAACACATTAAACTCAAGAGAACGAAGACCAAAGTGTGGACACTTTGCCCCTTCTTAGAATAGGAAACAAAACATCCATGGAAGGAGTTACAGAGACAAAATTTGGAAGTGTGACGAAAGGATGGACCATCTAGTGATTGCCATATCCAGAGATCCATCCCATGATCAGCTTCCAAACGCTGACACCATTGCATACACTAGCAAGATTTTGCTGAAAGGACCCAGATATAGCTGTCTCTTGTGAGACTATGCCAGGGCCTAGCAAACACGGAAGTGGATGCTCACAGTCAGCTATTGAATGGACCACAGGGCCCCCAATGGAGGAACTAGAGAAAGCACCCAAGGAACTAAAGGGAACTGCAACCCTATAGGTGGAACAACAATATGAACTAAGCAGTACCCCGGAGCTCTTGACTCTAGCTGCATATGTATCAAAAGATGGCCTAGTCTGCCATCACTGCAAAGAGAGGCCCATTGGACTTGCAAACTTTATATGCCCCAGTACAGGGGAACGCCAGGGCCAAAAAGGGGGAGTGGGTGGGTAGGGGAGGGGGCGTGGGTATGGGGGACTTTTGGTATAGCATTGGAAATGTAAATGAGCTAAATACCTAATAAAATATGGAAAAAAAGATAAAGGCAAAAAATATAGACAAAGGCTTGAATTAAGATTACAAATTGTGTTTTCTGCTATCTTAGAACAATATCATATTGTAGATTATATGTTTCATCTTTTAGAATTAAAATACATATACATGTTGATATACTGTACCATTTATATATATATATCAAAATTCCAATGAGCTTCTGCTTTAAATTCTAAAAAGGCTGATTCTGAAATTGCACTTTTTAAAAATTTTGTTGGTTAGTTTATTTATTTACACTTCAAATGTTATCCCCTTTCCCAGTTAAACCCCATATCCCCTCCCCCATTCCCCCTGCTTCTATGAGGGTGCTCTTCCACCCACCCATCCCTTCCCACCTCAGCTCCCTAACATTCCCCTACACTGGAGCATGAAGCCTCAGCAGAACCAAGGGACTTCCCTCCCATTGATGCTAGATAAGGTAATTCTCTGCTACATATGCAAATGGAGCCATGGGTCACTCTATGTGTACTCTTTGGTTGGTGGTTTAGTCCCTGGGAGCTTTGTGGGGTCTGGAGAGTTGGTAGTTTTGTTCTTCCTGTGGGGTTGCTAACCCCTTCACCTCCTTCAGTCCTTCGCCTAACTTCTCCATTGTTGTCCCTGCTCTTATTGGGTGCATCCATCCGCATCTGTGTTGGTCAGGCTCTGGCACAGCCTCTCAGGGGACAGCTATGCCAGGACCCTGTCAGCAAACACCTCTTGGCATCAACAATAGCATCTGGGTTTGGAGAATGCAGATGTTAGAGATGGTGGCTATCTTGGAAATGCCTTTGCAAATTGAAGCTTATGATACTGCACCATATGCATCCATTAGAATACTACATTTTTTAGACATTATGCCATAAGTCTTGATATATCTTATAATTCTACAGATCAAGCCATTATAAGAAGATATAATAGAACTTTAAAGGAAAATACAATAGAACAGAAAGAGAATATCAAATCTCCCAGAAATAGATTAAATAATGTGCTGTTACCTTTTATTTTTTTTTAAATGCCATTGAGACAGATAACAGATGCTGAGAGATTTTGGATTATGTAAAAGACTGCTGAACTAAATCAGTCTGTTTATATTAAGGATGTCCTAACCTCAGAATGAAAGGAAAAAAAAAACTGTGTTACTTTGGGGTAGAGAGTTTGTATTTATTTCCACATGAAAATAAAACCTGTGGTTTCCTTCCAATTTGATAAAATTGGAAATCTCTCAGCATTTGACAGGGAGAGACCCCTGAAGATCTCGGCCACAAACAGAAAGAAGTGAAACTAACAAAACAGGTAACTTCTATTGCTAGTCCCTCTACATAGGAACAGCTCTGAGACTGGCTGAGACATAAAATGTTCTCCAGCCAGAACTTCAGCTAATCATAGCCAATAAATCTTGTTGGCTGCAGAATCCTCAAGACTTACTATGCCATCATTTTAGATGGTATAGATAGAAATTTATATTACAGTTTGATTATATAGACCAAACTAAATTATAAAGAAAGATGCCTTATATGCTCAGAGAATTGTGCACATTGCACACTCCATACTTATATTAATGCATAAATGTATACTACCTCAAAAGTTTATATATTTACTGAGCAAAAGAACAAGACACCAGAGAAGAAAGACAAATACCCCAGATATTTTACCTCAGATTGCCTCAATAGCTGTTCTCCCAAAAATCTGCATGAAGGAAATTTTTGAAATGGCTGGCTAGAACATTCAGCATCATGGACTATCCTAGTCATACCTTCAGTTAAGCTAGGAACTATTTCAACATGCAGAAACTGAACAGAAAATGTGATGGCTAGCTTTCTCTAGATTAACCAATATCTTAATTTTTAGGGAGTAGTACACAAAAGAAAACTAATGCCCCAAATAAGCATGTAGCAATTTTAAGAGAATTCCCAATAGGTATAGTGGATGCTTTTAGGTCATTCAGTGGATTATTTAAGGGGGTAGGTACAAGTATTTTTGTTCTTGGACAACAAAGAAACAAAATAAGGGAGATTAAAATCAAAGGTTATGGGAAAAAAGGAGTAAGAAGGGATGAAAAAAAATGGAGTATATAGGAATAATACGAATAGAAGTAAAGATGATTGAATCTACTATTAAGCTATAGAGCTACTGCTAACCAAAATCTTACATTGATACAAATTTTTGGATATTGATACAAAATTAAGGTTTTATTAGGTTAGGACATATTATGTGTCAACTCTTTTTAAAGTATTATACTTACATAATTCGTTAAAAAGCAATGTTAAGTTCTAGTCCTTTTAAAAAGCTGCTATTACAAACTGTCTAGGAAAAAAATTTTAAATATAAGTTAATGGTCAGAAAAATCAAACTCATGGTCATGTTAGATATTAGTCTAGTTTATCACAGCAGTATGTTTACAATGTTGGACAATAAATAGTTAAACACAAGCAACATTCAAACATCTGACAGATGATAGATAGATAGATAGATAGATAGATAGATAGATAGATAGATAGACAGACAGATAGATGGTCTTCGAATAACCTCAGAGATGTATAGAAAATGACATTTAAATTGTTTTATCATTAAAAGCCCTTTTTTCCAGTGAGACATGTCAGCTCTTGGCAGCACCCTAGTCTACTTCAAAGAAGATGATGAGCATTGAAGAACCACCATATGGAGTTTGCTTCAAAGGTAGCAAGTTAGCCACTGGAGGGTGGGGGGTGGGAGTCCCTTTTTCAACTACAGTCAGAATCTTATTCAAAATGGGCAAATGTGACAAAGGAAAGTCAACTGTTGAGCTTTGTCAATACAAGCAAGGTAATCAGTCCTTCATAATTCCTGCTTCACATAAAAGTTTATCAGATATTCTGGGACAGAGGCTGAAGATGGATCCTCCAGTATTATAGAGACATTTTGAGAGACTGTATAGGCAGCCAATTATCTGTCATTTCTATAGTTTTGGAAGCTGGTTGCCTGCACTCTCTGAATATGCAAGTAATACTCTTTTCCTTCTCTGATGGAGTTGAAGATCAAGTAGTTATAACCTCACAAACTTAAGTTGTTTAGGATTTAAGAAAATGTTTTTAAGTCTAATATATTTTAGATTTATAATGCAAGCTATGATAGAATTTGATTTAAGTACAGAACTCTGAACTCAACCAGATGGAATAGATAGTAGAGTACTTTCAGCAAGGTTGCAAAGTACATATGGAATAGACATTGGGACTGTAATCTTACTTGATAGTTTTAATAATTGTTATTATTGTCTATCGTTTATAATTGAAAGAGAAAGAACGTTTTATGTTTAAAATAGGAAAATGTAGATATAATCTCTGTGCACAGTATAAAAATAGTCATTTGTAAATAAAAAGTCTATGGCCAATGAGGTAATGCAGGATGAGAAGGTAGGACATCTGGCAGAGAGAGATGGGGTTATGGAAACTAGGCATAGGAGAGTCTGACGCATTCCTGAAGAAGACTGTTGCATGAAACTGAGGAGAGAAACCAACCATGTGAAGGGACGTAGAATAGAATAAATGGGTAATTAATTATTAACTAGTTTGGAAACAGGCCAAATCTTTTGGCCTAGGCATTTATCCATAATAATTCAGTCTCAGATTCATCTTTTCAGGATTTTTGCAGGGGTAGAAAAGCCTGTGCATACACCTCTGTGCTGAGAAAAGGCAAAATCATGAATCTTGGATGTTTTCTGATGAGCCTGTCTAGGTGAATTAATGTGCTCCAAATTTTGTATGAGAATCTGGATCAAAAAATCAATATAATCATAAAATAAATCTGACATTGGCCTCCATATGCACATAAGCAAGTAGTTGTTCCTATATATACACATCCACATACATGTGTGCACACACACACAATGATCACATAATTATTATATTTAATGATATAGGTAAATGGTTTCAGCAATGAACATTTCAAGTCATGAAATGAATATGAAAAGTAATTATAGAAGGAAAGATTGTTTTATTAAGCACACAAACACAAAAATAAAGAGTCCATCTTATTGGATTACAAAATTCTTATTGTTAAAATGTCCATGCTATATAAAAAGACTAGAAAATTCAGTATAGATTACTCAAAGAAAATTATGTCTATCACAGAACTAGAAAGTATGGTAAGGTTTTATAGGACCAGACAGACAGACACATACACACATACACACACACACACACACACACACACACACACACACACATATGAGAGAGAGGAGGGGGAAAAGAAAATTGAATACTTAAAGCAGCCTATAGTCAAAAGAACAATTTGGAGATATGAAACTGACTGCAAAATATAATACAAAGTTATAACATTGAAATCACAACACTAAACTAAAAATAGTCATATAAACTAATGGAATAGAACAAAAGCATTGAGCGAAACCTATCAACACCTATATCCATATATTCATTCACTAAAATTAGCACTGTAGTAAGGATAATATTTTCATTACATGGTGTTGAGAAAATTAGCTACCCATGTAAAAGGGATTTTAAAAATGCCATAATTTCTCACTTCAAACAAAGATTTTAACACAAACACGTAGATGAAACAATGAAAGTACATTAGAAATAACACTATAAAACATAAGGGGCAGTATTATAACATAAGTAGAATGAGCAAAGGTGTTTTAAAAGGAGACCCATAAAAGCATAGAAAATAAGACACTCACCAAGCTAAACGTTTCTTTGTCATCCCAGGAAACAACAGGATAAATAAGCATACAAAAAAAAAAGAGAGAGAGAAATTGTTTGTCAGCTGTACTATAAAAATTAATTAATTTAAGAGTAGCTATTATGTTGAATAGCTAGGGAGACTGTGGGCAGCCTTGTCTTGTCCCCAATTTTAGTAGAATTGCTTTAAGTTCCTTTCCATTTAGTTTGATATTGGCTATTGGATTGCTGCATATTGCTTTGATTATGTTTAGGTATATGCCTTGTATCCCTGATCTCTACAATACTTTTAACATGAAGGGGTATTAGATTTTGTCAAAAGCTTTTTCAACATCTAATGAGATGATCATGTGACTTTTTTCTTTCAGTTCGTTTATATGATGGATTGCGTTGATGGTTTTCATATATTGAACCATTCCTGCCTCTTCACTGGGATGAAGCCTACTTGATCATATTGAATGAAATTCTATCAGAGAACACATACAGTTGATAAACACCTTCAGCAAAGTGTCTGGATATGAAATTAATTCAAAGAAATAAGTAGCTCTCCTTTATAGAAATGATACATGGGCCAAGAAAGAAATTAGGGAAATCAAACTCTTTAAAATATCCACAAATAATATAAAATACCTTGGTGAAATTCTAACCAAGCAAGTAAACAATCTATATGACAAAAACTTCTAGTCCCTGAAGAAAGAATTTAAAGAAGATATCAGAAGATGGAAAGATCTCCCACACTCATGGATAGGTCAGATTAAACATAGTGAATATGGTCATCTTACCAAAAGCATTCTACAGATTCAATGCAATACCTATAAAAATTCTAATGCAAATTGTATAGACCTTAAAATAGCAATTCTCAATTTTATATAGAAAAACAAAAAACCCAGAATTGCAGAAACAATCCTGAACAATAAAACAACTGCAGGAAGAATCAATCACCATTCCTGACCTCAGGCTGTAGTATTGAGGACTAGTGATTAAAAACTGCATGGTACAGAAACAGACATGTTGATCAAAGGAAAATATTTGAAGACTCAGAAATAAACCTACATGGTTATTGATTTTTTTGATAAAGAGCTAAATCCATACAATGGAATAGAGAAAGCATATCCAACAGATGGTGCTGGTTTAACTAGATGTCTACAGGTGGAAGAATGCAAATAGATACATATTTACCACCCTGCACAAAACTCAACTCCAAATAGACTAAGTACATCAACATAAAACTGGGAACATTAAAGCTTACAGAAGAGAAAGTGAGAAATAAGTTGAACACATTGGTACAAGACACAATTTCCTGAACAGAACACCAACTATTCAGGCTCTAACATCAACAGTTGATAAATGGAACCTTATGAAACTTAAAAGCTTTTGTAAGGCAAAGGTCACTGTCAATAGGACAAAATGGCAAAGAATCTTTACCAACCCTACATCTGACAGAGTTCTAATACCCAAAATTTATAAAGAATTCAAGAAGTTAGACATCAACAAGCCCAAATAACCCAACTTAAAAATGGGGTATAGAACTAAACAGAAAATCTCTACAGAAGAATCTCAAATGGCCAAGAAGCACTTAATGAGATGTTCCAAGTCCTTAGGCACCAGGAAAATGCAAATTCAAACAACTCTGAGATTCTATTTTACACCCATCACACAGAAGTGGATGCTCACAGTCAGCTATTGGTTGGAACACGGGGCCCCCAATGGAGGAGCTAGAGAAATTACCCAAGGAGCTGAAGGGGTCTGCAACCCTATAGGTGGAACAACAATATGAACTAACCAGTATCCCCAGAGCTTGTGTCTCTAGTTGCATTTTTAGCAGAAGGTGGCTTAGTCGGCCATCATTGGGAAGAGAGACCCCTTGGTCTTGCAAACTTTATATGCCCCAGTACAGGGGAAACACCAGGGCCAAGAAGTTGGAGTGGGTGGGTAGGGGAGTGGGGGGTATAGGGGGCTTTCTGGATAGCATTTGAAATGTAAGTGAAGTAAATACCTAATAAAATATTGGAGGGAAAAAAAAAGATCAAAACTCAAGAGATAGCAAATGATGGCAAGGATGTGGAGCAAGAGGAACACTCCTCCACTGTTGGTGGAAGTGCAAACTTGTACAACCTTGGAAATCAATTTCGTGGTTTCTTAGAAAACTAGGAATAGTTCTACATTAAGACCCAGGTATACTACTCCTGGGCATATGCTCAAAAGATGCTCCACATCTGATAAAGACACTTGCTCAACTATGTTCATAGCAGCTTTATTTGTAATTGAAAGTACCTAGATGTCACTCAGCTGAAGAATGGATAAAGAAAATATGGTACATCTACACAATAGAATACTATTCAGCTATTAAAAATAAAGACATCTTGAATTTTGCAGGCAAATGGATGGAACTTGAGAATGTTTTCCTGAGTGTGGTAATCCAGAATCAGAAAGACATGCATGGTATGTACTCATGTATAAGTGGATAGTAGCCATAAAATACAGGATACCTATGCTACATTCCACAGACCCAAAGAACTAAACAAGAAGGATATTTGAATCTCACTTAGAAGAGGGAATAAGATAATCATAATAGGCAGATGGAGGGAAAGAATTGTGAGGGAGAGGGGATGTAGAGGGAAGTGGGGGAAATCTCAGGATCAGGTGTGGGGAGGGACAAGAGAAATGACTAGATTATCATGAGAATGAATGGAAATCTGCAAATGACAGAAGTGAGGAGGTGGGCAGGCATCTCTAGGTTGTGTCAGAGACCTGGGATAAGGGAGGCTCTCAAGAATCAATGGAGGTGACCTTAGCTGTAATACATAGCATTGGGGAACTAGAAACTTAAGAGGCCACCTCCTCTAGCCAGGCAGAAATCCCAGTAGAGGGACAGGAACACCAATTCATCCACAAAACCTTCACCCCAATATTTGTCTGCAAGAAATGTGGGGATGGAGATGGAGCAGAGACTGAGGGGAACGGCCAATGAATAACCTGCACAACTTCAGACCCATCCCATGAGCAAGCACCCATCCCTGACACTATTTATGCTTGCTGGCAGGAGTGTAACATGACTATCCTCTGAGAGTCTCCACCCTGCAGCTGACTGACATGAATGCACATACCCACAGCAAAAGAGTAGATGGAGCTTGGAGACTCTTATGGAAGAGTAGAGGGAAGGATTCATGGCCCAGAAGGCAGTAGTAAATCCACAGAGTCAACCAACCTGGATCCCTGTGGTTCTCAGAGACTGAATCACCAAACAAAGAGCATATATGATCTAGACCTAGGCCTCCCCACACATATGTAGCAGATATGTAGCTTCAGCTTCATGTGGGTCTTGAGCAAGTAGAATCGGGCTATCTCACAAGCTGTTGCCTGTCTATGGGATATGTTCTTCTAGCTGAGCTGCTTTGTTTGGCCTCAGTGGGAAAGGAACCACCAGAAAGACTTGATGTGCCAGGGTGGGGGGGTACCCAGGGGGCCCACCCTCTCAGAGGATAAGGGAAGGGGGGAGGGGGGAGGATTGTGGACGAGGGAGCAATGAACAGAATATAAAGCCAATAAAATAAGAGTATCTATGATGTCTACATAGTTCTTTTTATTAAAGATACTTAAATTAAATAAAAAATATAATTACACTATTTCTCCCTTTCCTTTCCTCTGTCCAATCTTTTCTATATATCCACTCCACTTGCTTTTTCTCAGATTCATAGCCAGTAGTTTATTCTATAAGACTTATTGTTACATATATTTATAGGTACATAAATATTTAAATACAACCTGGTGAGTCTGTTTGGTATACTTATATGTATATGATATCAAGGATAATTATTTAAAATAAAATAACCAATTAGGAGAATCTTTCCTTGGGAAGGGTAATTCGTCCCTTCTCTACATTCTCTAATTGTCAGAGTTCTTAGTCTAGGGTGTGGTCCCATGAGATTAACTCCGTTCACCTTTGTCTACTGCTGTTGTCACTGTCTTCTTTAGGCAGCCATATTGCTGAGGTATTATGAATACCTTCTCTGACATTTCTCAGAGAAGCACTCTAACAACAGACTTTCCTGTTCTCTGGTTCTTGGAATCCTTCTGACTTCTGAAATGCTTCCTGAGCCTTAGGTACAAGAGTTGTAAGCTACACATATGTGTGGCATATGAGTACTTACAATGAATTGGTTTAATTCCAGTGGTTTAAGTTAACTAACATTTACTTAAGTGGCAGTGGGATGCTCTCTTCTGCAATCCATGATTTCAATACCTCTGGGAAGTAGGCTAGGGCTAGGGTTCAGGTTAGAGTTAGTGTAACGAGGAAGTAGACAGAGGGGGAGAAAAACTTGGCCAGGAATACATCTAAGAGAAGATTAATATTCAGAATGAATAAGAGTTAAAAACATAAGTCAAGAAAATAAATGACCTAAGGTAAAAGTGGGTAGACCCAATGTCTGGTATGGATCTGAACAAGAGCTTTTAATAGAAAAGTAAGAGTCACTAAGAAATATCTTAAAAGGTGTTTTTCTTCCTTAGTACATAGGGAAACACATGTTTAAGAAGAAAAAAAAACTTTGAAGATTCATCTCACCCCTGTCAGAATGTCTAAGATAAATCAACAAAACAACTAACAAAAAAATGCTGGCCAGAGTGTGAAGAAAATAAAACCTTCATTTGTTGTAGATGGGGATGGAAAATGCTACTCTGGAAATCAGTATGGAGATTCTACCATATGTTTATACCACTCCCTCCCATGTTCACAAAGGCCTTGACATCTTATTTCACAGTCACTTGTCCACCCATGTCCATTGCCCATCGCATCTCCTATTCACAATAGCCCTGATATTGAAATAACCTAAATGCTCTTCAACAGATGAGTGGAAACGTGGATCATAGACACAACAGAACACTAGTTAGCTATAAAGAACAATGACAACATGTGAGTATATAACTGGGAGAATTCTCAACGGGAGACATAAAAATAAACTATGAGGGGAGGGAGAGAGAGAAGCACTAGAGAGTGGAATAGAGGGAAACAAATGATAGGAACAGAGAAAGAGGAAAAGAAAGAGGAGCTTTAACTGTAAGAAGAGGGCTCAACACAGGAGAAAGAGGAAGAAAATTAACTCTATCAATGCTTGAGAAGCCATAAGGAATCAATGTATCCAAATTTATATATAATACATATAAATATTATATTATATAAAATATTTTTATTAGATATTTACTTTATTTACATTTCAAATGCTATCCTGAAAGTTCCCTATACCCTGCCCCTGCCCTGCTCCACTACCCACCCACTCCTGCTTCTTGGCCCTGGCATTCCCCTGTACTGGGGCATATAAAGTTTGCAAGACCAAGGGGCCTCTCTTCCCACTGATGGCCAACTAGGCCATCTTCTGATACATATGCAGCTAGAGACAGGAGCTCTGGGGGTACTGGTTATTTCATATTGTTGTTCCACCTATAGGGTTGCAGACCCCTTCAGCTCCTTGGGTACTTTCTCTAGCTCCTCCATTGGGGGCCCTATGTTCCATCCTATACATGACTGTGAGCATCCACTTCTGTATTTGCCAGACACTGACATAGCCTCACTCGAGACAGCTATATCAGGGTCCTTTCAGCAAAATCTTGCTGGCATATGCAATAGTGTCTGGGTTTGGTGGCTGACTATGGGATGGATCCCCAGGTGGGGTAGTCTCTGGATGGTCCATCCTTTCGTCTTAGCTCCAAACTTTGTCTCTGTAACTCCTTCCTCGTGTGTTTTGTTGTATATTCTAGGGAGGAATGAAGTATCCACACTTTGGTCTTTCTTCTTTTTTTTTTTTAATTTTTTTTATTAGGTATTTTCCTCATTTACATTTTCAATGCTATCCCAAAGGTCCCCCATACCCACCCCCCCCATCCCCTACCCACCCACTCCCCCTTTTTGGCCCTGGCGTTCCCCTGTACTGGGGCATATAAAGTTTGCAAGTCCAATGGGCCTCTCTTTGCAGTGATGGCCAACTAGGCCATCTTTTGATACATATGCAGCTAAAGACAAGAGCTCCCGGGTACTGGTTAGTTCATATTGTTGTTCCACCTATAGGGTTGCAGTTCCCTACAGCTCCTTGGGTAATTTCTCTAGCTCCTCCATTAGGGGCCGTGTGACCCATCCAATAGCTGACTGTGATCATCCACTTCTGTGTTTGCTAGGCCCCGGCATAGTCTCACAAGAGAGAGCTATAACTGGGTCCTTTCAGCGAAATCTTGCTAGTGTATGCAATGGTGTCAGCATTTGGAAGCTGATTATGGGATGGATCCCTGCATATGGCAGTCACTAGGTGGTCCATCCTTTCGTCACAGCTCGAAATTTTGTCTCTGTAACTCCTTCTATGGGTGTTTTGTTCCCATTTCTAAGAAAGGGTAAAGTGTCCACACTTTGGTCTTCGTTCTTCTTGAATTTCATGCGTTTGGCAAGTTGTATCTTATATCTTGGGTATCCTAAGTTAACCCCATTAAAAAATGGGGCTCAGAGCTGAACAAAGAATTCTCACCTGAGGAATACCGAATGGCAGAAAAACACCTGAAAAAATGTTCAACATCCTTAATCATCAGGGAAATGCAAATCAAAACAACACTGAGATTCCACTTCACTCCAGTCAGAATGGCTAAGATCAAAAACTCAGGTGACAGCAGATGTTGGCAAGGATGTGGAGAAAGGGGAACACTCCTCCATTGTTGGTGGGATCGCAAGCTTGTACAACCACTCTGGAAATCAGTCTGGCGGTTCCTCAGAAAATTGGACATAGTACTACCGGAGGATCCCACAATACCTCTCCTGGGCATATATCCAGAAGATGTCCCAACCGGTAAGAAGAACACATGCTCCACTATGTTCATAGCAGCCTTGTTTATAATAGCCAGAAGCTGGAAAGAACCCAGATGCCCCTCAACAGAGGAATGGATACAGAAAATGTGGTACATTTACACAATGGAATACTACTCAGCTATTTAAAAAATGAATTTATGAAATTCCTAGGCAAATGGATGGACCTGGAGGATATCATCCTGAGTGAAGTAATACATTCACAAAGGAACTCTCACAATATGTACTCACTTTGGTCTTTTTTCTTCTTGATTTTCTTGTGTTTTTCAAATTGTATCTTGGGTATTCTAAGTTTCTGGGCTAATATCCCCTTATCAGAGAATGCATATCAAGTGACTTCTTTTGTGACTGGGTTACCTCACTAAGGATGATATACTCCAGATACATCCATTTGCCCAAGAATTTCATAAATCCATTGTTTTTAATAGCTGAATAGTACTCCATTGTGTAAATGTACCACATTTTCTGTATGCATTCTTCTGTTGAGGGACATCTGGGTTCTTTCTAGCTTCTGGCTATTATAAATAAGGCTGCTGTGAACATAGTGGAGCATGTGTCCTCATTAACAGTTGGAGAATCTTCTGGGTATATGTGCAGGAGAGATATTGCTGGATCTTCTGGTAGTACTATGTCCAATTTTCTGAGGAACCACAAGACTGATTTCCAGAGTGGTTGTACAAGCTTTTTTAAATTAAATTATGCAATTTCAGCTGTGTAGGGGTGGTTCTAATCTTAAACTCCTGTTCCTCAATTGGTTCTTGATCTGTCAGTAAAGAAAGTCATGGGCCAGTTGCTGGGCAGAAGTATAGGCAAGACTTTTGTGTCCCTGGGGAAAGGGGAGATGCATGAAAGGAAAGAAGGGAGTTTGTCATTCTTTGGAGAGAACCAGGCAACCATGTGAGCTCTCAGGAGGAGCAGTGGGCTGTGGCCACCCATAAAGGTGGGTTGTCCGAGATGTCTAGCAGGGACTAGTTTCAACTAAGTTAATGCAGGTAGGAGGAGCACAGCTAAGAGTTATGATATGGGTATGTTTTTCCAGGTGGAAGATAGTAGTGCCCAGCAATTGTGCCAAGAAGGCAAGTTGAAAATGAACAACTCTCTCTCTCTCTCTCTCTCTCTCTCTCTCTCTCTCTCTCTCTGTGTGTGTGTGTGTGTGTGTGTGTGTGTGTGTGTGTGTGTCTTTTATCCATGGATTCAAGGGAAGCTGGGAGGGGCCTGATAGCATGGCTACTTCCCAGAGCTAAAGCAAGGTAGTGAAGTTACATGCAATACAACTGACTCTTATTTTCCCAACATCTATACTATCTAACAAAACCCCAGCACTAAACAAAAGAAATTTACTTCCTAGTTGTTGGTCAGTGGAGTCCTAGAGCCTTCCAAAGCAATATATATGCCTTGACTATTGTCTTTGATCGTCTCTAAGAAATTAAAGAAGTATATATTACCGAAGACACAATGCACTTCAGATACAGGCCTTCAAGGATTCAAACTTGATCTGAGCTGAAAGCCTTTTCTCTAAGAACCAGAGTCCATAATGTCAGAAGAGACTAATCAAGGTGCCAAGGGAGGGATAGCACTAATAGTTTTACCTTGCTGTGGTGCCTATGAACCACAATAATGACCAGCATGGCAAGACAGCCTCAGGGGACAATAACTGTACTGATAGATTTATGGTAACTAACAGTTGCCTAATTGGACTTAAGGTCTGCCAAACACTAGAGAAACCATGTGTTATATTAGCAATCTACAAAAATATTTCTGAAGGAATATATACAAATAACTAGGAGAGAAATTGGGTGATGGGTGATATACTTAATTACCAGAAAAATTGAGATTCAGACCACACTCATCAAGAAGACAAAAGAGGATCTGGGAAGATGACAATATGTGTAAAATCCTTGCTACATGAGCATAGATACCTGAGTTTGGCATTCCAGCACTGATATAAAAATCTTAGCATGGTGGCATATGTCTGTATACTCAGCACTGAGACAGAGGTCTAGATGGCTCCCTGGGAATAATGCACAGCCATTCTGGGTGAAATAGTGAGCTACAGGTTCAATGAGAAACCGTGTCTCAAAAACTAAGGTGGAGAGCAACTAGGAAGAAGTCCATATCAAACAATGGCTTCCATGCATGCAAAACCTCCAATACACACACAAGCACACGTGCACACACATGCACACATATGGCATAGGGAGAAATTGAGAAATAACACAGGTAATAAGTACTGGTGATGTCAAGGATGTGAAATAAAGGGACTATTTACACTGTGTAAACATAAATCCAGACACACTAAACCTGATAGAAGGGGACATGGGGATTAGCCTTGAACTCATTGGGCACAGGAGAAGACTTTGTTAACAGAACACTGTTAGCACAGGCACTAAAATGAATTAATAAATGGGATCTAATGAAACTGAAATTTTAAGTCAGCATCATGGCTCTCAGGTATATTGGGTTATCCATGGCTTCCTGTGGTGGGAGAACTGTATTCTAATGGTGTCAAAGTATACTGGCTTTTGCTGCTTATGGTCTCATGGTTGCCTCATGCCATTTGGTTATCTCTGCTATTAACTGGTCTGGATACCTCTGTCTGGAGTCTACCTCCTGTGTCCCTAGGTTGTGGCAGCTTTCCTGGAGACCTGTGGCCCTAGCTGTAGCAGATCTCCTGGGAGGCCTTCAGGTTGTGGGGTCTGGTGCCTTTGGTGCAACAGATGTCCTGGGAAGCCTTCAGTCTGTGGAGTCTCCTAAGGGAAAGACACACTCATGATCTGTACTGGCAGAAGGCCGTAAGATCTGATTTAAATATTATATAATGCATACATGTATTGAAACATCATATATGCCATAAATATGTTTAATTTATATATAATCATTATACTTTTTCATGGGCATGGAGGCAAATTTTGGAGGAAAGGGAGCTAAGGAGTAAAAGAAACATGGGATAGGACTTGACAGTCTTCTGATGTTCTTATTTAATGCCGTTGTTATTAGAAAGACTTCTTTTACATCTTTATGAGTCATGGATTATTAAAGGTGTACTTACTGTGTTAAAGCGTATAATGTAATAAAATAAACTAGTTTCATGCATTTAGAATTAATATATAAAATATGGCAACTTACAAAATGTGTAAAATATCAAAAGATTTCTGGAATTGCATCCAACATGTAGTGACCAAATCTCCACATTCTTATTACAGATTAAAAATGGCAATATATGAAAATGTCATTAATAGAGTGAAACAAGTGATAAGTAGACATTGACAAGCATAAAACTCAAAAGTTCTTGTATTTTAAAATCCATAATATAAGCAGGCACAAGCATAATAGAGAAAGTAAAAGTCTATAGACATGGCAAACATAAGTCCCAGAGGTGCACATCCAGAATCCACACGAAGGAGTCAGAGATTACAGTCCAGTCTTATAATTTCAGCTCTATGAAAAATGGAGACAGGACTACTGACAGCTTGACAGGGAGACCCTGTGTTGAAAGAAAGGAAGGAAGGAAGGGAGGGAGGGAGGGAGGAAGGAAGGAAGGAAGGAAGGAAGGAAGGAAGGAAGGAAGGAAGGAAGGAAGGAAGGGAGAACAAGATAAGTTAAGTGAGAAAAAACATTCCTGACTAGGGCCCCACAAAGGCATGGGCACACACACTCATATACATATGCACACACTCACATTGAGCCACATACATGTGAGCCTGCACATATGTAAATATGCATGCACAATCATACAATAGACACAACCAAAGATTACATAATAAGCCAATTCTTTGATCTTTCACAAAACAGAAATTTTGAATGCCTAATGGAAAGGTGTTCAACATCCTTAGTTTCCTGAAAATTTTAAGGCAGAATCCACGAAACCACAATAAAATGCCATTACGTGGTGACCAGGATGATGGGGTTCTTTAGAAAAAGAACCCACAAGATTAGCATTACTGATTTTCCCTTTGCCTTGGCCTCCAATATGGTTTGGCACAGAACTGTTACTAATTTTGTCTTTGTTTATAATTTGATATTTTGGTCATCATGGATTTTTTTCCTTTTTATTTGAAAAGGTGCTTACTGAAATATTGTTTATCTTGATTTATTACCTTTTAAATATACCATTAAGTGTTGTGCCATAAAAGAGTACTACTATATTTTATTTAGTCTATTTCTAGACTTTCTGACTGGGTTATTTTGGTGGCTAGAAATTTAGAGAAAGAAGTATCCATTATTCTGCTCCCTGTCCTTCAATTCTCTCAGACTTGCGTGCTTTCTGCAGTGACTCCAGGTTACATGTTCATGTCTGAAGATTTAGAGTTAAGATTCACAGATGAGAGAGAGGTGGTATTTGTCCTTCTGGATCTGGGTTATCTCAATACGATTTTCTAGTTGCATCCATTTAACTGAGCATTTCATAACGTTGTGTTTTGCATCTGAAGACAGTTCTGCAGTGTGTATATTGCTGCACTTTCGTTATCTATGCATCTGTTGAAGGGTCGCTCTGACTGCTTTCCTTTCCTGGCTACAGTGGATAGGGCAGCAATGAGCACTGCTGATCAACAGCTCTGTTAGCAGAGCTTAGAGACCACGGTGCGCATGTCAAGGGCTGGTGGTGCTGAGCCCTTGACAGGGTGGTGCTGTTTTCATTTATTTTTCCCCTAATTGCCAAAGATGATGAACATTTTTTGAGATATTTCTTATCCATTAGTGTTTCTTTTATCGAAACTCCTTGGTTAGTTTTTTTTTTTTTTTAATTCTTCACATATTCTGGATATTTAACTTCTGTCAGCTGCACAGCTAGAACAGCGCCTCTCCCATTCTGTAGGTTTCTTCTTCAGTAGATTAATTGTTTTTATCTGTAAAGAACCCTCTTTTAGTTTCATGAGGAGACTGTCAATTACTGGACTTAATCCCTGCACAAATAAAATCCTATTCAGAAACATGAGAGGCTTAGTAAGGATGTTGAGTAAAACCTTAGGGTCTCATATTATTTTATGTTTATGCTGTCTCTCCCAAAGGATTGAAGCTAAGTCCCTGTCGATGAAGATACCACATACTTTGGACACAGTACTCAGAAGGGACCAACTGTATGTAACCTGAGCTCCTCCTTTTTTTCACTACCAGAAGTTCCTATGCAAGCTGTCAAAGGAGGGAATTGGTCAATAGTCCTCCCCATGGAGGACTAACCATGGAGTACTAAACCTCAAAGTAGAACTATAGCACAGCTTTTGTATATATGATTCAATAAAAGTCACAGAATAGGAGACAAAATAATTGTTAAGAACCAGATGAACAAAATGTCTACTGAGAGATGTTCTTTCCTAGAAATGACAGAGAAGCTATCAAGAGTATCTCAACAAGATGTAGGGGAACACCAGGGCCAAAAAGGGGGAATGGGTGGGTAGGGGAGTGGGGGGGGTGGGAGGCTTTTGGGATAGCATTGGAAATGTAATTGAGGAAAAAAAAAAGATGTCTGCTCAAACAAGACCCAAGCAATGACAAAAGTAATAGACATGGTATCATGAAAGGGGAGAAATCTAACAGAGCCCCATCCTAGACAAAGAGACTACATACAGGCAATGAATGACTGCAGAGAGAATTAGAACTTTGCCATGAGCACTGTAGCTTGTTATCCAATACCAAGTGATCAGTCTTATAATAATACACATGAGTGGCACTAAAATAGAGTGAGTGTTTATATTTATGTATGCATACACACACACACACACACACACACACACACCTTCTTGTGGCAGACTATATTAAGATCATAGAAGAAAGAGCCACTTGTCTATGCTGGCTTACATTTAATTCTTGCTGGCAAGTCCATTCTTTCCCTGGCATTACAGCCTATATCTTCAGGATTCCAGCATCTACTGTGGACCAATTGAGACATCCAGTCTTTTGGATGAAGCAACTGCTGGACTCTTAGACTTTCTATTAGTAAACAGCAATTGTTGGACCACCTGGACCACAGCCTATAAGCCACTCTCATAAATCTCATATACATGCATATGAATATATTAACATATTCATTCTATTAATTTTTTTCTCTGGAGAAAGCTGACAAGTGTAACCATTGACAAAAACAAAAAAGAGAAACCCAACTCTTTCTAAAAATAAAACTAAAGCAAGAAAGTAATATCACATAATCGCTTTACATTAACAAAGAATTATGTGATTATTTTTTAAAAAGACAATGACATGGGAAACTGAAACAATACAGTGATAAGAAAGGAGCAGGCTAAGAAGGAGACATCAAATAATCAAACACTAAAGCAACTTCTAAGGGAGCAGCAAAAGAAGGAGAAAAGATAAGTGTGCCCAATGCAGACAAATGTGAGAAGCTTAGCGTAGTCTCTGGATTCAAAGGAAATTCAAAAATGTAATCTAATTATAGAAAATATAATTCACTGTGTCTAGAGAGTTCAAGTGTGCTTCCTTTTTATAGGATAAGAGATTAAACTATAGGTATTGGTCCTCTGAACTTTAAACTCACTTTGAAATCCTGAGAGAAACTTTGTTGCCATGATTCTTATTCTTTTATATATATATTTCTTTATTTAACTTTCTAAGACATGTTTTGTTTCTCATATACTATAAGACATTTTGGTGTATGAATTTATTTTAATGCCTTTGTCTAGTTTAGTATCAGGCTATGATTACGTCTGATAATAAGTTACAAAAAATTACATTTGTTTTAACTTTCTGGAAGACTTACACAAAAAAAAGCTATTATTGTCTCCTTAAAAACTTGGTAGGATTTACCAATGAAGTCATCTAAGCCTGGATTCATGTGAATCAGAGTATTATTAGCTACAAGCTGAGTTTCATTAATAGCTATAGATGTTATTACCTTCTGCATCTCTTATCAGTGAGTTTTGGTTGTTTCGTGGCTTTCATATATTTTTTTTATTTCATCCAAGTTGCCTAATGATTTGCATAGTGCTGTTACTAATGATTATCATGGTGTTATCTGTTAATAATCATTCACATAGTGCTTTCTATTACTAATATTTGTCATCTGCATTTTCATTATCTTGGTTCTGAAGTAATTTTAGAGGTTATCACTTTCACGGAGTTTGGAGCACTAGATTTTAAACTTGTTGATTTTTTTCTATTGCCCTTTCATTTTGGGTTTCAGAGTTTTGGGACAGATATTCATTATTCCCTGTCTTCTTCTTAGTTCGAGCTTCATTTATGCCATACACTTTTTAAGTTTTTGTGAAGTGGAAAGCCAAGAAATAGCATGTTCTTCAATTTATCAAAACATTTTGTACCAAAATGTTTCCCTTAGTACTGTGTTACTCTGGGATATTTCTATTTTCACAAAGTGCAAAATAATTTCTCATTCCCCTTACTAAGAGAGCTATCTATCTTACAGCAACAGGCTATGTAGTAATGTGTTAGTTTTCAAATATTTGCAAGCTTTTAAAGTTTATTCTATTACTGGCCTTTAATTCTCAGTTCTCAGAAAATGGGCATCATATGATTTGAATCCGTTTAAACTTAAAAAGACTTGATATATGACCCAGAACCGAATCAATTTCAATCTGTATTTGTGCCTCTGGAAATAATGTGCATGGTTGACAGTGCACAGAACTACTTCCTCTTCGTTTTCCTATGGTTTGGTTTAAACTTAAGCTGAGGTGACACCCTTTTCCTTCCCTTTGTTTTACTCTATTCCTGTTATGCTAAACTGTTAAGTTCCTCATGTGAAATCTGTTAGGGCTGGTGTTTCAAGTCTAACCCTAAGAAACTAGAGGATGGGAAACCTTTGCAAGGTATGTGTTCAAATTCTTGTCTTTCTGAATAAGGGAATTTCTAAATTTCTGAAAATCTGGGTCTAAAGAACATGCCTATAGAACTACAATTTTAGTACCCATTTCAGAGGGGGTCAGCTGGGCTCAATGAGCAAGAGGTGAAGAGGTGGAGAGGGTAAGAACTGTCATTGTGCTCTTGTGCTCTCAAAAGCTGAGACAGCACATTTTGAGGGAGCACATCTTAAAACCAACAACTATTAGAAGGCAGAGCAGACATCAAAGTATGGCAAAAAGCATGGTATGTCTCCCTCATCACACTGTTTGGTTGAAGGGATGACCATATAACTCTACTAGAGTTAATGAATAAGAAAAATGCCAGGAAGCTGAGTTGCTCCCTACTGACCCTGAAAGGGCCTGCCACAGAAATTAATACAATGGGGTGAACATTTAAACCGAAGACAGGAGTCCACATGATAACCTTCATTTCAAAACTGCACACACTACTGTTTCCAGCAATGTCGAGCTGGGCTGTCCTTACATCATTTAATGTTTCCAATTAAATTGCTTTAGAGTGTATGCTTAATTATGGCAATCCAAAAGAGTCCTAATTTATAATGTTCTACAAATTTTTTTTCCAACTTTCTCAACACAAAACTATTCTGAATGGAAACGAGGGCAAATATACATTAAGAGAAATGTTGCTGGATTGAAAAAAAAAGGTAATGGAAGTTCAAAAAACCAAAAAAACAGG
This sequence comes from Mus musculus, assembly GCF_000001635.26. Lineage (NCBI taxonomy): Eukaryota > Metazoa > Chordata > Mammalia > Rodentia > Muridae > Mus > Mus musculus. The sequence continues at coordinate 56,099,498 of NC_000067.6, read as the reverse complement.
AAGCCTACAGCAAAGACCACTAAAATATGCTTAGTGGCAACTTTCCTCGTCGTTAGGAAATACAACAATAAGAAGATGGCAGGATTAACACCTGACTACCCATAATACTCTTCCAAGGTTGATAGTATGGAGGTCTGTGGCTACAAACGGAGAATAAACCTAAGCCAGAGAATAAATTGTCAGTAAACCCAATAAGATATATGGACAATATTTGAGGAAAAAATAAAGTTTGGAGACAGCCGGCCACCTTCCCGGTGAGAGCACGGGGGTCTACCTGGCCTGAGAGGTTTGTGGCACAGGCGCCGGCGGGAGCCTTCTTGGCTCCGGGACTCCGCGGAGGGCAGGCTGCACGGGTGACCGTGTGGAATACAGAGTGCCAGCTGTTTCTGGGACGGGCGAGAGAGTCGCAGAGCTTCTGGGCGGCGCCATCTTCAGCTCCAGACAGCCGGCCACCTTCCTGGTGAGAGCACGGGGGTCTGCCTGGCCTGAGAGGTTTGTGGCACAGGCGCCGGCGGGAGCCTTCTTGGCTCCGAGACTCCGCGGAGGGCAGGCTGCACGGGTGACCGTGTGGAATACAGAGTGCCAGCTGTTTCTGGGACGGGCGAGAGAGTCGCAGAGCTTCTGGGCGGCGCCATCTTCAGCTCCAGACAGCCGGCCACCTTCCTGGTGAGAGCACGGGGTCTGCCTGGCCTGAGAGGTTTGTGGCACAGGCGCCGGCGGGAGCCTTCTTGGCTCCGGGACTCCGCGGAGGGCAGGCTGCACGGGTGACCGTGTGGAATACAGAGTGCCAGCTGTTTCTGGGACGGGCGAGAGAGTCGCAGAGCTTCTGGGCGGCGCCATCTTCAGCTCCAGACAGCCGGCCACCTTCCTGGTGAGAGCACGGGGGTCTGCCTGGCCTGAGAGGTTTGTGGCACAGGCGCCGGCGGGAGCCTTCTTGGCTCCGGGACTCCGCGGAGGGCAGGCTGCACGGGTGACCGTGTGGAATACAGAGTGCCAGCCGTTTCTGGGACGGGCGAGAGAGTCGCAGAGATTCTGGGGCGGCACCATCCTCAGCTCCAGACAACCAGCCACCTTCCCGGCAAGAGCCACAGAGCTTCTGAGGCTGCGACATCTTCGACTCCAGACAACTGGCCACCTTCCTGGCCAAAGCAACACAGCTTCTGGGAAAGATTCTGTTTTGGGCCTTCACCTTCAGCCAGGAGGAGGTCCAAACACCAGATAACTGTACACCTTCCCTGAGAGAGGAGAGCTTGCCTACAGAGACTGCTCTGACCACTGAAACTCAGAGAAGAGAGCTTGTCTCCCACGCCTGCTGATAGAGGGTAACAAAATCAACAGAGGAACAATCTTTTAACAAAGACAACTATAACAACTAACTCCAGAGATTGCCAGATGGCGAAAGGTAAACGTAAGAATCCTACTAACAGAAGCCAGGACCACTCACCATCATCAGAACCCAGAACGCCCACTTCGCCCAATCCAGGACACCCTAACACACCTGAAAAGGTAGACCTGGATTTAAAAGCATATCTCATGATGATGGTAGAGGACATAAAGAAGGAATTCAACAACTCACTTAAAGAAATACAGGAGAACACTGCTAAAGAGTTACAAGTCCTTAAAGAAAAACAGGAAAACACTGCTAAAGAGTTACAAGTCCTTAAAGAAAAACAGGAAAACACAACCAAACAGGTAGAAGTCCTTATAGAAAAACAGGAAAACACATCCAAACAGGTGATGGAAATGAACAAAACCATACTAGACCTAAAAAGGGAAGTAGACACAATAAAGAAAACCCAAAGTGAGGCGACGCTGGAGATAGAAACCCTAGGAAAGAAATCTGGAACCATAGATGCCAGCATCAGCAACAGAATACAAGAGATGGAAGAGAGAATCTCAGGTGCAGAAGACTCCATAGAGAACATCGGCACAACAATCAAAGAAAATGGAAAATGCAAAAAGATCCTAACTCAAAACATCCAGGAAATACAGGACACAATGAGAAGACCAAACCTACGGATAATAGGAGTGGATGAGAATGAAGATTTTCAACTCAAAGGACCAGCAAACATCTTCAACAAAATTATTGAAGAAAACTTCCCAAATCTAAAGAAAGAGATGCCCATGAACATACAAGAAGCCTACAGAACTCCAAATAGACTGGACCAGAAAAGAAATTCCTCCCGACACATAATAATCAGAACACCAAATGCACTAAATAAAGATAGAATACTAAAAGCAGTAAGGGAAAAAGGTCAAGTAACATATAAAGGCAAGCCTATCAGAATTACACCAGATTTTTCACCAGAGACTATGAAAGCCAGAAGAGCCTGGTCAGATGTTATACAGACACTAAGAGAACATAAATGCCAGCCCAGGCTACTATACCCAGCCAAACTCTCAATTACCATAGATGGAGAAACCAAAGTATTCCACGACAAAACTAAATTCACCCATTATCTCTCCACGAATCCAGCCCTTCAAAGGATAATAACAGAAAAAAAACAATACAAGGACGGGAACCACGCCCTAGAAAAAACAAGAAGATAATCCATCAACAAACCTAAAAGAAGACAACCACAAGAACAGAATGCCAACTTTAACAACAAAAATAACAGGAAGCAACAATTACCTTTCCTTAATATCTCTTAATATCAATGGACTCAATTCCCCAATAAAAAGACATAGACTAACAGACTGGCTACACAAACAGGACCCAACATTCTGCTGCTTACAGGAAACCCATCTCAGGGAAAAAGACAGACACTACCTCAGAGTGAAAGGCTGGAAAACAATTTTCCAAGCAAATGGTCTGAAGAAACAGGCTGGAGTAGCCATTCTAATATCGGATAAAATCGACTTCCAACCCAAAGTTATCAAAAAAGATAAGGAGGGACACTTCATACTCATCAAAGGTAAAATCCTCCAAGAGGAACTCTCAATTCTGAATATCTACGCTCCAAATGCAAGGGCAGCCACATTCATTAAAGACACTTTAGTAAAGCTCAAAGCACACATTGCACCTCACACAATAATAGTGGGAGACCTCAACACACCACTTTCATCAATGGACAGATCGTGGAAACAGAAACTAAACAGGGACACAGTGAAACTAACAGAAGTTATGAAACAAATGGACCTGACAGATATCTACAGAATATTTAATCCTAAAACAAAAGGATATACCTTCTTCTCAGCACCTCACGGGACCTGCTCCAAAATTGACCATATAATTGGTCACAAAATAAGCCTCAACAGATACAAAAATATTGAAATTGTCCCATGTATCCTATCAGACCACCATGGCCTAAGACTGATCTTCAATAACAACATTAAGAATGGAAAGCCAACATTCACGTGGAAACTGAACAACACTCTTCTCAATGATACCTTGGTCAAGGAAGGAATAAAGAAAGAAATTAAAGACTTTTTAGAGTTTAATGAAAATGAAGCCACAACGTACCCAAACCTTTGGGACACAATGAAAGCATTTCTAAGAGGGAAACTCATAGCTCTGAGTACCTCCAAGAAGAAACGGGAGAGAGCACATACTAGCAGCTTGACAACACATCTAAAAGCTCTAGAAAAAAAGGAAGCAAATTCACCCAAGAGGAGTAGACGGCAGGAAATAATCAAACTCAGGGGTGAAATTAACCAAGTGGAAACAAGAAGAACTATTCAAAGAATTAACCAAACGAGGAGTTGGTTCTTTGAGAAAATCAACAAGATAGATAAACCCTTAGCTAGACTCACTAGAGGGCAAAGGGACAAAATCCTAATCAACAAAATCAGAAATGAAAAGGGAGACATAACAACAGATCCTGAAGAAATCCAAAACACCATCAGATCCTTCTACAAAAGCTTATACTCAACAAAACTGGAAAACCTGGATGAAATGGACAAATTTCTGGACAGATACCAGGTACCAAAGTTGAATCAGGATCAAGTTGACCTTCTAAACAGTCCCATATCCCCTAAAGAAATAGAAGCAGTTATTAATAGTCTCCCAACCAAAAAAAGCCCAGGACCAGATGGGTTTAGTGCAGAGTTCTATCAGACCTTCAAAGAAGATCTAATTCCAGTTCTGCACAAACTATTTCACAAGATAGAAGTAGAAGGTACTCTACCCAACTCATTTTATGAAGCCACTATTACTCTGATACCTAAACCACAGAAAGATCCAACAAAGATAGAGAACTTCAGACCAATTTCTCTTATGAATATCGATGCAAAAATCCTTAATAAAATTCTCGCTAACCGAATCCAAGAACACATTAAAGAAATCATCCATCCTGACCAAGTAGGTTTTATTCCAGGGATGCAGGGATGGTTTAATATACGAAAATCCATCAATGTAATCCATTATATAAACAAACTCAAAGACAAAAACCACATGATCATCTCGTTAGATGCAGAAAAAGCATTTGACAAGATCCAACACCCATTCATGATAAAAGTTTTGGAAAGATCAGGAATTCAAGGCCCATACCTAAACATAATAAAAGCAATCTACAGCAAACCAGTAGCCAACATCAAAGTAAATGGAGAGAAGCTGGAAGCAATCCCACTAAAATCAGGGACTAGACAAGGCTGCCCACTTTCTCCCTACCTTTTCAACATAGTACTTGAAGTATTAGCCAGAGCAATTCGACAACAAAAGGAGATCAAGGGGATACAAATTGGAAAAGAGGAAGTCAAAATATCACTTTTTGCAGATGATATGATAGTATATATAAGTGACCCTAAAAATTCCACCAGAGAACTCCTAAACCTGATAAACAGCTTTGGTGAAGTAGCTGGATATAAAATTAACTCAAACAAGTCAATGGCCTTTCTCTACACAAAGAATAAACAGGCTGAGAAAGAAATTAGGGAAACAACACCGTTCTCAATAGTCACAAATAATATAAAATATCTCGGCGTGACTCTAACTAAGGAAGTAAAAGATCTGTATGATAAAAACTTCAAGTCTCTGAAGAAAGAAATTAAAGAAGATCTCAGAAGATGGAAAGATCTCCCATGCTCATGGATTGGCAGGATCAACATTGTAAAAATGGCTATCTTGCCAAAAGCAATCTACAGATTCAATGCAATCCCCATCAAAATTCCAACTCAATTCTTCAACGAATTAGAAGGAGCAATTTGCAAATTCATCTGGAATAACAAAAAACCTAGGATAGCAAAAACTCTTCTCAAGGATAAAAGAACCTCTGGTGGAATCACCATGCCTGACCTAAAGCTTTACTACAGGGCAATTGTGATAAAAACTGCATGGTACTGGTATAGAGACAGACAAGTAGACCAATGGAATAGAATTGAAGACCCAGAAATGAACCCACACACCTATGGTCACTTGATCTTCGACAAGGGAGCTAAAACCATCCAGTGGAAGAAAGACAGCATTTTCAACAATTGGTGCTGGCACAACTGGTTGTTATCATGTAGAAGAATGCGAATCGATCCATACTTATCTCCTTGTACTAAGGTCAAATCTAAGTGGATCAAGGAACTTCACATAAAACCAGAGACACTGAAACTTATAGAGGAGAAAGTGGGGAAAAGCCTTGAAGATATGGGTACAGGGGAAAGATTCCTGAACAGAACAGCAATGGCTTGCTCTGTAAGATCGAGAATTGACAAATGGGACCTAATGAAACTCCAAAGTTTCTGCAAGGCAAAAGACACCGTCAATAGGACAAAAAGACCACCAACAGATTGGGAAAGGATCTTTACCTATCCTAAATCAGATAGGGGACTAATATCCAACATATATAAAGAACTCAAGAAGGTGGACTTCAGAAAATCAAATCACCCCATTAAAAAATGGGGCTCAGAACTGAACAAAGAATTCTCACCTGAGGAATACCGAATGGCAGAGAAGCACCTGAAAAAATGCTCAACATCCTTAATCATCAGGGAAATGCAAATCAAAACAACCCTGAGATTCCACCTCACACCAGTCAGAATGGCTAAGATCAAAAATTCAGGTGACAGCAGATGCTGGCGTGGATGTGGAGAAAGAGGAACACTCCTCCATTGTTGGTGGGATTGCAGGCTTGTACAACCACTCTGGAGATCAGTCTGGCGGTTCCTCAGAAAACTGGATATAGTACTACCGGAGGATCCAGCAATACCTCTCCTGGGCATATATCCAGAAGATGCCCCAACTGGTAAGAAGGACACATGCTCCACTATGTTCATAGCAGCCTTATTTATAATAGCCAGAAGCTGGAAGGAACCCAGATGCCCCTCAACAGAGGAATGGATACAGAAGATGTGGTACATCTACACAATGGAGTACTACTCAGCTATTAAAAAGAATGAATTTATGAAATTCCTGGCCAAATGGATGGACCTGGAGGGCATCATCCTGAGTGAGGTAACACATTCACAAAGGAACTCACACAATATGTACTCACTGATAAGTGGATATTAGCCCAAAACCTAAGATACCCAAGATATAAGATACAATTTCCTAAACACATGAAACTCAAGAAAAATGAAGACTGAAGTGTGAACACTATGCCCCTCCTTAGAAGTGGGAGCAAAACACCCTTGGAAGGAGTTACAGAGACAAAGTTTGGAGTTGAGATAAAAGGATGGACCATGTAGACACTACCATATCCGGGGATCCATCCCATAATCAGCTTCCAAATGCTGACACCATTGCATACACTAGCAAGATTATGCTGAAAGGACCCTGATATAGCTGTCTCTTGTCAGAGTATGCCTGGGCCTAGCAAACATAGAAGTGGATGCTCACAGTCGGCTATTGGATGGATCACATGGCCCCCAATGAAGGAGCTAGAGAAAGTACCAAAGAAGCTAAAGGGATCTGCAACCCTATAGGTGGAACAACATTATGAACTAACCAGTACCCCGGAGCTCTTGACTCTAGCTGCATATGCATCAAAAGATGGCCTAGTCGGCCATCACTGGAAAGAGAGGCCCATTGGACACGCAAACTTTATATGCCCCAGTACAGGGGAACGCCAGGGCCATAAAAGGGGAGTGGGTGGGTAGGGGAGAGGGGGTGGGTGGCTATGGGGGACTTTTGGTATAGCATTGCAAATGTAAATGAGCGAAATACCTAATAAAAAATGGAAAAAAAAAAAAAAGAAAAAAAAAAAAAAAAAAAAAAGATGGCCTAGTCGGCCATCACTGGAAAGAGAGGCCCATTGGACTTGCAAACTTTATATGCCCCAGTACAGGGGAACGCCAGGGCCAAAAAAAATGGGAGTGGGTGGGTAGGGGAGTGAGGGGGGAGGGTATGGGGGACTTTTGGGATAGCATTGGAAATGTAATTGAGGAAAATACGTAATAAATAAATAAATAAATGAATAAATAAAAAAAAAAAATAAAGTTTGTCTGTGAGATATCAAGGGAAAACTTTGCAAAGTAAAGCTAAAACAGCGCCCTGGGGAATTAGGTCAGGAGAACCAATTGTTGTATATTTTTCTTGGGTGGAGGAGTGGGTGGGAGAGTGTGTGGGGGACTTTTGGAATAGCATTGGAGATGCAAATGAAATAAATACCCAATAAAATAAATAAATTAAATAAATAAATAAATAAATAAATAAATAAGATAAAGGCATGAAAGCCAGAACACAATTATTAGAGGAAAATGTTATCTGGCCAAATGATGTCTTTACTCATACTCAAGGTAAAGTGCAAAGACTAGCCATTCGTTGGCTTGCAGTTTCTAATATTGAGTCAATGACTCACTCTCTGCTCTTATATTTAAACTTTTCATTTTAGGCCAAGACAAAACATGATGGTTGTAGTGGCTATTCCTGGTTGTCAACTTGACAATATTTGGAATGAACTACAATCCGGAATTGGAAGGCTCATCAGTGACCCTTATCTGGAGGCTTGGAGATCCTTATCTGTATCTTGGTTTGAAGATCTTGAGCCATAGTGGCTATGGATTCCAGAAGATTGAATCTCCGAGTTTAAGGAACACACCTTTAATCTGGGCTATGCCTTTCATCTGGAATTAAAGGTGTGGTGGAACACACCTTTAATCTGGGCTACACCTTCTGCTGGAGACAATATAAGGACATTGGAAGAAGGGAGTCTAGCTCTTGCTCTTGCTCCTTCGCCTGCTTGCTGCGTGAGACTGAGTAACTGCTAGATCCTTGGACTTCCATTCACAGCTGCGACTGAACAATTGTTGGGAATTGGGCTGCCGACTGTAAGTAATCAATAAATTCCTTTACTATCTAGAGACTATCCATAAGTTCTGTGACTCTAGAGAACCCTGACTAATACAATGGTTATTTATAAATTTCTACATGGAATAGCATACACTATGAGAGGAGAGAATATACTGACTACTTTCCCCTTTCCCACATTCCACATGATCTATAAAGGACTTAATACACATCCACTCATAAAATATGTTACACACAAATAAAATATTAGACTGATACCTAAACCACACAACAATCCAACAAAGAAAGAGACTTTCAGACCAATTTCCTTTATGAATATCGATGCAAAACTACTCAATAAGATTCTCATAAACAGAATCCAAGAACACATCATCAGTCTAGTGTGCAGACAGATGACTCTTACACCACCCCTCAATGTTTTTAACGATTCACAAATGCCTTGAAGAAATTGCACAACAATCATGATTGCTTGCTGCCTCCATGCACCCCAACTCTCAAAAGTGTGACCTTAGCCATGACAGTGGGTCTTTGCCTATACCTCTTCCCAGCTGAGCCAGAGAAGGAACCCTTTCACTGACTTCTCGTTAGAGGAACTGTTGTGAATGATGTTTATGGGGCCCAAACTGTGATTTCTGCAAACCCAATCTGCTTGTATGAAGATAGTAGGAATAAACACTCTTTTTGAGCTGCTTGGAGATACTTTAGCTTCCTGGCCTAGTATTGCAACATTGGGCATGATACTATATTCCCCTTCTTGCCTCCTTTTGATATCCATCATTAGTTGAGTAGGCTGAGATAGTAAACTGAAGAAGTAATGCAAGAGATGAGGGCAGGACTCTGGTGGTATAGACATGGGAATGGCTGCAATGCTGTTGAAAAAGTAGACAGCATTATCCATAAATAAAGCAGGGACTCATGAGAGAAGGTAGCAGCAGAGACAGACTTAGTTAAAGAGTCATGGCAACAGCCAGTAATAGGAATAGCTAATAGGACAATAGCAAAGGCTGGTGACAAATGAGGTTGTAGCTAGCAGTGGCAGCCATTGCAGCAACCATAGCAACGAGAAGCCATATTATGTTTTGGAGTTCAGTCATTTCAGGGGTGGGAAAAAGTAAGGAAGCCCAGAACACCTAACTTAAAAACGTAGAAGCTTGCTAGTTGCTGAACAACTTGTAGAGAGTGATGTCAGGAATTAAGGGCCAAGAAAGTCTCAGACATCTAAGCCCAAGAGCTGTAACAGAAGCCATGCTCAATGGCTGGAAAAATCCCAACACATAGGTCTGGTGATAGAAATTCTAGCCAATAGCAAGGGCTGGGAATCCCAGTTTTCCTAGATTGACACTAAAGTCATAAGGCAGGTTACCGTGTAGCTCAGGGTCCCAGTACCCCAGTGTTGCACAAGACCTGTTACAGTGCTACCTGCCACAGGGATAAGGGTCACCCTGCTGTTCTAGGCTGTCTGCCCATGCTGTCCACTGATGGTTGAAGTCAAGTGTTACAAAAGCTGCTAAGGATCTGAGCTAGAAGAGCTTCTCCTCACCCACCCGTGACCTCATTGTGATAGAACACAGGATCCCGGCCAGCAGACTAGTACTAGTAGCACTGTCCTCATTTTGAGGCCACTCCCAGGAACTCAGCCTTCCGGTCTGGGTCTGCTCCTTCATGTGGGAGCAGAAGCAGCTGAAGGGGAAGCAGCAATGGCAAGGCTCAGAACACACCCACACAATTGCTTCCCTGCTCCTGAACATCAGCTGTTGAGCGGGGGAATGAAGCCAGAATTATCACCAGCTGTTTCCCAAGCTGTTTTGGCAGCAATTCATAAAAGAATAGACTCCCCAGGCATATTCTTGAGTAATGTTACCAAAGCAGAAGCACTGTCTCCAGAAATATACAATACAGAAAAGAGACAAGTGGGCTCCACTTTTTACCTTCCAATCTGCATGCCACTCTCTACCAAACTCCTAATCTAGGATTTATGTTAGTCACCAACACTTGAACTGCCTTCTTTTGCTTTCTCTGTGAATTTTGATGCCTCCTCTTTCTTATTAACTAAATCCAACTAGAACTGGTTTTGACATGTCATGCTGGATCTAGGAGCAAGGAGTCAGACAATTAAAGCAGCTGGAATTTTTTTTCCATTGTAGCTTTGGTTAATTACTACACCATAATTTACTTTGAAGGTTATCAGAGAGAAGTTCTCCCAAACAGTAAATGGTAGGTCAGATTTCAGAATTATCTGTTCCCTAAAATTGGTTCCCTATATGTAGCTTAGAGAAAATAAGAGAGGAGATTCAGCCTGTGATACAAATGATAGCTGAAGTTTCTTACTAGAGCCAATGAAAACAAGAAATGGAGTTGATGATGATGTTTTAAGTATGTGCACACATCTACACACATTGCTACCTACATTGTACCTCAGAATTTGTACAGACTTGGTAGAAAGTCCCTTAAGATCATAGCAAAAATAATTATTGTTCATTGGACAGAATATGAGTTCATTTAGAAACATGTCACATGGACTCTTACAACAAAGAATATTTGGAAATGAGCTGTGTTTAACAAGGAAGAAAGTCGAGTAAAATTTCCATACCAAAAGTTTATTGAGAAGTCAGAGCTAAAGGAAATGCTACTTACTCTCATTTTCCTTTGAGGGTTTTTCCAAAAACACTCAAGATATCTCACATGTTTCAGTGCATGACTGCTTTCTTGCCAAATCTAACTTGAAACATTATATTCTAAATATACATGTCACATAATCATGAATATCCTTTCCTTACTTGAATGAGGTCTGGCCAAACATTTTCCTGGCAGTTGTTATAACTATAAGAATACACTAGGATATTATGAAGCCAGCCAAAAATTAGTAGGCTAACTGCCATGTAAGAATATGAAGATATTTATTTGATCAATATTAACAGGCTTTATGAGACAGTCAGTATAGCATAGACATTAATTTTCTAGCATTTTTCAATCTTCTTACTGATAGAAAAAGAAAGAAAACTTCAGTCTGGCAAAGTACCACTATAAAGTTAATTAATCTCTTTATTTTATCTAATAAGGAAGAAGAAATCTCAACATGTAAAAATAAAAAGGAAAAGTACATTCATATTCAGTAGCAACACATTAGGGTTTCATTAAACAAACAAAAAATATCTGTTCTCCTCTGACTATGTCACTTACCTCAGGATGGTGATGTTCTTCACATGAATGCCATTTATTCCTGTCAGGTGCCTTACTGTACCAGCTCTGACCTCCACTCTACGGCTCAATCCACGCTCCATGAACTCACATCCCTTCCTTACTCTCAAGAAGGACAGAAAGAGTTAAGTCTATGCATGGTGTAGCAATGGGCTACAGTTTTTTCTTTTGTAAACTGCCATTTATCAGACTGAAAAAAAATGCCTCTTTTTTTTTCTCTTAGAATTTTTCCCTCATCATGAATGGATATTAAATTTTGTCAGAAGATTTTTTTCTGCATCAACTGAAATGATCATATGTTTCTTTTCTTTCAGTCTGTCAGCAGAGTGAATTCAGCAGATTGTGTTGATTCATTTTCAAAAGTTAATACAATCTTGTATATTTAGGGTAAGTCCTACCTGGCCATGTATTATAGGCTATGCTGTTGAGTCAGGTTTAGTATTTTCCATTGATGTTCACAGGGATACTGGCCCATGGTTTCTTTATGACACAGGTGTCTCTTTAGCTTGGTTATTAGGGTACAGCTTGTCTTGTGAAATCAGGTGGAAGCTCTTTCCACTTTGTATTGGTAAAATTCTGCTGCCAGATAAGGTACAAAAACTGTGGGTAAGATTATACTCCTGCTGAGTCTTAAGCTCCGGATACTGCACGGCTTTAATCAGAGATACCGCAAGGCTCTTCCCCTCTCCATTCTTTACTGCTTCTCTGCTCTGCTTTCCTCTTTTGGTGGCATTTGTTTCTACAGTCTCTGCTGCTTTACTCTTTTCTCTTCAGCAGCTTTCCCCTTCCCATTCTTTACAACCCTTCCCTAACGGATAAGCATTCGTACTAGATTTCTTCACAGAATTCACTGTAGGCCTGGTTGGCTAATGGGCTATATAGCTTTCCAACTCTTAGTCAAGAGTTATTTGTTCTACAACTGAGGCGATAATCAGCTTGACTCTATTCAATATCTGATATGTTATAAGCTCTCTCCATTTCATTATGGAACACATATCATTTACAGCCTAGGTAAACTTTAGGGTTTATGTGATGTTGTGGCTTCAATATGTAAGGTTCCAATAAGCCTGGGTGTCTGAACACTTGTTCTTCAGTGAGTGGCACTGTTTTTGAAAAGTTACAGAACATGTACAGATTAGAGACTTATTAGAGGAAGTGTGTCACTAGTGTCAAGTGACTGGCCCAACTCCCTGGGTTATCTATCTGCTTCCTGACTCTGTGTGATCAGCTAGCCTCCACCCCCTTTGGTCATGATTTCCCCACCATGATAGTATGTACTCTGGAGCTTTAAGTCAGAATAAGCCCTTCATTCTTTGCATTAATTCTTCTCTGATATATCGTCACAATTGTGAGAAAGGTAACTAATACCTTTCTGGGCAGCTGTTTCTAGTCCCAAGTTGTCCTCCTATCAAGCTCCTCTCCATGTTGCTCCCTTCTGCCCAATACCCTGCCTCAGGTCTAGCAATTGTGGTCAGACCTAACTCAATCTTCTCAATATGCAGAGAATATGGGATTTTATGGGGTTCCTTCTGTACTCCTACAGTCAGCAGCCATTTACTATCGTGTCTAGTCAAGTTCACTCTTGAGTGTCCTGCCCTCCGGTCACCTTATACAGCAATTCCAGAAGTATGATTTTTAAAACACTATCCTTACAATCCCAATGTGATGAAACTTGTTCAATTGGACAGTGTATTAATTTTAAAATAATATTATATTAATGTACTCAAAGCTTGACTAAAAGCTAATTTCATTGGGTCAAAAAGTATTAGAAGAAATTACAAAGAAAGTGCACATTAGTGAATGTCTAGAAGCCAGCTATCAAATGATAATAACCAAGCTCATTTTCCTAGGAAAAATATTAGTTTTAATAATCATCTTTCCCTAAATTCAAATGAGAAGTGGACATAACAAAGGTCTGTGAATATGTTAACATTTACATGAAGCTTAGATGTCCAGCTTTTAATGTTGAACAAGTTTTATAACTAATGAGATGCAAGAATCTTTTAGTTACTAATTATAATTATTTACACTGTTAGGTAATGAACTAGATAATCAAATAATTGATCTCACTTTAATTTTTTATTTTTATAAATATTGATCTCAGTGAAAATTTCCTATCTTTTATTGGACTATGACTAAAAGATACAAACCTTTACTCAATTTCAATGGAACATTTGAAACAGCATTTCCAAGGTCACTAAAAAGTACAAATTTTTTTTGTGTCTAAGATCAATGCTACTGAGAGTCATGTCAAATTTATTTTAATGTGTCAGCTTAAAGTGGTGGAATGTTTTGAATAAATTAGACAAGTTGAATACTTGGTCGCTAAAAACTGGGCTTTCCTTGCTCTAAAATTTTCTGTATATCATGAAAGAACACTGTTCTCTTCCTGCTACTGGGAGGAGAATCTCTATGAACGTGAATTGATATTTATTTTTAGAATATAAAGTTGAAAAGAAGTCAGTATATAATAGTTCCCATATGGAAGAGATGGCATTAAGTGTCATATTTAAATCGCATGTAATATTATTCTTATTTGCATTTATTTCACAATAGTTAGGCATTAATTTCCTCAAAATGACAACTGACATTCTTTTTGTGTTCAGTAAAATTCCTTAAAACCTGTGAGTTTCATTCTCTCTCTCTCTCTCTCTCTCTCTCTCTCTCTCTCTCTCTCTCTCTTTCACTATAACTGTGCTGTATTGCAAGTGCACTATAATCTGGCTAACCCCCCATCACTTAACAAGTTTAACCTAAATTACAGGAAAGCAATTTAACCTACAAAGAAAATTTAACTTGCAGATACTCCAGACATGAGATCATCTAGGGGCCATGAGCAGATCCTTGGAGTTTGGCTAGCAGTACAAATTACAAATGTACCATGCCTCACACATGAACCCATGGAGTCAATCAAGAGCAAGATGAATTTCTTACCAGAACATACGCTCAAGAACCCTACTGAAGTTTGAACCCTGGGGCCTCAATATGTTTTCTGGTTGACTGCAAGTTAATGAGACATTAAATGTTATTGATGACAATGTAGTAGCCAGGATAACTCTCACACAATGCTTTTTTATCTACTTATAGAATTCACTATCCAACATTATTTCATCTCATATATTGGCCACCTATATGATATTTAATATGCTCCTGTAATTAATATTCTTTCTCATACCACCCCTATGAAGATCATTGTGATGTCTGCTCTCAGTCCTTTAACTCAGATGCATTCTGATGACACCCGATGAAAAGGATGTTCATGAGAAACTCTCATGCCCATTTGTAATTGGAAAATCCAGGAAACACCATTTGACTAATCAAAGAGAAGCAGTGTATAAATCAGTCTTCTTTTCCTCCCTGGGGATGGTGACAGAAATGCATGTTCTACATGCATGAGGTGGGTCAGTAAACTGAGATACAGTGGTGCTGATACACATGACCTAAGGCAGGAGATAAAGATGCAGAATTAAAGCTGTTAAAAAGCACTTAATAGGTGTTATAAATTCCATTGTTATGTATACTATAACATATAATCGTGGTCCTTTTCTCCAAACACTAAACGCATGCCTGTGCTGGAAGAATCAATTGATTTCTCTTTATCTTAAGATGTGCAATGTAAGGTGTTAATGCCACATATTAAAATAGTGAGGTAGTAACAAGCACAAAGACCTAAGGGAATCAAACCTGATGGCCATCTTGATTAGGGCTTTGGGTCTGCACACTTCTGTTGTTTAATCCACTCAACCTTTCCTATTTCATTAAGGCAGCCATAGTGTCTGGAAGACTGGGATAGCCTTCTTCCCTTCACTACTACCATTCCAGGAAACATACCCTGTGGGTTACACAGTGCTTCTTGTCTGTGAAATGTAGTTTTTCCTCTGCTGCATGCCTTTGTATGTTATGTCCAACCTTTCCTTCATTTTCTCCCATCTACAAATCTACCTCATTTTCAAAAACCTCTGTACTGCTGGTAAGACGAAAACATCTGTGGATCTTATCAGGACTCTGTCTAATAACTATTAAACAATTTCTAAGTGGATCCCTTCAGACAAAACTCTCTTGAAATTCATTGTCAGAAAATGGCTAAAGAAATAAAAATATCAAGCTTTAAGGAAGTTCATCAGCACACTTATAGCAAGCTGCAAGAAATGTTGAGATAATAGATATGCTGTGAGTGTAGGGTGTGATGGTGGGAGTGGAGGAGATGGGGCAGTGATGGGAGATAATGATGGTAGCAGAAGGGTGATGATGGGGGTAGGCGGATGGTGTTAGCAATACTTTAAAAGAGAATGTCCCTCATTGGCTCAAATACTTGAAAGCTTGGTCACCAGTTGGTGGTATTTCGGTTAAGTTTATTAGGTGTGGCTTTATTGAAGGAACTATTTCACTGGGTGTAGGCTTTGAGGTTTCAAGCCCATATGCTTGCAGTGTAGGGGTAGAGGAGAACATGATCTGATATTGGGTGAGGGAAAAGGACTGAAGCCCTGAGGACCAGCAGAAACAATGGAAACAAGCAACCTCAGGAAATAGGAGGTTTGGAGTCTCCCAGAATGCACCAGAGACCTGGGAGGTGAGAGACTCCCAGGACTCATAGGGAGGGACCTTTGAAGAAATGCCAGACAGAAGGGAGAGGGAACTTATAGAGCCCACCTCCA
Source organism: Mus musculus (assembly GCF_000001635.26). Taxonomy (NCBI): domain Eukaryota; kingdom Metazoa; phylum Chordata; class Mammalia; order Rodentia; family Muridae; genus Mus; species Mus musculus. Next base: position 56,083,472 of record NC_000067.6, on the reverse strand, counting down.
GCAGGAAGACAGGACATAAAGTGAGCAATGGAGTTTCCATCTCACAGTCACACCTCTTACCAACAATTGTTTCTGTCTGAAAGAATTACAGGGATGGAAATGCAGAAAAATCTGAGGAAAAGAAGATCCAGCGACAGGCCCAAAGTGGATCCAGCTCAAGGGGAGGTCCCAAAGCCTGACAGTATTGTGGAGGTTATGGAACGCTCACAAAAAGGGATCTCTATCATGACTGCCCTCCAAGAGACCCAACAAGCAGCTGAAAGAGTCAGATGCAGTTATTTGCACCCAATCAATGGACAGAAGCAGCTGACCCCTGTTGTTGAATTAGGGAAGGCTGAAAGAAGCTGAAGAGAAGGGCAATCCTGCAGGAGGACCAGCAGTCTCAATTAATCTGGACCCCCTAGATCTCTCTCAAACACTGGACCACCAAACAGACAGCATACACTAGCTGATATCAGCCCCACCCCCCCCCACACACACACACAGTAGAGGACTTCTGGGTCTGTGTTCATGCAGAGATGACACACCTAACCCTCAAGAGATGGAAGCCCCAGGGAGTTTAGGTCAGGTGGAGTGGGGAATGGAGACATCCACATGAAGATAAGGTGGGGTGGGGAGGAGGTGTGGGATGTGGAGCAGTCAGAGGGTGAATGGGGGAGCAGGGAATGGAATATGGAGTGTAAAAAATGAATTACAAGTAAAATTAAATTTAAAAACAATAAAATAAAATAAAAGTAGTTTTCACATAATGAAATATTACATATATATGTATATATGTAATGTGTGTGTGTGTGTGTGCAACTATGTATGTATTTAAAATTTTCCCATCCTTCTAATCCAACTTTATGCATTATTTTGCAGTGTGTCCATCAAACCCAAGGCCTTATGTGAGTCACTCACTCTATTTAACACAAAAAAAAAAAACAAAAATTTATATAAAGTGTATAAAAGTCTCAATCTACAGGAAATGCAATATATAAGTCTTCTGGATATCATTTAATAAGACTGGATAATGTTTATGTTCATGTGACCAAATGCAACGATATGAGACATTATGAAGACCCTAGGGTATTCCTGGACACCCCAGACACTTTTCATTCCTGTGTCTAAAGCACCGTGCAAAAATCACTTAATTTTTTTTGTTGTTGCTAAATGTTAGTTTTGCCCATTTTAGAATTTCATATAAATGAAAATATTCTGTATGTGTGAATTTTGGAACTACTCAAAATTTTGTGCCTTGTCTAACATTTCTAGTCCTCCTTTGTCAGTGTAAGCAATGATGGTCCCTTTTATGATTGTGGTTTGTTCAAAGACTTGCACATCAGTGGAAAGCTGAGCAGTTTACAGTTTAGCTGTATTATGAATAAATCCCTGAACTTTGGATACAGGTTTCTAAGTATATGCATCTCTGCTGTTCTCATTTGTCACTATACAAGAACAGAATACTACATCAAAAGATAATTGTGTGGGACCATCAAAAGCATCACCAGTTCTATTCTCCACGTTGTGTGCACCATCCTATGTTCCTACTGACTACACATGTTCCTACATGACTATACATGTGTGTAGCATTCTATGTTCCTACTGACTACACATGTTCCTACATGACTATACATGTGTGTAACATCCTATGTTCCTACTGACTACACATGTTCCTACATGACTATACATGTGTGTAGCATCCTATGTTCCTACTGACTACACATGTTCCTACATGACTATACATGTGTGTACTATCCTATGTTCCTACTGACTACACACGTTCCTACATGACTATACATGTGTGTACCATCCTATGTTCGTACTGACTACACATGTTCCTACATAACTACTACACGTGTGCACCATCCTATATTCCTACTGACTAAACATGTTCCTACATGACTACTACACATGTGCACCATCCTTTGTTCCTACTGACTACACATGTTCCTACATGACTACTACACATGTGCACCATCCTATATTCCTACTGACTACACATGTTCCTACATGACTACGTGTGCAACATCCTATGTTCCTACTGACTACACATAAAGTTCTACTGTCTCTTCATCCTTGTCAACATATGGTATCATTGATCATTTCAACTTCAAATTTTTATAAAAATGAATTATATTTATTCCAAGTAGAGCCAGCTAATTAATCCAAGGGCTGTATTTCTGACTACTCCCCAGTAACCATACAGAGGAACCAAGATTTATTTCAAACTGTACATCAATATCTGGATAGTTAAATAATCTACCTTAAAGGCCTATGATCTGACTACGTCCCAGTTTCATCTTCATCATACTTGCAGTTTAATAATGTTCCAGCCTTCTGTTTTAGATGGTATCTTCCTGGGCCCACTCCTTCTCACGGCTCTCTGAATCTCTCTCACCTCCTTTCTGCCCTATTTTCTCTAATGCCCAGCCATTGGGTAATCAGAATTTATAGACAAGGCAGAGAAGAAATGGTAAGAATTGTTTACATAAACTTGGGACAGGAGCTTCTAAGAATACACATAACAAAGCCATGAATGAAACCAAACAGTGGAATAGAGAAATCAGTATATGAAATAATACAAAGGCAAACTTTACACAGTGTACACAGCATTATGCCTGCAGATACCTAAGAGTATCTCAATAGACTGTCGTTAAATTTCCGACATCTATTTTTTATTTTATTTTTGGCATTATAATATAATTATGATATTTTCTCTTCCCTTTCCCCCTTCAAAGCACTCTTATATCCCTCCATAACTCTCCTTTATATTCACAGCCTTTTCCACTAACTGTTATTGAATGCATAAATGTACATATATATTCATAAGTATGACCTTTAAGTGTATGTCTTCAAGGCTGACTGCTCAGCACTGGACAACCTATTGCTTGCTCTTCCATGAAGAGGACTATCTCTTCCACTTACAGTTTTCCTCAGTTTCCTATAGTTCTTTGTTTTGGATTGACACCTATTTGGTTTTTCCTCTGTCCACTTCTGCACAACCCTAGGTGTCACACTTGTTCCGCTCACACTTCGGCAGTCATGTTGATGAGCAGTTATGGATGTTTATTCTGACACTATTAGGATACACCGTTTCAGAGAAGACCCCTCTGAAACCCAGGCATTTACAATCTTTCTCTCACATCTTCTGCAATGTTCCCTGAGCCTTAGGTGTCAGGGATAACTTGTAGATGTGCCCTTATGGGTCGGAGCTCCTCAACTCTGCATTCTGATATGTTATGGTTTTCTGTAGTGGTCTTCATCTGATGCAAAATGATGTTTCCTTGATGAGGGCTTATGACTACCTTTATCTGTGAGTTTAAGGAAAAATGTTTGTAGATTATTGTAAGAAATTATGCTAGTTTGGCAAATTAGTGGTTGTAATTCTCCTCCAGGAACCATGACTTCACTGGCCCTGTGTAGTTGCGCTTGTTTCTAAGGTCATTTTTCCTTATTAAGTCAGTCTTTCTTACTTTTATTTTTACTTGATAGCATTTAATAAATGCATTTCCTCTGGCCACCTCTTACTGATGCTTCATATTACTTAATTTCTTTGCTTCATTACTTCTTGTTTTTCCAGTGAGCTTATAATGCATTGAGAGAAGGAAGACTAGTTTACTCCTCTGTGTGCCCCACAGCAGCTAACTTGAACAGGCTTGGTGTTAGAATAAAAAACTCTATTATCATTGTAATATTTCCACAAAATAGAAACTTAGATTACTAAACTATTTATAAATGAATTAAAGTCACCTACACCAATAGAGAAAACACACATTAAATATGATATTAAATAAAAGGGGGAAAGATGTGTCATGTTGCTTATGTTCGCTTAATTACAAAAATGGCTTTACTCATGTGAGAAATCTAAAAGGTAGTTATCTGCATAAAAAGTCTTCTAGGACCTAGAGGCAAAGCTGAGAATACTGCATTTTAGACTTGTGGCTACACCAAAGCACTATGTCCACTTTGTGCCTTTTATTAATAACTAAAATTGAGACAGTCACTTGTATTCGTGTGTATATATATATATATATATATATATATGTATATATATACAAATATATTCAATATATTTTTATAAATTTAATTTCTTATATCGGTGGCTCAATTTTCCATAGTAATAAAGATTTTTGAATAATAAATTGTTGCTGATGCCATTTCCTGCTGACATAATATATTCCCTTAACTGTTATTGCAGCATTTATTTGCTAAAAGATAAAATTCATCTTTCTATTAATTAATATATATGAAATATTTTTCAGGAAGATAACACCAACTTAAAGGTGAAAATAGACCATAATAAGAATTTTTGTTCAAAAATAACATATATTGAGTTTGTTCTTTGACAATTTCATATATGTAGAAATGTATTCTGATTATTACAATCCTACTCCTATTCTTTTTCAGTTCTGCTGCCTAAAAATCATCTTCAGTTTTTGCTGTTGTTTTGTTGTTATAGAAATATCCTGTTTAGGGTTGAGCATCGCTCATCTCTTATTCTCAGCATCTTGGGCAGCCAGGTATCTCTGCATTCACTGCTATCCACTGAGTAGAGAAGGTTTCTCTGATGAGTAGCATTTGTAAGAAGATTTTTCTTATTACTAGGATGTGATATTTTAAGTCTTCAATGTGATACCATTCCTGAAAACCTACATCTAGTATCATTGGAGCACTATCTAAGACTGAAATCTGATTTCCAATGACAAAATTAAATGTGCATAATGAGAATATATTGTTTCCTAGTATTTTCTTTTTTAATAGATATTTTCTTCATTTACATTTCAAATGCTATCTCCAAAGTCCCCTATACACTCCTCCCGCCCTGCTCGCCAACCAACCCACTCCTACTTCCTGGCCCTGGCATTCTCCTGTACTGGGGCATATAATCTTTGCAAGACCTTTCCTCCCATTGATGGCTGACTAGGCCATCCTCTGCTACATATGCAACTAGAGACACAGCTGTGGGGGGAATTCTGATTAGTTCATATTGTTGTTCCTCCTATAGGATTGCAGACCTCTTTAGTTCCTTGGGTACTTTCTCTAGCTCCTTCATTAGGGGCCCTGTGTTCCATCCAATAGATGACTGTGAGCATCCACTTCTGTATTTGCCAGGCACTGGCATAGCCTCACAAGAATTAGATATATCAGGGTCCTGTCAGCAAAATCTTGCTGGCATATGCAATAGTGTCTGGGTTTGGTGGTTGTATATGGGATGGATCCGTGGGTGGGGCAGTCTCTGGATTGTCCTTCCTTCCATCTCAGCTCCAAACTTTGTCTCTGTAATTCCTTCCATGGGTATTTTGTTCCCCATTCTAAGAAGGAACAAAGTACCCACACTTTGGTCTTCCTTCTTCTTGAGTTTCATGTGTTTTGCAAATTGTATCGTGGGTATTCTAAGTTTCTGGGCTAATAACTGCTTATCAGTGAGTGCATATCACATGTGTCCTTTTGTGATTGGGTTACCTCACTCAGGATGATATCCTCCAGATCTACTCATTGCCTAAGAATTTCATAAATTCATTGTTTTTAATTGCTGAGTAGTACTCAATGATTGCCTTCAGTGTTGAACTTTGCCACATTCTTTAGCTATCTTTGGTTTGCTTTGCCACCTAAGGACTGACAGGATGATGAGAAACATAAGAGTAAAACAAGAAATAGAAAAATTGTATAATTATTTGTCCAAAAGCCCTGTGCACTGCTAAGATAACCATCCCCACAACAAATGAATCAATCCCTACAGCTTCCTCTTCTGGAAGAGGTGGAAAAAATGAAATTTTCATAACATAGATCAGAGTCAAACAGGATTCTATCACAGAGGTACCTTATCTTTGATGTCAACATACATGGAATTTGAAAATGCCTCCCATTTGCTGGCATACCATCAATAGATGTCCAATTATGTTTTTCACTGTTTATCATTTGTCCTCTTTTCTAACCAACCATTAACAAAGGCCTAGTGGTTTCCACTGTTTAGTCTCTTGTCCTGACAGGAAGCAAGATCTGAGGCTTCAGGGCAGGTTTTCTGCAACGCCCTTTACTTAGTCCAATGTTGAAATTATAGTGTGTGGTTTTAAAAACATCTTCAAATGTTCATCGTTATTCAAATATATATTATCTTTAGCCAGAGAAAATTTGGGGAAATACATTAAAGACTACACTTTCTACATCTTTACAGAAAAAAAGAAGATAATCTGCTTACAATTCAGTATTTTCTCAAATTGAATTATGTAAGACTGGATGCCCTAATATTGATAGTTCATTTTCCTGATCAAAGAACAAGAAATATTTTTTTTTTATTTAGAATAGTTTTCTATATGAGCAAAATGGGTGAGGAATTATCAATTTAAATAATTCTGTTCCAATTGAAGATATGTAGCCAACAGGATGGGAACTTAAAATTACACTGTAGATCAAAAAATGTCTTAATGTCACTTCCCATAATTTTGGTTACAAATAGCATATGGTTTGGATCCTCCCACCAAACCCTTTCTACGTACATTCAAAACAATACCAGCATTTTGGTCTCTTACCAACTACTCATTACAGTTCCTTCTTTAGAACAAGAAGCATCTTCAAGTACTCTGGAATTTCCCTTCATAGTAAAAATAAAATACTCATCTTTTTAATCTCCCAAGGGCCTGTAGAAAGTACAGTTGTTAAAAATAAGGACCATAGAAGTGACTTTATTCTTTGAAGTATTAAGCATCTGTTGCTTACACAATTCAACAAACCTATTCTTATGAAAGTTGAATTTTAGGTCATGAAATGTATTTCTCAAATAAAAGACTTTGAGAATGGGGCATCCTTTGAATTAAGTGATTTTTTTTAAGCAAAAGAAAAGATTTGTATCCTTATCATTTGAGGTTCTAATTTCTTACTTTCATAAGATAGTTACAGAACCCGTGTATTTCCCGTAAATATTATAACTCCAGATGAAGGCACTGTTCCCAACTAGCATGTGTTTATAGACCACCCCCTTGGGATGGGAAAATGTTCCAGGATCAAATAAATGTATAAACTATGGGTAACACCATGTCTTATTCACAATTCTTGAAAAGTTAAAATGCATATTACTATAGACCTTAAGATATATTTTTAAAAGAGAAATTTTATGTTTCTTATGTTTAGAGAATCATGGAGTATATGTAAGTTTGAATACACATGTGTCTGTATATGTGCCTACCTCTACATGTCTGTGTGGCATTTGAATTGATTTTCCATGGAAATCTGCAGTCCTGGAGAGGATGTAGGTGAAAGGCCACCTGCATGGTGTTAGCATGGTTGGGGACAGAAATACTCACCTTTGTGATAGTTATGTAGATTTAGAGTCATTTGAGTTGCTATTCTGGTCTCATTCAGCCTTCCACAAAGCCATTTTTCTATTGTTCATATTTTGTAACTAGAATATAAAATCTCCAAAGATTTCTCGTTGTGTTCTACATTGATAATTTATAATGCATCTAGACACAGACAGTAATTCTTCCTGTAGCATTGATATTTTTTAATGTAAAATGGTATTTTCATTTAATAATTTAAATATTCTTTCATATTTAGGGGATGCTCTGAAAAGGATGGGTTTTGCAGTTACTTTTCAATACTTCAATGGCTTTTTCCTAGACAAAGAAAAGGGTGCATATGCTATTTGATAATCCTAACTTTCTTTATTTATTTTTTGTTCTTGTAAACTTTTTAATTAGATGTTCTCCTTTTTTACATTTCAATTGCTATCCCTTTTCCTGGTTTCCACCCTGGAAGTCCCTTATCCCATTCCCCCTCCCCCTGCTCACCAACTCACCCGCTCCCAATTTCCTGTCTTGAGATTCCCTTACACTGGGGCATATAGCCTTCTCAGGACCAAGGGTCTCTCCTCCCATTGATGTCCAACAAGGCCATCCTCTGCTACATATTCAGCTGGAGCCATGGGTCCCTCCATGTGTACTCTTTGGTTGGTGGTGTAATCCCTAGGAGTTCTAGGGGTACTGATTGGTTCATATTTTTGTTCCTCCTATGGGGCTGCAAGCTCCTTCAGCTCCTTTGGTCCTTTCTCTAGCTCCTCCATTGGGGACCTTGGGCTCAGTCCAATGGTTGGCTGAGAGCATCCACCTCTGAATATGTCAGACACTGGCAGAGCTTCCCTGGAAACAGCTATATCAGGCTCTGTCAGCATGCACTTATTGGCATCCACAATAGTGCCTGGGTTTGGTGACTGTATATGGGATCAATCCCCAGGTAGGGCAGTCTCTAGATGGTGTTTCCTTCAGTCTCTGCTCCACACTTTGTCTCTGTATCTCCTCCCATGGGTGTTTTGTTCCCCCTTCTAAGAAGGACTGAAATATCCACACTTTGGTCTTCTTTCTTCTTGAGATTCATTTGGCCTGTGAATTGTATCTTGGGTATTCCCAGCCTCTTAGATAATAGTCACTTATCAGTAAGTGTATACCATGTGTGTTCTCTTGTGATTGGGTTACCTCACTCAGGATTATTTCTATTTCCATACATTTGCCTAAGAATTTCATGAATTTGTTGTTTTTAATAGCTAAGTAGTATTCCATTGTGTAAATGTCCAATGTTATCTGTATCCATTCCTCTATTGAGGGACATCTGGGTTCTTTCTAGCTTCTGGCTATTATAAATAAGACTGTTATGAACATAGTAGAGCAAGTGTGCTTATTACATGTTGGAGCATCTTCTGGGTATATGCTTAGGAGTAGTAAAGCTGGGTCCTCCAGTAGTACTATGGACCTCATGAAATTACAAAGCTTCTGTGAGGCAAAGGACACTGTCAATAGGACAAAATGACAAGCAACAGATTGAGAAAAGATCTTTGCCAACTCTGTATCCCATAGAGGGCTAATATCTAATACATTCAAAGAACTCAAGTAGTTAGACTCCAGAGAACCAAATAATCCTATTAAAAATAGGGTATAGAGCTAAACAAAGAATTTTCAACTGAGGAAGATCGAATGGCTGAGAAGCACCTAAAGAAATCTAAAGAAATGTTAAACATCCTTAGTCAGGGGGGGGGGGGATATGCAAATCAAAACACCTCATACCAGTCAGAATGGCTAAGATCAAAAACTCAGGTAACAGCAGATGCTGGTGAGGATGTGGAGAAAGAGGAACACTCCTCCACTGCTGGTGGGATTACAAGCTGGTACAACCACTCTGGAAATCCCTTTGTAGGTTCCTCAGATAATCCTTTCCTATTGGTTCTGTGAATTAGGTAGTGTAACCAGAATGGCAAATACAATGCAACAGCTCAACATTGAGTCTTTAGTGGGTGACTGTTGGTTCAGGGACCCAATTCTTTCCCATTTCTTCATGTTTCCATGTTATAAAATTGCATACGTCCCTGCTGAATATTTTACCTCCACTGATATATTAGTAGAGAGACAGAGTTCACAATTTTGGAATTATTTAAGGGTCAACCTACAAGTGGGGTCTGGCAATTTCACACACATTCAATTGATCAAGGCTTGGCCTTATATTCTCATCAGCTCCTCATGTATATCTATTTGAATTCTCAAAAATATGGAAAGAGAAAAGGCAATAAATTTGTAATATGGTTGCCCTGACTGAATTTATACACTGTACATATTTCTGAGACTGAATATATTTTATCTAATACTTTACTTTTATATAATTTTATCTTTACATTGCAATATGGACTTCAAATTAAATAACTTTATAATCCATTCTTTAGAAACATATGAATTAAATTTTTATACCCTAGCATAATTTTCTCAGCTTTTAACAAGTATGTGAACTTTATATGAGAGAATAGCAAGTGTGCTCTCCATGTAGTTAAATGTGTCTCTGAATGTATGCCGAATAATGCCTTTAACAATTTGTTATTTGGCCTCTAAGAGACCAATAATCTTCTAAACCTTCTCCCTTAATTCAATAACCAATGTATTGGTTCTTCTGTATGGTTATCTGAGGGACTGCCTCTTATTTCTTTGCTTGTTACAGGGTTAACCCTGGTGTTGACACATTTCTGTGTCTTTCCTGAGTCATAACACTTTATTTCATTTCTTGTATTTCACAATGGGGGAACCGTTTGCCATAGCCTAAAATACCTGATTTCTATACATCTATTTAGTTTTTATTCCTGAACATAATTGAAAAAGGTATATTTAGCTGGTTAAGACAAACTATCCCTATTTCTCTAACAATGGTCAATGACTTGATATAATCAGGCAAGAAGTATTTGTATGAGGTTGGTTGGTTTGCTCTGAACTAAGTTCACACTTCTATGATGGTATTTATCACTGAATAGACTGAAAGATTTTGTGATCATTTAATCCCTCAAAAAATATCAAGTTAATATATTCTGAGAACCTTTAAAATATCTTTCTTATAGAAAATTATATGTGCTCTTCCATAACACAAATAATTCCTATGTCCAATTATATAAAATTATGAATATACAACCCATCTTGAGATATTTCTGTAAGAATTGACTTGACTTTCATAAAAAGTGAATTTCCAAACAAGATTATGGAAGAAAAGGACACTAAAGAGACCCTAAATACTCAGTGCTTAAAATGTTACTTGGGCAGTTTGAAGACACATGTGCATACGCACACACACACACACACACACACAGACACACACATACACACATACACACACCAGTGATCAGGATATACATTTTTCAAATACTTCTCTGTAGAAAAAAAAAAATCTGTGGATTTCTAAAAGGTCTTATGACACCCCCCACCCCCCACAGAAAATCAAGATAAGATGATCTTGGCTAATGATATCTACATTGTCAGAAAAAAATGGAGGCAGTAGAAAATAAATAAATAAATAAATAAATAAATAAATAAATAAATAAATAAATAAATAAAGCAAGCAAGCAAGCATCAAATTATCTAAAGAGTTAACATCAGGGCTCCTGCTCTTTCTGAGTTCAGTGGTATCTAACACCCCTTTTGCACTTCATGGCTCCAAAAGTTGCCAAGGGAGATTTGTTTCAGCACCATTATATCATGCTGTCTGCTTTGCAAAGAACTGCAATCGCCAGTCTGATTCATCTCATGCCAGTTGCTGATGCTACAATCCCACAGAAAATGACTAAAATTTAACACAGTTTTTGCACAAAGATTTACCACTGAGTAGCATTTATCGGCTCTTAAATGCATATTTCTAAGTCCTTTACAGAAAACAGTCCTCAGTGTCTTACAATAAAGGCCAGAAAGAGAGTATTCTTTGCAATGTCCAAATCTGTGAGATTTTTGGCTAGCATAGAAGGCATTGCACTAAGAGGAAGAAAATGAGGTGTAGCGTTTTCGTTTCATCACAACTTAAATAGAAGAGGCTGTTTCCCCTGGAAACTGTGACAAATGTTAACCTGAATTTCCTGTGTTACTTTTAAGTTGCTTGGAATTGGCTTTATGTGCATACAAATCTGAGGTGTAGAGTATATTAGGCACAATTATGAGTGAGATCCAAATAGTGTAGCTTGGCCATCTCTTCATGGAACCAAATCACTACAAAAGAGAAAATGTGAAACTAAAGCCTTCTTTTCATCTTTGTTCTTTTATCAAGCAAATAGCCATAATGTTGAGATGGACATAAAATTATCTCCTTCTCAATGAACCTGGGAAGGGCGATCGATGAGAGGTAGGTAAGAAGGGGGTGTTTAAAACCGCATAGGCACATTATAATTTAGGTGAAACTTCCTTTTCCAAATATATACTTCCATCTGCTTCTCTTCATAAACTGTACTCCAACCAGGCTGTTCTATTCATGGCCTTTAGTCTTCCTCTACACACTGACCTTTCCAATCCTCTTACCTGTTTGTCTCACTCTGCAGTTCTCCTGAAAATAAAATTGTAAATCTTTCAGCTGCAGATTAGGGTACATGCTTCCCCACCCCCCCCAAAAAAAAAACTTGATAATGGTAGAATTCTCTTGATTTGGGTAATTTAATCCCCTTCTATAGTAATAAGTGTAATAATACCAGTATTTCATGATTACTATAAGAGTGAAAAGAGATAATTTAAGGAAAGATGCATAGTATATTTGGCACATTGCAGTTGCTCAATAAATGCTGATAACTTATTCCCTATTCTTTACAATCACTGTGATTAACTGAATGAAAATACTAGCATTTATAATAAAAGAGAACATCTCTTTTATGGTCTTTTACTTCCCAATTTTTGTTTAAAACACATAGATGCCCAGTAAGTATCAGCAGATTTCGCCTTTATGTGTAGAGATTAAATCTAGCCTTTAATCTCTAATTTTCACTACTACATTTCAAACCTTAGGTTTGCTAGGGTAACAGACATAACTCCATCTCATGGCTTCATCTGATATGCATACCGATCTAATTCCAAAAGTACCAACACATCATTTTTAAAAGCTATTTATCTATGTAAGTTTATGTACATGAGTGTATGCGTGTGCAGTGCATGATTACAAGAGATGACATAGTTCAGAGCAGGTGTCTGATCCCCCAGAAACTGGAGTTGTCGATGGTTGTTAGCTCTTAAATTCTAAGCCATCTCCCTAGTCCAAAGCACTGTGTTTTGGGACCCCTTGTACATATTCTGAATGACTCCCCTAGTTACTCACACACCCTACCTAAACCCTTGACATCATCTACAACTGAGAGCACTAAACTGCTTAACCCCAAGACAGTTGCTATCTTGAGGAGATTTTTCATTCTCTTTTAACACACTTACAAAAGGATGTAATATTTTATGCCATTCATTTGGAGACCTCTTATCTTTGCCTGTATAAAGAACAATAGCATAGCCTTCCAGAGTGATTTTCTACCATGATTTGGGCAGTTGCTGGTCAGCATTAGACCTGTTGACTTTTCCCCCTCTCACTATAAATTTTCATAGATACGTTAACAAGCAAGAATGGCTCATGCTTCAACTTTCTCTTTATATCTCAACTACTGTAAACTATAATTAGCCCCAAGTGTCAAAAATATTTATTTCCATTTTATGTACAATTTCTTTCTTATAAATAACCATGTTGCCTTTCATTGAAATGGGTACTTACCAGGAAGATCCCTGCTGGTTGGTTTTCATAGTACAAGACAACGCTACATACGCTGCTTGTAGATGGGTAAGTTCAATATCAGTTTTACCCAGCCACAAAACCTGTGAGCTACAGTAATAACTGGCATGCCAATGGGTTCACTACAGGCAGTAATATCATGGGGATAATCAGCCACTTTCTGTATTTAGGAACTGGGCTACAAAAGAAAACATATGCCAGGTACTGTTATTTAGCCAGGAACCCATGTTGTCAAGATCATCAATTCAACTGGGTCAACGTAATTCTAATTCAGGTGACAGCAGATGATGACGAGATGTGGAGAAAGAGGAACACTCCTCCATTGTTGGTGGGATTGCAAGCTGGTACAACCACTCTGGAAATCAGTCTGGTGGTTCCTCAGAAAATCGGACATAGTACTATCAGAAGATACAGCAATACCTCTCCTGGGCATATACCCAGAAGATGTTCCAACTTGTAATAAGAACACATGTTCCACTATGTTCATAGCCTTATAGCTAGAAGCTGGAAAGAAACCAGATGTCCCTGAACAGAGGAATGGATACAGAAAATGTGGTACATTAAGACAATGGAGTACTACTCGGCAATTAAAAACAATGAATTTATGAAATTCTTAGGCAAATGGATGGATCTGGTGGATATCATCCTGAGTGAGGTAACCCAAACACAAAAGAACACACAAGATATGCACTCATGAATAAGCAGTTATTAGCCCAGAAACTTAGATTATCCAAGATACAATTTGCAAAACACAAGAAAATCAAGAAGAAGGAAGACCAAAGTGTGGGTACTTTGTTCCTTCTTAGAATGGGGAACAAAATACCCATTGTAGGAGTTACAGAGACAAAGTTTGGAGTTGAGATGGAAGGAAGGACCATCCAGAGACTGCCCTACCCAGGGATCCATTCCATATACAACCACCAAACCCAGACACTATTGCATATGCCAGCAAGATTTTGCTGACAGGACCCTGATGTACCTATTTCTTGTGAGGCTATGCCAGTGCCTGGCAAATACAGAAGTGGATGCTCACAATCATCTATTGAATGGAACACAGGGCCCCTAATGAAGGAGCTAGAGAAAGTACCCAAGGAGCTAAAGGGGTCTGCAATCCTATAGGAGGATCAACAATATGAACTAACCAGTACCCCTCAGAACTGTGTCTCTAGTTGCATAGGTAGCAGAGGATGGCCTAGCCAGCCATCAAGGGGAGGAGAGTCCCTTGGTCTTGCAAAGATCATATGCCCCAGTACAGGGGAATGCCAGGGCCAGGAAGCAGGACTGGGTGGTTTTGAGATTGGGAGAGGGGTGTATAAGGGACTTTCAGGATAGCATTTGAAATGTAAATGAAGAAAGTATCTTAAATAAATAAATAAATAAATAAAAATTTGGTTTCCAAAAATTATCAAAACTCTAGTGTAATATAGACTACATAGATCTGTAAGGAACAAATGACCACTCAAACCCTATCTAGTATTATTTTGTATTGACACTGGCTTTGTTTGAGGAGCACAAGATGCTTGGGAGTGCTGGTCAAAGTCCAGGCCTGAGAATAATGTCTCTGAACTGGGACTTCAGCTCTTCCCCTTTTAACCAATGATGTCCTGGACACATCAGTTTGTTCTGTGCTCTGGAGTCTATGGTATAATGGCATCACTCTAAGGGATTTTTAAAGGATTGTATAGGCAAGTTATCAGAAAAGAGACCAATGCTCAGAAGACTGACACATAACATTTGGTTTTCTTACTACAATTTTCTACCTTTTTTCATCTTCCCTCCTCTTCTAGAATGTTCCTCCTCCCCTTCTGCCCTCTTCCCCTTCCTTCCTTCTTAGATGAAACAGACAATTTGCAAAAGAAATACTAATGGCCAATAAATATTTTCTCTTCTGTTCAACATCCCTAGTCATCAGGAGACTGCAAATTAAAACTATACTGGGATCCTATCTCTCTCCAGTCAGAATAACTACCATGACTATAAATAAATGCTAAACAGGAAACAAAGAAAATGAACCTTATGCAGAGTGGAAATGTAAACTATTGCAGTCACTATGGAAGTTGGTATTGAGATTTAAAAGCTTAAAAGTAGAACTTTTGTGTTAAACCTCTCCTGGGTATATTCCAGAAGGGATGGGGAGTAACAGAGACACCTGTGCACCCAGGTCCACTATAGAACTATTCATAGCAGCCAAGTTATGGAGTCACTCCTGTGTCTGTAAAACTGGGTACATATATACACAAGAAAAAGAATGTCACTCACCAAGAGAGAGTAATAGAATTATGCTGTTTGCAGGAAAATAAATGCATGTGGGTGATTGTCCTCCATAAAAGAGGGTGTCCCCATTGCATACACTAGCAAGATTATGCTGAAAGGACCCTGATATAGCTGTCTCTTGTCAGAGTATGCCTGGGCCTAGCAAACATAGAAGTGGATGCTCACAGTCGGCTATTGGATGGATCACATGGCCCCCAATGAAGGAGCTAGAGAAAGTACCCAAGAAGCTAAAGGGATCTGCAACCCTATAGGTGGAACAACATTATGAACTAACCAGTACCCCGGAGCTCTTGACTCTAGCTGCATATGTATCAAAAGATGGCCTAGGCGGCCATCACTGGAAAGAGAGGCCCATTGGACACGCAAACTTTATATGCCCCAGTACAGGGGAACGCCAGGGCCAAAAAAGGGGAGTGGGTGGGTAGGGGAGTGGGGGTGGGTGGCTATGGGGGACTTTTGGTATAGCATTGGAAATGTAAATGAGCTAAATACCTAATAAAAAATGGAAAAAAAAAGAGGGTGTCCACTACACTAACAAAGTTTGGATTTTCTGATAAATTTAATCTAGAAAATAACAAGGTATAAAGTAAACAGTGAATAATAAGGACAGGGTTGAAATGAAGAGGCCGAGGACATAAAAGAGAATGCAAAAGAATAAATGTGATCAAGACAAATAATATTCATATTTGAAAATGTCACAGTGGAACATATTATTTTGTGCAATTAGCATATACTGATATTTTTATTTAAAATATAATCCTCCCACAATTAAGAACAGTATGGTCCCTCTCCTGAGCCTTTCAGGCAGTCTTGTCTTGTTGACTTTGTCTTAAATTTTTGGTTTTTTTTTTAAAAGAAAATAATCTCTTGAATACAACTCAAACCTTGTTTGTATGGTTGTTCTGGTTTCTATCTCAAACTCTTACACACAAACTTCTGAACAATTAATATACTCGGGCTTCCATGCGTGTCTGTCTACATGCATGCATGCATGCATTATGTGTTCATACATGCATTTATCTGCAGAATATATACACCATGCACTTGCTAACTGTTAGACGAGTCAAGTTCATGTGACTCACACAGTCCTTTTTTTCCCCATCTGGAAATGCAAAGACAGTTGTTGCACATTAGGTTGACTGTAGAATATAATTTAAATTGCCAACTCCATTTACAAATAAGGCTCACTCAGCCTCTTCTTTAATGCAAATGCATTTGAGCCAAGTTTCTACTTCTAAAAATGAGACATCTACAACTAAATTTAGGATGAACTCAGCTGGATGATATAATGAAGGTTAATTTAAAAAAAAAAAAAAGAGATGAACCTGTGTATAAAGTCTAACACCAGAAGTCACTGATGCATGTGACTGAACCTTGGGTGCTGTATGTGTGAAACAGACATGATAGAATCCCACAGGGTTGGTATAAAAGCCATACAAAGTCATCATCAGGAAACCCTAACACCATTAGTACTAGTATCACTCAACACTTCCTACACACAGTTCTCCATGGGAATCTTAAACAGTTGAGTCTATTTTCTCAGGAATGATCTCATGTATTCGGGTAGAAATTTAAGTCATTTTTAAGAGGAAGTTTGGAAAATTACTATATAGGAATATTCTCACTTTTGACATTTATAGGAAGCCTGACTTAAAACAGCAGATCCCACAATTTAAAAACTGACCAAGGAAGTAAGATGCCTCAGACAGTGGGGCCACTGCTAGATGTGTGCTTTATATGGACAGGGTTCTGAAATAAGTGTGTGGCAGAGCTCTAGTTGAGATTGGCTGTCTTTGAACTAAGTGAACAAAACCTGAAATAGCTGTTTCAGCTGCACAGGCACAGAACAGCTACGCCAGTTCTTCCTCCAGATTACAGAACCATTACTAGTAGAAATGTATTCTTATGAGGCAATGAGAATAGAAAGGAACTGAGAAGTCCATGGAGTAAGGTGGAAGGAAATAAGACAAAGCCACAAATAATTATACTACAAGGCATAGCATGTTCCTGTGTGTAGTGCTTTGAGGCTATATCATAGTCAGGTTGAAACATCATTAGCCTAGAAGTATATACCCAAGAAATTGTGTGTTAACACCAGCAACGTGGCATTAAGATAGGCTTTGACTCTCAGTTTAAATGTATGTCAAACACATGAAAGAAGTGCATGGCATGCTTTCTATACAGGCCTTAAATCATTGAGATAGAGCCAATAAATAGCATCACTGGCCACATCCATGTTTCAAGAAAGGATAAGCATGAACATTCTCTTCCTAGAGACATTTTCTGCATGCTTCTTCATTTTAATGTGTCCTATGATAGACAAATGCACCATAAAAGCTTGTTTTCCTTTGTTTGACAACTATAAATTAGGCATAAGCATTGGTAATATAGTGACAAAAATATTCCAACAAGTGTATGTGGGCTGCTATTAATGCAGAAGCCAAACATGCAACTATTTCACTGCCAATGGAAGTACAAATCATACCTCAAGAGAGAAGGGGGAAGGAAGAGAGATAGATAGAGAGAGAGAGAGAGAGAGAGAGAGATTCAAATAAAAGTACAGAACTCACATGAAAAATATTTCAAGACAATATACAACAAGGACTTTTTTCAAGTCATATAAAAGCTATTTTATGAAATTAAGCTGGAAATATTATAAGTAAAAATTGACCACAGAATAAATAGGAACCTTTTAGAAAGAGCTCAGACATGTGTTATTTATTTTCCTGGTAAAGAGAAGTGGCATAGTCAATCAGCAAGAAACAGTGGATAGTTATAATCATTTTAATCATGTAAAAATTCATTAGAGTTGTTTATGACACATTAAATAGCATCTTCAGGTTGGTATCAAGGAAAATAGATAAATTCTGTTTAGCAATAGAGTCAAGATAAGAAGGGCTGGTTGTTTCGTGTGACTAATTCACTGAGGGACACAGAATGCTTCGGCATTGCTGCCACTACCTCCTTTCACTCTTTATAAACATATGGAAATAGTTAAACCCAATTGCATAAAAAATACTTAAAACTATCAAACAGTTCCAAATCATGTGCCATGCCATATTTCATGTGGAGAGAGGCTGCCTTCAGTTCCATTTGAAAGGACCAAAAAGTGCAAAGCAATAGTGCTTTAAGTATTTATATCTCCTTAGAGTCTTTAATGTTTAAAGTCATGTTGGAAATGTTAATTTTAGATGTTAATTATAGAGCTGGAATAAAGCATTGGTTATAAAATAGCTAGCTGAGGTTAAATCCCTACATAATGATCAGGTTTTGGTATTCCTTGTTATTTAAAATACTACCAAAGAAATACATGACAGAGAGGGGGGAGGGAGAGTGGGAGAGAGGGAGAAAGGGAAGAGAGAGGAGAGAGAGACTGGCATGTGGCATCTCTCTTACTTGGAATTTTTATGAATGATGAAACTACACTCAGGGAGAGTAAGTATTTATCTGATACTAATTTTACCTTTAGATGTTGATATGGAGCCTTTGCAAACCTTATCTTATATTTACAATTCATGATTAAAGGTAAAATACTAATGTAAAGTCAAGATATTGAGTATTTCCTGAATGATGGATCCTCAACTTTGGACGAGTCTTCATTTTACTTGTCTTCAAACTTACTGCATGTTTAGGGCAGTGACATTTAAAGAAAACTATGGTAAGAACAAGAACGATCCAATAAGGGATGGAAGCCTTGTCTCATAAGCATATTCTCTAAGTATGAAATAGTTTTACTTCAAGAGGTTAAAGGACAGAATTCCATACCACTTAAGATTTGGAATGAGCAAAGTCTCTGACAATGAATTCTCCATAGATACATGTAATAGGGTTGTCAAAGGTTTGAATTCCTTGGAAGATCAGGTAAAATGTCCTTCCTCATGTAGTTTTGCTTACTTCATTGTTTCTACAATAATGTGTGAAGAAAAGCCTACTTAGATGACATTGAAACGCCAGTGCAGCAGTGCATTAACGTTGATCTGCCTCTATCCACTGGCCCTGATAGTCCATCTCTTTTGTCACTTTCTTCGCTTCCTCCTGAAGGCACCTGCATGTCATACTGGGCTTCTCACACACAGCACTTGGAGACCTTTGTTCTGTACTTTGTCCTAGTGAAAATAGAACTGATCCACATTATAAACCATTAAACTTTCTCTCGCCTGTTATTCAAGATAACAGCTAGTGTCCTCATAAAGGATTAAGTTTAGCTTAACCCAATATCAAAGGCTTAATATGTCAGCCTTCTGTAGACTTTTCCTGGCACCAATCTGAAGTCTTCTCCTATTTTATTTATTCTAAGCCCTACCAACCTCTCAATAGTATGGGAGTGCAGTTAATTGTAAGGGGTGCTATTATCTTAGGAACCACTAGGCAAAAAAAAAAAAAAAAAACGTGTTGCTTGGCACTTACGCCATGACATGATGCCTTCATGACAAAATCTGCAACACATGAGTTGAGAACATCAGCCCCTCATTGCTTTGAAAGAATTTCATCGGTTCCAAAGAATTTGGCACTCTCACCTACCTTCAGCTGGAGTGCTGGGAGTGTGAGAGCAAGCTCTTTGCATGTATTTTAGGAACAAAATATAACACATCTTTATCTACTTGTAGATCTCTTCCTTTTCTAGGTCCCATAAAATCTTTGGTTGTTAATTTGCAAGAAAATATGAAATTTTGATCACTCTTACAATGACACTTTATTAATACCAAGTGGAGTTTTCACCCAGGAATACAGAGAGCAGGAAAGAGTGACATTTATACCCATATAATGCAAAGAAGCCAAAGAAATTCACAAGTTTTCTTGAAATCATTTGAAGCTGAAATTTCAGGGCAATAATCTAGTTCAAAATCTAAAAGATGGCAGGTGCCCACAGAAGTAATAAGACATAAGCAATGGCCTACTTAAACAGATGCAACTGAAAACCAGGAAAAATTAAATTAGAGTTGTTGGCAAATTGGTAAAGGCTAATTATACTCCTGAAAGAATATGAAGTTCCTAGGAAATACAGCCTCTAAGTGATACTACATCTTAGGACTTCACTGTGGGCTAAGCCCAGACACGGAAAAACTAAAAAGAGTGTCAAGGAAGTGTCCCTTGTGAAAATTCAAACCTAAGGGAAGATAAAGGGCCTTCAATGTGCTCTCTATCTTAGCTCCCCTGTGCAACAAAGCCTCAAGCCATGGGGCCAGATCCTACATACTAGGTGAGCATCATATGAAACAAAATTCTACTTCTGAGAAAGGGTCAGGATTCTATGCAAAGTTCAACCAAAAATCTTGTAAAGATGGATTTCCACCAAGAAAGTATCACCTAGGAGGCACCAGTCAAAGCAAGATACAGAGACACAAACGCCATGCCTACTGAAGAGTAAAGTTTAACATAAATACAGAGAGTACCTAGCTACTACCCACTGCTGACAGTCTACAGAGTAGCAAGTAATAACATAGGAATGTGGCTGAGAGGACACAGGAGAGAGAAAGCATGGAAAGGAACTTCCTAGAATAAAGGCAAAGCAGCTAAATTAAGGGGACCCTGAAGGATGGTAAGGACTGTGAAGTCATAGAGTTAATGATAGCAACAAGAAGCCTATACCTAATTGAAACTTCCTTTCATTAGTAACAACCCTCTCCATCTCAGGTCTAACAAGGAAAACATCAACTTCCAGCCATAAAATGTGCAATATGTCTAGCATTTCTGTCTAAGATGCACACTTCACAAACAAAATTATAACATGCTCAACAAATTCAAATAATACATAACAGAAATGTTATATTAAGAACAACACTCAGATATGGCATAGTGAAATTAACACAGAGAAAAAGGAAAATAGATGAACTATGTTAAAGTCTAATCAAGGATACAGATAACATTCAAGTCTTTGGATGATTACAGTAAAGATATAAAACACATAATGAACAATAATCAGTTAAAAACACTAAAAATTAAAAATATACCTTTAATTCCAGTATTTGGTAGTCATAGGCAAATTCATTTCTGTGAGTTTGAAGCCAGCCTAGTTTACATGGTGAATTTCAGGTAGCCAGAGTTACATAGTGAAATCCTGTCTTAAAAACACAAAAAAGAAAAAAAAATACCATTTGGACAAGCTCATCATAAGAGTTGGCAACTCCCAGGAAATGATGAATAAGCTTCAAGATGATTGGCTGATAGATCAACAGAAATTACAGAACCAAAACAAAGAGGAAAAAGTATGTCAGTAAAACAAAATAATGAAGTTTAAAAAAATAAAACCACATCACCTGAAGCTAATATATCAATATGTATCAATTTATCTACTATACACATTCATCATAATTTACAGCTCTGATCCCAGAAGTAGAGAGGGAGGACCAGTCAGAAGAAATATTTAAGCAATCAATGGTTAACTACACTTCAATACTAATAACTGCTGTCAAGCTACATATCTAAGAAACCAGGAATCAATAATTAGATAAATACAAGCAAAGTGCATTGACATTGTTTATTCAAAATAATTAAATCAAAGGATTATGAGAAAACCAGGAAAAATAGCCAGAAGAAATAATATTAATATAAGAATTATAATAGATTTGATTAGAAACAATGTAAGCTAGAAGAAAATGAATCACATTTTTAAAATGCTGAAACTTTTAAAACTGTGAAGCAGAATTATATACCATACAAAAACATATTTCCTAAAAGAAAGAATGCCTCAGAAAATACTAAGGAAATTGAGTACTAGAAAACATCCTCCACTTAAAGTATAAAAATAACATTAATCTATCTTCTTATCCAACCTTTCATTCATTCCATTTATGCATGTGCACATGTGTTCATACGCATGCAGGTATGCATGACCCTACCAGCACAGGAGAAGACCTGAAAACAGCATCTCTTGCTTTCTACATAAATTTTTAAGGTTGGATCTTCTCTTTAATTAGAAGTTCACTGATTATCTAGACTGCTCACCAGCAAGCCTCCAGGATCCTGCTATCTCCTCTCTCCTAGCTCCACCTCCCAGCACTGAGATTACAAAAGTCCACCTTTGCAACTGGTATTTACATGTGGACTGGTCTTCAGACCTGCACAGCTAGCTAGACTTCACCTACCAGCAGTATCCTCAGCCCCCAGAATAAACACTTATAGGGAAGAAGAATAATGTATTGAGACTTATTTATGTTTATAAAAAATGTAAAACTAAGGTTTATGATGTTAAAACAAGAAATGGGGGGGGGAGAAATTGTGAATATACTGTTATGAAGTCTCTACATTATACATAAACAAGTGCAGTATTTCACAATGGAGTCTTATTGATTAAACAAGATATTATAAACTCCAAGGCAACCACTGATTTCTGGGAGATATAAATAAAAATTCAGTGAAAAATCTTAAACCAAACATAAATTTTCAATTAAACTACAAAAGAAAGAAAAAAAACAGATGGTGAATACTGAAATTAGTATAAATGATGAAGTCACCAATTTAAATATTGTGTTATTCAATAAACTGAAAGTATATATTCTGTCCATTAGAAACCTGATTAAAAATATATTGATATATCAAAAATGAAAGAGTAGAAACACATATCATGCAAACACTAATGAAGGAAAAGGTAACAGGTGATGTCAGTACCACACAAAGTAAATGTCAAACAAGGATGATTACCGTTGAAAAAAAGAGACGCTGTCTGATAGCAAAGAAGTCAGGACTCTGAAGAGAATCACATATTTTAAAATAATATTTGTCTAAAATTAGAAATGTAAAGTAAACTGGGGGGACAGGAAAACTGAGAAGAGACACAAGAAAATACTCAGCTAGAGCCAAAAAGTCAATAACATTACGTTGTAGGCAAAGAAAAAAATCGATACACTACCAGTTTATTTTAATACCATTAATCACTTGGTCTAATTGGCAGTCACAGAACACTACCACCACCATGCAGCAATAAGATCTTACTAGCAGAAACCAAGACCACTCACCATCATCAGAACCCAGCACTCCCACCTCACCTAGTCCGGAGCACCCCAACACACCTGAAAAGCTAGACCCAGATTTAAAGGCATATCTCATAATGGTGGTAGAGGACATCAAGAAGGACTTAATTATCTCACTTAAAGAAATACAGGAGAACACTGCTAAAGAGTTACAAGTCCTTAAAGAAAAACAGAAAAACACAACCAAACAGGTAGAAGACCTTAAAGAAAAACAGGAAAACACAACCAAACAGGTGATGGAAATGAACAAAACCATACTAGATCTAAAAAGGGAAGTAGATACAATTTTAAAAAAAACCCATAGTGAGGCAACACTGTAGATAGAAACCCTAGGAAAGAAATCTGGAACCATAGATGCGAGAATCAGCAACAGAATACAAGAGATGGAAGAGAGAATCTCAGGTGCAGAAGATTCCATAGAGAACATCAGCAAAACAATAAAAGAAAATGCAAAATGCAAAATGCAAAATGCAAAAGGATCCTAACTCAAACATCCAGGAAATCCAGGACACAATGAGAAGACCAAACCTACGGATAGTAGGAGTAGATGAGAATGAAGATTTTCAACTTAAAGGGCCAGCAAATATCTTCAACAAAATTATAGAAGAAAACTTCCCAAACCCAAAGAAAGACATGCCCATGAACATACAAGAAGCCTGCAGAACTCCAAATAGACTGGACCAGAAAAGAAATTCCTCCCGACACATAGTAATCAGAACAACAAATGCACTAAATAAAGATTGAATATTAAAAGCAGTAAGGGCCTATCAGAATTACACCAGATTTTTCACCAGAGACTATGAAAGCCAAAAGATCGTGGACAGATGTTATACAGACACTAAGAGAACAAAAATGTCAGCCCAGGCTACTATACCCAGCCAAACTTTCAATTACCATAGATGGAGAAACCAAAGCATTGCAGGACAAAACCAAGTTCACACAATATCTTTCCACGAATCCAGCCCTTCAAAGGATAATAACAGAAAAGAAGCAATACAAGGACGGAAATCACGCCCTAGAACAACCAAGAAAGTAATCATTCAACAAACCAAAAAGAAGACAGCCACAAGAACAGAATGCCAACTCTAACAACAAAAATAAAAGGGAGCAACAATTACTTTTCCTTAATATCTCTTAATATCAATGGACTCAATTTTCGAATAAAAAGACATAGACCAAAAGACTGGCTACACAAACAGGACCCAACATTTTGCTGCTTACAGGAAACCCATCTCAGAGAAAAAGACAGACACTACCTCAGAGTGAAAGGCTGGAAAACAATTTTCCAAGCAAATGGTCTGAAGAAACAAGCTGGAGTAGCAATTCTAATATCTAATAAAATCAACTTCCAACCCAAAGTTATCAAAAAAGACAAGGAGGGGCACTTCATACTCATCAAAGGTAAAATCTTCCAAGAGGAACTCTCAATTCTGAATATCTATGCTCCAAATGCGAGGGCAGCCACATTCATTAAAGAGACTTTAGTAAAGCTCAAAGCACACATTGCACCTCACTCAATAATATTGGGAGACTTCAACACACCATTTTCATTAATGGACAGATCATGGAAACAGAAACTAAACAGGGACACAGTGAAATTAACAGAAGTTATGAAAGAAATAGATCTGACAGATATCTACAGAACATTTTATCCTAAAACAAAAGGATATACTTTCTTCTCAGCACCTCCTGGTACCTTCTCCAAAACTGACTGCATAACTGGTCACAAAACAGGCATCAACAGATATAAAAATATTGAAATTGTCCCATGCATCCTATCAGATCACCATGCACTAAGGCTGATCTTTAATAACAACATACATAATAGAAAACCAACATTCATGTGGAAACTGAACAACACTCCTCTCAATGATACCTTGGTCAAGGAAGAAATAAAGAAAGAAATTAAAGACTTTTTAGGGTTTAATGAAAATGAAGCCACAACATACAGAAACTCATGGGACACAAAGAAAACATTTCTAAGAGGAAAGCTCATAGGTCTGAGTGCCTCCAAAAAGAAACTAGAGAGAGTACATACTAGTAGCTTGACAACACACATAAAAGCTCTAGAACAAAGGGAAACAAATTCACCCAAGAGGAGTAGACAGGAGGAAATAATCAAACTCAGGGGTGAAATCAACCAAATGGAAACAAGAAGAACTATTTAAAGAATCAACCAAATGAGGAGCTGGTTCTTTGAGAAAATCAACAAGATAGATAAACCCTTAGCCAGACTCACTAGAGGGCACAGGGACAGCATCCTAATTAACGAAATCAGAAATGAAAAGGGAGACATAACAACAGATCCTGAAGAAATCCAAAACACCATCAGATCCTTCTACAAAAGGCTATACTCACAAAACTGGAAAACCTGGATGAAATGGACAAATTTCTAGACAGATACCAGGTACCAAAGTTAAATCAGGATCAGGTTAATGATCTAAACAGTCCTATATCCCCTAAAGAAATAGAAGCAGTCATTAATAGTCTCCCAACCAAAAAAGGCCCAGGACCAGATGGGTTTAGTGCAGAGTTCTATCAGACCTTTTAAGAAGATGTAATTCCAGTTCTTCACAAACTATTCCACAAAATAGAAGCTGAAGGTACTCTACCCAATTCATTCTATGAAGCCACAATTACTCTGATACCTAAACCACAGAAAGATCCAACAAAGATAGAAAACTTCAGACCAATTTCCATTATGAATATCAATGCAAAAATACTCAATAAGATTCTCACTAACCGAATCCAAGAACACATTAAAACAATCATCCATCCTGACCAAGTAGGTTTTATTCCAGGGATGCAGGGATGGTTTAATATACGAAAATCCATCAACGTAATCCATTATATAAATAAAATCAAAGACAAAATCCACATGATCATCTTGTTAGATGCAGAGAAAGCATTTGACAAAATCCAACATGATAACCCATTCATGATAAAAGTCTTGGAAAGATCAGGAATTCAAGGCCCATACCTAACCATGATAAAAGCAATCTACAGCAAACCAGTAGCCAACATCAAAGTAAATGGTGAGAAGCTGGAAGCAATCCCACTAAAATCAGGGACTAGACAAGGCTGCCCACTTTCTCCCTACCTCTTCAACATAGTACTTGAAGTCCTAGCCAGAGCAATTCGACAACAAAAGGAGATCAAGGGGATACAAATTAGAAAGGAAGAATTCAAAATATCACTTTTTGCAGATGATATGATAATATATATAAGTGACCCTAAAAATTCCACCAGAGAACTCCTAAACCTGATAAACAGCTTTCGTGAAGAGGGATATAAAATTAACTCAAACAAGTCAATGGCCTTTCTCTACACAAAGAATAAACAGGCTGAGAAAGAAATTAGGGAAACAACACCCTTCTCAATAGTCACAAATAATATAAAATATCTTGGCGTGACTCTAATTAAGGAAGTAAAAGATCTGTATGATAAGAATTTCAAGTCTCTGAAGAAAGAAATTAAAGAACATCTCAGAAGATGGAAAGATCTCCCATGCTCATGGATTGGCAGGATCAATATAGTCAAAATGGCTATTCTGCCAAAGCAATCTACAGATTCAATGCAATCCGCATCAAAATTCCAACTCAGTTCTTCAATAAATTAGATCCTATATCAGATCCTATATAAGATAATCCTATATCAGTAGGGGACTAATATCCAATATATATATAAAGAGCTCAAGAAGGTGGAGTCCAGAAAATCAAATAACCCCATTAAAAAATGGGGCTCAGAACTAAACAAAGAATTCTCACCTGAGGAATACCGAATGGCTGAGAAGCACCTGAAAAAATGTTCAGCATCCTTAATCATCAGGGAAATGCAAATCAAAACAACCCTGAGATTCCACCTCACATGAGTCAGAATGGCTAAGATTAAAAATTCAGGTGATAGCAGATGCTGGCGAGGATGTGGAGAAAGAGGAACACTACTCAATTGTTGGTGGGATTGCAAGCTGGTACAACCACTCTGGAAATCAGTCTGGTGGTTCCTCAGAAAATTGGACATAGTACTACCAGAGGATCCCACAATACCTATCCTGGGCAAATATCCAGAAGATGTTCCAACTGGAAAGAAAGACATATGCTCCACTATGTTCATAGCAGCCTTATTGATAATAGCCAGAAGCTGGAAAGAATCCAGGTGTCCCTCAACAGAGGAATGGATACAGAAAATGTGGTACATTTACACAATGGAGTACTACTCAGCTATTAAAAAGAATGAATTTATGAAATTCCTAGCCAAATGAATGGACCTGGAGGGCATCATCCTGAGCACAAAAGAACTCACATGATATGTACTCACTGATAAGCAGATATTAGCCCAGAAACTTAGAAATCCCAAGATACAATTTGCAAAACACATGAAACTCAAGAAGAACGAAGACCAAAGTATGGACACTTTGCCCCTTCTTAGAATTGTGAACAAAACACCCATGGAAGGAGTTACAGAGCCAAATTTGGAGCTGAGATGAAAGGTTGGACCATCTAGAGACTGCCATACCCGGGGATCCATCCCATAATCAACCTCCAAACGCTGACACCATTGCATACACCAGCAAGATTTTGCTGAAAGGACCCAGATATAGCTGTCTCTTGTTAGGCTATGCTGGGGCCTAGCAAACACAGAAGTGGATGCTCACAGTCAGCTATTGGATGGATCACAGGGCCCCCAATGGAGGAGCTAGAGAAAGTACTCAAAGAGCTGAAGCGGACTGCAACCCTATAGGTGGAACAATAATATGAACTAACCAGTACCCATAGAGCTCATGTCTTTAGCTTCATATATAGCAGAAGATGGCCTAGTCGGCCATCATTGGAAAGAGAGGCCCCTTGGTCTTACAAACTTTTTATGCATCAGTACAGGGGAATGCCAGTGGTGAGAAGTGGGAGTGTGGGGGGGAAGGGGGGGTAGCGGGAGAGTATGGGGACTTTTGGGATAGCATTGGAAATGTAAATGAAGAAAATACATAATTAAAACAAAAATAAATAAATAAATGATAGATTTTGTAATGGCACCAAAAAAAAAAAAAAAAAAAAAAAAGAAAAAGAAAAAGAAAAAGACTTGGAAAAATTCCAATACTTAAAAATACTTGAAGATTACTAGATTCTTCAATTGTTTAAAATAAGTTCTCAAAAGTATTTTAAAAACCTACCACACATCAAACGTTTGTGAATCAACTACTACTTTACATGGGTGGATTCTGTAGAATAAAAAGCTTATATTATAAAAGAAAGGTTTCTTGTTAGAATTCATTATGAAAAAAAAGAAAAAGAAAAATTAATAAAACACAAATGTAGCAGAAGACATGCTGATGGTTGTCTCAGTCAGTGTCCAGTTGCTGTTAAGAGACACCATGGCAATGGCAACCTTTGTAAAGAAAAGTATTTCATTGGGACTGGCTTATAGTTCCAGAGGTTTAGTTCATTGTCATCATGGTGGGGAGCATGGTGGCAGGCAGGCAGATATGGCACTGGAGAAGTACCTGAGAGTTCTACAGTCAGATCCACAGAATGAAGAAAGACTGATACACTTCCTCCAAGAAGGCAGAACCTACTACACCGAGGCCATAGCTCCTATTCCTTTCAAATATTGATACTCCCCTGTGTCTAAGCATTTAAATCTATGAGCCTATGGGGCCCATTATCATTCAAACCACCAAAATATAATAAAATATAAATATTTGACCATAAGTTCAAATCAATGATTATGAAACAAAAGTAGAGGAAAAAATAATGGCAAAACTAGTTGTTTGTAACATATGAGCATCAAATGTATACTAGTTTCTTTGCTAAGGGAAGTAACATTGAATTCAACACTGCATCACAAAATAATCCTTTCGAACATATTTTAAAGTGTGAGTAAATTCAGCATTGTATAAAATGCTGAGCTTAACGGGATATTTTCTATATTTACATTTCAAATGTTATCCCCTTTCCCAATTTCCCTCCCTCCCACAAACACCCTATCACATCCTCCCTCACCCTGCTTCTATGAGGAGGTTCCTCCACTAAACCATGCACTCCCACCTCCCTGCCCTCAATGTCCCCTATACTAGGGCATCTATTGAGCCTTCATAGGACCAAGGACTTCTTGTCCCATTGATGCATGACAAGGCCATCCTCTGCTTATATGCATCTGGAGCCATGTGTACTCCTTTGTTAATGGCTTAGTCCCTGGGAGTTCTGGGGCATCTGGTTGGTTGATAATGTTGTTCTTCTTATGGGGCTGCAAATCACTTCAATTACTTCAGTCCCTTCTCTAACTCCCCTATTGGGTACCCTGTGCTCAGTCCAATGGTTGGCTGCTCTTTGGTTGGTGGTTCAGTCTCTGAGAGCTCCAAAGGTTCAGGTTAGTTGACTCTGTTGGTCTTCCTGTAGAGTTCATATCTCCTTTTGGTCTGCATTCCTGCTCCTGACTCTTCCATAAGAGTCCGTAAGTTCCATCCACTATTTACCTCTAGGTCTCTGCATCCCTCTGAGTCAAGTGCTGGGTGGAGCCACTCAAAGGCTAGGCATGCTAAACTCCTGTCTGCAAGCATACTAGAGTATCAAGAGTTGATGCTTGCCCATAGGATAGGTGCTTACCCCTGGGTTGGCCATTCCTTCAGCCTCTGCTCCATCCCCTGTCCCTTCCTTTCTTTTTTTTTTATTAGGTATTTATTTCATTTATATTTCCAATGCTATCCCAAAAATCCCCCACATGCTCCCCCACCCACTCCCCCACCTACCCACTCCCACTTCTTGGCTCTGGCATTCCCCTATACTGAGGCATATAAAGTTTGCATGGCCAATGGGCCTCTCTTTCCACTGATGGCCAACTAGGCCATCTTCTGATACATATGCAGCTAGAGACACGAGCTCCGGGGGGTACAGGTTAGTTCATATTGTTGTTCCAACCTATAGGTTTGCAGATCTCCCCAACTCCTTGGGTACACTCGCAAGATTTTGCTGAAAGGACCCAGATATAGCTGTCTCTTGTGAGACTATGCCGGAGCCTAGCAAACACAGAAGTGGATGTTCACAGTCAGCTATTGGATGGATCACAGGGCCACCAATGGAGGAGCTAGAGAAAGTGTCCCTTCATTTCTTATAGACAGAATAAATTTTGGGTCAAAATTTTGTGCGTGAGTTGATATTCCTATCAACCTACTGTGGTTCCTGCCCGGCATTAGTAAGTAACCTCTTTAGGTTCCATATCCCCACTGATGTGAGTCTTAGATAAGGTCACCCCAATTTATTCTTAGGTCTCTGTCATGTGCTAGAGATGCCCCCTAACTCTCAACCCCAGTCAGTCGCAGCTTTCCATTCATTCTCACGGCCATTTGGCTATCTCTCCTGTCCCTTCCCACACCTGATCCTGAGCCTCCCCCCCCCCCCCCACATTATCCTCTCCATCCCCTTCGACCTGCTTCCTGTGACTATTTTATTCCCCTTTCTGAGTGAGACTCAAACATCCTCACTTGGGACTTCCTTCTTGTATCAATTCTTTGGTACTGTGGAGTGTAGCATGTGTATATTGTATTTTATGGCTAATATCCACCTATAAGTAGTATTATCATGTTCTTTTGGTACTGAGTTACCTCACTCAGGATGATATTCTCCAGTTCTATTCATTTGCTTGTGAAGTTAATGATGTCTTTGTTTTTAATAGCGGAAGAGTATTCCATTGTATAAATGTACCACATTGCTTTATCCATTCTTCAGTTGAGGGACATCTTGGTTGTTTCCAGTTTCTGGATATTATGAAGAAAGCTTCTATGATCATAGCAGAGCAAGTGTCTTTGTAGGATGGTGGAACAACTTTTGAATATATTCTCAGGAGTGGTATAGCTGGGTCTTGAGGTAGAACTATTCCAAGTTTTCTCAGAAACCTCCAAATTGATTTCCAAATTAGTTGTACAAGTTTGCACTCCCACCAGCAAAGGAGGAGTGTTCCATACTTCTTGCTTCACATCCTCGCCAGCATGTGCTATCACTTGAGTTCTTGATCTTAGCCAATCTGACTGGTTTAAGATGGACAGTTGTTTTGACTTGTATTTTTCTGATAACTAAGGATTTTGGACATTTCTTTAAGTGTTTCTCCACCATTTTATGTTCCTATAATAAGAACATTTTGACAGGAAAGATGGTATTGCAGGCCTTCAGCAGAGTGACTTCTGATGACTTTCTCCACTATCAGCCTACACAGCACTTCCCAGCCTGGAGAAAACTAGGCAGAGGTGAAAACTTCCAGGTCAGTGTAAGCTTGTTATTACTGGGTCCAGTGATCAAAGTGTGTAGGATCTTCATAAAGAGCATCTCGCCATCAAGTTCTGTTGAACAACCAAGAGCAATGCCAATAGCCTGTATTATTTTCATGGTCTTAAGAAACATCAGACCAAAAATTCAAAGGGAGGTACTCATGTCTGGCACTGTGACACTGGGATTTTTGTTTGATAATCTGTGGCTTCTGGGAAGAACATTATCTGCCTCATGTAACACCAATTTAAGTGTGTGTGTGTGTGTGTGCGTGTGCATGTGTGTGTGTGTAACATTATAAAATAGATTTCCATATGGCTTTTGCTAAGACCCTTAGTTATGGATTAGTTAGTTACCTTTCCCCCACCCACTCCCTCCTCTTCTTTTTCCTCCTATAATTTTCCCAACTTAAAGCCCCTAAATTATGTCCTAGGGGAGAGCCTACTACTACTATTTTTCTAAATGGACATAGTATTAAACTGCCTTCTAAACACTTGTCCTTTCATTCATAATTTAGTGCAGCTCTTACTCTTCATCACAGAAGCACCTTTTTGTAATAAATAGAGGCTAATACAGACTCCCAAGTACTGGTCATAGTACAGAGAATTAGTGGCTGTGGAGTGCTGAGCTCTAAATGGGGCATCAATATCATATCCCCATCCCACCCCTACAAACTCAGGGAATGTCATGGGGGAAGGCATGAAAAGATTGTTAAGAGCCAAAGGACAAGGAATTCTCTTGCAATATATATCTTCTGGATATGTTAGACACATTGTACCCATGACTGACTACAGATGTAGTTGTCTGTATAAGGCCTGCCCAAGATCAAACCAGTAAAAACTCCAGGGTCTACCTAATAAGGAATCATAAGGCCCCACCCATGGCTGAGGTACCACTGGCAGTTGTTAACTAATGACAGAGGGAGAGTCAGTTTGTTTGAGAAGTATAGTAGCTAGTAGTGTTCTCCAGTGGATAGCAACACTAGATTCAATGGATTCTATAAATAAGAAAATAAATAAATAAATAGGAAGATGATATAAACTATGGAGATAAGAAAAGGGATACAGGAATTTTAGAAGGGGGAGTAGTGAAAATGAGTATGATCAAAACTTACTGTGTATATGTATAAAATATTCAAAGAACAAAGAATTGCTCTTTAAAATCACATTAAATAGCATATAGGACAAAATCTTTCAAACTTTATAAGCTCTTGACAAAGCTATTGGTTGCTCTCCAGAACCTGATAGTAAGGCCTTATTTTTGAAGACAACATTACAAATGAACATAGAAGAGTCAAGACGGTGTCCAGGTAGTTTTACCACCACTGATAACATTTATGGCATAGGAAGCTACTCTGTATGCTACTGGAGGAAAGAAGTAACCATGAATATCACTCAGTCACAAAGCATCTGAACTATAGTAACAACCTGCATGCAAGATATGCTGGTGCAATCATGACATAAGCTTCATGGAGTAGCCAGCCATTTTTGACTGGATTTCTAGATGGAACCCATAACTAACCCTGCTAAACTGGCCAGACTTTATGCTGAGACTATGTAGGTCATGAACCTTGGGAAAAATCTACTACTATTCTTCTGATAAAGGAGCATAACAATAAAGCATGGCTAATGACACCCTGCTATATATTAGTGCATTGCTCAAACATCTACAAAAAAGAGGATACTCAAAGATTGTAAGACCCAGAAGTGGTGGATGACTCCAGGGAAACAGCATTTTGTAGACACAGCAGGACTGGTGTGCATACGAACTTATAGAGACTGAGGCAGCAAGCAGAAGACTTGAGAAGTTTCAAGTCAGACAAAATCCTGGCACTGTAAAGAGGAACTGGGTACAAAGTCCTATTGCTCATCAAGCAGCTACTTGCAATTAATACCTACAAGGAAAGGCAAAAATCAGTTTCCTCCAACAGAATGTTACTGGATATATCAGCCATATTCCAGTACAGGTTCCATGTCCAGGGGTAGCAACAAAAGCAAACAAGCAGCTTTTAGTCTAGCTTTGTTTGTTTGGTCTTTTGTTGTTGTTATTTTGGTTTGGATTTGGGTTTGGGTTTGTTGTCGTCGTCGTCATTGTTGTTGTTGTTGTTGTTGTTGTTTGAGGGAGAGAGAAAGTGAAGGTATCTGTGTAGGGAGGAGGGAGGCTATGAGAAGAGTAGAGGGAAGGGAAAACAAACAGTAAATAATTGTATAATTTTGTTAAATAATTCTTATATACCTCAGGCAATACTTATACATGAATAAAATACCTTTGGAAAATTGTTTTGCAATCATTACTAAATCAAAACAAATATATTTGTTAACAATTTCATTCCCATATGTGTACTTCAAAATGATTGTTTATGGATCAACACAGAATATATGGAGAATATTTTATTAAAATTTTCTTTAAAGTAACTTAAAACTAAGAACAAACTATATGTCTTATAACAAGAAACTGAATAAATGTACTGTGATATGAATAAGATGAGATACAGGGCACAACAGAAAGGAGTAAGTGTCCACAGGAAATCACTGATGTGTCTCAAAAATATGATGAGCTAAAGAAGCCATTAAATATACAAAAATTGTACATTGAAGGATTCCACTATTCTAAGATTCAATAGATGGTGTTGTCCATGGAATATCAACTATTAAAAAACATAAAAAAACCCCAGAGATCCCAGGAATTAAAACACCAACTAAAGAGTACACATGGAAAGTCCCTTGGCTCCAGGTACATATGTAGCAGAGGATGGCCTTATCTGGCATCAATGGGAAGGGAGGCCTCTGGTCCTGGGAAGACTTGAAGTATCATAGGGAAATGCTAAGGCAATAAGGCAGGAGTGAGAGGACGGGTGAGGGAACACCCTCATAGAAGCAAAGGGGAGGGGAGGGGATAGGGCATTTGTGGAGGGGAAACTGGGAAGGGGAGTAATATTTGAAAAGTAAATAAATAAAATAACCAATTAAAAAAAATCATGTCCGGGTATGGGAGGACATAAAGACTATTTAAGGTCAGGGAGCTTGCTCAGTGTGTAAAGACACTGCCACCAAGTCTGTCTACCTGCATCAGTCCCAGGAATCTACAGTAGAAGGGAAGAACTGAATCTCAGTAGTTCTCCTCTGACCTTCATATATATACTATGTAATGGGAACACAAATGAGACATGCACACAATAATAATGGTGGTGGTGGTGGTGGTGATGTCAAGAACAATCCTCTGAGTACTAGAAATGTTCTCTACTTCTGAATACACCTGATGGTTCCATATACAAAATATCATTGATCTCACCAATATTCATATACATAATATATACCAGAAATATATAGTATATACCATCAGTTTTTATACCTAGGAAATTGAATAGAATGGATAGCTAAATGCAGAAATTGAAAACTGCATAATTGAAATAATAAGTAGACTATAATATGTCTCAGAAATGACAAATATTAAAAGCAGTTTCTGGGGAGAAATTGGAGATTAAAGAGAAAGACTGTGTCCATCAAAGCCTCAGCAGAAAGATGCAAGGGGAGACGATCAGACAGCCATGCTGCAGCTTCCCTGGGCTGGTGTCTTCACGGTGACATCAAAAATCTACTTCTGCATGTATTCAGATGACAAGGTAGACATTGATGTTTCCAGAACCACAAGCTGACGAGGACCAGGAAAGAGCAGAAGGCCCCCTTTGTCTCTTCCAATTCTTCCTCTTTGAGCTCTCTATACAGGAAGAGTCTTCGGTGGTCAAGCTCAGCAGTGAGTGGGGAGACAATAAATTAGTAAAAAAAAAAAAAAAAAAAAAAAAAAAAAAAAAAAAAAAAAAAACTCATTTTAAAATTTTGTTTAGAGTTGAATGTAATCTTTTTGGTTAAGGATAACAAAACTTTCTATTTCTAATAATTTTGGAAAATAAGATATTAGGACATCCTATGTTCTAGTCGTCATAAACTTGAGAACTCTGGATATTAAACCTTAACAGTCAGCATCACTAGTGTTTTCTAAAAAGAAAAATTCACTTTTAAAAGTAAGATTTTTTTCTCATTTTTGCTGACACTTTCCTCACTATCTAGGACAGTACAGATGTGTAAAAAAAAATGTTCTGCAAGTCTTCAGTGTTCTGTACAGTGTCTAGCATGGAGTCGATGCACAGGATCCATTGCCAACATATGGTACATTGTCTGTCTTTGTATAAAGAATTATGGTATTATCACATTCTTTTTTGCCATTTAGGCTATTAAAGCATTAAAAGAAGTGCTCATCAGAGCGAGACATGAGATCAGTTATTTAGTTTGGGTACAATGGGACTAAGATACGGGCTGAGACACAGTGAACTTAAGTGTGCAGTTTCTACAAGCCAATCTCTTCAACCAAGCATGCATTTGCTGATTAAGAAATTAAATTCCAGAAATGTTCCACAGCTTGCCCATTGTCACAACTACAAATGCAAGTTTTTTCTTCTCTGTAGCTTTCAGTTCTTTTGTTGAATGGATTTGCAACTAATATTATCCTTTTAAAAACCCGGAAAAGAAGCAAGCCGTTTTAATGGGTTGTGATGATTTATATTGTAGACTCTATTACATTGAGAAGTGTCTGAGTGACTATTAAAACAAATACCTAAGTGTGTCTATGATAGTATTTCTAGAAAAAGAAATGCAGTCTCAGATGTGAGCAATACCATGCAACAGGCTGAAAGTGAGTGTATGTAGAATAAAAAAGTAAAGAGAAAAAAAGACAATTCGTGTAGAATATTTTCTTCTCCCTCCCTCCCTCCCTCCCTCCCTCCCTCCCTCCCTCTCTCCATCCTTCCCTCTTTCCATCCCTCCCTCCATCTCTCTTTCTCTCTCTCTCTCTCTCTCTCTCTCTCTCTCTCTCTCTCTCTCTCTCTCCCAGATTTTCTGGTACTACACATAATATCTATTCCACTGGTTTCTTTCTAGCTTTATCTCATTTCTTCTTCATATGTCCCCACTCTTCCTTTAGTGATTGTAAGTATTTACGCTATTGCATCCTAGAAGTAAATGCATTCCTTATAAATTTGACAAAAAATTACAAGTGTGCTTTGAGTCTCAAAATAGACTTGGACTTTTGAGTTATATTGTAACTGTTCACATAAGGGTTAAGGGATTAATGTAGTTTGGTTGTGTGGGGGTTAGTTATATCATGTTAGTGTCTAGAACTAATATATAGTTAGCATAATCTTCCCATCTATATTTGGAGAATCTGTATAGGAAGATTTGTTTGGGTGTGAAGTCCGCAAGTGACTAACCTATGATAGTTAAGGTGGATTGATCATTTGATTACGTTGATAGATGCCTAGATGATTAGTGAAGAACATTTCAGGATGTGATCATTCCCAGAGAGGATTAACTAAGAGGACTGGGGAAAGCACGACTTGAACTGGACATCACTATCTAATAGACTGGGCCCTCTATGTAATAAAATGCTTGCCAGCACAGACACTTGCTATTTGGCTGCTATTACATGAGCCTCATCCTCTGTAACATTCTCTCAGTCAATATAAATCAAAACTACTAGCACCGATAGCCAAAATAGTCTTTTCTTCTTGGAAGTTGTTTTTCTAAGGTATGTACCACAACAACAAAATCTGGTTAACATAAGCCTAGAAAACAACCCTACACTGTGCTGTGAAACTTTCCATGCAGTAATGAATTGATGCATCTTCAGATTTTACTTCCATTCATTATATACTAACAGCTGACAATAATAGTTGACTGCTGATATCAGAATTCCTATTAGTGCATCTGAATATCCCCACATACAATTTCCATGGCTACAACACCATTAGCAGGCATGCCACCTTTACAGATGGGCAAAAGGGAACATAGAGAAACTCCGCAATAAATCAAGCCAACACACAGCCTATGTTGTAGCAAATCAATGGACTTACTAGAATTTATTTTATTTCTTCTCCTTCTTTTATTCCCTCTGAAGACAAATAGTCTTAGAACTTGAAGCTCAACTTTTATATGCATGGCAATTCCTTTTATTGACATTGCTGAAAATGAAAATTTTGAATTAAAACCTGCTGCTTTCTCAAATGACCCATAAAATTCACACATACTGTTATGTAATAAACCATCCTATAACTGGCCCTCATAACAGCCATGGTTTTATACCAAGCTAGGATTGTACTGCACCACACTCCTTGCAAATTGTAGCTGAGTTCAGCTGAGGTAAGATAGCCTCCCTTATGGCTCTAGACTCTAGCCCAGTGATTGTCAACCTCTGGGTTGTGACTTCTTTGAGGGTTCCATATCAGATATTCTGCATATCAGTTATTTGCGTAATGATTCATAACTAGGAAAATTACAGTTATGAAGTAGCAACAAAATACTTTATGGTTGGGGTCACCACAACAGACAGAACTGTATCAAAGGGTCCCACAGCATTAGGAAGGATAAGAAGCACTCTTCTAGATAGTCAGTGGTAGGCTGTGGTAGACTGGCATGCAGTGGCCTCGGCTAGGACAAGTCTTGTCTTCTCCCTCTTGCATCCCTCCAATCAGAGGCACTTAATTTGTTCTCATCACATCAATGGTCCAAGGCAGTGCATGGAAATGCAGAAGAACTGTCAAGCTATGTGTTCCATTCTCTTTGCTTATGTAGCCAAGTTTAACCCTAGTATGGGATACTGAAACCAAAATCCGTAACTACAGGAAACCTGAAGAATTGGAGCCACCAATTGATAGACACTTATATATTTCCAGCATTTTTCTGGACTGCAGTCTTAAATGACCCACAGTAAATCCTTTTTGTTTTTGCTAATATGTATAATGTTTATGTATCAAAGCATTCATCTTTTCCCCTGAGAACTCTTGTAACTCAAGTGGTATATCCTGAAGAAATTACCAAATGTCTCATTGGTAATGAAGATTAACGCCTTACAAGGTTTGCTGAACTACGGAGCCACTTCAGATTTCTCCAGCATATAGTAATATTCAATTCAGCTTTATTTTATGATAAAGTAAATGAGCTAAGATAAATGAAAGGCAATGTCTGCAAATATTAATGTTAATTTGAATCATTGTGAATTAACACCTTCTGCATAACAGTCTGTACATGGTGAGTTCATTTGGTTGGTGAATGGAGCAAATACAGATAGAATTGTGCATCTTATTCTCGATCATTTTACCCTGGGGGCAGAGGGGCTATTATTTCCCTTGATAGGATGAACAAACACTGTACCAATAATGGGGTTAACTTAACCTGTCTGAAAACTCTTCAATGGGTACCTGCTATAACCTTAATTCTGGGAATACAAAAATGAGCAGTACATCTTGTCCCCGTTTAGTTCCTCTGTTAGTAGACAGAATGTGGTACATAGTCCACCCTTAGGATGCCTCTGTAAGAGCTCAGGAGATGTCAGGGCATTGTGCTCACATGAGTCTGGCAAGAAAAGAGTTCAGGCACCTACCAGGAGGTCAGAGTCAGAGACCTTTGATATTAGCTTGAGGTTTGTTAGTAATGAGATGAGTGAAAAATCACTAAATCAGGCCAGGAAGATATTCCAGAAGTTCCTGGGGTAGGGATTCTATAAATGGGCAAGTGTGTCAGCACACATCTGAAGTGAGTGCCCCAAGGACATTGTGGATATCGAAACAAACTGGGAAGACAGAAGAGAAAACAAGTTCATTTCCCAGCCTCCCCTAGTTTGACTCAGTAAGTCACAAAACAAATAAAAAGGCAGAATGCAGAAGAAGGACTTGTAGGGAGGTGAAGGGAAGGCAGGAGAGGGAGTTAAGACAGTGTGGGTGAGAGACATCAGATGTATTCCACACATGTCCAAATTGTCTAAGAACTAGTTTAATAAAAGTTAGACAGAGACTAGTTCCTCTTGGAGACAGTGGATCTAAAAAGTGATAATTCTGTGTAGACTTGACACAGTGGACTATGTAATCAGGAATTTGGAGCTGAAGAAATGCAAATCTCATCTTCAAAAGCAAGAGATTGAAACCGAAAAATATCTGTAAAACTAACACAACATACTAAAATACTAGCAACAAAAAATGGGGCCTTGGTGTTTTTAGGAGCATATACAATTATGTCAGAGGATTAAAGGAGGAAGCTTCATAAAGCAATATTTTGGGAAAATGTAAATAAATAGGAAATTGGTCAACAGAGTGTCTACATGAAGTGAGGAGGTTAGCAGCTGAGAAAATGCACTGGTGCTGCTTTGAAACCCAGTGCAGTCTGTGGCCCTTTAGTCCTCACAGTAGGTGTGCTTCGATCATTGGGGGGTTTTGAAATGACGAAATGCCTAATAAAAATTGGGGGGAAAAGACAAAAAATTTACTGCGAATCCCCCAAAGAAGCAAGAACGAACGAACGAACGAATGAAAGAAAGAAAGAAAGAAAGAAAGAAAGGAAAGAGAGAGAGAGAGAGAGAAGAAATGACAGTCCTGTACTGACAAATTCCATTTCTGAAGGTAAAGAAGAAATTTTTAAAATTAT
The DNA here is from genome assembly GCF_000001635.26 of Mus musculus. Classification (NCBI taxonomy): domain Eukaryota; kingdom Metazoa; phylum Chordata; class Mammalia; order Rodentia; family Muridae; genus Mus; species Mus musculus. The sequence goes on along the minus strand of NC_000067.6, from coordinate 56,043,485 downwards.
CAAGAGCATACACCTGTATATGATACAGACACAGCACATACCTGTTTACCACACATGTGAAGCTGAGGTAGAATTATGAATATGAGGTTAGCCTGGGCTACACAGCCAGACTCTGTCCAAGTACAAGATGGACAGAAGGCTCAGTGAATAAGATTTATTGCTATGAAAGCAAGAGGACATGAGTTCAAAGCCCCAGCATCCACATAAGAAACTAAACACGGCAATTCTTTCTGGTGACCATGGATTTGTAGGCCAGAGACTAAGAAGACAGCCAGTTCAAAATGGTGAGGCTCAAATTCAGTCTCAAAACACAAGGCAGAACATGATAGAAGACATCTGGCATCTTTATTTGGCTTCTGCCTGTTTCTCATAAATCCATTATATATGCATGCACACATATAGCACGTGCTCACTTGTGTGCACACAAACACACACACACAGCAGAAAAGCCCCATTTATCTTATCTAGCACTAGTCCTACATATTGACCTAACAGGCAAGGTGTCCCACTGGTGTTATAGTGTCAATACTATTTATGAATCTAGCTAGCTATTCTCTTAACTGGAGTAAGTCCTGCTCCAAGGAGGTAATTCATATATGATACTGTAAACATGTCCAAAAGGCATGACTTCAGAGGTCATAGGCTCAAGAAGAGGAGCTTATTCATGTTGTTTTGTTGCTAAACTGCCTTCAAAATATTGAAACTATGGAAACAACACCCTTCACAACAGTAACAAATAATAGAAAATACCTTCTGGTAACTCTAGTCAAATAAGAGAAAGATCTGTATGACAAGAACTTCAAGACTCTTAAGAAAAAAACAAAGAAGACCTCAGAAAATGGAGAAATCTCTCATGCCCATGTATTGGTATATTAACATAGTAAAAATAGCCATCCTACCAAAAACAATCTACAGATTCAAAGCAATCCCCATCAAAATCCCAACACAATTCTTCAAAGACATGGAAAGAGAAATTCTCTAATTCATATGGAAAAACAAAAAACTCAGGATAGCGAAAACAATTCTTAACAATAAAAGAACTTCTGGGGAAATCACCATCCCTGATGTCAAGAGGTACTACAAAGCAATAGTGATAAAAACTGCATGGTACTGGTACAGAGACAGACAGTTTGTTCAGTGGAATAGAGCTGAAGACCCAGAAATAAAACCACACACTTATGGATATTTAATTTTTGATGAAGAAGCCAAAAATATACAATGAAAAAGGGTGTCTTCAATAAATGATGCTGGTCTATTTGTGGTCAGTATGTAGAAAAATAAAAATAGATTCATATTTGTCACCTTACACAAAGTCCAAGTGGATCAAGGACCTCAACATAAAACCAGATACACTGAATCTAATAGAAGAGAAAGTGAGAAAGAGCCTTGAACTCATTGGCATGGAGAGAAATTTCCTAAACAGAACTCAAATGGGTCAGGCTCTAAGACCAAGAATTGATAGATGGGATCTCATGAAACTGAAAAGCTTCTGTAAGACAATGGACATAGTCAGTAGGGCAAATCAGCAACCTACAGATTAGGAAAAAAAAAAAAAACTTCACTAACCCCATATCCAATAGAGGGTTAATATCAAAAAATACATATAAAGAATTCAAGAAGCTAACATCCAAAAAACCAAACAACCCAATCAAAAAATGGGGTATAGAACTAAACAGAGACTTCATAACTAAGGAATCTCAAATGGCTGAGAAGCATTTAAGAAGTGTTCAAAGTCCTTAGTGATCAGGTAAATGCAAATCAAAACGACCCTAAGATTCCACCTTACACCAACCAGAATGGCTAAGATCAAAACCTCAGGTGAGGCACATGCTGGCGAGGATGTGGAAAAAGAGGAACATTCCTCCATTGCTAGTGGGATTGCAAGCTCATACAACCACTCTCCAAATCAATCTGGAGGAAATAGATCTACCAGAAGATCCAACTATATGACTCTTGGGCATATACCCAAAAGATACCGACCATGCCACAGGGGCACATGCTCCATGATGTTCATAGTGGCCTTATTTGTGATAGCCAGAAGTTGGAAACAACCCAGAAGTCCTACAACTGAAGAATGGATACAAAAAGCGATACATTTATACAATGTGATGATAATCAGCTATTAAGAACAAGGACATCATGAATTTTGCAGGCAAATGGATGGAAATAGAAAATATCATCCAGTTTGAGGTAACTTAGACTCAAAAGGACACGTATGGTATTTATTCACTAATAAGTGGATATTAGCCCACAAAGTTCAGAGTACCCAGAATACAAGCCACAAAACTTAAAAAGGTTAGCAAGCAGAAGTAAAGATGCCTCAATCCCACTTGGGAGGGAGAAGAAAGCAATCATGGGGTGGGAGGCAGGAAGGGTGTGGGCAAAGGGTGGTAGGATCCTGTGTGGGAGAAGGGAGGGGAAGGGGAAAGGGGGAACATGATCAGGTATTGGGGGAGAAACAGGAGTAAAGTCCTGAGTGCCAGAAGAATGAATGGAAACAGGCAATCTCAGGAGGTAGAAGGTGGGAGGACCCTCTAGAATGTACCAGAGACCTGGGTGGTGAGAGACTCTCAGGACTCAGAGGGAGGAACCTTAAACGAAATGCCCAACAGTGGGGAAAGGGAACTTGTAGGGTCCACCATCAGAAGAAAGACAGAGTATCATGGGGAGGGATGGGGTTGTCGTCCCACAGTCAGAAACTCTGATCCAGAATTGTCTGAAAGAACTGCAGGGACAAAAATGGAGAAGAGACTGTGTCAAAGGAGATCCAGTGACAGGCCCATCTTGGGATTCATCTCAAGGGGAGGCTTCAAGGCCTGACACTGTTACTGAGGCTATGGTGTGCTTACAACAGGAGCCTTGCATGGCTGCTCTCCAAGAGGCCCAAGAAGCAGCTGACCAAGATAGATACAGATCCTTACACCCAACCAATGGACAGAAACCAGGGATGCCGGTGGTTGAGTTAGGAAAAGGCTGGAAAAACCTGAGGAGGAGGGTGACCCCATAGGGAGACCAGTAGTCTCAACTGACTGGACCACACTGAGCCACCAACCAGGAAGCACACAGGAGCTGGTCTGAGGCCTGGGATACATATACAGCAGAGGATTGCCTCAGTGAGAAAAGAGGCACCTAATCCTCAAGAAACTTGAGTCCCCAGGGAGTGGGAAGGCCTGACAGGATGAGGGCAGTAGGGACATCCTCTTAGAGATGGCAGAATTGTAATGGGATGAGGAACTGTAGGAGGGAGGACTGAGAGGGGAATAAAGACTGGACTGTTTTAAAAGTTTCAGATAATTTTAAAATATTTATGTTAATAAATATGTTTGTGCTGCTCTCTGGGCTACTTACTAGATAGAGTTGTAGATAATTAAGTATATGGGTTAAAATAAAGACCATTAATTGTTCCAAATGCTCAGAATAAGTGACTATAAGTGCTCAGACATAAAAAGGGCCATCAGTCTCACCCCAATTATACCCCCTTACATACATACATACATACACACACATACACACACACACACGCAACCACACACTTACAGGCTCAGGGAGCACTGTGAAAGAATGTGTGGAAATGTATTAGGCAGAGGATGGGGAGAAGTGTGATCCTCTATACAACACATGGCTGTGGTACATATAAACTCACAATAGCTATACTTAACTGCTCTGTTGCAAGACAGGAAGAAGATCACAAGATAAAGCCAATTAAAATTTCTAATATGGATTGAGGATGGGGTGATGAGACCATATTCACTGCTGACAACTGATGAGTATTGAAGGAAGGAGAAGCACTTTATGTGGGGCAGTGGTCATTGGTAGGTGGACCATGCCTTGGCAGATATCCACATACGGATGTGCATATACGGTCAGAGTTAATTAGTGAGAGATAGAGGGAGGGATGGATAGATAGATAGATAGATAGATAGATAGATAGATAGATAGATAGATAGATAGATGCAGAGATAAAATGGAGGGCATGACATTTAAAGGGATATATGTTGGGAGGGCATGAGACATGGATGGAATGATTAGAGGTATATATGACTGAGATATATTGTGTACATTATGAAATTGTCAATGAATAAATAAAAATAATTCCTTTGGAAAAGCTATAATTTGGAAAATTTGAAGTAGGAAATCATTAGGAACATGGTGCTACAGCTTTAACTGTGGAAATGCTGATTATTCATTTGTACTACCACCTATTTTTGTAACTGTATCTTGGATTTTCATATAATGTTGAGATTAGTTATATATTTCATCAAAGTGACACATGTGTTTTGTTGGTGTGAATTCTTTGCAACACTGGATGGTGGTAACAACTATATAAGAACAAGCTAAATATAAGTTAGCTTATCAGAGGAAAAGAAATCTAGAGATTTGAAATATCTTAATATGTTTTACTTTTTAAAAAACATGGACAAGACAACTGAAGGAATATCTAGGACTAAGTGAAAATGCAAGTTTCACGTTATATGGCCTCAATTCCATTACACATTACACTGTATAATTTTTTCAGATATGTTGAAAATTGGTTAATAGCACTAATTATACCTCAACTGTGTGTTAGGATAATTGTATGATTTCTATTTATACATCAAGAAAGCTATTTTCAATAAATGTTTACTTCCTATTTATCTTATTTGTTTTACTTGTTGCCCTCTCATCCATAAATATCTCAAACGAAACAAAAAACGATGTTCTTTGCTGAGTGCACTAATTTGCCTTTCTGTTACAGTAATAAACATCATGACCAGAAGCAACTTGGGAAGGAAAGGGCTTGTCTTACACTTCCTAGTAACAACACATAGTTGAGAGAAGTTGGAGTTAGAACTCAGGTCATCTGAAACAGAGACTATGGAAAATCTATCTTCTGCAGCTCAGGACCACTTGCTCAAGGATACCTCTGCCAACATTGGGTTGACTCTCTCCATATCAATCAACAATCAGGACAATCCTTTACAGACCAGTCTGATGGATGCAATTCTCCAGGATGTCCTCTTCCTCTTGGTAATCAAGTCAACAATAAAAACTATCATGGAAACTGATCCATCACTTTCTTTTTTAATCCCTGATTTGTTGAGATTTCTAAAAAAAAAAAAAAAAAAAGAGGAGGTGGAAGAAGAGAAAAAATGAAGGAGGAGGAGACAAGGAAGAAGAAGGGGGAGGAGGAGGAGAAGAGAAAGAGGAGGAGGAGAAGGAAGAGGAAGAAGAAGAAGAAGAAGAAGAAGAAGAAGAAGAAGAAGAAGAAGAAGAAGAAGAAGAAGAAGAAGAAGAAGAAGAAGTAATTTAGATGACTTAAAATCATAGAAACTATCAAATATTTGCAACTTTCAGGTCTCAACTGCAGGAAATGTCCATGCCTCAATAGTGGCTTGAGAATACTCCTCACTCTAAAATAGCTGTGGGCTCCACAAATTTTTGTCCTTCCAGAGTCTTTAAATTTTCTGGACCATCCTCACTGCATTTTACCACAGAGAACTGTAAGATGGACTGCACTGTCATGTAACAAGGCAACCCATGCATGTGCACATTTGTATCACTGTCTTTAGTGGTACAGAGAGACTGGAACTCTGTCTCTTCCCAGGTCCTAGCTGGACAGGCAGAAGCTGATTTCAGCTGATGCTGTATTCTATTTCTATTTTAGATCAGTAATGCATAAGGCTTAAAAATGAGAAATGCCCCCTCTTCTCTCTGCATTTCTAGGGCAACGAAGATTTTAAAAGTCTTTGCTGAGAAGTGTTAGGGTGTAGAAAAAAATATCAGAAATGAAAAGCGATCAGTTATTTTAAAATAGTTTCTTAAGTTCAGAAAATTAGATCATGCAAATACAATGGAAAGAGGACTCAGTGTTTAAGAGCAGTGGCTATTCTTAAAGAGTTCCTCATATAGGGCAGCTCACAAATGCCTGTAACTCTAGTTATAGGGGCTCCACATCCATAGGCACCTACACATAGAGTCATACATGCATATACTTACACACTAACATAAATGTCAATAAGGATAAACCTTTTTAAAATGTTTGCTTTTCTCTTATCATAATGTGGGATGCAAGGAAACAATTAAACTTCTTGTTCTCTCGCTTTGATTTTGGAAGACTTCGCTTGCCGTCTTTAATTCCCGAATTTACAACTGACCCTGTGCCATGTTAAGTCCATATCCACACAGCTGAGAAATTAGGTCATCAGGAAAGGTTTGGGTGTTCTGATGGGGAGGGAAGACACCTTTTTTCACACCAGTGGCTAGGACTGAGAGAAAATGTTTGCTGCCAGTGGATGGAATGGTATGGGCTTAGATGGGAAGGTTGGAGACCGAAGAAAAGTCTTTGGGGCTTACTTTCAGTCCTAAAATCTCATGTGGGATTCAGTCAAAGCTGGTTTGCTATGAAATGAGTCCTTTATAAGCAAGGCCATTTGTAGCCCATAGTGAATACTCCCCTGTGCTTCTTTTCTATTTAACTACTTGGTAAAGCCATCTGGGACTAACAAAGCACTTGAACTTCAAGGGATTTTGTGTCTGCTTAGACCAAAACCTGGTTAGAAAGATTAGCGCTCTCTGGAGACCAGATGGAGGCAGTGCTAGACAAGGACCTGAGAGAAGGCAGGAGGCCAACTCATCCTTTTATCTACTGGAGACTATCAATAAAGGCTATCACAGAACACTATTTGTTATTCAAGTCTGACATAATTTTTAAGTGTAAATAATAGTATCTGTTCACTTACACATAAATGTGCACAAATATATACACGTGTACACACACACACACAACCTCCAGAAAGTTTTCCACTGTAGTCTTCCACCCTGAAGACTCACCTATCTATGACTATCAAACATAACTATCAAAAACTCTTCTGGCTGTGATTAGCATCTTTCGAATTTTAAAAGTGTAAAACTGCATTTTGGCATAAAATACACTAGCCCCTTAGTCACCTACAGTCAGTCAGTGCTGTAAGAGTTCAGGTTTTTGCTTTATTTATAGTTATTTCAGTGTCTAAGGGATCTGCTCTAAGTCAGAGAATAGGGAAAAGTTAAACAAAGCTTGTTCCTGAGTTTCAAGGAGTTCGGAGTAGAGAGTTGGAGACAGAAATGTAAACAAGCCATTAGAACACAAGTTCCTAATAGAAGCTCTGGGAGATGAAAAGAGCGAATAGCTTTAATGAGCTAGGGGAGGCACCCCAACACCTTCCAGCTTGGGGCAGAGGGTTAATCTAATTACAACAAGCTTTTAAAAATCATAAACCCTTTGCCCAAAATGTAGAAAGCAATGCTAACTAGAATTATCTATTAAAATATTTTATTGTGTTTTAGCACTGAGCCCGTTTTTTATTTTTAGAAATGAATTTAAACATGCTCGATTTTCTCATTTGAAACTATTTTTTAAAAATTGCGTTAAAGCCTGGCAGTGGTGACACACGCATTTTAATCCCAGCACTCAGGAGGCAGAGGCAGGCAGATTTCTGAGTTCAAGGCCTGCCTGGTCTACAGAGTAAATTCTAGGACAGCCAGGGCTATACAGAGAAACCCTGTCTCGAAAAGAAAACAAAACAAAACAAAAACAAAAACAAAAACAAAAACAAAAAAACCAAAAAAAATTGTGTTAAACTTTTTTATGAAAGCTACCTCAATGTGATAATATGGAACATTTAGCCTGCACCCAAGATTTTTAAATGGAAAATTGTTCTTTTGCAGGGTTGGAAAGGTGGCTTGGTGGTTATTAAAGCTAATGCTCTGCAGAGGAGCTGGCTTTCCTTCCCAGGACCAACATCAGGCAGGGCACAGCTGCTTGCTTGTAATGCCAGTTTCAGGGCGCTCACCACCCTCTGTTATCCTTGGGCATCTGCATGGATGTGGTACCCATAAACTTATGCAAGCATGAATGTAAAAAAAAAAAAAGGAAGAAGAAAAGAAAAAGAAAAGTGAAAATTTAAAATTAGCAAGCTTAAAGTAACAACAGAAATACCGTCTCCTGTGCTATGAGTACCATTAATATAGTTAAGTTGCAGGTGAATGAAGTGGAGCACAGGCACACAGGGAACGTGCACCCTGACCATGACTAGTAAGTTCAACTCCAGCGGGAAGAGCTAGCCAGACCCAATTCTTGAACTTGGAAAGTTATTCAGTCTGAAGTCAATTTCCAAATATCATTGTTTTTATTATTATACCATATCGCTCCTTCAGCCTACTTTAGAAACACATACTCAAATCACATCTCCTGATGTGTTGTTATGTCTGGCACTCCTTTTTTTATGCTCCAAAGAACATAAAATGTATCAAAGCCTCCCCCCAAAATATTTATATGCTGTCTTAGGAATCCTACATTACAGAATTTGCCCAAAAAATGACCTATACAATGTGTCTTTTTAAAAAATATTGATATTATTCATTGTACCATGTACCTTGCATTTTAAAATAATACTAATGGTGGTGATTATTTGTGGAATTTAGCAGTCTTTATGACTTGTCTAGCCAATATTGTTGATATTATTTTATTAATTTGTTTGATGTTATTCTTAGTACATAGCTCATATAAAGTTTTTGAAATATACTGTGGTTCATCTTGTACACTGAAGATGACTCTGGTATTTTATGAAGTAGAGAAACTCGCATTTGTCTGAAATATATCCATCACTTTAATTATTGTTTCAGTCTCTGGTGTTGATCAATAACTATTGTTTTGCTTTGAGGGCAGATAATTTCAATATACTCATCTAATTTTAGAGCATTAACTTTTTTCCTCAAAAATGAAAATATTTTAACTAAATTTATTAGGAATAAAAATACTACATGAGGGTATAACATTGTGTAACTTAGTCATTCTACGATTAACTATATGTTCATCTGAGAGAGTTACTCTTTAGTTGCTCAGTTTGGACCAGCACCTGCATGTGAGGAAATGACCCAGGCAAAGGGAAAGAACTATCAGGAAGGATGAGAGAAATAATGTCTACAATCCCTAAAACGCAAGAGAGAATCTATTCTTAACAGCCACATCCAAGGACCTTGTGGTTTAGGAACCAGGGGAGTCATGGATGACGAATATAAGAAAAAGTACTCAGGAGGAATTGGTGGGTACCAGGAATGTAGATAGAGAGGGGGAGAGTTGTGGGGAAGGCAAGATAAGGAGCAGACTTCTAGGAACCTTTGAGTGACAAGTTCTCACAGAGCACTTCCATTTGATGTTTAGGTCATCCTCTCACCTACATCTACCTGAACCTGTAGGCTTTGGGGGGTTCTTCTGTGATTTCCACTTAGAGTCTTATTCCATATGCCAAGCACTGCTTCTTCTTTATATGCTATGCTGCATCAAAAGATTTACAAAGTCTTCTCTCACTCCACAGTGTGAGGCTACAGGGTTATCTGCTCATGATGGCCTACTCTTCTGAACTGTTCAGTCAGGGATGGGCTAGGAGACAATAATATCTGAAATGACCAAGAAAATACTCCTTGCAGAGAGGCAGATAAGGTCCAGACTTGGAGTCACTTTGTAAAATATACAATGGTGTTTGGGTGTTGTGTGTGTAGAGAGAAAGCATTGAAAAGATGAAAGAGTGACTTTATAGAATTGTATTTGTATGTTAACAAAATAGACGCAGAGATTTCCCATTAAATACAAGAAGCTAAGATCAGACATTAATTTCCTCCCAAAATCTACTAAAAGGGATAAAACTCCTACATTCCCAGAACAGAATGGGAGAAGCAATGGACACAAATCATACCCACCATATTATGAATCACAAAACAGTTACTAACCTAGAAAATGGGAAGAGATTTAAGTGTTGTAGTAGAGGAGATACGGAGGGGAGGGGGTATGAGATCACTTCAAAATCCAGAAGGCCAGCAAAAGCAACCAAGAACTTTTAGAAAGTGAGTAAAGCTTTAAAGAAAGGCTAGAGTATCCCATAACAGTTATTACAAGAATTTCAGCCTCAGATACCCAGACACCACCTCATTCTGTCATGCAGAGTAACAAAGAGTAGGGAGGTGATGGAGGACCTGGGATGGAAAGAATGTGATCAAAATATATTGTATGAAATTCTCAAAGACACATTATGAATAAATAACAGAAATTCTCTTGTACCCAGCGGAGGAAAGGCGGCTGGCCAACAATAAAGCAGGAACTAGACCAACTCTTGTCTTGAAACCACCAGGGAAACAGAAGGCTGTGGTAGGGCAGCATACAGAAAAGCTCCATATCTAATCCCTAGCTCTCAAGAGTATGAGGGGTTAGAGGATCCAAGACTATTTAGAGAACAGAAAACTCAAGAGAAAACGATGCACTCAGAGTCTCAAAGTTGCCAGAAGTCTAGTAACATGAAAATTTAAGAATGTCTTTGGAATGTAACAGAAAGCCATTTGTACCACCAGAATGAAAAATAAAGAAACTAAATAATGTGGGAAATAGTTTAACCCTTAGAATTTTTTATATGATTTGTCTATCATTGTGATTCATGAGTTGCAAAGTTTTAAACAGAGGCATTACTGGAATTGTCCCATCATGGAACACAAATGACCACCCACTCAACATACATGAAAAATAAGTTATGGGCAGGAACTCTACTGAGACATTTTTAAAAATTAAACTTTAAACAATCTCAAGGTTAATGACTAGCCTAAAATTTAGGCCCCAAATTATTTCAAGATGAAGAAATATGTAGAAATGTGTCTACCATGCTTGATCACTGTTGTTAAAGTGAAATGACAGATATGGTTGTATTGATTACTTACACAGTTTTATCATAATGCTACTGAGATTTAACCTTTGCATCATGTTAGCCTAAAGTTGAGTGGAGACCATCAGCACAAAGTGAAGTTTCACCTTGTTCAGCCTTCTTGCGTCCTGGTGGTACATAGTAGGGAAGGAGAGCATCACTTCTTATGGTAAAATCACTACAGCTGCTTCCCTCTGATCATTGTGTGTTCTAACCCCATGATCATTATTCTCACATGGAGTAACTTTTGACTTCTCTATTCCTCTCATATTCCAGGAATAACTTTTGATTCTTTACCTACTAGCACTTACAAATTCTTAGCTAGAAATACAAGAGTTCCTTCGGTGGAGCCATTGTGAGCTCTCTTTGGACACGTTTGGAACTTTTCTTCTTTATGAATCAAGGCATTTTATTCATTATTCTATGGGCACTTACCATACTGGTGTAAATTTCTTTTGCTATAGAGACCATCTCCTTCGGCTTTGTAGTTCCACAGTCCAGAAAGTTTTCTAGACTGCATCAGTTCAGTAACTGTCTGGTGTGACAATGTCTTCACTATTATTATTGTCATTTTCTAAAAATATTTTTAAATAGAACAATAATCTTTTATTTCATTTCATGGCTTTCAATAAAAGCATCTAACTAACATTTAATTATAGATTTTTGCTTTGTTGGTGTACTGGCTAGCTTTGTGTCAACTTGACACAGCTGGAGTTATCACAGAGAAAGGAGCTTCAGTTGAGGAAATGCCTCCATGAGATCCAACTGTAAGGCATTTTCTCAATTAGTGATCAAGGGGGAAAGGCCCCTTGTGGGTGGGACCATCTCAGGGCTGGTAGTCTTAGCTCTATAAGAGAGCAGGCTGAGCAAGCCAGGTGAGGCAAGCCAATGAAGAACATCCCTCCATGGCCTCTGCATCAGCTCCTGCTTCCTGACCTGCTTGAGTTCCAGTCCTGACTTCCTTTGGTGATGAACAGCAGTATGGAAGTGTAAGCCGAATAAACCCTTTCCTCCCCAACTTGCTTCTTGGTCATGATGTTTGTGCAGGAATAGAAACCCTGACTAAGACAAATTGGTACCAGCAGAGTGGGGTATTCCTGTGACAACCTGACCATGTTCTGGGGAGGACTGTGGAAGGACTTTGGAACTTTGGGCTTGAAGATCCATTCGTTGTTAAGAGCTCTGTCAGATGTTGTGTAGGAGCTTGGAAGATAATGTTGAGAACAGTGCAGAAGATGGAGGTTTGGTTTGTGAAATTTCAGAGGGAAAATTAAAGACTCTTTTCAGGGCCATTGCTGTTTTGATTGTGAAGATTCTGTAGTTCTGGTTAGCTGGGGCTGAAGAATCAGCTGTGATTAACAAGATACCAGAACTACTAAAGCAAAAACTTTGCATTACTGGGACTATTGATGCTGGTTAGCTGGAGCTAAGAAATTAGCGGTGATTAAGAAGAGACCAGCATCATTGAGGTGACATCTTCTGGGAGGTGTTTTCTGAGAGCACAGTGGCTGTGTTCCAGATATAGCCAAAGTTGTACCTTGTGCTGTGGCTGGACTTGGTAATGTGTAAGAGTCACCCAGGTGGTACTGGTTTTGAAGGCATGAAGGAGTTGAGCAGAACAGCTGAGGCTTGGCACTGTGAGAGGCCATGGAAGGCCATTGGTGAAAGTGCAGCCTCAGTTGCAATTGATGGCCCAGGACTGAAGGGGTCATGCAGTGTTTTGGAGATGCCAGTACCATGAGATGACCACCAAGAGCAGCAGCAGCAGTGGAGTACAGGCGTCTGGAGCCTACAGGATGACACATGTGCTACAAAGGGCCTGGCTGGAGAAGTGATCCAAGCCCTTGGAGGAGCCCAGAAGATCGTGAGTTGGATCCCAGACATTGGACGGTTAGAGATTGACTTTTGCTTTTGATTGTGACTGTGCCCTGATATTTTCCCTCTTGAAGGAAGAAACTGTTTTAGTGGAGCCCACAGTTAAGAGACTTTTAATTGTAAAAAGACTTTGGATTTTAAAAGAGATGGATATTTTAAAGAGATTGAAATTTTAAGCATATGTAAAGACTGTGGGACTTTTAAAGTTATTTAGAATGGGGATGAATAAGATTGTAAGGGTTGAGGCTTACTAGTGATGTGTTTGTGTGTCAAGTTGACAAGGGGTCAATTGTACTGGCTAGCTTTGTGTCAACTTGACACAGCTGGAGTTATCACAGAGAAAGGAGCTTCAGTTGAGGAAATGCCTCCATGAGATCCAACTGTAAGGCATTTTCTCAATTAGTGATCAAGGGGGAAAGGCCCCTTGTGGGTGGGACCATCTCAGGGCTGGTAGTCTTAGCTCTATAAGAGAGCAGGCTGAGCAAGCCAGGTGAGGCAAGCCAATGAAGAACATCCCTCCATGGCCTCTGCATCAGCTCCTGCTTCCTGACCTGCTTGAGTTCCAGTCCTGACTTCCTTTGGTGATGAACAGCAGTATGGAAGTGTAAGCCGAATAAACCCTTTCCTCCCCAACTTGCTTCTTGGTCATGATGTTTGTGCAGGAATAGAAACCCTGACTAAGACAGTTGGTTTAAACTTCTTTCACTGTAAAGGCCTTCACATTGAGGTCTTGAATCACCAAGCTAATCTATTCTTTAAAAAGAAATCTCAGAAAAATAAAAGAAATCTCAAGTCTGTACATAAAGTAATTTTAATAACTCAGTATCATCACCTCTGTTTGTTCATTAATTATGATTGCTAACTAGTTCTGAAAGCCTAAAATAAAGGGTAATACATAGTGATAGGCTATTATTCCATAAGCATGCATAATTTGGAATTATGGTTATCCAAAGAAAAATGCATGGAATCTCATCAGCATATGTGTTTTCAAGGGAATTTTTAAAAATTAAATGTGGTTTAATAAAGAATGGAGAAGAAATGTAGGGAAAAAATCCCACTTGTTTTAAGGTAAATTTAGTACAGCCTTCATTAAGTGATTGCTAAGTGCTAAGAGCTGCACATGGCACAAGAAGTTCAGATGTAAGCAAGAGAACTGTTCTTGACTTGATGGAACTCAAAGTTCAATATAGAATTTGGTAATTAAGTGCCTAAGTAAAAATCAAAAGTAAGTAAATATTAATCATATTCCCATATTCCTTAAGGACACCCATTGCCATGTTCATTGAATAGCTGACATCCATAAAAAGGAAGGTTTCTCTTTAAACTGAGGCTCAGAGAGAGAGAGACAACAGTTCTGAAAGAGGAGGCAAATGTTAAACAAAGTAGAAGGGCAAGCATCAACACAGACTCTAAGATGACAGAGAGCTTAGCTTGTTCAAGGAATTTTGAAGTCGAGAAGAGAAGATGAGAGAGGAAAGCACACAGCTAGGGCAGTGCAGAAGACTGAGGTGAAATGCTGAAGGCAGATGTCAGATCATGCTAAGTCTCATGTCCCTAAGGAGTCTCTGCTTCACTGTGGAAAAGTGGGAAGATGCCAAAGTGATTTAAACAACAGAGGCACAAGGCAAGATCAGCCTTTTTGTAAATCAGCTGGTTAATCTGTGGACAATGAAACAAACAAACAAAAAAAAGTTAAAGTGAGACTGTTGCTCTAAGTGCTCGTTCTTTGTCAAGATCAGGCACAATTACCTGTCTCAAATGAGAAAGAACAAAGACGGACATGTTAGAAAGTCAGTGTGGTAAAGAAGATCAAGTGTTTAGTGTGGCTGAAGATGCCTGTAACATACAAGAAGACATGTGAAGCAGGAGTGTGGAGCTGAGGAGAGCTCAAGCTGGAGGCAGAAACTTGGGAACTGTTGGCCTATGGCGATATTTAAATCCTTAGAAGGGACACGCTTCCCAAGAGGAACAACAAGAGAGATTAGAGAGAACCCACTGGAGCTCTGTAAGAGTCAATTGGAGGAGAGAGAAATCAATGTGGGAAACTGAAAGGAGAAAGCCTGAGAAGTCAACAAAGACCTGTGGCTTGCAGGTTCAGAGACACCAGAAGAGTATTTATCAAGGAATTTGGACCACTGTGCTAGATGCTTATAAAACACACGATACAGGTGAAATGTACAGCAAATTGACAACCTGTCAAGGCAGAAGTCAAATGTTGGATTATCAATAATAATTAAAGAAGAGTTCATGAACCTGTGATGGAGCAGGGGCACAGAAGAAGCTGGAGTGGAGAGGGAAGGATGAGAATGATGTAGCCAGAGTACTCATGCATGAAGTTCTCAAAAAAGAAAATAATTAGGTTTTAATGTTGAGTTATAGAAAAAATGCTTAAGTGGAAATAAGCTTAATAAGCATAGACAAAATCATTCATGGAAATTATGCAGTGAAAATCTCAGAGTGTAACTAGCAAGCAGGGAGCACAGAATGAGCTGCACTGGAGTAAGTGCCTAATACCAACTAATAGAGCATGCTGCATCTGGAGGGCAAACGTTGTGATGAAATTGTAGAAACAAATGGCTGAGAAAAAAATGACCCAAGACATGAGGCTTTCCAGAAACCATGAGCCTGAAATAAGCCTCTGATGGCCAGAAGGCCTTAAGAAAGTGACAGGAGGTGGAGGGGGGAGGAGAGGGAGAGGGGGAGGGGAGAGGGGAGCCATTTACTCTTGAGCAGCCCAGCAAGCTGCTATAGGATGACATTCATTATTATTTAGTAAACAACAGAAATAGCAAGAAAGTTTGCCCAATTGTTAAAGGTGTTGGAATGGGGAATAAGGAATGAAAAATGAGGGAAAGGCAAATGAAGACCTACAGAGAAAGGCAGCAACCGGTTTTACCCAGTGACCCTAGGAATGTTCTTCAGAGGGACCATAAACAAAGCAGTGTCCTAGGGGACACTCATTTTTAATTAACTCCCAGTGATGAATTTGTCCACTGAGTAAAAGTGTATTTGTTTGTACCCGAGTGTGGGGACTAGCAGGGTGGGAGATGTCTGTGTGTGTCTGTCCATCTGGGTGTACCTGATTGTGGTATGAGTGTGTGTTCCCATGTTTATGTGTGTACTTGAGTGTGCTGTTTGTGTACCTAAGTGTAGTGTGTGTGTGTGTGTGTGTGTGTGTGTATCTCTGTCTGGTTATGTGTATGATGTGTATGTATGTACCTGAATGTAGTGTATGTGTGCATTCTCTCTGCTACCACCCATACTCTGCTGCCCACACTTTCCAGACTGATCTAGAAAACACTGCATTGCTCCAACTTTTACTTCAGTTGTAGAGAGCTTGCCTAATATGCTCAAGGACAATGCCTAGCAACACACACACACACACACACACACACACACACACACACACCACAGTCAGGCACACAAACACAAACACCACACATATATAATATACTCAGGTACAAACACACACACACACACAGATACACACACAGACACACACACAGACACACACACACTCAAGCATTCATACCTGCTGGAAGAACCAGAAATCACCTATAGAACATGAAAAGTATGAGAAAGCATGACCCTTCTCTAACGTCCTACCTATAGTTTCCTTCTGGAAAAAAGTTAGTATTGTCAAGCTTAGAATTTGACTACGAAATGAAAATGTGTACAAGCCAAGGTAAGCCATTTTAATTCATCAGACTGTCCTCTTGGAAAAATATGGACTTATTCTGTGCTAAAAAGATGGTTTATCTGTGCTAATAACACACTGCCTGTTTACCAAAGGGATAAAAGGCTTCCATTCTTCAAGAGAATAAAAGGGATCTTGAGGAAGAATTTAAATATTTAAGAACTACTGTGAAAAAGATTACATGTATGTCCATGTATAGTTCTTTTATAAATGGGATACACATACACACACACCATCTTTTGTGATTTCTCTAAGTTCAGAACTTCTTTCTTTCTCTTTTTTCTCCCTCGCCTTCTCATCTGTGACTCTCTCTTGCGCGCGCCCAACAGGCCAGGAAGAACGACGCTGCTACAGGATCCTTCTGCACACATTTATTCAGTCCTGTTTCTTCTTGTTTATATCTCCCTTGTTTATATCTCCCCCCTTGTTTTTATATCTCCCTTGTTTTTATATCTCCCTTGTTTTTATATCTCCCCCGAACCCTGGGCCTCTCACTCTTTTATACTCTCAGTTCCCATCCACGCACAGCAGGCCATGCCACCTCACCAGGCACGCAGCTTCAGCTAATCAGGGCAGCAGGGGCATATCTCCACCAAATTGGATTCACCTGAATCCTGGTACACCTGCGCAGCTCTCAAGATGTTTGTGGCTTATATGAGGAAGTCAGGTGCAAGTCATATGACTTAGCTGCAGTCCCTGGCGCCTTTGGGACTGCCGCCACACCCGCTCCCCACAACTCTCCCCTACAATTACTACTCTCTGTAACTAAATGCCAGAGCACAAACTTCTAAGAGTAATACAACATTTACTAATAATCAAGATTCAGCAGTACAGGCCTGAGTAGCTTGTGTCAGCATGATCACTGGGCATTATTGTGTTATCAGGAACAGGGGACAGGCTTTTTCAGAGACAATCCATTGATCACTGACAGAGTAGACAGTGCCTACAGGGCTAGAGTAGGGGCAAAGTTTAACGAATGGTCCAGAAGATTTCTTTATTTGAGTGATGCACTTCTATTTTCTATGCAATAACTCAGAAACTCCCTGGATGAGCTTTGCCATCAACTCTGCAGCCAGAGACAGCAGGCTGTTCTTCATTTTATTTTTCAAAAATTGACAGCTTAAAGATTTTAGGTGTTTGCAAGATAGCTCAGCCCTTATCATGCAAGTGTGAAGACTTGAGTTTGGATTCTCAGATCTCAGTAAAAAAAAACTTTACTCCCTGACCATGGAAGGCAGAGATGGGATCCTCAGGACAAGCCAGCTTGACAAACAAATCCAAATCATGAGTCCCAAATTCAGTGAAAGATCCTTCCTCAGCAAATAAAATGGAGAGGGAATAAGGAAGTTATTATACATCAACCTTAGGCTGCCACATGTACACACATGCATTTGTACATGCACATACATATGAATCATTCACACATGTAAACATACCTGTCACAGAACATACCATATATACACACATAAAATCAACTTTTAAAAAATTCATGATATACATGATGTTTTCCCATACATACGTGTTACAGAATGCCCAAGTCAAGCTAATTAACTTGTCTATCACCTCAACACATACCTCTTTTTTTTTCTGGTGATCTATTGCTGCTACTATTACTACAGTCTATGATATTCAAGTACAAAATATTTTTATTATTAACTTTAGCTACTGTGATTGATGTACAGTGGATGTCTATTCGTTATCTCTTTAAGGCATGACTGAATGACATGAAGGAGGGAACAGTTATGCCTATGGGCCATAGAAGGTTAGAGAGAGTCACAGGAACTGCAGAAGGAGTGATCCAGACAGAGTTAGGCTGGGGAGAGCAGGACAGAAGGAAGTAAATCACAGCAAATGAGCTGAAGAATCATCTCTAAGTTTCTCAGGCAACACAATTCTTTGATCTTTGTATGGGGTCACAGCAAGAGATTTCATGTGTTGGATTTGATTGTCACCTTTGGGTGGCCTGGCTACCCCAGTGTACCCCTGGTTGCCTGGGAGCTTGAACGTGTGCCTAACCATCTGTGGGCTGGAGATGGCTCTGGCTGACAGAGTTTGTTGAATGGAGCCATGGAGGAATGATTGCATGGTTTGCCTCCTCCAACTTATTTTATTATTACTGTTGAAGAATAAATATGGAAAGGAGAGAAAAGCCACTCTAGGCTTTGAAAGGAAAGTCTAGCAGAATCTTTATGGTGTGTTTAGTCTCCTGCATTTACTGCAACTTTATTTTAAGATTAAAGGCAATTGAATATCCGTATGTCTGAATTTTTTAAATGAAATTAATAATGAGATAAGAAATTTTAACTAAATTCTTTAATTATGCACTCATTTACTTACTAGTTCAACTCAAATCTCTTCAGAATGCCAATATAATAATGTAAAACTGATTGAATTTTTTAAACTAAATAATATTGTGATTCTGAACCCTGGTTCAGTATATATTCTGATTAATATGACTTGAATTTGAGCTAGCTAAATAAAATAGCCAAAAAACATATGGTTGCATCATAGTCACCCCCATGTGTAGTACACAAACTATGCCTAACTCATCAGTAGTTGTGTTTGTGCTTAAAGTAGGTATAATCAAATTTTAGTCACACTGCAATTCACTTCAATGACAGGGAAAAGTCATGGTGAGAGTTTGCATTATACATATATGCGTTCTTCAAACCTGAAGTTGTCTCCTTTGCTTCCTGTCATTCATTTATCTTACTACTCTCACCAATCAGCCAACAGCCAAGTAGATTCAAACTTTCCTCGCATCCTAATCCATTCAGGCCACTATAACAAAAGACAACACACTGCACAGATTTTTAAAAAGCTGAAATTGATTTCTCACAGAGTAGTAAGCTTGGAAGTCCAATAGCAATGTATCAGTAGTAGAGTTGGCTTCTGCTGGGAGCACTCTGTATCTCTCTGTCTCTCTTTGTCTCTCTCTGTGTCTGTCTCTGTCTCTGTCTGTCTCTCTGTCTGTCTGTCTCTCTCTCTCCCCCAATGCCTCCTCTTTATAAATGACATTGATCATCTTCCTCTTCCACTAGTAAAGATGAAGAAGGAAAAACCACCATTGCTCAGGACCAGCATGAGGAAGATACAAGGACTGGAAGGAAAATAAGTGAGAAGCAAAAAGCCAGTTTCCTGAAAACTTTAACTTCTCAAGATATACTACCTTCTGAGAGCAATTGCCTTCCAAGGACTTTCCTCACAGCTACCTTGTGAAAATTGTAGAGATGTGGATTTTATTGTTGTTCATTTGTTTATTTTTATGTCACCTTGTGTTTATGTTTCACAATAAAATATTTTATTAAAAGTTATAGAACATGGGCATTCATAACAATTTTAAATTAAATAACATTTAACATTAAACAATGAATCAGTAGTAAATACTTAGTTTTATTATTTAAAACATTAATCTAACTAAGATTTCAGAAACAGTATTTATGATGGCTAGTTTAAACTGTCAATTTCACACATCATAGAATCCACTGAGAAGAAAGTCTTAACAAAAACTGTATAGATTAAGCTGGTTTGTGAGTCTCTCTGTGGAGGCTTGTCTTATTTATCGTCAGTCAGGAAGTCTTGCTCACCTTAGGCAGCACAATTCCCTAGGCTTGGACAGTGGAGAATACAGAAAAGGAGAGAGTGAGCTGAGCATGAATGCTCTCATTAGCTCTCTGCTCTAGATTGTGGATACAAATAGCTGTTCAAGCTCTAATACTGTCACCACCCTGCTGTTATGACCTATCACCTAGTAACTGTGAGCTAAGATGAACCCTTTTACCCCTGATTTGTTCTTGTCAGGGTATTTTAATCACAGAAGCAGAAAATAAAATGGAATCCATGTAGTTGCTTACTTGCGGTAATTATTGATGGCAATACTACTAGTCACGTGGGCAAAATTTCATAAGCTTAGCTCTGAAATTCCAGCTGACTCTGAATTCATTTTATGAAACATTTACTAAGCACCACTCTCTCACTCTTGAACATGCAAATTATAAAATGTTTGGCATCAGACTTTTAATAAAAATCTAAAATATTTATAACAGTTGCTAATGATTAATGAAGAACTCTTCTGAAACCCATATGTTAACTATTCACATCACCCTCTATTTTTCTAATCTGTACCAGATTCTACCCTCCTTCTTTATAAAAATTAATTAATTTTAGATAATAAATATATGATGAAAATAATAAATTTAGTATGGCTGTCTTCTCTACTACCACCTGTTATATACTGATAGTCATATGAACTTCAAATCTCAAGAAAAATGTGTACTTAGCACTTCAGAAATGCATGTTAAAAAGACACTGTCTGCTTTTGTGTCAGTATAAAATTGGGACTATCATAAAGTGATAATTAAAATTTCACTTGGAAATAACACAGTATATAAAAATTAAATGCCAATAATTTAGGCACACCCTTTCCAATTCCATGTGGAACCAGATGAAGGAGAAAAATTAAGAAAACAGTCATCAGTATTAAGCAGGAACCCAGAGGCTGACCCTTTAGCACTCATAAAGAATCCTGCTGAATATTAAGACAATGGAAGGGACCAGCTTCTGATACCATTGTATAGAATATGCTCTCTAATTTGTAATTTTTAAAAACAAAAATTTACCTTAGTGCATGTGGAAGGTGAATGATCAATAATATTATAAGAATATTTTTAAACCTGACTTTTAACAGTAATGCAACATTAATATCGGAAAGATGTCAACAACAGCTCAAAAGAAAAATGCTCCTTTTATCTATGTTCTTCTGCCCTGTTTATCTCAAGATTTTCTCTTATTTCTTTTTCACAGAGAAAGGAAAGGGGGAGATTAGAAGCAACATATGTTACTTCTTATGTTAGCTCATTTAAGCATTTAATATTCACATTCTGACAGACAGTAGGTGCAACCCTTTTCTCAAGTGTGGAGTACTCGTGTCATAGTGCAAGCGCATGACTCAGATGAAACCAGCTTTTCACCCACACACTCCCTGCCAGGTACTGGGGAGGTTCAATAACTCCTTCCCTTTCTGAAACCAGTGTCAAGAATCCTTGAAACCATGAAGTACCCCCTCAAATCATTTTACCTGCCAAGAAATTAAGGTAGATGCTAATATGCTAATGCCTTGGGGGGACGGTGTGGGTGGGTGGGGGGGTTCTTTACTATATCTTAAAGGGATTTAAAAGGCTTCACAAAGTACCCTTACTAACTAAAGTTAAATTTGAGCTTTTTCACATAGAAGAACCCTTTAAGAAATGACAGTTATACAAGAAGCATAATTTCTTTACATTCAAGGATTGTTGGATCACCTCACAATCCAAGATGATTTCTGACATTACAGCTATTATATAAGTGTTATAAGCAGAAAAAAAAATGAGAGAGAATCAGAGGTAAGTGTGGCTTTTTCAACTGATATGGCTCTCATTAGCCTTAACGAAAGTCTCAAAATCTACATCTATTTCTATCTTTTTGATTAAATGAGTTTCATCGTTTGGTCACAGCTAACTACAGGAAGATGGGAAATAATATCTGACACACATGTGAAAGTCAGATTAGAAGTCAGCATGGTTTGGGAGTAATAATTATTCCAATCTGCTGTAGTCTATGCACTTACACACTTGAAAACTAATATATATGCAATGCGGAAATTTTACTGATCACTTTTGTTTCTATATACAATTTTGTCTTCTTTAGACAGTTTTTTAAAGATAACTGACTTCCTACTGCCAGCTTGAGGGATATCCGACACAGGATGATCATGAATTTGCGTTAAGTAGTTCAAGTTCAGTCTAGTGAGAACTTGAATTTTTTAAAAACCTAATATTTTCTCTCTTAATACTTTGCTTCCTAATCCTTCAAATTCCATTTACATCCACACTTCTCCCCACAAAAGTGTGCTGGTTCAGACCCTACACTGTCTGCAGTAAGCACATCATCTCCATTGGGAAATGTCATTGTCCCACCAGCCCTCCAAACTGAGGAGCTGCAGTGTCTCCTGAATGCTTGCCCCACCACAGACCAGGCAGTACATGAGACGTAGGCAAGAAGATAACGGCAACTCAGAAGTGGCCACACACAGCTAAAAAATGTCTCAGAAACTCGGATTAACTCTTTCTGGCCTGATATTCCTCTGATCAATTCTTTTGCCCACTCCTTGTCAATTATATCCCAAGATCAAATCTTGTAGATGATTGTTATAGGGGCCATAGAGAAAGTCTCCAGGAAACTTTATGGAGAAGTAATGATGTCAGGCACATTATGGAATCAAAATCTGGGCAAAGAATTAAAATGAGAGCATGTAGAATGCTATCTAGTAACCAAGAACACAAGTAATAAACACACATATACCTGCAACCATGCCAATATATATATATCACACATATGTTCATATATGTCCACATAGACACAGACACAGAAAACACCATACACATGTATATGTATATATATATATGTGTGTATATGTATATATATACACATACACACAAACACACACATATATATATACTGAGAATATATATATATATATATATATATATACTGAGAGAGAGAGAGACCACACTCACATGCACAGATATAACATAGACACACAGATACATATATCCACAGAGACAAATATACACACAGATCACACACACACACACACACACACACACACACACACACACACCAAAAAAGCACAGAGACACAGAGTTGCACAGACATGAACATATGCATACAAGTCCCCATAAATTCATACACACGAACACACACCATACATATCACAGCTTAGAGACACACACAGATACAGACATAGAAATACATGTATAGACAGATAACATACACAGACATACAGAGAGAGAGAGATACAGCAAGAGACAGAAAGCAAGGGAGAGTGAGCAAGTGAAGAGAGAGAAACCCAAGAAATAACAATCTGCTCTAAGTGTTGACATCCAAAAGCACAGCCTTCAATCTCACTTGGCCTTCAGTCTGTGATTCACCACCCGAGAGTGAAAGGTGAAAATAAGAGGCCAACTCAGCCTTAATTGTTAATTTTATTAACTTGACAAGAGCAATGACAAATCCACCTTTAAAATGGGTGGCTTTATAGACACATCTAGGTTACAGGTTGCCATAATAAAAACAGGTATCAAGTTGATTAAACCTGAGTTTATTCTCTGGAGCCATTGAAGCCAGCTCCTCATGCTTGATATGCAGGCAGAGAACCGATGAAGGTGCCGGAGTGTGAGCAGAGGGCAGGCGCCTGGTGCAGAGCAGGAAGCCGCTGGGCAGTGCTGTAGGCATGAATGCTCACACCAGACTGAGCTCTGTAATGGATGCAGATCAGGAGCGGTGCGCTTTCTGCTCTTCCTTGTCAATCAGGGCTTTTATGTGTGGTGGGTTCAAAGGGGGAAAATGAGAAATAGATGCTTTGAGCCAATACTGTAAAAAAATCAATATAATATTGTTTCCAAGGCTATTCAATTTTATTGTTCTGCTTTTCTGTTTACTTTTGAGATGGTAGTTTAATTACAACATTTCTCTCTTCCATTTCCTCCCTCTAAACCAGGTGTTCTCGACCTCCCTAATGCTGCAGCTTTTTAATGCAGTTCCTCATGTTGTAGTGACCCGCATAAAATTATAAGCCATAAAATTATTTCATTGCTACCTCATAACTGTAATTTTGCTACTGTTATGAATCATAAAGTAAATATATAGTGTGCAGGATATTTGACATGTGACCTCCCAAAGGAGTCACGACCCGAGGTTAAGGACCTCTGCTTTAAACCCTCCCATATACCCTAAACCACCCTGCTTCAAATTCGTGGCCTGTTTTTCACTCATTGTTATTGCGAACATATCTGTGTTTTTATCTACATTCATATTTCTAAATATAGCCTGTTGAGTTCATATAATGTTACTTGTGTATATGTTGTCAGGGCTGACCAAACAAAAATGAATTTGCAGGTAGTTTGCCGAAAAAGAAATCCTCTGGAAGAGTACATTTAACAATTTAGATTGTGTAAAGGAATATGAGGCTTAATCATGAGTTCTCATAAGTGATTGAACGACCTTTTCCTGACCACAATTCCCAGAACTAGGCTGATTGCTGTGTCTCCTAAAGGCTGCCTTCTGTGTTGCCCTACCCTTCCCTTCAAAGCCAAATGTCCTTTTCCTTTTACATACCGTTAGGATGTTCTTAGCCGGCCTGGCTTTCCTTCTCTAACATGGCGTGCTCGCCATCTTTGTCTTTCTCCTTCCTATGGAGAGTGTGATGCCCTTACTGTCACGTGACCCCATGGGTTCTCATACGTCGTTACTGATTTCTCCTCTTTCCCCAGTTTCTACATCTTTTATGTTCTGCTCTCTACCTATGACCATAAACTGTCCATTTCCCACCTCCTGTCTTAGCCCTGGATGTTACTATCACAATGAGGTTCAGTTGACACGTTTTCTTGCTTCTCTGCCGTGTCCCAGCCTGTTCCGCCAGCATGAAACTTTCTTGCCTTGTCCTTATATTTTGAAATCATCCTCAGAATAAAACTCTTTATAGACAAATCCCAAGATGCTTAATGATCCTTACTAGCCTGAAATCACAGCATCTGAGCCACATTTTTGATAAAATACCCAAATGAAAAAGTAAGACGTATCTAACAAAAAACGAATTAAACAAACAAAAAGTATAAAGGATCAATGTCAAGGGGCTGGGCAGAGAGCTCTGTGTGTAAAATACTTGCTCCACAAGCAGGACAACCTAAGCTCTAACTGCCATCTCCCAAGGGGAGAGCTAAGAAGGGCAGCACAGCTCTGCAATTCCAGTGCTGGAGAGCCAGGGACCAGCAAATATCTCTGAAGCGTTCTAGACAGAAAATTCATTATCATAGATGAGCCCTAGATCCGGCAAGAGACACTGTCTGGAAAAGAAGATGGTGAGTGACTCAGGAGCGCGTGCAACATTGACCTCTAACCTCATACACATGTGTGCATGCACACATGTACACACACACACACACACACACACACACACACACAGAGGTACTCACGCACGCACACATGCAGGCACACACACAGTGTAATGGCCACAAAGTAAACACAAAATTGTCACTCATCATTTGACAAACCAGTCCAAGGGTCTTTGAAATTGTGAGGTCAGCACTGTGAGGTTTATCTCCAGTGTTTTTTGTATATGTGCTACCTACTAAAGTATATTACTGATTATGTTGATATAGCCTTAGAACTTTAAGCAAAATAACTTTTCTTTGCAGCCATACTAAAACATATCATAAGGAAAAATGTTCACAGATCCATTATAAAGCATTTATATATTTTATATTTGTTAAATAGCATCAATTCTGAGGCACAAAGTACAGCAGGTCTTGAGTTTACCGTCAGTTGAGGAGAGGTGTGGGTAATAACGACTGGATAGTAAAAGTGGTGTCATAGATGCCATAAAACCATGACAAATGCTCTTAGATGGAGGGAATGGTCACTTACTTGCTTTAGATTAGCAGCATGAACAAAAGAGATGTTTAAAACAGACCCTGCCCAGTGTAATAGCACTGAGGTGATTAGCAAGAGGACACAGACAACCTGTAAAGACACTGGCGAGCTACCTGCTCAAGGTTACATTGCAACTCGAAAGCTGGCAGTAACATAAAGGCCAGTAAGAAAGTTGAGCATGGTGGTCTTTGCAGAGCCACTGTCAGTCGTGAAGCTGGGGCTGACCACTTTCCTCTGCCATCAAGGGAGCGCCTTATCAGGTTCGTGCCTAAGGAGATTTGTCTAGAAGCATTTTAGAAGCTAGTTACAGAATATGAGGGAGTAGTGGAGAGAAAGACTGGGTCAAGGGATAATCAAACGCATAAAGGAATGGGCATCCCACCTTAAGCCTTAAAGTCTTGGTGAATAGCTGGCCATATTGATGTGGTAGAAGATAAGAAATCAGAAAACCGGTGACATTTCTGAACTTTCTAAAGCCAAAAGAGGTGGTTCTCTCAGCAGAAATCATAGAAGAAGAAAGAGGGTCACATTAAAGAATGGAATGACTTTCCCTTAGTGTCTCTGGTAGTAGACATTAAATCTTGTGTTCACATATTGCCCACCCAGGTGTTCCTTGCCCATGCCGAGCCTGGCCTTTCCATACTACTCACTAACAATAACTTCAGCCCATACACTCACCTTCATTCTGAGTCCCAGAGCATTTTTCTTCTGGGCAATATCATCCTCCATATTCTCTGTAACTCCTTGGCTTCCTATCATTTTAATCACTCCAGAGTGTGTAAACAATTGCACTAACTCAGGAAACCCAAATCCTTTCAGGAAATCAAATGGGGCTCTGACATTCTGGGTGGGCAGACCACCCAGCTCAGGTTCCTGGGAGGGTTGTGAGGAAGGACCTTACATTAGTTAGCATCCTGAGCTGCATCAGTAGAGGACGGTGACTGAGCTGACTGAAGACATCTGATAGGATACTGAGCTCAGAGTCCTGTCAACCCGTCTGAACTGATATGATTTTCTTTCTAGTAAACTTAGATCAACCATTCTGCAAGCATGATCAATTTTCTAAAATTATGTACATAAACTAGCTTATTTAGATATTCTTTTTAAAATGCTTGCTCCCATAGTTAAATTCTGTCAGGTATGCTATAATTTCTAAAGATCTTTAATGTTATCATTAGTTATAGTAGCAACTTTCAAAAATAAAAATATTTTAATTTTTGTTACTTATTCTGCCCCATGCATTTACTTTTAAATCTTGAACAGCAGTGAAATGCTGTATTTCCTGCAGGATTTGAATAGGTCATAGCTAACATTAAACCAAATAAACCAAGAAATTGACTCTAAAAACTTAATAACTAAGGAGGGCAGGAGCTTATTGTGCAACTATTAGACAAACTTTTGTCAGCTTATAACCCCACATGATTCACAATTATTCTGTCGTAGAGAAAGAAAAAAACACACACAGAGCTACACATGAGCTTCTTTTTCTTTAGCTATTTGCTTTTATTGATTATTTTATTTATTTACATTTCAAATGCTATCTCCTTCCCAGTTTCTCCTCCACAACCCACACATGAGCTTCTTAAAGAGTATTACTCTTTTCACCAACTTTTCAGCTTCACATGTGTATGTATGTGTTCCTGTGATTGGTACCTAGGTGAGCTGAATTACGTGCTAATGGCATAAAAGTGTCATATCTTAGTCCTGTCGCTGTTCACAGTAAGATGCCTTCATTATTGGGGGCTCAGGAAAAACTAGATTTAGATATTATTGATACCTCATGACTCAAACCTACAAAATTGCCTATCACTTGCTTTCTTCCCCACTATTCCACTATTCATTAAGCATTGATTTGGCAAAAATTAGCACAAAACACTAGAAATGAATAAAGTCAGGAGCCTAAACAGTCATTATCATGTTTCCTAGGAAGATCAATGGCAAATTACCAGCACCCTGAAAATTCATTTTCCTAAAAGAAAGAGAAGAATGCTGAGAAAACAGAGTGTGGACTAGAGAATTTAAAATAAATAAATGTCCAAAGAAAATACACACCAGCACCTGACGCAAAATGTGAAAGCCACCGTATAGAAACTTGCACAAATTCCAAAAGTAGCCTATTTGGCTGACTCACAAAGAAACAGCAAAGAAACAAAAAGATGGAGCCTAAAGAACTGCAAAGGTAAGATGAGCGTGCTGACATTTGTAATGACTTAGTTACACTTGAAGCATTATAATGCATGTGGTATCTTCTACTTTCAACTTTTTCACCTATGGTATTTATGGTGATGTGTGTGTGTGCACATATACATGTGCATATGATTGAGTGTGTGTGTATGTGTGTAAGTGTGTGTGTGTATTGCTAGGTGTGTGTACTTACATAATTGTGTGGATATGTGTGGGTGTGTGCACATGTGTGTGTGTGTGCATGTGTACTCCTAGGTGTCTGTGTACTTATTATTTTAAGGCAAATAAATGATCATTGCTTTTCTTGTAGGACATTTTCTCTATCTTCAAAGACACCAAGGGGTCGTCCATCTGTGTCTAAGTTAAAATGACAAGACATGTTTTCTTTGATTTATTAGTAAACAACTAAATAGCAACATTAAGCTTTTAGGAAAAGATTAACAACACTGCACTGTAGTACCTGTCAGAGTAATTTAAGTAAGAGCTGTTAAAAATGTTCATTCTTCATAACAGAGCATTCACTAGTCTGCCTAATGGATGGGGCCACGCCACACACCTTTGGAACTAGGACAGCATGCTAAGGGTGGTGAAGCTCGGAGAGATGCTTTGGTCTAAGACAGATTGTTGAAAAGCGGTTCAATCCTGACTGCAAACAATTTCACATAAAGTTTTGTTTGCTTGGTTGATTGGGTTTTTTCCCCCCAAATCTTAAATCTTTATGGTATCTAAAATCAAATTTTTTCAATGAAGCTAAGGATTATTCACCAAGTTTTCAGCTTTATTGAATTATTTTTCTCTGAAGAAAATCACCCATATACAAACAGATGCTACTCCTACATACGAAATAGCAGCCAGATACAAGAATATGGCAAATCTGAGAGTTGTTTATAACTGTGAAGATAATGCTTGCTAATGTCTTGAAAGGAGGACCATGCTTAATAAAATTACTTTTTTCAGTAAGC
Source organism: Mus musculus (assembly GCF_000001635.26). NCBI lineage: Eukaryota > Metazoa > Chordata > Mammalia > Rodentia > Muridae > Mus > Mus musculus. The sequence continues at coordinate 56,014,593 of NC_000067.6, read as the reverse complement.
AAAAAATGTTTGAGTGAAGATCCTCTCAACATTTAGTTATTTCATTTAATTCAAAGTCACAAAACATCTTCCAGAGAGTATCTACCTGACCCATGTCCCACAAAGAGAGAGACGTCATTTGGAGATGTGCAAATTAATAGAAAACTTAGCTGTCCCAGAAGCTAAATGTTCAAACCTGGTTCATATCCTTACGAAAACACAAATAAATGTGATATTTCCATTAAATTCCTTCGATTCTCAGACTACAAAGTAAAATACCACGTGGAGTCTGAACCACAGATGTTTGCAGCACACTGACTTCTGTGATAGGAATACCCTGGAACGAAGGAAATTGCTGGCCAATTTGTTTATTCCTCTTGAAGCCACTCAACGATGGGACCTATATCTCATAAATTCCATTTACACAATACAACCCCAAGTTTCTTAATTTGGAAAGAATTCAAAATATACTAATTCATAACAGAATTAACTTGGTCCTGAAGTAATTAATACTGCAAAATAGTTGGCATTGAACTAAAGACACAGCCATGAGGTCAACCAGGATCAAAAGACACCTTCCACTAGAGCCTGTTGATTGGAACACCAACAAACACAAAGCGTGTCTTTTTTAAAAAATAAAATTGGAAAGCTTATATGACTATATTATAGTATGGAATAAAATCTCAGGAAGACTAAGTTATTTAGGGAATGTCTAGCCCTAAATAAGATATATTTAGCAACCGATAAATGGGCATACGCATGTACCAGAATGGTGTGCAGGAAAGAAACCATGGCAGAGGCTTTCACTTGCTTTCCAAGTAGGAGCCTTCGGAACAAAGACAACTGAGGCCTGAATAAAGCAACCCTCGTGATGCTGAAAAGCTACCACCACAACTAGTCATAAAACAACGAAGGGGATGTCTTGCTAGTACTTACTTTAGGTCAGTTAGGTGACCCTGCCAGTGAGTAGCGTGGAGCTGGCAGTGCCCACACGTGTCCACAGTAAACCCATCAACAGAAGAGAATAACACATGCCCATCTATCTGTGTTCACACAGTTCAAGAGATTGAAAAGTATCTGCACCCAAAAACATGCAGTTTATGATTGAACTTGAACAAGTCTAACCTTCCACTAAAAGCAAACCATTAAGGTCAAAATTTTTACACATTATTATGTGAAACCACACTTTAAGTATTATTTTGACTCAAGATGCTACTCTAAGGAGTAGAGTTGGCTTAGTGTATAATTGCTTATTATTTATTTTAAATTCAAGAATTTTATATTATAATATGCATTATGTTAAATCTATTAAAGATAACAACCTACATAATGATAATAGCATATAAAAAACAGTGACATTTACTGGGTGCTTACATTTTAAAAGTTTTTCCTGGATGTCCATAATAAAAGCAAATGCATGATATCAACTGTTTACTTGTTTCTGTTGTCACAACAAATGACCAAGATAGTCAACTGAAAGAAAAAGGGAGTTTATTTTTGCTCTTAGTCTTGAATAGTCAGCCCCCTTGCTCTTAGACCTGTAATGAGATGGCTCAGCATGGTAGAAGGATGTTACAGAATCTCAGATCTCAGGTTCAGGATACACAGGGGAAAAATTGAGGTTTGGGAGATGTGGCGAACAACAGCAAGAAGACCTCCTAGCAGACCCCACTGGTAAACCTTTCTACCACCATGTAATAGCACCAATTTGGGAACTTATCTTTAACTCCAAGGACTTCTAAATCATATAGTGCAAGCAAATAAAGGAAATCAAGTTTAGCTAAGTTTTGTTTGAAACTTAAACTAGGGATTTATGTTGAGCTTTGTTATATCTTTGTTTGTTTGCTTGTTTGTTTCTCTTTCCATATCTCTGTCTCTTTCTCTCTGTATCTCTCTGTCTCTTTATTTCTCTCTCTGTGGTGTGTGTATGTGTATGTGTGTGTGTGTGTGAGAGAGAGAGAGAGAGAGAGAGAGAGAGAGAGGGAGGGAGGGAGGGAGGGAGAGAGAGAGAGAGAGAGAGAGGGGGAGAGAGAGAGAGAGAGAGAGAGAGAGAGAGAGAGAGAGAGAGAGAGAGAGAGAGAGAGAGAGAGATTATATGTATGAGAGTGTGAGCACCTGTGCCATGACACATCTAGAGTTCAGAGGACAGTTCATGGAGTCAGTTCTCTCTTTCAACATTTATGTGGCCTCTGGGGATTGAACTCAGGTCACGTGCCTTGTGCTGCAAGTACTTTACTTACTGAGCCATCTTTCTGTCCCAGATTCATACTTTTAAGGGAAGACAATGAAAACCAAAGAGAGACGAATATCTAGGACAGCACTTCTGCTGCTGCTCCTTTCCCAACTTCAGAAGACTGGCCTCATCATTCTACTTGAAGCAGAACAGGTCTGTGGGTGACATGGTTACCATCAAATTGTATTCTGAAGAAGAAAGAATGAAGGACAGGGAAGACAGGAGGAGGCATGAAGACAAGCAGACCATAAGTCAGATATAGAGTTTGAACAAGAAAGAGGGAGGCAGGGAGGGAGAGAAAGAGGGAGGGAGGGAAGGAAAGAGGGAGGGACAGAGGGAGGTGAGGAAAAGAAAGAAAGGAAGAAAGGAAGAAAGGAAGGAAGGAAGGAAGAAAGAAAGGGTAAGAGAAAGGAAGGGTAAGAGAAAGGAAAGGAAAGGAAAGGAAAGGAAAGGAAAGGAAAGGAAAGGAAAGGAAAGGAAAGGAAAGGAAAGGAAAGGAAAGAAGAATGAGAGAGGGAGAATGAATCAGTCTAGAAAGAAAAGAGCAAGCAACACAAGCACTGGTCAGCCTTCAAGCTGCTCCCTTCTCTGCAGAGTTTGTGAGATGTCCTGGGCATGGGGCAATCTGGGATGCTCTGGCCCTACTCAGCTTTACTCAGCATCTCCACTCACCTCTTCCCAGGCACAGGAAAATTCTTAATCACAGCCCCTGTTCCCCACACCACAGGAATGAGCTGAAGGGCACAGTTTCCATTGCAAAAGTGGTGAGGGAAACAAACATGGTGAATAATTTATAATGAGTTAATTATATCTTTAAATGGTAGAAACTGTAATGTGTGACCTGTTTCCAAATCATAGAGGAAATGCACAGCTAGGCTCTGCAAAGAAAGAATTCTCTGTTCACAGGGTCACTCTTTGATAGCAGCTATGATGACGCAGGGAGGAGACAGATGTGCTGCAGATGTGTGCAGAGACTTTCCAAGTTGGTTCAATGGAATATTTGAATATTGGGTTACTGTCCAATGGCCAGTGATCCCATCAATACTGTAAGTCATTCTTTAAATGTGAGACCCCAACAATCTCTTCTCGAGACTATCTTCAGCTTTGTCCACCCGCCTCTGCAAGTTCAAGCTCGAGGAACAGTCACCTTCAGGACCAGCGTTCACCTTGGGAGAGCATCCTAGTCACAATTCTCTCACTCAAATCTAACTCAACATTACCATATAAGGTTCCTTTTTTTTTTCATTTTTGTAACTGCCAAAAATTCTTCAATACCTTCTCCCAGCCTCCTCAAGTCCTCAATGTGGCAATCTGTACAATGGTCCCAAGCTGTCATCCTATAAGCAGGGCACATCATTTCTCCTTCATCTATACTCATCTCTCTCTCTTCCCTATCCCACCTCTACTCTGGAGCCACTCTGACTATACAATGGAATTCTTCTAAAGACAACATTTTCCCACCTTTTGGCTTTAATTCAAATGATTCTTCATCCAGTGAATAGTTTATGACTAGCCTAGCCAGATCTGAGCTTTTAAAAGCTACGTGTGTCATTTATTAATTCGTTTATTTTTGTGGAGAGTTTCCATAGCATGTTTGCAAGACTTGGTAGCAATTGTCCCTACATGCACTAATCCATCTTGATGGCCCTGGCTCTGAGATATCTACACCCTGACTCAGACTAACCATTAAAGCAGTGGTTCTAAACTGGTAGGTTGAGATCCCTCTTGGGGGGAAAGGACCTTTTAGAGGGGTCATATATCAAATATTCTGCATATCAGATATTTATATTCCAGCTAATAAAAGTAGAAAAATTACAGTCACAAAGTAGCAATGAAATGATTTTATGGTTGGGGAGGGGGTGGGAGGTCAACACAACATGAGGAACTGTACTAAAGTGCAGTGCAATGTTAGGAAGGTTGAGAACCTTAAAGAACTGCCTGAAAGAAAAATGTTTTTAAAAATCAAGATCTATTCTCATAATCTCTGTAAAACTTGAGTTCAAGTGAAGGCCATGGTCCTGTGAAAGTATTGCACTCCCCAGCTGGGAGTCTGCTGCCGCATCTCCTGTTTTCCTGCCTTGTTCTCCTTCTGGTCAGACATATTCAAACTCGTTTTTATCAGCATTTCTTCAAAGCCGATGGATCATCTTATCTATAAAAGTCGTACTCTAAAATCCTTTTTGGGTCAAATGTTATAACTTGTTAATGTTTTAGAGGAAGACGGAGAAAAGGATTGATCTTCAAACCATGGTGTCCAATTGAAAGTCCATCTTTACAGACAGTGCACACAGAAGCACAGAGCCAGTCAGGTCCTGCTGGGAAGACCGCTCAGTTTTGCGCATGGGGATTCCACCAATGGGCCTTGTGTTTACAGAGCTGCTTTGTGGCCTTAGGAAATACGGGTCTCCGCCATGATTGCTCCCAGCAAAGTATAGATCTCTGGCCACTGTGCCATCAATGCTCTGAAAAATCCATCTTGCTTAAACACAGATCCACCTGCCTGCTCCTCCTGTATGAGAAAGTACCTCTTTCCCATAAAAATTTCCTGACCCTAGGAGAATCACTGAGCCTTTCGATTATAATCACACACCTAAAGGGATTACAGAGAAAAGCTTATTCTGTTATTTTAAATCCATTAGAGTGACTGTTGAGCCTTTGTTTTGCTGCTAGGGAGCACAAGTTAACTGGGAAAATTACATTCCCGAGCCTATCCACCTACTGTTAGTGAGGTATAATTATTGTTATTAGGGATTAGTAACTGAGTCGATGCCTTCTCATTAACAGAAGCTCTAAAAATCGGCCCGAGAAAGTACTACTGAAGAGTAATAAATACTATGTCTCCAGTCGATTTTCTTTGTGTTTAAACTTACTGATTTTGATTTATTGATATGACTTAATTCTTCGTTGTTATACTTCAAATTAAAATGTAAGCATAGCTAAAGTTGTCCCCACGGATCTCAGTTGTGCTCATCCTTATGTGGACTTGTGTTGTCTCATAGGAGCTCTTCAGAGGATGTCACCATTATAGAGAGAAATAGGCCTTTAGGAACTAGTCCTCTGTTGTGGAACTATCTATTCACCCATGGTACTCATGATGAAACATCAGCCCCTGGACCTTACGCCTTTCCTGGCATGGCGGTTCTTCATCCTTCTTCCTCTCCAAGTTCCCTTGCCCCTGAACCCTAAAGTCCCACCTCTGTCTCCCTACCCAGACACTGGTCAGCGGCAACTTAATTTATCAATCAGAACTAATTGGGAGCAGGGACCCTCAGAGTCTTGCATGTAGATTCTCATGTAATTTTGGGAATTCAGTTAACATAATACAAACATTAACAAATCCACAACTCAGGTAATTTAAGTGAAAAGATATGACATTAGAATATAGTCCTGGGAGTTGCAGAAAAGAGAGCATAGCAAACACATAAGAACAGGGGAGAGCGGCCCCAGGGTGCCCTACTATTGAATCTAGGGCAGCAAAGGTGGAATATAGAATTTAGTAAGTAATAACTCAAGGGGAGATGTTAGCCACGTGGAGGTTTTGGAGTGGCCCAACCATTAAGCTGTTTAAGGAATATTAAAATATAAGGCTGTGAGTGAGTGTGAGTGTGAGAGAGTGTGTGTGTGTGTGTGTGTGTGTGCGTGTGTGTGTGTGTGTGTGTGTGTGCGTGTGTGTGTGTGTGTGTTGTGTGCGTGTGTGTGTGTGTGTGTGCGTGTGTGTGTGTGTGTGTGTGTGTGCGTGCGTGTGTGTGTGCGTGTGTGTGTGTGTGTGTGCGTGCGTGTGTGTGTGTGTGTGCGTGTGTGTGTGAGTGTGAGTGCGCGTGTGTGTGTGAGTGTGTGTGTGTGTGTACGCGTGCGTGCGTGCGTGCGTGCGTGCGCGCGCGTGAGTGTGAGTGTGTGTGTGTGTGTGTGCGCGTGTGTGTGCGTGTGCGTGCGTGCGTGCGTGCGTGCGTGCGCTCTATATTAAGGGCAAATACATCTGAATGATGCAGTGATGCTCTGCACCGACTCAAGATTAGGCTTCCAAGCAAAGGAGCAAGAACATCCCTATGTGATTTATTATCACATCTGGTCTTCCTTAAAGAATGTAAGGGTCAGAATTTTACCCCTTCACACAGTAGGGACTCACTGGCATATCTTTAGGTTAAGATATACCCAGTTTATAATAATCTGGATTCTCAGATAAACCAGTATAACAGAGATCAAAACTATCATATTCAAAACTGTATGCGTTTATTCAATCTATTCTACTTGAAAAGATAACTTCCCCTTCACCTCTCATTTTATTTTCTAAAAGCAATCAAGAAAAAATCGATACAAATTTATCTTTTTCATTATAATTTTTTCTATGCTGTAATTTCAAGTTTTCAATAAACTTTTACTGTAGCATCTCATTTTAACCTTGCAGCAAGACTGTTAAGGAGACAAAGTGTAATTAACAACTCTAGTTTTATAAAACAAGAATTTGAAGCTTAGGAAGTTAATGTCACAGTGCACAAACACGGAAGCAATGAGTCTATAACTCAGGCGGATTTTTTTTTTAATCACAGCTCAGCTTCTTTAGTTCTTATGTGCATCCTCCGAGGCTTTCCTTTCTACCTTCCTCTGCAGATATGCATAGGACACCACATACAACACCATATGGAGGTAACTTTGAAAAACTTTAATACTTTATGATCAATAATCTAAGAATATTTTCCTCTCTATTGGTAAACTTTCTGAATGGAAACAATCACCAAAGCAAGCAGTTTGTGCTCCCCTTGAATCTACATATACTTAGTGCAAATATATTCAATTAATCATTTCTAGTTACCCAAACAAGCATCTATGTGATTTTATGGTAAGCTTTATGACGTTGGTATGTATAGTTAAATCATCAACCAAAAACTGTTGACAGATAGTTATGATGAACACAAACACATTAAATAGACAGATATACTTTAAATCTGCTAACACAACACTTGTGGAAAGATAAGGAAAAAAACCGTACCCCTCAGGCTCCATCAAGTGCACAGCAAGGCCAATCTTGATTAATTTTATGTATCTTCTTATTCTCCAGGATGTCTATATCTAAGTTCTCTAAAGATTATTTTCTACATTTGCTCAATGAATGTATAGGTATATTTTTAATTTCCTGATCTATTTGAGAGAACTTTTATTACACTGATTCTAGCTCCATCTTAAAGATAACTTCTTGTTTAAGAATCATCTATTCCCCCACAGGAAACACTTTTAAAGACTGTATTCTTTCAAAGAGGTGGAACTTTCCCCCAAGAGTTCTGTAAAGATCTAGATTATATCAAAAATATAAATGATGTTTTAAAACACCTCTCCTAATCACCTTGACATTCAGCCATTCATCCTTTCTTCAGAATCACAAATATGCATGACAGAGTTGGGGAGAGAAACCAATCAGCAAAACACCTACCACATAACAGGAAGATCTAGGTTCAATCCCCAGTGTCCACGTAAAAATATATGGTCAATAGCATGCCCCTGTAGTTCTAGGGCAGGAAAGTCAAGAGAGTCAATTTCCTGGACATCACTGACCAACCAGATTAGCCAATGACTGAGCATTGGGTTCAGTGAAACTGCCTGAGAAGATAAAGTGACGACTGATAATGGATGAAATCCAGTTTCTACCTTTGACCTCCTCATGCACACCCACAGCAAGATGCACACAAACAGGAAATGCATAGGATACATGCTCTAATAGACATACATATTAACATAAAGATTCATGCAGTTATTGTAATTATTCACATATACATCCTAACCTGTTATAAAGTCTCTGAAAGTACATATATTCTTAAATGTTTGTCCAAGGAAACTTTAAAGAAATATGCAAAAAAACAAACAAGTAAATGCAGATAGAGTAAGGAGCACCAAGTGCCTCTGCTGGCTAACACTGAAGAGAAACTAGTCTCTGTGTGCAGAGCAGTTACAGAAGAAAACCCATTGCCTCCCCATAGTTTGTCAGGAAAGTTTATGCACTAATATCTGCCCATTGCCCCAAGAATCAGAAGGATGGATGGATGGATGGATAGATAGATAGATAGATAGATAGATAGATAGATAGATGCCTGCAGAAGCTGTAGAATTGATAGAGACATAAGAAATATTTAAATCCAAGCCCTGTTTCTAATCTATCAAAAGTGACAGTAATAATTGTATGTATTTTCTCTTTAAGAAGACCTTTCTATTTCCCTCCATTTTTTAATTCCAGCAAGAACATTGAGTTATACTGCTTTTAGCTAGCAAATACTTTGCAAATGGTCTTGCCATTGCAAAATTTCATAACCTCTGTAAAGGAAGGCTAAAACACTCAGAAGCACTTAAATCTAGCAGGAAAATCATTCTTTCCCCCCTTCCAGCAGGTGCTAACACGGAACCCCAGATTTGAGCAAAAGCTGCCACAAATGAGCTTGGTAGTTCCAAGTTAAGGTTACAGAACTGAGAATTGCAGGACAGCTCTGGGTTATATGCAGAAAGCCTTGAAATTATCTTTTTGAGAGTGTCTTTACACTGCAACGCCCCAATGCCAACTGAAACTATTCATTCATTGTTGGATACCTTCCCTTATTGTTTTTTGTATGATCCCTCATTACATTCATTTTATTTTTATAAAGCAAATCATCATGGTTTGGTGTTATCTGCAGTCACCATCACTTGAAACAGTCAAAGTTTTGAAAAAGATGACAGAATTAATTTCATGTGGATCATGAAAAAAGAAAATGGTTTGCTAAAGATTGAAAGCATGTCCACATAAAAGTATGTTTTAGATGTGTATCACTTATTCAGAGAGGAAACAGTGGGGTAATGTGTTTAGGGAAATATGATTTTCTGGAATGCAGTACGAAGCTTGGGAAAGCTAACTGGGGGAGGGTGGACCCTGAGTAAGTCATTGGGCAAGAAGCTTGTGAGACTATTTAAAAGTAAGTGTGACTGTATTCAAGCTCACTAGGAGTAAACTACTTACTTTTAAACCCTACTTGAGCAGACTGTACCCATTCATTCAAGTGAGGCATGCTATTTTGAATATAGTAGACAGAGCGGCTGCCTAAAAAGAACTTTCTTCACTATGAATTTTATTTAAAACTAAAATACCAGCACTACTACAAGAGACATTCTGTTGATGGCAACACATTAGAAAAAGAACTTCCCATAACTGGAAAAAGCGAGTCTAAGTCTAACTTGACAGTCTTTGGCTTCATTATATTAGGAGAGATTATAATGTGGTATTTGATTCATAATGAGACCACAATGTATATTTTATTACAAAAGAAGGCCCATTAATAGTCATATTTTTTCTCCTTATGAAAGCCAAAGTGCAAAAAGGTTTTCCTAAGCTTTCACTCAAACATTTTATTTGAACTATGTCTTGAAATTTTAGTAATTTAATCTTCAGAGGTTTTTTTTTTCTTTTTCCTCCCCCCCTCCACTCCCCTACCCACCCACTCCCACTTCTTGGCCCTGGCATTCCCCTGTACTGAAGCATCTAAAGTTTGCAAGACCAGTGGGCCTCTCTTTCCAATGATGGCCAGCTAGGCCATCTTCTGATACATATGCAGCTAGAGACACGAGCTCTGGGGTACTGGTTAGTTCATATTGTTGTTCCACCTATGGGGTTGCAGACCCCTTTAGCTCCTTGGGTACTTTCTCTAGCTCCTCCATTGGGAGCCCTGTGATCCATCCAATAGCTGACTGTGAGCATCCACTTCTGTATTTGCTAGGCGTAGCCTCACAAGAGACAGCTATATCTGGGTCCTTTCAACAAAATCTTGCTGGTGTATGCAATGGTGTCAGTGTTTGGAGGCTGATTATGGGATGGATATTTTATTAAAATATTGGCATTTAAAATAAAATATAAACATTAGAATATCTTAAAATTAGTATTGTTGGCTTTGAACATAAGTACTCAAAAATTAGTCAAATTCTTCCCTTTATGTATATGAACCAAAGCTGTCCATATGTATTCTCAAACATACAGACCACTTTAGCAAATACAGGTGATATTCCACCACCTGGCAGGGTGCAAGAAGCCCCTTAGGAAGATAATATTGATTACTACCATTCTGAACAAAAAGAGCAGGCGGACCATCTATGTCTGAGACAACAAACTTACCATGCCAACCTAACTGATGGTAGTAGGGAGCTCTCTTACTTTAAATTTAATTCATATGCTATCAATTGAAAATTGTTCTGTTTCATATTTAAAACTGTATCCTTTGCATGAAAATCCATGCTTGTGGTTTTGAAAAACTGAACTCTTAAAAACTATAGCTATTAGACCACAGCACACTTAAATTCCCACAGGCAGCAAAAGGCTATCTATTTTCCAGAGCCACTTGAGAAAGGACTTGTCCCTGAGGTGGCTGTACCCGAGGCACTTGATTCGGGTGAATAGTTGGGGCCTTGGGAACACTTGAGATTGTCAAATGCAACCATAGTAGATATACCAGTCCTGGCCACATGGGCAAGGCTGGATCTAAGCAGGTATCAGTCTAAGAGTGCATTGTTCATAACAGAGGTCCTGTCTGAATTATTGTCACAGAGTCAAGGTTCCAGCCCTCCCTGCCTCCATCAATCTAGTATATTAGATAAAATTATGATCCTTTCCTGCTTTGGAACCACTGAAACAGGCCTGCAATAGCCTAACCTGCCTTCTAAAGGGGAAGGCTTTGCTTATTGTCATGTTCCTCTCTGGTTATCCTCCCCAATCTTCTCTCCAGAAAACAGCATCTATAGGTTGTGCTCAATGACTCCAGGGACATCCTAAGGGAAGCCAGAGTCAAAACGGTTTACTATCTAAATCACCATACTCTTCCTATTTGAGCTCTTCACCATAAATACACCAAGCATCATTTCAAAAGCCACATCTTTTGGATATACCATCACGTTGTGAACTATAATTTATTTCACTACACTGTATCTTCAAAGAAATGAATCTTAACAGTTCTTAATGCTGCCTTCATCTCTACAACCATAATCTACTCTGTATGTTCTCTAGTGGAGCATTCTTGGAGTTAAGAAAGGATACCCAAATCAGTGATTGATGATTCAATATGGCTACGAATTAGACAAACACTCTTCAGGGCCCCAAATGTCCTGGATGAGCAAATTCAAGGAGCGTAGGAGTTGGCTTATGAAAGCACAAAGAAAGACTTATCTTGTTTGTCATTTCCCAGTCCTCTCTGGGATGGGGGTGGGGCATCTGAAAAGAGTATCTTTGCATTTCCAATTGGAAATGTAAATGAAGAAAATACCTAATTAAAAAAAAAGAAAGAAAAGAAACAAACAAACAAACAATCTTTGGCAGTTGACCATCAAGATTGTGTGAGCCAGACTTAGGTCCTAAGATCCACACCTGTGCCTGGTGTTCCACCATGGGGTTGAAGAGCAGAACTAACAGAGCAAGCAAACAGCAGGTTTATGCCTCCTAAGCTCCTGCTGGAGTCCACTTCTGCACACTTAGGATTTCACAGCACGTGACAGATTTGGATACTTAGCCCCCTGATTGAGAAATAAATACAACCAGTGGAAGGAAAATGCAGCCATTGAAACAATCCTTTAGAATGAACAATAAATTAAAGGGGTAAAGCAGCTTACTGTGAAAATTAGTCAGAAATATAAACTTTACATTACACCCCCACTGAAACACAATGGAGGTGAAGATCTGGGGGTAAGAAAGTCAGAATTTTAGTACAGTGAAACTCGGGGAAGTGGCTTAAGGAACGTTACAGAGCAGACTGAAGCCCCCTAGTGTGCAGAACCACAGGGATAATGCTTTGTCCTAATTAGAAGGTGTGGGAGGGGCTTCTTCTTTGATGTTATTGACCTCTGGACTTTTAAATAAAATAATCATTAATCTGTTTTGCTGGGTCTAGAAAGATGGCTCAGTGTTTAAGAGCACACTCCTGCTCTTCCAGAAGATCCAAGCTTCAACCTGAACACCCATACCTCCAAAGCAGCAGTCACAGCAGCTCCAGGGGACCTGACACCTGCACTCGCGTGTCTACATCCTACATAAAAACGCATACATGTAATTTTTCATTAAAAACTAATATGTTTATTACTCAGTTTATCCCAGAACAGTTGATCATTTAAAGAAGTAATATCTAAGTAGATTACCTTTCATTAAAATCACCAATAAGAATTCAGATAGTTTTGATTTGATTTGATATCCCCAGGACCAGTTGATGGAAATACAGTGGAGGGAATCATACAGGTCTGAAGATTCTTCTATTGGAAAAGAATATGTGAGACACAAAAATAGAAATGAAATAGCAAGCTTAAGTGAATGCTCTCAGAAGTGTGTATATTTTAAAGGTTTACTGCACTTAGAAAAGATCAGATTATTCAACTACTGCAAACCAGGGCATTATGTTGTTGCCATTCTCAGAGCAAATGCAAGCCTCAAACTTTAAAACTCCTTTGAAAGTTTTGCATCAGGCCCAAAATAACCCCGAGGCAAAGAGAGACTCAGAAGGATTCTAATACCAAAAAAAAAAAAAAGTGTAGTGAATTTATAGAATTTATTTTTAACCAAATTCACCACTAAACACATGCACAGAAAAAAATTTTCAATTTCAATTTTTGTTTACAGGTGTGAGTCTACATCTGCAATCCATGGGTGTCAAAAAAAATCTGCTTTTGTAGATATTTTGAAATAAGATTTTCTCCCAATTAACAACTTACATTCAAGAATACATAACTTGCTCTGTGTGAACTCAGTGGCCGTGGAGATAAGCCTGAGTCTGTGATTGAAACCCTTCCATCAAAATGGGAAGGTTCTCCTAACTATATCAAAGAACACTCTACAAATAAGAGTCCTGGCTATGAACAGGGTCTACCCAAGACTTCTAAGAGGATTTACCCCATCACAGATAGAGAAGTTAAAGCAGCCTGGACTAGCACGGTGACCAATGTGATGAATCAGAAACTTGAGTTATATTATCCCAACCAAAGTATTAATGGGGGACCATTAAAGATGCTGGTTCCTGAACAAGAATGTGTGTGTCCCAACTCTGACAATGCAGTTTTCTAAGTGACTTTCTTTTCTCTTTTGAAGGGGAGAATATCAAGGTAGCAGAATGCAGGAACACAGAACACTGAACTGGTGTGTACATGAGCTCATTTTAGTGGGAACTCCTGACTTACTTAAATGCCAGGTTAACCTCCATACATATGTATGCTGTCATACAAAAGCTGCAATTCAAAGAAGATAGTGAAATTGTATTTGAAAGGAAAGCACACAGTAACAATCTCTACTGACTAAAATTTAGTTGCAAAGGTTATAAACCTGAACCTTAAATGCTCATATTTGAGAAAGTACGTGCCCAAGTTCTAATACCTGTGCAGCTTAAGAGAAGATGGACACACACAGCTCGAGGAAAAAAGTGAGCCACAACACCACCCATCTGTGAACCCCACAAACTACAAAATGACAGATCCGACAAGATGTGCCGACTGTCCAAGAAAAGTACAAATGTTATCAAAGAAACCAACTGCTTTCTGATGGAACCGAGGGACCACTCCATGGGATAGAACTTATACCTGGCACTGTTAATGGGGTCAAGAACCTATGGCTAAGTAGGTCATAGGCCCTGAGAAGAACCCAATAAAACCATTCTGCTGATAGCTAGTGGGAGAGGGAGAGACAGTTTTCTTTAATAATGTGTTTCACTAACATGCTGACCACATGCCAGGGAAAGGGCCACCCCCAAGATTACGAGGCAGTATAAACTGGACTCCTAGGGAAAACAAAATTAGAAAAAAAAATATATAATCTCAGGTTAGTTAGAAAAGGTTGAGAAAGTGAAAAGGTGGTAACAGGAGATGTTGGGTGAGGTGAATATATTCAAGATACATAGTATGATATTCTCAAAAACTTATAAATTATTGCAAAAAATTTCAAAATAAGAGTGAGTTCAGCTTCGCTGCTGTTTGCATGTTTTCCAGTCCTCTTGCTGTGTGCACCATACTACACAACTTTAGACAGGTCTCAGCAGTGGCCAGGTGGGCACAGCCACTGCTCCATGTCCAGTAGAAGGAAAAGAAGTTATTTTATTTAGCTGGGGAACAGCTACTGTCTAAGATACCATCTCCATGGCACACCCCAAGTTAGCATGCTCCTGATTAAAACGTTTCTTCCTTTTTGAATCCCTCTCATCTCTTAAGATGCTTTATAGCAGAGGATAAATATATAATTTATATGATATATAAATAAATACCTACAATAAGTATTGCTTTTAAAATTCTATCAGGACTGCAGAAGAAAATTTTGTGAAGAAACTATTTTTTCTTTTAAAAATTTTTATATAATTTGTTTTTATTGTTTTTTTTTATTTGTTTAGGAGAAAATGGGGTGTTTAACTCACAATTGCACATAACAGTTTGTTATCAAAATCAGTGAGGGTAGAAACTCAAGAAGGGCAAGAACCTGGAAGCAGAATGTAATTAAAGGCTATGGATGGGTGCAGATTACTGGCTTGCTCTCCATGGCTTGTTCAGCTTGCCTTTTAAAAATTATTATTAATAATTCATTTACTTATTTACCTTACTCCAGATGACAGCTTCCACCATCCTCTTCACCCAGTCCCCCTTTTCCCCTTCTCTCCCCTCCCCATCTCCTACTTCCTTTCTCCTCAGAAATGGAGAGGTCTCCCATGGATAGCCAACCTCCTTGGCATATCAAAGTGCAGCAGGACTAGCCTTATATTCTGTTGATAAGGCAGCCCAGTTAGGGGAAATGCATCCAAAGGCAAGCAACGAAGTCAGACACAGCTCCTGCTCTAGTTGCTATGAGTGCCCCATGAAAATCAAGCTGCAATCTGTTACACATGAGTAGAGGGTCTAGGTCACTCCATGGATACTCTATGGTTGGCGGTTCTATGAGTCTCTTCTTGTGGTGTCCTTAACCTCTCTGGCTAATTCAATCTTTTCTCTGATACAAGACTCCCTGGGCTCCACCTAATATTTGACTGTGAATCTCTGCATTTGTTTCTATCAATTTCTAGGTGAAAGCTTTCAGAGGACAGCCATGCATATTATCTCTGCTGCCCCAATTCCTCAAAATCCTTCCCTTCCTCCCTAAGGACTCCATCATTTGTCATTGTTCTTGTTCTTCTTTTTGTTTTATTGTGAAGCTCATATTTTAAGAGCCTAGTTATAGGAGAAAATATTCTCTTTAAATAAATCACTGTTGTTATCAAGGAGGCTGCACATGCAATGAAGAGATATTTGTCTTCCATGCAATAATGAGTTCATAACATAACTGTAAAAAATTGAAAAAAAACGTATTTGAGCAAATTATGCTACAAGCAAACATAAAAAAATTATCTCTCACGGAAATAATATAAGGAGGGAAGCTTAAATGTTTCGCTGTATGTGGGACTGGAACCCTGTAGCATTGCATGGCATCCTCCTGTGGTAAACTGTCTCCTGCCATCTCTTTTCTTTCTCTGTTTTTTTCCCCCATACCACAGTTGCAGGACTTCTGGCAAGGGAGCAATTCAGTAGGAAGCAATGTCAGACCACTCCTTGGAACCACGAAAACAACCTGGTGGCTGGTTGAATTCCGTCATTAACTTGTCAGTTCAGGTTTATATAAGGCAAAGTGGCTTGAGAAAGTGAACTATATTTTTGGCTAGCATAGTTAATTCAACCAAAATGGTCTAAATGTCTCAATCTACTCAGATTGTGTTTCCTCTCATGGGTTTCACTTCATATTTATTTTGCTATAATATTTTATGCATATTATATAAAAATGTCATGGAGAAAATACTGAAACAATTCTTCCCTGATAAATGTAAGAACTAGAGTAAGACTGTGTAGAGTTTGCTTATGTGCCTAACATCTATTGGTTAGGTGTTACCAACAAATTAATTCTATTTCTTCATCCCAACTTTGGGAGTTACTGTGGATTGCCTATCCAATGACACTCATCTTTCTCCCTTACTGAATGTGTCCCGTTTTTGTTGAAACATGTAAACATTTGGCTCACCAGAGTGACCTGTTCGCTAGTTTAGAACTAGCTGTATACTTCTGTTTTTCTGGAATGGTTAATGGAAATACAGCTACACTTACCCAGCTGCTGACTAATGAGCCATAAACGGGCATCTGATGCATCTAAGCTAATATTTCAGAAGTCTTCACTTTGTGTTTCATGTACAGAGAGACACCCTACAGAAACACTTCATAATGATTTAGAGCACCATTGGGTAAAGACGGAAGTAGAGAGCCACCCAATAAATCATTGGACTGGTAAGTTAAGAACCACAGAAGTACTTGCTGTTATCCTTTATCCACCTCTTAAGATGAGTTTCTTATATTTAAGGGTGATGTAATTACACCAAAACACAGGCAAACAAAATCATCCTAGCAATTACAATGCCATTTAAACAAAATAAATAAAAATTAAGCATTTTCAGATTTTTTTTTCACTTTGCATAGAAATAAGCAGCCTGGAAATAATTTGATAGTTAATCCCAATGATGTACAAGAAGACATTATTGCCTTCACAACAACAAAAACACAACCTATTATATATAGCCATATTATTTGAACGGATTGAGGCAGGCCTTCCAAAGTCTTGACTTTATTTCTAGCAGTCGTTTTAAGATGTGCAGTTCACTTTGACGTACGCACATGAGGATGCTCACCCTATTAAACACTGCGAAGGAGTATAAGAGAACACAATCTTCATAGTTTTGTCTTAGAAAAGTTGGTTCTACGGTAGGAATATTTACACAGCAATTTAGCCTGTATCTCAACCCTATCAAGGAGTGTCGCCCTGTTCAGATTCATTTGCAATATCAGGCACAGGTGTTCTTTGAAGCTTATAAATCATGGCCCAGTCCTTTTAAAATAACTTCTGGAAAACTTAAGAAGCAGAGAGTGTGAACCGGCCTATGCTCAGGAGGCGGCCATGTTCATTATATTTACTATTATGACATATTCGATTATTTTCTCCCAGTGCCCCAAAGGCATACACTTTTCCAAAAAGGAAATACAGTTCTCTCTGTTTGGCTCACATAATCCAGACCTGCAGTGTCAGTGCCTGGAACAAATTACTGTTTATATTAGAAACTTAGTTTAATAAATTAGGTCTGGTCTATGAACTGTCAAAGTCCTTATAGTCTGCAATTCATATAGAACAGATGCCTTCTCCGAAACTCTGAGCTAGAAGTGGCCGACATGATTGCTTCCTCCCTGCCATTACTACATTCCGTAGGTTTAGTTATCTACTGCCCACAGAGAATTTAAAACAATTTAAAAGGGCATCTGGAATAAAGCACTCAAAGCGAAAAATGTCTTTCCATACACAGTAACTTTCTGTTTGGGTCAGAGAATTATTCAATAATTGGCACTTGTTTAAATAGACCATTCAAGATCAGCTTGGTTTTCCAATCACAGATTAAGTTACAGGACTATTTACCCCAAACTCACTTAGCAAGTCCTAGTTCCCAGCATATTTGTGGCATTGCTGTGATTAACAGAGTCGCTAATTTTTGTGTAAGATACAAACACATCTTTCAAAAGTGTTGTAAATAATTCACTAATTTTCCCACAGATTGTTTATAAATTATGAATTTTACTTTACTTGCCCTAGTTTAGAAAATATAGCGGTAAAACGGGGAAGCTAAAAGCAGTAATTTTATCTTATGAATTTATACAATTTAAATTTCATGAGAAAGCTGGGCTCTTCATCTTTTATGCTCCGTTCTTCACAAGCATCTCTCCACGAGTTGGCCCAAGAAGCCTGAGCATGCCACTAATGCTGTCTCCACCTCTTACCTTGACCGTACTCAGCACAGGAACAGTTGTTGCATAAAAAGTTAATAATGATGCCCGTCTACAAAGATTAGGTAATAAGGCTCAGGAATGATGCATCCGCTCACATCAACGCTTACAAATTCAACCATAGAGACACTTCCAAACTCCTTTTCTTTGTTTCAAAAAGCAATATTGAAAAACACTTTCTTTTAAGTTTGGTGGTCAACAAACCCTCAACTCTGGAATTTCTATGCAAAAGATTCACTGTAAAAGAGAAAGCTGTCTTTACTCAGATCTTTAAAACAAGACAAGGATGTGATCAGAGGTGTTGACATTTCATTTATATCCAGTAATATGCTGACATTTCAATAACGGAAAAGCTAATCTTAGTATGAAAAGAAATTGTTTCCTTACAATAACAATTAAAAAAAATCTGCCTAGCAATTTTTTTAAACATATGATACACCTAAAAGCTTCTATGGTGAATCCTCCAAGTTGTTTTCAATGTAAAAATATTCTCTACAGTACAACGAGACAGGTAAACCATCACTGTTGCCTTTGACTATGTAATCTTATTTTAAATTTCACTCTTGTTCTTTGATCTTTCAAATGATTATAGTTTTCCGGGAGTGAAAATAACTTAAACTTACTAGACTTTTTAATATCTTTACAGCCAAACTGCTACAATTCTCACTTTGCTAATCTGTAATTCTCACAGAAGAGCTGGCAAGGATGCCAGGCCTTCAGCAAGGACCCTGCAGTGAAATCACTTCAAACTTCCTCTATTTTAATTTCAAATGATAGATTCTGTATATAAACCACGCACACACACACACACACACACACACACACACACACAGAATCAAATCCATTGACATGTACCTGAGCTGTTAACATTTCTTCCTGATGCTCTTGGGCTGAAGACATTCATGCATCTCAGAAGTGCCAGTTTACCATGGAACCCAAAGGATATCAGTTCCTTGTTCCCTTCTTATGGCTCCTTTCTCGGGATCTTTGGGTGACTTGTTTTGGGATAGCCTGGCTGAGTAGGATATAGCTTTTCTGAGCCCATTACGTTCGATGTTGACTATACTTTTCCAGTGGAGTCTCCTGAGAGGCTTTGTAAAGACAATGCGACATCTCAGCTCTGTTATGTTCTTTGTTCCCGTGGAGCCAGGGTAGTGCTGGGAACTTGTACATATCTTCCTGGCAATTCTGACATGGCCAAGAGTCAGAACTCCAGGACCCCTGCTCTTTGTGGCATAGTTTAAGACTCCAAAAGATTAGAATTATAGTTCCAGATTTGTCATCTTCCTTCTACAGTCTCAGTTTCTCCTCTAAAATCAGTTGACAAATGTATTTGAATATTCAGAGAATAAACTGAAATTTAGTAAGTAAAACTCTATCTCATGAAAACCCAACTGTTCAGGACCCTTAAGGAACCAGATTAAGGCTCCTGCACTCCAGTTTAAATAGAAATAAACCAATCATAAGAACACATGGCCATTAATTTTTTAATATATAGGAAGAGAAAGCACCCTTAATAAAAGACAGAACAAACAGTACAAGCCATTTAGATTTGTCTAAGAAATCTCAAGATATAAATATAAATAAATTTAAATATAACAAAATTAATTATCTTTCTAAAACCAAATGAATTGGAAGAATGTAGAAATTAATATATGTCACATATGTAAACTATATTGAGATACCATCCATTTCCCCTAAAAGGTTCACCCTGTCTCCCATCACATTTTTAACTGTTTATTTAAAAACCCACATCAATGAGCATTTGAGAAAGTAGACACTCTTGCTGCTGAGGCTGATAAAAGTAGTTAGCCTGCAGCTCTTGGAGGCAAACTGTAAATATGTGGTAGAGCATTGAATGGTCCGTTCCTTGTGGCACAACTGTTTTACATTTGATTATATGAAGATTTGCAGGATAAGATTGTTAGTATTACCAATACTAATATAGAATCAGCCTAAATATCACATCAGTCTGTGAAAACCAACTTTGAAAATGGTTGCAACCATTAAGTAAAAATAAACGAAAGACAACAATCTATAATCAATCCTTCACATATACCCATATGTACATATGCGTTTAAGTGTGTGTTTTATGCCAAGAAAGTCATGAAAATGTGTATAAATATAGGCATAAAATGGATTTCAAGGAACATTTATAAAATATTACATTATTGCATTTGAGTTGAAAGTTTGTAAGTGCTTTTATTTCATTTTTCTCACTTTTTTAATTTAAAATTTTACACTTGCTGCAAGTTTTGTTTTAAAGATCACTGAAAAAGAGTTGTGTCCCCCTAAAATCCAGATGTTGTCTTTGAATTGTTCTGCAAATTGTTACTAAACACCTAGAGTCCTGAAGAATTTCTACCAGAGAAGAAAACTGTGAAGGCCCATGAGAACAAAATATCAATTACTGCCTTGACCCAGATTAACCTGACTTGAGGCATCTTAAAGGGCAAGAAAATTACATGAGTTGAAACAATTCTATAACAGATATATCATTATCAAAAATAAATCTTGTACACAAACAGAAAAACAACCTGCCACATTCTATGGCAACCCCTGCAGTCACCAGGGGACATTTCAGTAGATAATTTCTGAATCTAGAAGGGAATGTGATAGCTCGCTCACAGTAATGGTGAGGGAGACCGGCCAAACAAAACTGAAATCCTTTGTCTTCTGACCAGTTTTAAGTCATCACGACACAATCTAGAGTCATTTGGGAAGAGGGACTCTCAATGAAAAGTATTCCTCCATGAGACTGGTTGGCAGACAAATTTGCAATATATCTTCTTAATTAATGGTTGATGTGGGTGATGCCACCCCTAAGCTATTGGTCCTGCATGAGTAAGAAAGCAGTCTGAGCAGTCCATTAAAGAGCACAAGCCAATAAGCCCATTCCTCCATGGCCTCTGGACCAGGTCCTGCCTTGAGTTCCTGCCTTGACTTCTGTAGGTGGCATCAACGTGTAGTACCACTTGAGAGTGGGAAGGTAAAGTCAACCTTCCTCACACCCTCCCCTCCAAAAGAACAAGCACATCTCAGGTACTGGCAATGAAATCAACCCTTTTCATCTGCTGATTAATGCACTCACTTCTAGTGCCCAATGAGGTACAGAAGTTTTTCCTGATTTTCACTTAATAGGTGAAAATTCTGAGGCTCCAGCAGTCAGTTTCCAACTAGTTTTCCAAGTCATTACTCCAGTCCTCATAATATTTCCCAATGGTCTTCATGGGGACATAACACTCTTCAGTAAATAACTTGGGAATTATTATAGTGTGGTGGCCACAATGAAATTCCAACCAAAGCATAAATCAATCAGACACAAGTTTATTTACTTTTGGCAAGGGCTTTGAGTGACAATAGAGAGAGGAATGGGAGATGGGGATAGCAGAAGAGAGAAGGAGAGATTAGAACACACAGCTGTGACCACCTGAGCTCCAGAAGCATCCAATCGGCTTTGCTATTGGCAGCCACCTGCCACCCCACACAGGGAAAAACTGTGCATTCCAACCCTGAAGGACTCAGCATAGCAAGGCTTGGATGGGTATGAATCATTGAATCTCAAATCATTTGACATATCTCTAATACTTAAAATAGCTTATATAAGGGAATTTTGTGATTAAAATAACTGCAAAAGAAAGTCTGCCATTTCCACAGGAGCTGATGAAGGGTGCAGAGGAATGTCATGTTTTGCTACCACATGCCTTCCAGATTTTTGACCAAAAAAACCCAACATAGCCAAGAAAACTTTAAATACCCAGAACTTAATGCTGTTGTCAGGAAAAACTTTATTAATTGGACATAGTTTGTAACTTGCAATACCTTCTATATTTTATTTTTTAACGTTTGTAACATAAGCTTGAAAACTAGTAAAAGAATCATTTGTCTTAAAAAAAAAAATAGGCTCTCTTCTGACTGCCCAACAGTGTGTATAATCAGATGTTTGGCAAGTTATTCCTTGAGACTAAATGTAGCTAAAATATAATGCAAAGGGAAGCAAGCCAGAATCCTATATTATAGTTTAGGCATTATTTATATTGTATTTATTATTCCACTTTTATAGTACAACTAATAAATTGGATTATTTGGTAGTCATGCTACAAAACTATATACAGTCAACAACTACTAGTTAAAAAGATCAGTGTTATGTTATGCTGCTAGGCTCCTATGTCCCTAAAACAATAACAGAAAACATAAAATTCTCTTCTTAAAATGCAAGTCATTTCATTTTCTAAAACCTCAGTGTTTAATCATTTCTGACCCTCTCACAACAGTGCTGGGGGAGAGAAGTCATAAAGGAAGCACAAGGTCCCCTCAATCTGATGTCAGAGGACTAAACATTCTATCGCAATCGCTGCTGGAGCATCCTTGGTACGAAAAGTGTGCCAATTTCTCTAAGGTTCTAAGCACTGATACTGCAGGGATACCTGGCAAATAAGACATGCTCTGCATATCTTTCCCTAGGAAAACATCATGTTATACTTCACTAAAACTCTAAAGAACCAAGACACGAAACGGCACCTGCAAAACTGGTGAGTAAATGGTTATCAACCCTTATTCCTCATTTGAAATTATACTCTACAAGCAAACTCAAGGTGCTCCTCTGAAGACATTCCTCTTCTTCTTAACTTCTTTCTTTTTTAAGTCTTTTTTTTTCTACTTTAATTATACCTATTTGTGGGATAACATTTAATATCCTCATACATATTTATATTATGCAATGTTTAACTCAGGACCAACCTATCTACTTCCTTAAACATCTTTATGATAAAACATTTGAGGTTGTGGCTTTTGAATATGATATTCATTATCATTATCCATAGTCACCCTGCTGTGAAGAAACATACCAGAACTTCTTACTCTTGACAGTGACTTAGAGGCAAATAATGAACTTCTCACACTTCCCTCCCGCTCTCCTCAGCATTTATTGTGCCCTCCTTTGCTAACAGAAAGATCTTCTGTCAGTTTTATGCAGTATCAGTCTCCACAGCCATGTTTCTTGGGTGGCTTGGGCATCCTTTGTCTCTTGTGTTGCTTGATCTTCAAAGTTATGTCAACAGACAACAGTTATCTGAACATATTTGAATAATAGCTGATAAGGGACATGAAGCCGGCGTGAGATAGCTGATGGTGCGACTCTATGGTGCAATGTGCCTGTATCAGATACAGAAAGTACATGGTCCTTCTGGTGCTGGAAGGAGGCATCACCGTACCATCTTTTCTCTGTTTTGCATGTCTTCCAACATTTTTCAAAGTTTTAACTGTGGGTCTGCACGTGTTCACAATAGCCCAAAGTAAAATGTGTCTCCAATACAATCTCAAATGGAAATCCATAATCTTCAAGATATCTTGTAGTGAATCATACTGCTTTATTCATTTCTAGCTTGCTGTATGCTATAATCATAAATACTTCCAAGACAGCTGGTGGAAACCAATTCCAAATGAGAATTTATACTTTACATTTTAGTAAAATAAGTTATTTTAAAATTGGTCCCACATTTTCATGAACACCTAGGAATGCTCTTGTTTGAATTTTCTTTGGAGTTCCTTTCTGAAACAACACTAACTGAACTATAAAATATTTTAATGAATTCCACTTCTAAACACATTCTAAACGCAGCATCTAAGCATGCTCTGTAGTTTGTAGACTTACAACAAAATGAAGAGCCGGGTTTTTATTTAGCCGCCATCTTCTCTTCTCATTTTAAAACACTGAAAATAAATCATTGGATGCTTTCAGCTCTTTTCCCTTGTTATATCTCTGAATCCCCTAAATTTTATCTTATTATATGCTTACTCAAGCTCAACATCACGTATCATCTCCTGGAGGTTTCATTCTCCAAGTGTAAACTTGGCAGAATTTTCCTTTTAAATAAAAGGACTTAGAGAAATGTGGTCTTGGGAATTTTTAAGACACTGTGGTGTCTCAGCCTCCTTTACATTTGTGTGGCTTCTTATCATACTCACTAGGACCCACGCATTACCACCTACACTGAAAAGAACTTTATTGGTGTGTTTTGATTCATGTAAAAAGTAAAAATTAATCAAGTTTTAGGCCTCTCCTATCAGGAGGAAGTATAAAAGGCTCCAAGGGGGGGATTGGGATTTGAAATCAAAGGCATATGTGATGAAGTCAGGACATTACGTAGGCAGCCACAGATTAGTCTGAAAAAGTCTGCTTTCCAGACTGAAGTAAATGTAGAAGAAGGTCTGGTGGTAATATATTAAGCTACTAAAGATAATGAAGGGTGGGGGGTGGGGATGAGCTGGTAGAGAGCCTCTACCTGATTCAAATAACACAAACCAAAAATGTTAATCATATTTACAAAAGCTTTGCATGACTAGAGCCTTAACAGTTAAAAAAATGAAAAAAGAAAAACAGACTATCCATCATCCCGACTCATTTCTAGTCTGAAGTTCAAAAATATCGCATGATTGCATATGAAAAAGTAGTTGCATGTTAATCTCATAATACAGAGGGGGCCTAAGACAAGTAAGATGTGGTCTCAATTTGAAGGTAATTACAGTGTTAAATAAAAGGAGACAGAAGGGCGACTCTTGTCAGCCAATTGTTCTGACATCTTCCACCTAGGACAAAACCATTATCTGTCACCCACATAGAGATGCCATGAAAGAGGCAGAATGACAGTGATGGAAGGATGAGAGATGCCAAGTAATGTTAAGTGATCTAGCAATCAAAGTGCCAACTGGATGAAAATGCTCTTCTATGGTCTGTTCTGTGGTGTCCACTGATGGTGACTCCCAGAGCAACCCTGCCACCGTGTGCAATGGAGGGAAATGTAGCACAGGAAGTATCAGGAGCTTTCCTAAGGACAGTCTAGGCAGTGGGACAAGATGACCTCAGGGGTTCTGATGTCAGACCAGGGGGCCCGTACTGCAAGACAGGAGGCAAGGTTGAGCTTGGGACTGGAAAAGGGGTCTCTTGAAAAAGAGTTGACACATTTCACTTATTTGTCAAATAATATGAAGGACAGTTGGATGTGTGGCACAGTGATACAAAGGAAAAACACACTGCTGAATACATTTAAAGAGTCATTGTAGGCAAACCAGCAGGGAGGATAGGATTTTGGTAAAAACAAATAAAGCAGGGCATACATTACAGAGAGGGAATGGAACCATTTCTGGGAAGATTATTATATTCACTAATGGATCATAGCAGGAAACGGTGAGTTTTTTCTACTTTAGTGCAAAACAATGAGTTAAATTTAAATCCTATTTTAAGGACACAAAAGGTTTGGGAGCTTGAATTAGGTAGCCTCTAAAATGATCCTAAACACCCCAGACCATACCACTGCTCAGTCCTCTCCTTGAATGGAATTAGGACTGTTTTCTTCATTGTTAAGGAGCAGAATACACAGAACTACTGCAACGAAGATTAGTTCTAAAGACATTACAGCTGCCACTCCAAGTTCTTGCCCTCAGAATTTCCTGGCTCACACACACTGGGAGGAAATGATCTACCACCATGTGAGAAAACTGTGGGAGAGGTCCCTGTGGTAAAAGACAGTCCTTCTGCCAACAGAGTAAAGGGAGTTAGATGTGGATTTTTATTCTGGCGAGATAGTTCTGCCAGGGAAGTGCTTGTCTCTCAAGCCTAAGGACCTTGGTGTGAGCTTATGGATCCAAGTAAAATAGCCAGGAGTGGCAATGTTGCTTATAATCCCAACAGAGGAGGTCAAGGTAGGATCCATGAGGCTCATTAGCCCCTAGACACACCTAAGCAATGATCCGGGGTCGCCTTGAGAGACCCTATCTCTAAAACACAAAACAAAACAAAGACCAAGGTGGACAGTTCCTGAGGAACGAGACCTACGGCTAACCTCTGACCTCCCAAACTACATGCACAATTGCACACACATATACACAAACAGTCCCTCTAGCTGACCTGAATAGCTTGTCACATGCACCCAGCTTAGTAGAAGCCAGATTCCTGCCTGGAGGAAGCTGAGAGGTCATTTATATTTGTTGTATTAGACCACTCTTTTTTCAGTAATACATTGGCAATAACTATGTTTACAGATCTTCAGTCTCTCTATATATACAATATTCTATTCTTAACTGCTGATACCGAGTTTTTTAATCATAGAATTCTGCTTCACAGCAACCTTAGCCAGGAATAAAAGAAAGCAAGATGCAAGGGGGAAATTTTAACAGTAAAATGGTGTGGGGAGGGGGAAGCAAAAGGGGAAAAAAGACTCTGCCCTGAATTTCTCAGCCTGTCCCCAACCCAGAACCAAAGAGCAGAGGCACGTGAGGGTGTGCATGAGACCTGCCTGCAGAGTCATTACATCTGCCTTCTACGAGCATGTGTAGAGGTCCTGTCATTTCATAGCTTCTATTCATCACTTGCTGGTTTTTCACTTTGAACTGGCTTGCATTTTGAATTGAGTAATCGTGTTGGCTGAATCAGTTTGGAAGTCTGACCATGCCCTTAGTCAACACCTATTTATTTGTATTGCTGCTTCTTAATTAATTATTTGATGAATATTATCTTTAGTCCAGAAGTTCAATTAGAGATACACCCTTATATAGACAATAAACAATGTGTAACAACTGATGTAACCCTGCATGTATAGGTAGTTAAAGTGGGCATTATTTTTTATTTGCTTTCAAACTGCAGAGCAGACTGAACAATAGACAATAAACAACTCATTTTGTATGGCTTTTGTGAGACTTGAAAAGAATTTTGACTTAATGGAAACCGATGCTTTGTAGGGAGCCCAGCAAAAGAAGCAATAGAAGGCCGGCCGGCATGGTAAGTGCCCCAACCGTCTTCACACAAGGTACCATCACATTTAACTTGAAAATTAGGCGGTAAAGGTCAGTTTCTAGTGTAGAATTAATAGGTGCTATCTCACTAAGACTCTTCACCTCCTGCCTTGAGAAAACTTTCAAGGTTTCCACAGATAAAGAGAAGGACTCAAGGACCAGAGACACCTCAAATATGTAGATGACACTGTCGTCTATTGCTGGAGCTAAAGACCTTGAAGCAGTGGTGAAAGAGAATGATGAGAGCGAAGAATCCGGATCATTACAGAAAGGAAGCATATGCAAAATCACACGAGCACATACATTCAAGAGGGAAAGCTGGCTGGAAAAAAATTAGGCATTCCAAAGGAGTGTTTGTGGAGGCCATATGGCGCACATTGTTACAACCCCGAAAGGTTCCGAAAGCAGAATAGACCCTTGTTAGTGTATGCACAAAGCTGAAAATGAAGAGTTTTCTACATTTAAAGAATTATCTACTAGAAAAAAAAAGGACGTGATACCAGCACATGCCCAGTATGGGTGACTCTAGCAAAAGCACGTACATTTAACTCTGAGACAGGGGAAATTTGTGTAATGAAATTTAAAAAAAAAAAATAACGCTCTGTGAACAAACAAAAGAAAACCTGTTAGTAGCAGATCAAGGTCGACATTTACTAGCATGAAAAATACCCTTCCTTCCTTAAAGATGAAAGTGTCGAGGGTATAGGATGAGCCACTTGCATACCTATCACGTCCCTTCAGGAACTCAGATCCCAGTGTCTCTAAATTGTTATATATAAAAGCCATCAAAGCAAGAATAAACTGTGAACCCTCTCATTCACCTTTATTTTACATTAATTCTGGATCATGCGCAGATTTCTTTCTCCTGCCCTGCAACTCGGAGATAGGACAATGACAGTATCCCAAGGGTACTCGAGAGGTTTCTTAATAAGGAACTAATCTACCTGGGAAAAGTTTTCCATCATAAAAGAAAAGTTTGGGTTTTTTTAAAGATCTTTATAAAAACAAGAAATGCAGTACTCCTCTTAGAGATAAGTGAATAAGCAAACGTTAAGAAACCTCTTAACAAATGCGTACCCTGCCCACAGTATATTCATCAGTAAATGCCAGCCGAGTACCTTCTTCCATGTGTCAAGTATTATGCAAAGGGTCAAGGTGAATGAGAAAATTTCCCTCAAGGAGTTGGCCGTTTAGCAAGAAAGTGGTGGAAAAAGGATAAATAAGCAACAGCAAATTGAATAATTGTGCAAAGAGACATTTAAAAGATATATAGGCAGCCATAGCAGAGTCTTCAAATATAGAAACTGATCAGAGAAGGTCAATAAATTAGTGTGAGTGTCCTCTAAGCCAAGGTATTGAGGATGGAAAAAACTTCTAATAGCAAGGAAGTGAGGGGAAATGTTGGTGTTGTGGGGAGATGAGAAGGGGGAGATTGTGCACATATACAACTACAGAAGAGAACTAAAAGAAAGAATAGATACTGAAACCACAAGACAAGAGAAAAACAAATTCCATACACCTTGGTAATTGGTATATGGGAAACCTACAAGATGAGATGGTGAGGTCTGGTCACACACTGATTGTAGATCTAGAACTCTGACCTTAATGCCTAGTAAGGGAAATAGTTGCCACCAAATCTGTAGAAGGTTACCTTGTAGTGTGGTTAAAGTAATGAGCTGGAGACAGAGAGGTAACCCTGGATTCTCCTGCGTTGTGCAGATCTACCCTAAATGTAATCACAGGAGAACAACACGTGGGTAGAGGCAATATGGCATCAATAAAGTGGGAGAAAGGGCAATGTGGTGCAGACCTGCGAGCCATGGGATGCAGGGGTCTAAGGGAAGCAGTAACTCCCAAAATGATCCAGCCATCTCATACGCATATTCCAGGCTCACTCCAGGCTTCTGGCCTCCAGAAACCTAACAATAAATTTCTGTTGTCTTGAATCACTAAATTAGTGGCAATTTGGTACACCTGCAATAAGAAAACAACACAAGAGATACAATTCCAGTAGAATAAACAGGAAAACAGATCATTGTGTTGACGAGCTATCCCAAGCCCCTTGGTCTGGTCTCAGTTTCCAGCTGTTATGCCAGCTATTTATTACCACTGTCTCCCTTCTCTCCCTTGTAAATTATAGATCTATATATAGACAAAGTTATTGAAGCAGGTGTTAGCAACAGAAGCAGATATCTGAAAACATTTATATGGGGTATGCCTTTCACTCTTGTCAAGACCAGGTTGCATTAAGATACTTCTTATGAAATAAGTACAGTAATGCCAACAAAAACATAAAAAATATACATTTTTACAAAAATAGAAACAATGTCCAGACTAGAATACTGAGTAGGGCTTCTGCAAACAGCATGGCTTGGCTGCAATCAGGCACCTGAAGTCCATGGTTGCTGAAGAGAGGTGTATTCAGGAAACTGCAAGACTAGTTAAGTACTCCAAGGGTGCAGATAAACTGCCCGGTCCTTAAGATGTCTTGAAAGAGACAGTATCATGGTACTTAGAACTCTAAGAAGTAAATTTGAGGTCAGAAGAAAAGGGGGCAGCCTCCAGATTATGTCTATGGTAAAGGTATTTTCAGAATCCCGAATCCCACCTAGCTTCAAACTGTCACTACTAGCCACAGCAAACAAGAATCAGTCTGAGAGAAGACTGATCCATCACACCACTGTCACTCTGAGACATCTTACTTTGCACCTGAGTTTTCATGCACTATGTCTGTGCAATGAGCCTTTGGGAGACTTGAGAGCACCTGAAACTAGGGATACAGGCAGTAGTGAGCTGCCTGATTTAGACCCAAACATAGATCTCTAAAGAACAGTTAATGGTCTTAAATCTGCTGGGCCATTTCTCCAGTCTCTGTTTCCATTTTCTAAAGGTGATGGCCAACTTTCTCATATTCAACATCCAACTCCCACTTTAAAGTCTGTTGCCTAGCCTGACCTACTCATCTAGGCTGCACTACCTCGCCTGGCAGGTATGTTTAGCATCTTATTACCTTGCGTGTCCATTTCCCCTCGTATCGTTGCATTCCCATTTCTTAACGCAAAGACGAACATCCACTGGCCCTTCATGGATGGCTGAACAGCTCACCAGTCCTTTCATACCTCCTGTAAGTGGCAAAACTCCTGCTCGTCAGAATATCAGGCCTGTCTCTAACCAATTCCTTCTGTGTTGCAATAATCATAGCTACATAATTGGTAAAACAAAAGGATGTATTGTTCTTCAGAAAAATAAAAACCACAAATCAATATATAACTAATCACAGCCATAATACATGTTGTTGAGGAAATGAAGAGACCAGTCCTACAGAATATTTCATGAGTTTTGCTTGCAGGGACATCTGCTAAGGAGGCAGAGGCTGAGATACCACAAAGCCTCCAGCTCTGCAGCCCAAGCACAGCATGCAGAGCTGATAGAATGAGAGTTGGAAGTAGACTGGTGCCATGGAGCTTAATGACAGGGTCTTCAGGTAGACCAGGACCTGTCCCCTGAGTTCCCATATAAGATCAGGGTCACTCATCTCCTCCACTGAGTATTGTCTAATTGTCTTGAAAAACTTGACATGCAAAAATTACATCATAAACATTCTAGTTTCATACAACTCTGCATATGGAAAAGCTGCTTCAATATATTACAGTTATGAGTTGGTCTTTTCCTGTGTAACAGTGGCCACGGCTTGTTTCTATTTCAGGTCACTCCCGTTGTAACACATACAGAGTGAGTTGTTGCTAAACAGTATCATGCAAGTGCTTTCATGACGTCCCTGCACAA
Organism: Mus musculus; assembly: GCF_000001635.26. Lineage (NCBI taxonomy): Eukaryota > Metazoa > Chordata > Mammalia > Rodentia > Muridae > Mus > Mus musculus. The sequence continues at coordinate 55,984,004 of NC_000067.6, read as the reverse complement.
TGGGGAGTTCTCCTTTTAGCTCACACCCAATATAGAGTCACTATTCTCAAGACTTGGAGGGGATCCCAACACCTTTTGTTGGTCCACCATGGTCAGAACATAAGGGCAGCCAGCCGGGAGAGACTGAACACACACACACACACACACACACACACACACACACACTGCCTGGGAGATTGCTTTCTTCCCAGCATGTCTAGAGAGCTCCATCTGTCTTTCTTCCTACTGTGAGGGCTTCCCTTGCAACCACTCCCCATCAGTTCCTGACTCTTAAAACTCATGAGAAAACACAAGCCTGCCATGTCTCTCATTGACTATCCAGCTCTCCCCCTGCTGTCTGCTTTGCTCCCCACTGCCTGTTCTCTGCACCACTCCCAGCCTCCTTGCCACTGACAGCCTGTCTTTCCCTGTTTTAGCCCAGGCTCTCCTCGTTCGTTCGGGATTTCAATTTCTCAAATCTTCCTAGAGTTAGTTCTGTCTTTCACTTCCCCACTCTATCATCTGAGACTTGAAGTTTGGGAACTCTGCACAGCCCAGACTGCACTGCAGCTGTCTCTGGTGACTGATGCTCTCACCACTGACATCCACATTCACTTCCGGCTTCCACACTTCTTTCTGTCAACAGATGAGCATCCTAGGATCAGAACAGAACCACAGAGGCCATCACAACTGCCATTCTCCCCAAGCCCCTCATATCTTTTAAATGTCATGAAGACGACACTATATTTCATAATTGTATGAAAAATATAGTTTTTTTTAATCAGACAACAAGTTGAACTGTAAGGAATAAGATTCACCTGAGCCCTCACTTCCCTAAGACTACCCCCGTGTACATTTGGGAAAAAATTTTTGCATGCTTTCTGTATATGAGCTGAGCCTACCTCTTACCAGTAATCTTACATATGGCGCCACATTCCATTATCGTACCTTGTCAAACTGCAGTTCTTCTTTCAACCCTTCCCCACCCCTTTAACGTGGCAATGCACTGAACATGTGTTAGCTGAACATCATCCCCTGATATGAATCATCCTTACTAGCCATCCAGTTCCTTAACTCATTTACAAGGATGCAAGGTACAGGTTTTCTGGCTCTGTACTGTCATTAGTAAACAGTAGACTTCTTGGGGGCTCAGAGGTCCCTGTACTCACAGAGAAGCATGGAAAGACCCAGGTACTGTTTTTTTGCTATCTGTGGAGGCAGAGCTCTCCCTACCTTTTGCTATAAAGGCAGACCGCACCCAAATTCTCCAAAATGATTATTCCAAACTCTTCTCTCCCTACACTGTTACCCAGCCTTAGGAAAGTTGTCATGTGTACTTTATGGTCTGCTGACCTCTATGCTATTCGTCAGAGACCACACTAGACTCTAGGCCTTTTGGCTATAGAGCCCACCCTCATGGTCACAAGGACTTTGTAAATGAGTTTCTATGTAGTCACACCTTAAGCTTCATTGTGCACCTGGAATTAGACTGCTTGGACTGACTGTTGCCTGGAAACCTTTTCCCAAATTGTACAGTGCTTTTAATAATCTGACAATGAACCACTTGGCATTAGACTCCCTAAAGTCTGATCCAGGTTGAAAAAGCCAGTCTGCACTGGGTTTTCATTCTTATCTCTTCACGGACGTCTGCCTGCTGTGACACCTGCAAGGCTCCCCTCATAGATCACAGAGATTTTACATGTTAAGTGATACACATCAAATTGATTATTTGGTAGATGAATAATGCCTCAGCATAAAGTGCAGTACAAACTATTCACCCCCACTTCCACTGAAAGGCAATTCGGTTGATTCCAGTTCATGAGGAACAATTGCATGTGTTTCTGCCTCTCACACCAACACACTACAATTACCCTTGCATAATATTCTTCATCACTGGATCCTTTACTTCTTTGTGAATACAACTAGCTGGTAGTTGGGTATGTTCATGTAAGGTTTCTTTATCTATGATGCCTACAGGTTCCAGACTACTATGCTCCTGAGCTCAGTTTTGTGTCATCTAGCAAGCATTCAAATACTGTAACCCAGACATAATTGTAAACTTTCTATAGATATTAGCTCACATAATGGAAGGAAAATCTGTGAGCTGATTAAGTTTTCCCCAGCAGTCACGGTTTTTAAATGAAGAAGCAAGAATTAGACCTTGACTAGCTGGCTGGCTTCGCAGCTCTCGCTCTTAATCTTAAGCTGTTTGCTGTGGTTTTTGCCAGTATATAAAAGGATAAAATGTGATTCTTTCTATTCCTTTAATTCTGTTATTTTTTTCCAGAACACAGATATGGCAAAACATCTTCTAAGATTTGTGTTTCTCATTTAAGTATTTTCTATAAGGAATTTATCATGTTTGTTAAATGATTAAATTGAGTTTCCTTTACAGAAAGCTCATGCAAAAGAGACATAGTGAGTACTTCCCTTTCACATAAAAAGTGCAGGAACAGAATTCCTGCCCTGGGTGCAGGATAAGCAGTCCAACCCTGGTACAGGGATGTCCAGTCCACTCCTGCTGCATAGACAGCAGTCCATCCCTAGTGGATGAACAAGCATTCCTGCCCTGGTGCATTAATGAGAGTCCTGGACTAATGCGTTGGGGGGGGGGGTCTTCTGTATCTCTGGCACCTTGGATGCTTTGACTTTTGTCTCCTCCTTTCTTGAGACATAAAGTCATCTAGATGATCACAGAATGGTTGTGTGTCACTTAAGAGGAGGTGGAGGAGGAGGAGGAAAGCAGGGAACAAAAGTACAAAGAAAGGAAGGAAGGAAGGGAGGGAGGAAGGGAGGAAGGGAGGAAGGGAGGGAGGGAGGGAGGGAGGGAGGGAGGGAGGGAGGACGGAAGGAAGGAAGGAAGGAAGGAAGGAAGGAAGGAAGGAAGGAAGGAAGGAAGGAAGGGAGGGAGGGAGGATTTTTCTCACACATCCAAAGAGCAAGCTATGCTGTGACCTGACCTGCACACTCCAGCTACAGAAGCTGATGCAGCTCCTGACAGAACTGATGGCCTATATGAGGACAGTACTCCAGCAAGAAGAAGTAAAGGGCAGTGGGCAGACCAGTGCTCACTAAAGTCACACTCCATTCCCCCCACCCCCCCACCCCCCGCACTGGGCTGTTTTCTTGCTATGACTTTGTGAAACTGCTTTTCTTGACCTGCCTTCTGTGTTCCTCTACTACAGTCTTTAGAGATAAAACAAGAGACAAAAAAACTAACAAAAACCCTTAGAGTTTTAATTATAGTGGAAGGATAGGATTCACAAAAGATAAAATGTATATCTTAAGTGTTAAGGTTAACAAAGAAAAATAAAAGAAAAATGAAGGATGGGCCAACAGCATGGCTCATCACTTGCCTCTAAGCCTATGTTTCACCCTGAGACCCACATGGTGGAAGGTAAAAAACCATCTTTCAAAGGCTGTCCTCTGAGATTCACACATGTGCATGCACATACACATATATGTAACTATACAGAAATGAAAAATAAGTTGATAAAACATTTTTTAAAGATGTCATGATTTTTTCATAAGCGTATCATAGCATCAGTAACAGTGTCAGTCTTTGGGGCCTCCTCTTGAGCCAGATCCCATTTTGGACCTGTTGCTAGGCCTCCTTTTTCTCAGGCACTTCTCTATTTTCATCCCTGCAGTTTTTTCCAGACAGGAACAATTATGGGTCAATTTTTGACTATGGGATGGCAACCCTATCTCTCACTTGATGCCCTGTCTTCCTGCTGGAGGCAAACTCTACATGTTCCCTGGCCCCACTCTAGGGCATTTCATCTAAGGTCTCTGTCTTTGAGTCCTGAGAGTCTCTCACCTACCAAATCTCTGGTACATTCTAGAGGGTCCCCCCAACCTCCTACCTCCCGAGTTTGCCTGTTATCATTCTTTCTGCTGGCCCTTGGGGCTTCAGTTCTGTCACCCCTCCCAACCCACCCAATACCTGGTCATGTTCTCCTCTTGCACTCCCTGACCCCCCTCCCATCCAGGTCCCACCCTCTGTTGCCCATTCTGTGATTGCTTTCATGACTACAAAAAATCCCAAAGAGCAGCTGAAAGAGTCAGATGCAGATATTTATAGCCAATCAATGGACAGAAGCAGCTGACCCCTGTAGTTGAATTAGGGAAAAGCTGGAAGAAGCTGAGGAGGGTGACCCTGGAGGGGGACCAGCAGTCTCATCTAACCTGGACCCCCAAGATCTCTCAGACACTTGGCCATCAATCAGGTAGCATACAACGTTGATATGAGGCCCCCAACACATATAGTGCAGAAGACTGCCGGGCCTGGACTCAGAGAAGAGGCACTTAACCCTCAAGAGACTGGAGGCCCCAGGGAGTAGGGAGGCCTTTTGGGGTGGGAGGTGGTGGGAGAAAGAGACTAGGAGGAAGTATGGATTGTAGGACAGTCAGAGGGTGAACCGGGAGGAGGATAAAATCTGGACTATAAAAAAAGATTAAATAAAATTTAAAAATAAAAAGAAGATAACAGAACAAAGATATAATGTTACCAGTATGGTTGAAACCAGATACTGAAAGAACAACACTTTTCAAAGAATTTTAAGAGATTAAAAAAAATTGTGTCATCAATGTGTCTTATGAAAAGATTTCTTTAAGAAGGGCATTAGAGAGAAAAGTCTACAATAATAGATTTGTTCCAACAAGCTAAAGCAACACTGTGTGTAGAGAGAGAAGTTATACAGCTTCTCTGTGAAATGTTAGTTTCATTCTTCTTAATATGGACAGCCATCAGAGGTTCTGACCACTTTGCTAAGAACATATCGTGGGAAAGATAAACACCCAGAATGAATGGGCAGTTTGAGGACTATTATAGGAAACCTGGTAAGTACATACAAATGAATGGGTAATGAATGAACAGGTGGGTGGAGAGAGGTGGTGCGTTCCAACCATGACTTTGAAGATGAACCCATAAAGTTTTCTGATAGAGAAGTAGCTGGAATAGAAGAAGAAAGCCTACTTGGACTCCTTGCTTTGGGGCATAAGCAACCAGAATGAGGGACTTTCCAGTAATTGAAAGTGCAGCCTGCTGATGGGTCAGAGACAGAGCAAGGAGTCTGACATTCAGGAGAGAGGTAAAAATTCTGAACGGTTTCTGTGTAATATTTCCCATGTCATGGGTGATTGAAAGGATTGTGGGTGTCCTTGGAGAGCAGAAGAAATTTAAAGAACTGCTAGTGGGTAGAAGGGAAAACAGGATAGTTTGGGAGAAAGAAGCCACCAACCACATACTAGTGACATCAACTTTATCTCCATGAAGATATGTTTCTTTCAGAATTAAGGTGCTTGCCCTCAATTTTATTGTTGATGCAAAGAAACATTTATTTATAAAACTTTGTCCTCCTTTCCTACATGTTGCTAATGTCTGTTGATGATGATTCCAGGCAATCTTAAAATGTTTTTGCAGTCTTATTCTTTATATTTCAAAAAAGTATGTCTTATCTATGGAACATATTCTGGACATGTGTACTGCACACTCTGTGCACTTTCTATTATCTTTCTTCTTTGGTGTCTTTGTTTCCATTTCTACACTTGTTTGACTATAGTAGCTTTCTAACTGATTTTATGAGACAGGGTACATAACTAATTTTTATCTAAGTTATTCATAACTAGATGTGTCTATCGCACTATGATTAATGTAGGCTGATAGGTTTGATTTGGATCTTTAAGCCTGAAATGCTACATCCACTGCATTTTTTTTTATAAACACATATTTCAGAATGGTTGGACTAGATGCTTTGGCTTACCATTTTTTCTTTCATTTTAATTGACAGATTAAATTTTTGTTTTTACTGTGTATAATGTGATGCTTTGAAGTGCTTGTACATTGCTCAGTGTTTAAATCAGCTAAATGGCATGCCCATTACTGCACAGAGAAATAATTTTATGTCGAGAACACTTAACACTCTTTTTATCTAAAGGATACAGAAGAGTTGGCACAGGAGACATCCCAACAAAGATGTTAAATTTCTTGAAGACAGAAGTTAGTGCAAGCTTTGGGATTCCAAAACCCCTAAAGCAGGAGGTGCTCAGTTATTGACAGCTCACTTACTTTACGTATACACACAGCAACAGCCTTGCGTGTGAACTGGCCTCACCAATAGACAGACTTCTGTCCCCTCTTCCAAGATAGATTTGGAAACCAAGTAATTGTGTATGTCATGATACCAAACCCTCTGGTATACATAGAATGCAGTAGTTCTCAAATTACCATCAGCATAGGCCTGTATAAGCACACACATGGTGCATCGGAAAAGGCTTTTGTAAGTAATACCTTTACTATAGAAAATGCTTCTTATGTACTCTAAACAGAATAGCTCTTTTTCCATACTGCTAACAATTCTTTTTCTATATTGTATAGCCATTGCTACAATGTATAACTTGGAAGAATTAATAATTTTATATGCCATTTAATATATCAATATGTAATAAAAAACTAATAGTTAACACATTTTCAGAATGAATGCATAAGGAATTATGCTTTTCATAAGCTATTTCATCTATTTCAAATAACTCTGAAAGGAAAGGATTATACTAGATGTTAGAGGAGGCTGTTGATAACATTAGTGATTTGTTGACTAAATGTCACACAAATAGCTATTATCACCCTAGACACAAAATTGGTAGTTGCTACACCATATTATCTCACTTTGAACCTTTGAAATCTAATGATGTGTGACTTAGTAAGGCTCTCCCTTTTCTAAGCACTCACAATTTCTGCAATATTTCCAGCAACTATATCTCTTAGTGGGAGCTGTCCAGTCCCTTGTAGTGCTTTCAATTCTTCTTTTATAACTGTCTAGAGACCTGAGTAATGTCCCTCATTTATTTCCATGTTATGCCTAATGATGACCCTAAAGTCTTGGCTTTTCATATGACCTTTCTCATTAAAGGCCTGTGGCTAACTAGCAACTCCAGTACTTCTGATCAAATTTATAAAGTTAAGAATTTCATTGGCTGAAGTCCTCTTTTAACAGCTACCAATGACTTCAGTTTGAGCTTATTCCTACAAACAAGTGCAAATGTCCATTGCATGCATTGATCACAGTCCCAGATCTTAACCCATACATGACTTAGCAGTCTCTTCTCAATCTCCCTAACTAGGCAGAAAACTCCTGAGAGCATTAAGGTCATCTTGTTTGCTGTTGAACCAACTGATCTTATTTAATAGGGTGGACAGAAACTTAACAAGTGAAATCACTAATAAAGTACTAACCAAAGAAAGAGAGAGACAAACGAAGCTGTAGTATACTAAAGCAGACTTGAGGAGCAATGGGGATTAGTATTGATTTCTTTCAACCTTTAATAACAAGAATGTATTCGGGAAGACACTATAAAAATTAAGCTCTGTAAGTAGCCCAAGCTAGATATCTTATACATGCCCTATTCTTTCAGGATGACACATGAGAAATGGAGCCAAAGGGGTTTTGCCTAAGCAAGAGGATGGAGTGAATAATGGAGAGAGCTGTATTCTCCCAAGCTCAAACTGCAGTGAACACTGAAAGATTGATTCAATATGTTGAAAACAGAAAAGCACCACTAGTCAACTTAACTAGCACTTTTCTGTTAATTAAGAAGAATCCAATGTTCATAATCACCTTGTCAGTTTTTGAATCACAAAAATATAGGGAGCTTAGACATGTTAGGCTCTGGGGAAGACAAGGTCAGAAGGCAAATCATGTCCCAAACTGTTAACAAGCTAACTTTGGGGGGTGGGGGTGGTATGGTCTTTTTCATTTTGTCTTTGATTGATTGATTGATTGATTGATTGATTGATTGACTGGTTGATTTATATTTTTACACTCCAGATTTGATTCTCCCCCATCTACCCTCCAACTGTTCCACATCTCAGACCTCTTCCCTGCCCCTCTATTTCCACAAGATGTCCCTATCACCTACCACCCACCCAAACAGACTTCTAAACTCCCTGGGGTCTCCAGTCTCTTGAGGGTTAGGTGCATCTTCTCTGACCAAACCCAAACCCGGCAGTCCTCTGCTGTATGTGTGTTGGGGGCCTCATATCAGCTGGTGTATGCTGCCTGGTTGGTGATCCAGTGTTTGAGAGATCTCAGGGATCCAGGTTAATTGAGACAGCTGATCCTCCTACAGGGTTGCCCTCCTCCTCAGCTTCTTCCAGCTTTTCCCTAATTCAACCACAGGGGTCAACAGCTTCTGTCCATTGGTTGGATGCAAATATCTGCATCTGACTCTTTCAGCTGCTTATTGGATCTTCTTGACTGCTATCATGCTATGCCCCTTTTTTGTAAGCGCTCCATAGCCTCAGGAATAGTGTCAGGCCTTGGGACCTCCCCTTGAGCTGGATCCCACTTTGGGCCTGTTGCTGGACCTTCTTTGCTTCAGGCTCCTCTCCATTTCCATCCCTGAAGTTCTTTCAGACAGGAACAATTGTGGATCTGAGTTTTGACTGTGGGATGGCTACCCCCTCCCTCACTTGATGCTGAAGGTAAACTCTACAAGTTCCCTGTCTCTGTCTCCACTATCAGGCATTTGATATAAGGCCCCTCTCTCCCTTTGAGTCCTGAGAGTCTCTCACCTCCCAGGTTTCTGGTGCATTCTGGAGGGTCCCACAAACCTCCTACCTCCCAAGTTTGCCTGTTTCCATTCTTTCTGCTGTCCTTCAGGTCTTCAGTCCTTTTCCCTCACCTATTACCAGATTAGGTTCCCCTCTCCTCCCCCACCCTCCACCCCCATCCACTTTTCCTCCCAGGTCTCTACCTCCCTCCCCACTTATGATTGCTTTCTTCTCCTTCCCAAGTGGGACTGAGGCATCCTCACTTGGGCACTTCAGCTTGTTGACCTTTTTGAGTTCTGTGGACTGTATCTTATGAACTAACTTCAGACCTTAAACCAATCAACCATTTCCAAGGCATAGTGCTTACTAGGGTGAAATGTGGCCCTGGCTGCTATGTACCGTGTTTACGAATCCTTTCAAAAGTAAACAAATGTGAGGCTTGCCACATAGATTATTCAAACTAAGAATTCTAAGAGGAGGGAAACGCACTGATTTTATAGAACTCAGGTTCAGGTGACACTGAACATAAGCTAATCTATATTTGCCCTTTCTTACATTACCAGATGGTAAAGCATTGGGTTGCGATGATACTAGATTTGATCTGCTTCCCCTTGAACAAACCTAGAAAGATGTGAGATGCAAATACCCAAAACAGAAATTTAGGAAACACCTAAACTGTCACTTTTTGCTAAAATGTCAGATGACTTTCATTTTGCTCCTTTGGTGCCTTCCAGTATTTGGCCTCCAGATTTCCTGTGAGTTTGCACAGAGAATTCACTTATCTGAGCATTTCCAAACCAAAACCCAAACAAGAGCTTATGCCATGGGCTCAGCCAGCTGTCCTTTCCTGTCCTGTCACGTTTGCTTATTATGAGGATCTCCAACGTTTCATCTTCTGTACACAAAGACAAAGTGCTAAGTACCTTATATGATAAAGGCTTAAGCACAGTTTTAAATGTTCAGGGTTAATTGCTGAACCATTCTTTAATTTGGGCAGAAAGTGTTAGTCTCCTTAGGTGGTTCCCTGGTGGGCTAATGAATAGACCAGCCTAGTTCCTATGAGGAATTTGGTTTCCTAATGAATATAATTAGCATAACAAAAGGAGTGGAAAAGCAAGTTTATTACTTTCACATCTTAGACCTCAGGTGAATATTGTCTACATTTACTTTATGTCATGTCTTTGTCTTCTAAACCCATTTGGTTAGCTACATCAAGTCTTATCGCATACTGTATACATTTGCATATATATTGTTACAGAGGCTCTGGGCATCTTCTTTATAGGTAGAGCCATGTACACCATAACTTTTTGTCTAAGATCAACACAGTTTCAAATTTTTAATTATTAGATATATAAGACAGGAAAAATGAGCACTAGTTTCAGGTTAGTTAATAGCCCATATTTATCAACACCACCCAGGCCTTCTGAGGACTCAGTAGAAGCTAAATTCAGAATTCAGGTTATGACTGAGAACAGCTTCAGAGGAAATCATATTAGTGAAAGGATATGAAGATGCTATTGTAACATAAACCATAAACTACCTGAAATTCTCTATCATGATGAATATAACAATTAAAAAATAAAGGAAGAACAATTGATGCTCAGTCATCCCTTTCAAAACCTCATGGCTTTGAAAGCGGTTTTAAGAAATACACTAGAGTCCAGTGTTTTACTCTGTAACACAGGAATTACTCAAACTTCCAAAGGCATATTGAGCAAGTATTATTAATTATACACCATATGATGAGAACTAGGGACCAGCTAGTGACTGAAGTCGCTGATTTCATGGATCTAAAGAGACCCCATAGAAGAGTCAAGCTTAAGAAATCATAAAGCTTTTTATAGAGGCTTTTTATTCACAGTTAGAACGAAGAGATCTAGGAGCTGGGGTGCAGGTCAATAGTGCAATAGTAAACTGGTAGCTTAGCAAGTGTAAAACACTAGTTCTGAGCATCTGTCAGAACGTGGTGGAGGAATTGGGTTCTGTAAGGAGAATTCTGAGTGCTTGTGAGAAAACACCCAATACTCTTGTGACCCCAGTTTCTTAAAAAGACAGAATTCATCTAGGAATGTGTTTTCCCTCTTCTCGCAGGTGCAGCAGATAGGAGTGAGGTTGCTTCAGACTATTCACTACAACTGAATACGGTTATTGCTTATATGCCTCTATAGAAAAACATGTATTTGCCCCTTGTGTGGCTTGTCTGCCATGCGTGGCTTACATTTATGAGTTTCCACTTTACTAGTGTGATTCTTCTTAACCCTTGGAGTATAGATTGTCTGACGCTCTGAATGAAGTTGGCTGAGACTTCAGTCCACCTCATCCTTAGGCTCCATTCTCCCAGATCACACCATGTCTGGAGTGGAGACAATACTTAGCAATTCAAAAACAAACACAGAAGATTAAGAATGAGGAAATCCGAGGGAAACTGTATTCCCAAAAGATGTTCATTTTTCATTCTCATAGCCAGTAATAGAGCCTGATGCTAATGGCCACTCCATCAGTATGATAGGTTGAAAGATACATGGGTGACTGAGTAGAGGCAAGAAGGCAAACTAGACTGGACTGTTTACCACATGACAGGAACTTTGATGGGTACTCTTGCCCACATTGCCCAGTTTGATCCTTCTAGTATAAAATTTAGGGATGTGATCACTTTTGCAGATGAGAAAATTGAGGAGCAGAGAGGGCAAGTTCAAAGAGCTATCTAGTTTCTTATTCTTTTCTTTTATTAGGCTAACTATGTGTTCAAATTATGATTCACTAAAATGCTTCACTGTAAGAAAGACGGCAAGCACACAGGTAGACATGTCAGTCCTTCTGCGGCATGGAGTACCAGGAGCATACTTAATCCTTGTTCTGTTTAGCATACATACACAGGCTTGCCTCTTCACAAGCTGTGGCCACCACTTGTCTTCTGTGTGCTTATTTGTTTCGAGTGGTCATTGTCTTGTGGTCACAGGCCCAAGTCGTTTGCAAACATTATAGAGTCTTTTAGGCATCTTTTGGGTGGTCACACAGCAAGGCCAACTGTATCATGTGTTATTGATCACATATAACAAAATTATATATCCAGCAAAACCAAAAATAACAGCATACAAATTATAGAGAGACACATCTTTAGATGTGTAGTCACAGTGCACTGTGTTCCTTCTGAAAGCCAGGTATTTATTCACATTATTTCATGCCATTGAGTTAAAAAGAATCTGGAATTTATAAACTAATTTACTGGAAATAATCATAGACAATGAAGTAATAATGTCTACATGTTTACACTTTTCTATACGTATCCTGACCTGCACATTTAAAAATGTAAACTAATTTCAGAATTTATTTGTAATTATGCCATTATTTATGTTTCTGTCAAGTGGGTTTTAGTGCAGTAGACTTTTATTTGGGGTAAGATAATTGACAGATTCTTACAAGAAGACAAAAGGCACAGAGTGCATACATATTGAGTTTCCAGTTTGCTTCTCTGACATTGAAATCTTAAATTTTTAAAAGTATCATTAAACTACATTTGCTGCCACAACATATTAGTCTTTCATGATCAAATATATATCAAACACACATCTTTCAGCTGACAGTAAATCCAGTCATGCCCATTTTCTTATTATAATATGGTCACAAAAACTGATAAAACATTCTTAGCCAAACTGCATTTCCAAGAATGTCAGTGCTTATTGCTACCAACTAGGACCAGAATAGGCTGTGGGGACAAGTATATGAAATCTACATACAGATTCTAAATGCTAAGAAAAGGTCTGTAGGATTTTATCTTGTTTTCTGAACAATGACCTAGCAAATAAAGGCCTTGAAGGATCACCCTGAGAGGCAGAATAGTCTACCCCCACCCGAAGTCTTCTACTAGAAGAGTTCTGGTTTTAAAAGATCAATGAAACTCAGTGACTTTGTGTTCAATGCCTCCAAACATAACTGTTGCCTCACTATACACTCATGACATAAATGTGAATCTGATATAATTCTCACCATCTAGATATTCACAGCACGGTGAAGGGAGAATGACAACAGACTGTTTTAGTGCAGTCACTACGTGATGCAAAGGCGTTCTGCTAGGCCTTGTGTTAGTAAATCCTTCTGCAAACACCTTGCCGTGCTCCCACTAATTCACCCTGGGTGAGGAGCTTCTTCATAGGTAAAAATTTGAACTGCATTGATAATTGGTGTTTAGACTGATGTAGTTCCCTGAGAAGCAGATACAACCCTGAGGAGGGACAATAACATCCCTGAAAGAGAATTAACACATGGACAATATATCTGGAAAGGTGAACAGATCTCTTCCGTGGGAGTATTGTGGGCCAGGAAGGCAGGAGTAGAAAGAATGGCCTCTGGGAAAGCTTCATGGTTGGTAGTTGAGTTCGATGAGATGCAGAAGATCTGAAAGAAGAAGAGAATCCTATGAACCAAACCAATGAGGTAACTCCATAAGCCCCAAAGCATGCACATTCGTGCCCAAGCCGCCCCTGTGGGAATGTCTTACAGAGAGTAACCCCTTCCAGAGGAGGGAGAGCTGGCAAGATGAAGGCTGCTGAGCAGCTGCAGCTAATTCAGGTCCCCATGGTACAAGGGATGTAGATTTAGTGGCTGTACCTGTAGGCAGCCGGCACGTAAAAGATGTCGCAGTAAACAACATCACTGCACAGGCCCTAGCCCAAATCTGGCGCCAACCCCTCCCGAGCAGGTGCATGCAAATTAAAGTGCCAGCAGACTGACCAATCCCAGGAGGACACATAGCCCTCCCCAGTGCTGGGGTGTATATAAGCAGTTGGCGTTCCTGCAATAAAGCTGTTGAGAAGAATCCGACCTTGTTGCGTTTTTCCTTGCCGGACAAGGTGAGTGCAACATGTACCATCTCAGACAAGTCAAAGCCAGTTCCAAAGATCATCAGAGACAAACGCACAGCCACAGCCACAGTCAGATTATGAGTTTTTAGTAGAATCTTCTGTAAAAAGGAATTTGTACATTGTCTTAAGATCTTTGAAGGATCTTAGTAGAGAAAATAGTTTGATCGCCTTTACATTTTAGGACAATCACTCTGGTGATCTGAGAGGTCAGAGTGAAATGAATAAGTATTCAAATATGTGGCTTGGTTTGACCTGGAAACATGACAGAGCACCACCCTTGTTTGTTGTCTTGACACAGATAAGCCAGGACAACACATGAGAATTTCAAAGGAATTAAAGGTTCATTTACCTGAAACTAAACATTGAAAAAGTACACGAAGAAGTTAAGGCAATCACACCATGATGAAAATGTTTAAGTGTTCCATTTGTTACAAAAGTAGGAGAAGACCACATAATGGTTTTTAAATTGTGTTTACAATGAGATAAAGAAATTGCAAGCACCACACACACTTGGAATCTTGCAAAGGATGAAAATTATATGCTACATTTTAACCTTTAAATATCATCAAATGGCAGCAGTTACATTAAGTAGATTCTTGAAGAAATGAATTAAACATTTAGCCAGTGGCTTCCCAAGAAACACTCCGTTCTATAATACATAAAATTATATATATATATATATATATATATATATATATATACATACATATGTGTGTGTGTGTGTGTGTGTGTGTGTGTGTGTGTGTGTATCCACAAGAGACCTTTTGGTGGCCTTCAATCATTTTTACCCATTTACATTTCATACAGTTTTCTATAAAGCAGCCTTTGGCCATAAATACATTGGATAGGAAATAAAGGAGCTTGCTTTGGGAAATACTCTTCATGACTCATCCTTTTCACAGACTAAAGCTACCTTATCTTGATGCTTGAGATGATGAAAATGCACAGATTTCCAACTACTCAGAAGACCCCATTTAGGCATACGCAAAATGAGTTAGGAAGCTATTTATGTGGAGTTAAAATGCAATCTATAAAGACAGTTAGAATAACATTAGGTTAAGTAAGAGTTCAAAGGGATAAGCAAACAGTTCCAAGGGGGTTAGCAATATCCTAGCTTCGTGGAAGTTTTAAATGAACCTCCATCAGCATCTGAGAAAATTTTGCTCTTCTTTCAATTATTTCAGGACTTATCCCCCCATAAATGTGTATTGGGGGAGATATTCATGATATTAATTTTAGAGATACTACTGTCCTTGATCTGTGAGGAATTTTATAGAGACTGGTTTAGTCGCCAAAGTATTTTGTGACCACCCTCCATCTGTTTTAAGATAACTTCACAATAATGTATGATTTCTATTCTTATTTTGAAACCACTGGCATTTGCTTAGTCCATAAACAAAAACATCATTCTCGAAACCACCAGACATCAAGTATGCAATTTTCTTCCCTAATACTTTGTCTAAAAGAAAAGCTGCTCTGGATATTTACTGTAACCATTGTGCATGCATTCACATTCTACTGCCATCTAGTTAAGTTCATTTTAATGAGTCACATTGCGAAGCACTATATTTTTTTGTTACTAAATTTATTAACATATACTTATGGGCATAGAGTTATACTGTTTTCTTCTTGTGGTGTTTGTGCTAGGACTAATTTTTGCTAATTTTCTTTGTTTTTCCAAGGAATATTTTTGTCTTCCTAAACCAAAAGAATTATCTTTGATATAGTTACCAAGAAAGAATGTAAAAGTTTTCATATACTTTGAAATATATTCCTAATAGTATTTATCCATAAAGTACTTATCCATATACTTTCAAAGTGGCTTCCATTTTTGTCAATCTCATATATCAGAAATAGAAGTCAGCAGATATGCCGGACTTCCTATGTCAGCGAATTTAACACTTAGACTCGAGATCTTCATGTGTGTTTTTAGAAAAACTAAAAATGAAATAATGTCAGCAACAACATGAGATGAATTTTCATGAAAAGTTACATGAACTCTCAAAAATCTCTCTTTTCAGAGTTGAAAAGCAACTGCACCTTGATATGTGAAGTAAGTTAATATTAATTGCCGATAAGCATTTTATTATGCATATCCATGAGTATTTTGCCTGTAAATCTGCATATGTTTCACATCATAGTAGCTAGATGTATATGCACATAAAATATGCCGGACTGGCATACAAACTATCCCACAATGGGGCAGAGTTATGTGAAGAGCTGAGTTAGATAAAGTGTAGAAAGACCTTATTTTCCTATTAAGACCAGTTATATACATGCATCATTGCTAAATAGGAAATTGAAAATTTATTCAATGTCAAGAGAAGCCTTTTAGCCACAGATGATTCACATTTTGCCTCAAGTAGTCTGGCAGACAGGCAGACCACTCGTTGGCAAATTTGAATGGTATCAAATTGAACAGGTAAAAAAAAAAAAAAAAAGGCTTGTGAATTAACCAAATTAAATTTGTGATGTGTATTTCCGAATAGCATGGCCAAGGGATGCTGATGTAACTTCCAGAAAGTGCAAGGACTCATAGCACAGTCATCCTTTCAAAACCAAACCTTGAGGGCATGCCAGAAGCACCCATTCCCAGGCCCCTAGAAGCAATGCGAAGCCACAGGCTGTGCGAGCCCCAAGAACAAAGTGATGCGGTGTGGTCTTGGAGCCTTTGGTCTCCTTGCTCCACAGTCACTGGTCCCCATCCAGCAAAAAGACGGGGGTAAATGGCAAAGCCCCGTGTGATCGAGCTTGGAAACCATGTGTATTTCTGTTCGTTTCACTGATCAACAACATGCCCATTTCCAGTTTGCATTCCCCCCCACCCCTCACCCCCCGCCATCGCCATCTTGATTGGGATTCACATCTCTGCTTTGACTTCCAGTTTTTTTGCTGTCTCCTGAGTCCAGATGCCCCCATGTCTCTTGATTGCACGACTTTCAGACTTCAATGACAATGGATGTAGCTTGAATCTACACTTCTGTTTTCCTTCTCCCCCCCCCCCCCGCCATCCTTTTCGAGTATTTGGTGATAAAATAAAATCTGTGTAGTTTTCCAGATATCCACACATTCTAGGGAGGAAGGATGTATCCTAACATTCTCCTCACTGAGCAGGAAAGGGAAATCCCATTACATTCCTCAGAACAAATGTATGCCATTCCATCAGCAGGAGTATGAGCTGGTTCTCAAAGAGGCATTGCTCTGACTCCTTGAACATTTTCAGAGTGATATCTCTTTTGTGTGTCCAACATAACTACCAAAATATAATTTCGAGAGAGGTAGGCAGAACCTGGAAGTGCCTCTCTTGGATGGTGCCTTTTTTTTTTTTTTTAGTTTTTCCACAAATCCAAGTAAAATCATAATACAGCTAATTTAGAATACTAAACGCACTCCAAGGACCTGACTAAATCCTTCAGCAAAATTAGAGTGCCTGGGCACAATCCCAAGAGACAAGCCGATGTCCTGATGTTTCAAAAACAGTAACAAGGAGAGTTGAGGTTTCCAACCACCAGTCTTTTTCCTGTTTTAAATATACAAGTCTTAAATTACTGATTTTAACCATCGCGAACCTATCCTTGGCCTCCAGTCTGGATGTCATTGGAAGATACAAGCTCTTTCAGACAGCACCACTTCACGTCTGGGGAGAATGGAGATTTTCTTTCCAAAGTGTCCTCTATTCTTACATGGCAGTTCTCGGGCCTCCCAAAATAGGATAGCTCTGAGCTTCGAATCCTCTCAGAGATTATGGCTTTGTCTCTCAGGAGGATGCATTGTAGACTAGCTTATCAAAAGCATCCCAGCACTTGGGAGGCAGAGGCAGGTGGATTTCTGAGTTCGAGGCCAGCCTGGTCTACAAAATGAGCTCCAGGACAGCCAGGGCTACCCAGAGAAACCCTGTCTCGAAAAAATCAAACAAACAAAAAACAAAAAAGCATCCACCAACCTTAGAGAGGGTCTTGTTCTTTTACTTTGCTCTTGGGAAAAGAAGCAAAAGTCCCTTGGTTCAGAGCAAACATTTGATTGTCTCCTAAAGAACTTTCTCTCTCACTCTCTGCCCTGTGGTGCCCTAAATACACTTCTAGATCTCATTCTATCACCTATTCAAATTCCATTAGATTATATTAGAATGACCATCCACTTCATCATGCAGCCTGTCTGAACTAACTGGGTATTAGAGACATCATTGTCTCAGGCAATAATGAATAACAATACAGAAGGGTGGAGGTGCTCCAGGAAAGAACTGCCAGGTTGAAGCCACAGTTTCACGGTCGCATCTATAACACATCTCTATTTTGTTTTTCTAAAACCTAAAAAATCAAAAGAGGCTTGGAGTTCAAGGTGGGAAGGAGTAAAAAAAAAAGTGCTTCACACACACACACACACACACACACACACACACACACACACATTCAAAAACACCTTAATGGAAATTATATGAACACAAACAACACAGAAACCCAGGGTTATAGGTGCATCTTTTCAAAGGCGTAGGACACTTGCTAGGTCACTAGGAAGCCCAGACGTCTTGGACATTACCAAACACTCACCAAAGCATGAACTTTACTTGACAGAACTACAGCCTGGGCAGGAAAAATGATGTTCTAAGGATAGATGTAAGCTCAGCCTGAAAAATACCATCTTGCAAAAGAGCAAAAAAAAAAAAAAAAAAGATGTTTGACAGAGAATGGGCATAGAATGGTATATACCAACAGTGGGGAAAGGGCAGATCAAGACAGAAACTCACAGCAGGAAACAGCAAAATCAAAGTTTCTAATTACTTTCCGAAATGAATCTGGAAGCCATAGAACCAGCAAATGTTTCTTCTTCCATGGGAAACAGTCCTTAATCATTTCTAAATCACACCAAGTATTGACTTGATACTGTGTGCTGGTTCTGTATGGCACACAGAGGTCTGGATATAAGAGGAACTTAGGCAGAGGTCATTTCAACTTCCAAATCACTGTTGCGTGAGTGATGGCTTCACATTTGTCTTTACAGATGTCTAAACTGTCCCCACAAACAGGAAAAGCTCATGGGAGTGGAACCTACACATGGACCGGGAAATTCCAACATAGACCACAGCATTCATACAATTTACCTACACAAAGACATGAGACTATAATACCACCAGTCATGATCTACAAAGGTAGGGTCACCATTTCATCCATCTTCCTCCAAAAAGGCCAAAAGGTGTGCATGTCGGTAAAAGGCATCACGTTTAATATTAGACTAGAAAACAAGACAATACATAAGGTAAAGTATCCCTTTATATATAATTCTAACAATGTTAATTTTTACTTCTAATAATACAAACATCCTTTTAATTTTGTGAATATTAATTATCTCTGGGAGCCTACAATGGCATTCCTGATCTATTTATGGTTTCCATTCCTGTCTGTAGTTCCTCTGTATAATTAATGTTATTAGATGGGTGGAGATTAATGGGTGGCTGTCTGAGATATTATATGTTTTCTCCTTAACATTTATTTCTTTAGACCTTCAAATTTTCCACTGTTGTCTAAAATGCATCCCAATATCTTTAACTGATACTTTGCCATTTTACTTAAAGAATATTGACTTCTTTTTTTTTCCTGTTTCATAATTTATCAAGTTTATGTTTCTTCCACTTTCTCCAGTGATCCAAAGACATCTAGTACTCTACAGGCTCTGAGAAGCAGCACAGTTCTACCTAGTCTACCTCCTGAGATGACAGAGGGCCAGAGCCTGGAAGCTTCGCTCTGATACACACAGCTCCTCATGACCAGCAACCCTTAAGTTCCAACAACAAAACTGAAAACACCCCAGAAGCTGCCTTTGCCAATGTCACTGAGGGATTTACTCTCCAGTGCTAAATGATCAAGTGGTAACTGCCACTTAGTCATCTCAATGATATTTACTGTGTGTTGGACCACGGCACAGCCTAGCATTTCAGACACAGCAGAGAATGAAAGTCAGCTGTATTCCTACTTTTACAGTGTGTATTATAGACAGCAATTAAATGTAGGGGTAATGGATTGTACAGAGAAATTAAGTAGGCTAAGAGGACATCGTCTGGAGGTAGAACTCTCTAGACACACTGATATGAGAGGCCCTCCTGATGCCACAGTGTCAGAGCGGACATCTGAAGTAAAGGAGGCGATGTATTTATCAAACTATTGCACGCTCTCCTCCGGAACAGCCCTACCATCAACAAGAGGAAAATGACCCCGTGCCCTGTGAGCTTCAGCTTCCTTCTCTGCTAAGCTGTGGTGAGAAGGCATGCCTGTAATGCTAGGGTAACAATTATAAAGGTGTTTGGAGGAGATCAGAAAAAAAACAGCACCGTGGACAGTAATTATTCTCTCATACTGACTCATCCCCCCAAACTGTCCAATGCTGAGTCCTTGCACAGCTTCTGTAGTTGATCCAACCGTGGCAGGGAGGGAATGAAAGAAAGAGGAAAGCTGGAAAAACAGAGGACTGGACTCTCTGATGGAGATGCCACAGCACCCTGACAGCTCTGTAGGTGTCGTATATACAGTAAAACAGGGAGGTTCTCACGCACACCCGACCTTTGAGGCAGGCTTTATAGCCTACAGTTGAGTCACGGAGGCAGGCTTACAGTCTTCAGGCCATAAATATCTGGGAGGGAGAAAGGTATGGTGGATATTAAAGCTGCAGGTTGTCCACATCCACATTTGGATGTCCTGGGACCCCAGAGAAGTCTGTGACAGCCCTCTAAGCCTCCCCTGAGCCAAGTTTTGCTATTCCTAAGAGGCTGGGGCATTGGGGTCCTTGACCAGGCCATGCCATGGCAACAATAACAATGTCCTCTTTCCCTCTCTCGTTACTCACAGGGGCTTCTTCAACTCTCTGCAGCCTAAACAGGCATTTCAGAGTTTACAGCCACAGTAAAACAAGCTCATAGTAGAGAAGACAGTACAGTATGTTGAGAGAAGCTTACATTTGAGAAACCCACAAACCTCCTAGCCCCCATACTCTAATATTGTGACATAACACTGTAGGAAAATAATGCAGTCTCTCCAAATATCAGGCTCTTTGTCTTCAGGACACAGGTTGTATTAACTATTGAAGTTATTAATCGGCAAGTGCCACTAGCAAGTCTGTGCCCTGAATATACATCGGGTCCTTTTATCTCTGTTTCTCCTAAATTGATTTAGGGAAGTTATATGGCGCATTTACATAGCTTGATGCACAGAGCAGGACAGGTTACTCCTTTTAGGCTTAGTGTTTACAACCCTGTGTGGTCACAATATTATTGACGTTATCAGGGTACTGGCGGAAGATTAAAGTGCAAAACCAGTTTCTTCTCTCAAGTGTCCCAAAGGTCTACAGAAGGAAGAGCCTCTGCAGGAGTACTATACCAAAATAAAAGTACTCCTGCTCAAGCAAGCTCAGCTAACTTGGAATGCTTATTGTTTTGTGAAAAGTGAAGACATCCTCAAACAAAGGCCATACCAAATCTAAGACTCCATATGGACGTTCACCCTCCCAATTCCCCCGTGCAACATCTCCTCCCCCTCTCCATCCGTCTCTCCTTCTCCCCCCCTCCCCCTTTCTCCTCTCTTTCTCTCTCTGGACTGCCTTCCGTGCTAAGATGAGAAACACCTGAATGCTCTGGAAGAGGGAGAACTAGCATTTACCTGCAGCTGTATTGATGGCTAGGCGTACCACTGTGGGGAAGGGAATAAACTTGAAAAAATGGTGGCAGGCTTGCAGCCAGACCTGTCCTGAGAGCCCTCATCCCCTGTTCCTTGGTTATGTTTGTGTCAACACTGTGAGTTTTGCAGGGATCAGACTCTGAATCTATCTCTACACTAACTCCCTAGGGTTACCTCACCTTCTTGGGATTTAAATGCTGTCCAGACTCTGAATAATCACAAATCTGTTTCCAGCCAGGCCCACTTTACTCGTCTAGGCATACCTACTCATTCCTTTACTGGATATTACTGTTTGAAGGTGCACCCTTCCAACACTATATGCTGTTACTCTTAAAGCGTATTTATTTGTTTATTTACTTACAAACTTACTTTCTGACTTTTGGACATAAGGTCTCCCATGTTGTTCAGGCTTCCATAATCACACATGTGTACCCTGTGCCTGGCTTCCAACCCTTGATGTATGAGATAGTCCTTCAAGCCTATCAATAATTCCTCTGATTTATCATTACCCTGGTTCTCCCCACTGTAGGGCACCATGCTACCAATACAGTTGCAGTCAGATGCTAGCTCACTGTCTCTTCGGAACCTGCCAATGGCTCTCCACTTCATCCTGGAGGCCACAGTTCAGTTTGCGCCTCTTCAATCTTATCAGGTCTTCATAAGAAGATGCCTCTTGGCCTCATCCCCCACTGTTCGCCCTGGATCTGAAGTGTATCCTTTCTTTTGTGTTGAGAAATCTGCTTTCTTCTATAAACCAGCTCCCCAAAGTCTTAACATATGTCTTGTCCTTTAAAAGGGCAAGGCTAGCAGAAGGCAACTTTAGAGCTATTTAAGAAAGAAGGAAAGTTATCCATTGAGGAAAGAAGATATTACTTTTGAGTATCGAGATGAGGACTGTAGCATGAAATAGAAATATGAAGTCAATCCCACGCTACCACTACCGCCAGCTGGGCACCAGTGGGCAGGCCAGGCACTGGCGGGCAGGCCGACCTGTTCTCATGTTCTCATCTTGGGACTTACTTTCTCTCTCTCTCTCTCTCTCTCTCTCTCTCTCTCTCTTCAAAACTATTTCAAAACTATTTCAAAATTAACAGGTAACACAAGTGGCACCACAGCTAACCTCCTAATTTGTAAGTCATTCTAAGTTAAATCCCCCGGTAACGGATCCCAGTGGATCTGCCACCTGAACCAGGGGTCTCTGCTACCTACACTTTGACCTCCACCTGTCTTCCCGTCCAAAAACAAGACCTTTTTCTGCCTCCTCTTACCCTCTCAACCCAGAAGTCCCGCTTACCCCTTGCCCAGTGATTGATTCCTAGAAATATTCATTAGGGAAAGGTTCACAGGAAGTTACCTGAGTATGTGATTCACTCCTTATCCCAGGCAGCCCCTCCTAGGGAAGCAGAATTAGCATCAAGATACAAACAGCCCCAGGGCTACCCACAACAGAGGATGAAGGACTCATCATAGGTTTAAAAGCATGGAAGTCAACTGGTGATCTCAAGAGACTATCCTGGAGTGTGGAGGAGAGAAGGGAGGTGTTTGGGGACATCATTCAGATACAACTTGTGGAGGGACTCTGTTCGAAAATGGACCAATAAATGGGGAGATGGTAGGTTGAAACACGGGTGGAAAAAAGCAAGTGAAATTGTGACAGGAGAGCGAAATTTAAGATGAACAGAGAATGAGTTGCTTGGGCTGCTTTCAGAAGGGACGATAACGACGTGATCCACCAAGAAGGAGAGAGTAAACGCCTGGGAGGCAAGCAAAACTCTGAATATCGACTTACCCCACAACACATCAGGTTAGATGATTCTACAATCTCTCTGATGGGTAGCTATGAACTGATATAAAAAGCCATTGCGAGTGCACCAGATGCTGTTGGGAACCTCAGAAGTGTAGCCCTGTGAAGGGTCCATACCATGAAGTGGTCCTCGGAACTGCCATCCAAGTAGATTCTACTGGATCTGGGGAGAGGGAAGAAACAAGAAATGGGTAAAGGAGTGGAGTGTCACAGACATCCTTAAAGGTGATATTTCATTCTCACTAAAGATCGATTGTTTATAACCTTGGTTGTGGGCCACGTGATTGTATGTATTATCTATGGTTCTTCCCAGAAGTGAGACAGAGACAGCAAGACTGGGGGTATGATAATAAAACTCTGGGTATTATGCAACGTACCCTGAACTCCAAAAAAGAATGGCAGAAAGAAGGAAATCCCAAAAAGTACAAACATACCCACACAAGACAGAAGCTTTCTAAATTTCTATTAGCCTCCCCGGGAAGGCAAATGTCTGTCTCAATACCTGAGACTGTTTTTTACTCAATTGTGGCTGCATGTGCTTTAAAAATGAACTGTGGATTCTTTGCTGAGGAAATGTCTTGATAACATAATGAATATTAAATACATCTCAGACCCACACAGGCGGTTCAGTAGTCTTTTTGTGGCAGCTCAGGAGTGCCCCCTACAGGCTGACGTTTAGAACGCAAGTAGAGGACCGGGAAAAGAAGCGGCATGTCTGAGGAGTCTCAGGGAACCTCCAAGGAAGGTTAGATACCTCAGCTGAGGAAGGACAAGAGGAAACAGGCACACAGCATGAATTCTTACTTTTCACTTTTTTTTTCTTTTGTGAACAGTAAGAAGTGAAAAACTTGTGCATGCATTTTCCTTTATTCAAGCACTATCTCCTATCACCCACGATAGTGAAAACTCATTAGTATAAACTGCTTTCATCTTTTGGTTGAAATCAATATCAATATTTGAAAACCCATGAAAATCAGTAAAAATACGATTAGCTGCTACCCGTGCAAGGAAAAGAGACCCACCTGTATCTAGTATCAGAAATGATTTGCATTTGATATCTGTAACATAAAAAGGAAATGCAAACATGTTTCTTAAAATGAAGATAGGTGAGCTCTGGGCTGAAATTTTATTCCCTTTTTCATTAAAAAAAATTTTCACGGGCAGGGGGAAGGACTTTCATCTACTTAAAATATTAATAATTATAAAAATACAAGCCATTAAAAGGCATAAAAATATATGCTATGACTATCAGTAATTTTTTACATAATAATGTAAATGATACATGGATATGTATTTCTGTGCTGGTGCACAATATGATGCAGTGTATAAATATATTAAAATAAATTAGAAGTAGAAATTTTATAGCATATCACTTGACCCAATTTTTAAAATCCATATGTCCTGATAAATGTCACTGTAATTTCCATTTGAAAGAGGAAAGGAAGGGCAAAATATTCACTAAAACTCTTTAAATGTTTTACTAGAGAGATTTTTGAATACTAATAATAGTGCAGTTTAAGTTATGAATGTATTTGATTTTGTAACTATTAAATTAAAGCCCAGAATTACATAAGTGCTCAGCATGGACACAACATGTTTATCTAAATTAACAGCCTTTTTACATGATCTTTGAATAAATGCAGATCTTTGGAAAACTTCATTTAACATCATAAAATGTTCATTTAGAGTCAATTTCAGATACATTCATAAGATATACATAAATGTATGTGATTAAATTGACAGATTATGCTCACAACCCTTCTTACAAACAGTGTTTTTTCCTACAGAAAGAAGAAATCAAGGTCATGGTTTGGTGATTTGTTTCCCTTGTGAAATTTTATAACATATATAAATATATATGTCCCAATATTTAAATTGCATAACAACATTATGAGGTCTATGTTTTCCGTAGGTGATGAAAGTCAGTGTAGTTAAGAAGCGCTGTTCGACACGTCAGTCTCCCTCCGTGGTGTTCTAGTGTCTGGCCTAATCGCTTTGCCTCTGTTGTCCTCACTGTCACAACAGGCATGGGAGGTGCCCTGATGGAGTCAGAACTACAGAAACGCCTACTTTAAAAAATTAGTGTATAGGCCCCACAAGTCTATACTAGAGGTAGTTAGCTTGTGATTCACTTAGTCACCTTACAAAATATGGTCAAGTGTACTTTAAAACAAAAATTATAATTTTAATAATATGTAAAACATTCAGCACCATAATTATTCTATGAGTTTAAATGTTAAAAGTGAGGGGAGAAGAGGGTGGGAAAGAAAGAAAAGAAAGAAAGTGAGAAAGTGAGAAAGTGAGAAAGAAAGAAAGAAAGAAAGAAAGAAAGAAAGAAGCAAAACAGCCCAGTGATTTAGGCAAATTAAATATTTATTAAAAATGACATTGTTTCAGAAGAAAACCTTAATACACCCAAGCAATAAATATGCAATGTATGTGTATATGTGTGTGTGTGTGTGTATATATATATATATATATATATATATATATATATATATATATATATATATATATATTTATGTATATGTATACAGTCTTTATTTTGGAAATGTATCCAAGTTCAATTAAAACAATTTTGAATGAACTTTTAATGAAATTTAAAAGAGTTTGGGCTTGCATGTATTTCTTTGGTGTTTTGAAAAAAAGTCTTAAGTTCAGTCATTTCCTTGCACCCCAGAAAATTCCGACATTTTTCAGAAAGGCAATTTCTTTCATACTATCCCTACCATGAAGAATGCTACCTTTTTTGGCTAATACAAAGAAACCACAATTAACAGTGAAGCCATAAATACTTTCTGTGCTAACCACAAATGGCCTTTCCCATAGAGAAATGGCTTACATGTGTTCTGAATGTGTTTGGTTTCGTTTTGTATGGAAGCTGTGGGTATGTTTTTATCTAAGAAAAGAACGTGGCACGCACATGGACAGCTTTCTAAAATGAGAAACAATCGCTGAATTTAATCGGGGCCAGGAATTCAGAATTAAGCTACATGGGGATGGTTGGGGATACTCTGGATTTGGGGATACTTCCCCAAACTTGACCAAACCTCCCCAGGCTCTCAGTGCGCCAAGGTAGCATGTCCCTTGCCTGCCTGCCTAGTTAATCGGCCTGTCCTCTGTGGCTCTCAGCAGACATACCCAGGATGCAGTTCTTTCGCACTTCCGCAGTTCACAGTTCCACTTCCGGAGTGGAACCTGATGCAGTCCCTTTCTCAAGGACCGCTGTGTGACTTTCCAGTCCAGCAGTCCTCTTTTGTAGCAGCATGTGAGGCTCTCTGTACCTAATGTCTGCTATGAACAGACTGTGGAAAATCCCACAAGGTGACATTTCCAGTCATTCTCAATTTGAATAGGAAAAGATCTGGGTGATTTTGTTGAGCGTTGTTCACATTCTGCAAAAACATAGGAGAGGGGAAAGCTTTTCCAACTGGTCTTTCCTCTTGTCCATACCCAGGAGTCCTTGCAAAACGTTTTGAGTAGAAATTATATTGAATTGCATTCTGTAGATTTTTTTCCGTGGTCATACATAAAATAAAATGAAGAAATCAAATTGAAAATCAGAATTGGTTAAAGTTGATCTCCACCCAACTGGACACATGCCCACAGTGTATTATTTCTAAGCAAAAGATTTGCTCTGCACAGCGTATCTTTGGAAACCTTTCTGTAGCAAGTAGCCCACTAAAGTCCTCTGTTTCAAGTTTATCTTTACAAATCTATAGGATTACTGAAGAATAAGAGGACAAGCCTCTTATTCACAAGATTAAAGCAATAAACGGAATATTTGTTCTTTCAATCCTTGTACTTTAGCTGTGCAAAGAGAATTAGTAATTTTAAATGAAGTAAACTATTTTTAAAACACTGTAAAAATGTGTTTTTTAAACCTGGGCATTCAATGCACTAAAACTAATTTTAAAATAAAATAAAATAAAATCATTCAGAAAAAAAAGTGAAGCCCATTGTTTAGCATCACACAGACCTGTTAATTTAGCTATCAATTGCCTAGTGTGATTATTGAGTTTATAATTAATTGCAAAATGGCTATTCATGATGTTTATGATCTGTAATTCAAAGTCAGGGTCCTGCTGGTTAGTGCTCAAGAGTAACAGGTTTAGGAGGAATAGTCAGTAATTAAACAGGTGGGTCCTTCTTCCCCAGAAAGAGAAAGAATGCACTTATTCACAGCTAGAGGTCTTCACTTACCAGAATAACTATCCATTTTCCATTTTGTTTCGAACTGTGTAGTATTAAAACCTGGAAATCCTTTTCTTATTTCCATCCATTAGGGTTGTTAAGAGTTTGCATAGACAGTCCTACATTAGAGAAGAAAGAGTCACAGAGTGTAACACAGACGGTACTCCATATTCAAAACCTTGTTAAGTGTTCACTGCTAAAGAGACAGACACCTAGAGGTATTTGAGTTTTAGTTATGGCTAAAAACTTAATGATATAAAATACAATGTTTCTTTAATAAAAAGCTATTTTTGGTTGATTATTCTAAGAGCTTCTTAAAAGAAATTGTAAGACATTCCAGAATGAAGTGTGAGCCAATTCTTGTGGAAAATGGTATGATTACGACAGCTTTTAAAGTACGGTTTGCTTTATTACAGTTCTACCTCTTGTCACCCTTAAAGTCAAAACAGGTTTTAAAAAAATATCAAGGAGTGGGAATCAGAGAGGAAAATTAAAAAAAAAAAACTTATGAGATATTTACCGGCATCTCCTCAAATAATTTAGCTCATACAGTGGAATAACTTTGTTCTCTCTGATCTGTCTCCATTTTCAAAACACCTCAATTCACAATACTAAGGAAAAGGCAAATACAGTCCCAGGGCCTGTTAGGATCAGTTTGCAGCAGCATGAATGCAAAAAGTGACTCGTCCTAGAAATGAAGTCCTTAATAGCGGCTTTCACTTTTTACATAAACCACGTTTACAGATAACTATCAGAAATTGTCCATTTTCATACTTTACCAAGGAATTGCCATTCATTTTCCAACTCTGGGAAGTTCCCAACAGGGACACATGAGGCTCTTCATCCATTCTGGTCGGCTGTTTCCTAACGTGAAGCTCATAAGCCGCTTACTTGAGAATTTAACTCTGAAACTTGCTTAAGATTCGACTCATAATCTCACTAGTGACCCAGGGAATGACCAGTGGACCTAGACATTTTTCTAGGTCGGCAGGCACTCAGGGTTAGTGGAATAAAAACACTTTACCAGGGCGTTCTAAGGCCACAGTTCCTTTGTCCTCTGCAACTGGACCCGCACCCAGCATATGAGTTGGCTGAGTGGACAGCAGATGCAAAGTAGAGCTGGTCCTGTGGCCTCTGGGCAGAGCACCCCGGGAGGCCAGCATTGGCCACAGTGGAGCAAGTACCCCAAGCAAGCCACACCTGCCCATTGCACAGGAGCACGGGAACCAAGGCACGCGTGCCCGTGCTTCGGAAACATGGTAACTGTACTGGCTAGCTTTGTGTCAACTTGACACAGCTGGAGTTATCACACAGAAAGGAGCTTCAGTTGGGGAAATGCCTCCATGAGATCCAGCTGTAAGGCATTTTCTCAATTAGTGGTCAAGGGGGAAAGGCCCCTTGTGGGTGGGACCATCTCTGGGCTGATAGTCTTGGTTCTATAAGAGAGCAGGCTGAGCAAGCCAGGGGAAGCAAGCCAGTGAAGAACATCCCTCCATGGCCTCTGCATCAGCTCCTGCTTCCTGACCTGCTTGAGTTCCAGTCCTGACTTCCTTTGGTGATGAACAGCAGTATGGAAGTGTAAGCTGAATAAACCCTTTCCTCCCCAACTTGCTTCTTGGTCATGATGTTTGTGCAGGAATAGAAACCCTGACTAAGGCAGTAACCAAGGCTCCTGAAGCGTCAGACACGTGGCACCCAAGGCACACTTACTTTGAAAGCATGAGAACCAAGACCTTGTTTTACTAAACGACTTGACGGACGTCCCATGACAAATTCTGGGGAAAGCTTTTGTTTTGTGTATTTCTCTGGTTATTTCAAGACTCATGGTATAATTATTTTTGCAGCACTGACTCTATATACCATATTTAGGTCTTTTTATGAAGTGTGAGCACAGAAACCCCTCAACGCTTGCAATGCTTAATTGCTTAATTTCTTAATGGGTGTCCTCATAAACTAAAATCGAGGCTCCAGACCTTTCACGGGTTACACATACAGTATTTTCTGATACACTTTTCCTTTTATATTGCTATGTACATAAATACTTAATCTATGGGTTTTTTCAATGTTACCAAATTAGTCTCCACAAAATATATATTATCAAAAGAGAATATGGGGTCTATTATGTTTAAAAACTACCCACCTGTAAATATTTTATATTGACTTGAAGCCTCTGTTAGTACTAACTAGATTGATATTTATAAAATATTCACTTAATTACAATATACAATGCTGAATTAAGAAATAGAGTTTAACAATGATCCCCTGGATGTCCTGTAACTGTCCCATCATTCAGGTTTTTGAACAGTCCTCAGATGCATGCAGGGAGCACTTTAACTCAGCCATACACACCTGACTGTAGTGACTAAAAGCCTGTGAATTATCAGCTAAGTTGACTATATTAGCATTTCCCCATCACCATGAGGATATTCTGACCAAATAAATGGTCACCGTTCTCTAATTGAATTTAAGCACATAAACTGTCTATATTTATGTATCTATATTATCAGGATACCATATTTCAAAAGAAAAGCCTATTTTTTAAAGTAGATGAGATTTATCTCACAAACTGTGCATTTCTGATTGGTGTTTCCACACCAAGGACAAAGTTAAAGAGATGAAAATTACTCTTAGTCCGGGCATGGTGGCTCACACCTTTAATCCCAGCACTCGGGAGGCAGAGGCAGGCAGATTTCTGAGTTCGAGGCCAGCCTGGTCTACAGAGTGAGTTCCAGGACAGCCAGGGCTACACAGAGAAACCCTGTCTCGGAAAAAACAAAAACAAAAACAAAAAAATCAAAAATTAAAAAAAGAAAGAAAATTACTCTTAATGTTATTAAAAGGGAATAACAACCTTAAGTTTGTGCAGCTTCTTTCTGTCACTGAAATTTTGCATCACGGGGACAATGGCAAAGTTCTACCTTTTTATTATACATGATCATGCAGGAAAGGTGTAAAACAATTGTTCTACCCCTGCTGGTGCTGTCTGGAAAAAAACAGCCCTCCCTCGAGTTTGCGTGCACACTGGGGAGGATCAAGCTTCGGCCGCTGTAAATTTATTTCTCACTGGGAGAAAAGGCCCAAGGGAGCAAGTGCGCTGAGGCAATGCTCCAAGATCTTTCCCTCAGGAATTTTTGGTCAGTGTGCTGTGTGAGGAGCAGCCCCGTAACCCTGTTACTCCATGTTTTGGTGTACCCATCCCTCTTTAGCTTTGTAGGCAGTGGAAAGCAGTGGTTGTAACACAGTAAAGCACAACCCTGGAGAATGAAGGTGGCAGGCCATACATAATCTTGTGCCTGTGTGAGACCCAGGGCTGCTCCCCTTTAAAATGATGGAGTGTAAGACACACCTCTCCACTCTTCACAGAAGTATCCGAGCCATACCACAGCGAGTCCTCCGGGTTTCGCAGTGCTGGGTTCCCAGTTAGTCTAAATGTCTCTTCCTCTGGCTACTGTCTGGGTTCAAGTACTGCTATAAAAAAGGAGTGACATTCCAGAGGGCTAGAGATGTCAGGAAGCTTCCAAAAATGGTTTCCTTGTGAGAATAAGAAAGAAGGACTAGACTTAAGATGACAATGGACTACAGTGAGTTCACTTCCACTCAGCTCCACAGGCCCTCTGCTTTTTAGCCCAGGATCATTGGCCCCGTCCTTTTGTGTTTTCTCCTTCGGAAGGCAATGGGAGAAAGAGGGCTTTATGTATTTCATATGTGTTCCCAAGAGTTAGTCTCAGTGCTGTATCTCATTTTTTTTTTTCCTCAGCTGAGGTGGTTCTGACCCCAGTGGCTAAAAACACACTTTCTTAATTGAGACACATGTATTGAAGATTGTTCACCCAAAACAACTTATTTTCCTGATTTAGTATCCATACTACAGAGCCCTGGAGAAGGACCCAGTGATTTCACTGGCAGAGAGTTTGCACTAAGTCAAACTTTTGAAATGGCTCACTTACTAGAAACTTGGGCTTCCTCTGTGATGATGGTTATATATGTTTTTAAAATTTGTCCTTCTTGCCAGGCGGTTCTGGCGCACACCTTAAACCCAGCAGCCAGGAGGAAGAAGCAGTGGATCTCTGTTAGTTCGAGACCAGCCTGATCTGAAGAGAAAGGTACAGGGCATCC
This sequence comes from Mus musculus, assembly GCF_000001635.26. Classification (NCBI taxonomy): domain Eukaryota; kingdom Metazoa; phylum Chordata; class Mammalia; order Rodentia; family Muridae; genus Mus; species Mus musculus. The sequence continues at coordinate 55,952,837 of NC_000067.6, read as the reverse complement.
AGGACTACACAGAGAAACCCCATGTCAAAAAAACAAAAACAAGAACAAAAATTGTCTCTCCTGATATACTCTGATAGACTGTAAGTTTCCTGAATACAGAAACCATGCACATATATTATTAATGGGTCAACATTGTATTTTCAAAGCCTATATGTTAGATAGATAGGTACATAGATAGATTTATAGATTGATAATAGATAGATGAAATATATAAAACAAACTCCATATATATAAACACCAACTCCATGTATATATATATATGTATGTGTATATATATATATATATATATGTGTGTGTGTGTGTGTGTGTACACACACATGCATGGAGTCAGTGTTTAATAAAATTCCAAAGCATATATATATATATATATACACACACACATACATAAGTGTGTGTATCCGTATCCATGGAGAATATAGATATAGATATAGATATAGATATAGATATAGATATAGATATAGATATAGATATAGATATAGATGGAGTAGATGTTTTATATAAAATTCTAGTTGAAGTGAATTGACAATGGGCCTCGGACAGTGTACAGTCACTATAACACTGCTACAGACAAACATTGCTAATGTCTCCAGGTCCATTATGTACCAAATATATTTTGCTAGCTGTTACTTCATGCTGTTCCTTTCGTTAGTTACATGCATATGTCTCCCTTTAACACTGTGGACATTTGAAGGGACTATTGGTTTCATTTGATAACATGTTCTGAACTTTTCCATTTTGAGTCTGCCAATCATAGTCCCACTCATAGTTGAGCTTTTCCTTTGTTTCTGCAACCTTTCAATCTCCATGAGACTGTGCAATTACATGAACTTGACATGCTTCTCCTTATGTTTGTTGTAGTGTCTTAGTGACCACTCAAATGAAGGCAACTGATAAATATAGCTGCATAGTAAGATAAATGAGCCGGGCGTGGTGGCACACGCCTTTAATCCCAGCACTCTGGAGGCAGAGGCAGGCGGATATCTGAGTTCGAGGCCAGTGTGGTCTACAAAGTGAGTTCCAGGACAGCCAGGGCTATAAAGACAAACCCTGTCTGGAAAAACAAAAACAACAAAAAAAAAAAAAAAAAAAAAAAGATAAATGAACAAATACTTTATTGTGGCTAGCTTACCCAACTAAAGCTACTATCTTCTTCTTGATATACATTATAGTATTATCTTTAGAGCTATAAATTATTCAAGTGTTCTGTTGCATGTAATTTTAAAAGCACACTACTTCCTTGCCTGGTGCCGCGCTTTTGCTCCAGCCTCTCCCAGTTCTCCTTGCTCCAACTTAAAGGCAACCACCCCTCAATCGGGGAAACCGAGAAGCTTCTGTCCTCACTCTATGAGCCTCTGTCAGCTAGCTTTCCGAGCTGCCAACTATTGCCCTGGCTTCCCTCTTCTCCTACCCACCTTAGTCCAGTGGAAGAAAACACTAGACAGCTTTGTTTGTTTGTTTGCTTGCTTGTTTGTTTTGAGACAGGGTTTCTCATACCCCTGGCTGTCCTGGAACTCACTCTGTAGACCAAGCTGACCTCGAACTCAGAAATCTGCCTGCCTCTGCCTCCCAAGTTCTGGAATTAAAGGTGTGCACCACCACTGCTCGACCAGCTTTATTATTTTAAAACTAGAGAGATCACGCAATTACTGGGCTCTTATCAACTAACCTATTTCAGTCATCCAGTGGTGGAGGAGGCCACAATTTTCAGCCACCCAAGACTCCAATACCTCTTCTTTACCTGTGTCCCTTCTCTTCCTCCTGGGACCCTGAAATCCCACCTTTACCCTTTGCACAGCAAATGGTTCTCACCTTCTTTAGTGACACAATCAAGAACCAATTAGGTCTTCACCTCCATCTCCATCAATCCTCAACCCTCCGGATGCTGGAACCCTTGAACTCGGTCCCTCATGTTGCAGTGACCTCCCAACCATAAAATTACTTTTGCTGTACTTCATAACTATAATTTTTCTAATTTTATGAGTTATAATGTATACATCTGTGTTTCAGATGGCCTTAGGGGATCCCTGTGAAAGGACCCCCAAAGGAGTCAGGAACCACGGCTTGAGAACCACTGAATTCTTCTATGCTTTGTTTCTACCATACATTAAAGGAAAGCCAAGTATGTGCTACTGACTTAATGGTTCTCTCTCTGTCTCAAATCGAGAATTCTGCGCAGATATAGACTGGATATACCAATTGCTAGATCTCTTGAAGACTATGCCTAGCCTTGCATCCATGGCTTGGGCATGAAAACCTTGCATTATGGTCTATCATGTGTTTGGTGAGCCTTAATATTGGTTCTTACAGATACAAGCTAAATTACTGCTCCTTGAAAAACAGATTCAAGATGACTTTAGGTTCCAGTCAGGCCAAGACAGTCATACTTGCCCAGTGTTGTACCGGCAGCACGTGCGCCTCCCTTTCTGACGGCATAGAGACATAGTTTCTCACTATTACCCATCTCAGGCTGGATGACTGGAATTGGTATTCTGATTTCTTCACTCAAAATGGCAATGCCTGACATCATCTCTCATCAGAATTATCTGAAATTGATTTCTTAAAATGCAATGAAAGTGACTTTATGGATTGGACAATGGCAGGCTAGACACTGGAGTGGGTTCAGAACAAATAGATAAAAATTTACTTTGCCCTAATCTCAGGAGTGTTCTCGGTGTGAGCATCTTGAAAGCATGAGGTTGTGAGCTAGCAGCCCTGTGCTTTAACCCTTCACAGGAGACATGCCCAAGTTAGTCATCCTAATAGCCTTTCTGCTGATCTGGGCCTGCTTGTGACAGAGTTGTGGGAAGTTGACTTTGGTCATCAAACCCAAACTATTCAAAACTGCTCTCAGGTTCACTTGCAGAGCTATGTCAGAGGCACGCTGTGTACACTGGCTACCAAACAGAGCTTTAGAGTTGTTGGCTCCCTAGCTTGTAATTTAAACCCTCAAACAAAAGTGTTCTCTGAGTAGTGTGGGTGCTGCGTTTGCAATCTCTAAGCTGAGTTGCCTCACAAGGCAATTTCTGGCACCGGTGCACTATCTTTCTGCTTATTTCATGTGGTTCTCATTTTGTCTGAGGCATTTGACTAATTCAGGAAGTCCATGGATTCTGTTAGAATCACTCAGAATCCTTCTAGGCTTGGGAACAGATAGTCTGAACAAGCCACAAAAACTCACTGTATAAATTCAAACACGCATAAACAAAAGAAACCTGTAGATCTAGTGTAATGGCAGCATCTTATGGGGAAAACCACCTTCAGGTCCCAGGACCATGTCCTCCCTGGGTCCACACACTCTCTCCTTCTCCTGTGACACTTTCAAATCCTGTTATGAGCAACGAACAGCAAACAAACCAGAAAGCACCCTGCACTTACCCTGCCTTGATAGGGGTCAGCAGAAGCCCTGTGCTCTGTGGACAGGCATTTGTGTTCCCTGGAGGAGTGTCTTCAGGTGTGAATGTAAAAGTCCTCAACTTTGAATGACAAAGTCATATGGTTCTCAGCACTGCCTAAACAGAAAGAGAAACAATGCCCAGAAAATGACCCAATATTCCCTGAGCAACAGGTGAGGGGCCACCATTTTTCTAGATTTATCATCAGGATCAGATGTTGGAAAAACTCCCAAGTCCTGCAGACATTGAGAAAAGTGAAGATTTCAGCTGCCTCTTAAAGTGTCTGTGAGAAGCTGAGCAGTGGTGGTGCACGCCTTTAATCCCAGCACTTAGGAGGCAGAGGCAGGCAGATTTCTGAGTTCGAGGCCAGCTTGGTCTACAGAGTGAGTTCCAGGATAGCCAGGGCTACACAGAGAAACCCTGTCTCAAAAAATCCAAAAAAATAAAATAAAAGTGTCTGGGAGAAGAAACACCTTACTGATGCACAAAACCAGGCCTGCTGTGGGAGAGCCGTGCAGGGCTCCGCAGACAGTCCTTAGAAGATAATTCTTAAAGAAATTGGATATATCTGGAAGAAGTTGGGGTAGGGGGGATATGACCCAAAAAGGTCATAAGAAATTCTCAAACAACTAATACATTTTTTTTTAAATATCTTTTCACTGGCTTACTTAGACAGCAGGTAGACTTTAAAAGGGAGTATGCTAAAGGAACCTGTATCTATTTATGAGCAGTTGCTTTGTTCTATGAGATTTGAGCAGCATCAAAATTCAAGCTATTAAGCCAATTTTTCAAAATACTTAGTGTTGAAAATCAATATGAATATGTCAAATCGTTGTGCAAGTTAGGACAGGAATATGAGGATTGTTTCAGAACCCCTTGAGTGGATTTTTATTTCTTTTATGTGGTTTCTGGTTATTTGTTTGTTGAGTTTAGGGGTGTCTTTGTTTTGATTTTGCAAAACAAATACATCCTTTTTACATTCTCAGAACCAGTGATATCACTCAGAGCAACCTCTTTAATAAACCAACACAACTGAGATGTGCGTTAAGAAACCCTCACCCCTATCTAGTTGTCCTAATATGAGTTCAGGAAACAGGGAGTTAAAAGTTGGCTCCCTACCCTCAAATCTGAACAATTGGAATCAGCACTTTGCATTATTTTAAAAATGAATGCTTAGAATCAGCAATTTTCTTCTGTGTATGCCTGTTTTTTTTTTTTTAAGATCTTGAGGGTTTTTTTTTTTTTATTTAAAGTGGAAACTACATTAAGCGCAAAGCAGGCAACAAAGGAGCAGCTATAAAAGCCTAAGCGTTCCTAGAGTTATAAAATATGTCCATTGTGCCAATCCCACTGCCAGCGATGAAGTTTGAAGCATTAATATGCCTTCATTGCAGTTTTAATGCCTTAATATTGACTCTATAGCTCTTTGGGGTAATTTTGCTTTCTCTGGTACTTGAAAGGTGATGATGTCAGCGCTCTTCCTACTGATTCATATGCAGGTTGATGAAGCTGAGTTATTTATTGAGTTCCATTATATTTTCTATAAACATTAGTTCTCAATAAACAGAGACATTTAGCCGAGGGTTTATTTATTAAATAGGTACTGTACAGATGGTTTTGCCACACATGATGTGCTGCAGAGGATATTACTCAGGGATAATCAGCTGTGTTATAGCTTGGCTAAATTAATAAGATGATAATGATGAAATTGATGCTTTTGAGCTAGGCTTGGTAAATGGTTTTTGCATAAACAAACTGATAAATTTGAGAAGCAATTACTTGCTTGTCAAAGATAAAAACACAACAGGGCCCATTTATAGTTAGGTCCTATTTATTTTTAAAGATTGTACCAGATTTTATGTTTAATATGCTGCAATTAAAAAATAATACTTAAATGAAGAAGAATAAAAACTAACTTTCTAAAATATCCTTCAAATTTGAAGAAGCCATATTGCTTGATTAGATATCAAGCAAACTTTCTGCTGCATGTGAAATGGAACAATTTCTAAATGACAACAGGAACATTCTATGTATATATTTTAACAATATAGGCGTGTCACAGAAACACTTGATTGACTTCCCAGTCTGCTCTCTCTCTCTCTCTCTCTCTCTCTCTCTCTCTCACTCTCACTCGTTTTATATATATATATATATATATATATATATATATCACATGAATAAAAACAAACAAGCAAAAAAACCCCTATGAATTAATTGATCTAACTTGCAGTAATCTATAAAAGATACAAAATAAACCTACTTTCCTTAATCAAAGATTGTACAGGGTTTACTTGTACATAGAATGAGGAAAGTGTGTGTGTGTTGATAAAATATACTAATGTATTTTGTTACATAATGCTGGCTTTGGTGCTATGAAAGCCAGAAGTTATCTCTAGGGTCAAGGAACTATTAATCTCCCTTATGCAGCTTCATCTGGATTTTTTGACTCTCTGAGGGGCCTCATGTAGAGATGTACATGCTATATGTGTTCTGCTGATAACAGTAGGAAATGTTCATAAAATATGATCTGCATCTGTTTGTGTGGAAACATCTTCTTTTACTCTGTAAAAACCTACAAGTCGTGTCTGGACATCCCACAACTTCTTATCAAAAATGGTTGCATACTAAAGAGAAGATTTTTTTTTTCTCTTTATAGCATTTATGATTATCAGGGACAATTTTTAGCTCACTTTTACTCCTTGAATATTTTGCTTGTACCTACAATGAAGTCTTTGTCATATAATAGATTACTAACACACAAAAAAATAAGTAATTATAATTTTAAATGTTGATATCTATGATTTTTTGGTAATTGCTGTGTGCCTTTATTTAAAAGAAAAAAATTAGCAGGAAAAAAAAATATATATATATCCTATTCTCTGATGTACATTATGAAACGACTACCCATGAACAGAAGAAAGCAAACAACCTGTTCCACTTAAATAATCTGTGACTGTGAAAGAGAGATTTGATTTTGCTCATTTCAAACTACATCATCTGAAAGTAAATTAATAATGTGACTGTTCATGCAAGCTATAGTGGTTGGAGGGATATTCAAATTTTGTTGTCTGTGTGATTTTCTTAAAAAATGTAGTTTCAGCACTGTTTATAGGCATGGCAGACACCATACCCTCTAGGAAGCTGCAAAACAGAGATATTGCTACAGGAGATGTCACTGAGTGCAAGATGCAATGAAAACAAAAAGGAACAGAATTATTTCTTTAAATACACGATTTTTATAATGTGTGATAAAAGAGTGCCTCGTGACTTGTTCTGTAGTTCGATTGTGATTGTGGTCTCCTGCTTACTTGGAAAAGACTGCTCCCCAGGACTAATTACAACTCCATCAAAAAGAAAGAGGAGCATAAATAGTTGGATTTCAAAGACTTAGGTGAGGTCCCATACACTAAATTAAGGGATGGAATGTTAAGCTATTCCATGGGCTGACACTCGGGCTGAGCATCAAGGAATCAAATGCAGGAGTTGTTTAATGATGGTATCACGAAGCATGAAAGCATGGCACACTGAGATGTGCTACGTGGAGAACTGATCTCAGCTCACAGAATCCTAGGTGGGACCTGAGAAATTATAGGCCTTACTGAAAACATTTTTGAAGTGTTTAGCAGAAGCTTGGAGACTAGATGCTGAACTAAATTTCCTCCTGGCACTAATATGCCTGTGAACTATGCACTAAGATCTCATCTCAGTAATAATATAATTTAAAATGTATCATTTGGTTCACACTTTTGAAATTGAAGATACTAACCATTTCCTGTAACATTTAAGAATGGAGCAGTGCAATTTGTTTCTGCACTGATTCCCCTCGATTTCAGATGTGTGTGATCACACACTACAAGCCCAGGCACACAGAGTTGTTTTGGCCTCTTACAGATCTTCTACCAATAGTATGCAGCTTTTCCAAAACAGGAGTTATTCCATTTTAATAATAAAAGAAGACCTTAAAGATTTGTTCTTTAGTTACTTGGTAATCTAGGTTTCAATCATATACATTAAATTAAGGAAACATATCTTGGAAAATTACAAAAATTAAATTAAAAATTTTTTTAAAAATTGCCACACTAGTGAGGTTGCTTCGGAACATTTTTCAGGTGTATCTTAAATAAAATCTCTATGCAAATGCCTCTCTCAGAAACCAGTGAATGCCATAAAGTATCTTACTAGCCTCATGCTTTATGTAATTTTAAAATGTTAAATGTTTATTCTATCTACTTCTTATGTTTTTGTCAACATATACTAATTTATATTCACTATCTGCCATACTTAATAGTCATATTTTAAACATCAGTAGTGTTTTCTATTAAAGAATCAAAATAAGAATCAAATTATGGTCTCATTTTAGGCATATTTTGACTATTTTTAAGTTTCTAATTTTACAATAGCGCTCTAAAATTTTCCGGATTTATTCTATTTTGAAAAGTAGCTCAGAAACATTTGTTCAGTTTTAATATGCATGAGTAAAAACAATATTAATTCATTTATTTACAATATCAGAATACAACCGATTTTTTTACATTTATGACTTTCCTTTTCAAAAACTTTATTGGTGACAATAATCGAAATCACATTTATTAAACTCATTCACATGAAATGAAAAGCAGTGGTGGGATGACAAACTATCAGAAAACAGAGATCATCCTTATAAACTCATTGGAGCAGGCTTGTTGGCTAGAAAGCTAAATTATACTGATTGTAGAGCAATTGTGTAAGATAACTCACATGGATTAGACACTAAGAAACCATTCCAAATGAGGGCAGAGAATCAGACTTGCAAGGGGACCTAGGAGAACGGAGTTACAAATCCTGTTACTTCATTTCTTAGAATTTGTTTACTTCATGCTTATCCCTCACTTACATTCTTATATTTTGATGTCTATCTGCCATTGAGAATTCATTCATTCATTCATCCATCCATCCATCCATTCATTCACCATTCCCTTCTATTGTTCACTGAGAGCATGTATGTGCACCATAAGGATGCTAAAGTTTGAGTCAAGCAAGGAGCCTCTCCTTAAGGTGCTCAGGACTGAGGGAGAAGTGCAGAGGTATGAGCCTGCGCTGAAAGAAACATCTACTGAGGAGACGCAACTGAAATCACGTGCTCAACTCTTTTCTACATACAAAGTATTAGATACCCTAACGCCACGGAGTACACAAATAGGAAATCCAGAAAGCATAAAGAAGACCAAAATTGAGCTAACAAAACAATGCAGTGATGACCACAAAAATGATCTTCCAGATGAAAATGACAGAGCAGAAAAGGCTTCTTCAATGTTTGAAATGCCTAAGCCTCCTGAAAATGGTTCTTACTTCTCTTTCCCTAAATTGTCTTTAAGATAACAATAACTTTCCCCTCTTTCATTCATCTCTCTGCTGCTCTGCCAAGATTCCCAGGAAAGTTGCCAATTAGTACCATTTGTCTAGATGCTGAGCTGTAGAGACTGATCTCCTAATAACTGGACCAAGAGTACCCATTCATTTCAAACGGATTGTCAAACACACACCAACTAGTAATGTTCTACATTTGCTACCAACCTGGGTTCAAGCCAAGATTTCATCTCTTGTAACCACTTTAGCACTCTCAGTTAAAACAGTAAAGTCGATGTGTGTTTGTCCTTCCCACTAATAGTTCAAAAACTATGGTGGTAAAGGCAACTAAATAAAGATGACTCTCATTCCCCATGGGATTTCCAACAGTGAACTTTGTAGTCAGCTTTTCCTAAGCAAGTATTTTCCATACCCATTGAAGTGGAATGCAGATTAAGATTTATGCACAAGTTTTCAAAATGTGGAAAGTAAATTTACATATTCATGCCCCACCATAAGATGAGGAGGTAATGAAGGCCTGCTGCATGTTAAATTCCAAGAAGCAAAATAAACAGTATCAACCTCAGGGATGCATGAATTCCATGTAAAAAAAAAATTATAGCCATCTGCATATTGTAATTCTCTAAAATAATCTTTAAAGTAACTTTAGAGTACTTAAGTAGAAGTTGATTCTCAATTTCCTATATGTATTTCAGGCTTTAAAGCCAATTTATATTTCTTTCTGATATGTTAACACAAATTATGAAAATCTCAGCAGAAATAGAATAAATGACAGTTTTTCAAAAAAAAATCAAGAGATGTGGTCTTGAAAAAATAAGATTTCTCCTTCCAAAAGTAAATAAATAATAAGATTTTTTTTTTGTTTCAGTAGAATGAGAAATAGTTGGATCACTTAGGGAATTGGGTGGATAGAGTGCTTTAGGAATTTTTATATAAAAAAATCTATGTATGTAGAAATACTGAAGGCAATCAGAGATAGCAAAGTACCCGGGAGCTCTTGTCTTTAGCTGCATATGTATCAAAAGATGGCCTAGTCGGCCATCACTGCAAAGAGAGGCCCATTGGACTTGCTAACTTTGTATGCCCCAGTACAGGGGAAAGCAAGGGCCAAAAAGGGGGTGTGGGTGGGTAGGGGATTTGGGGGGGTTGGGTATGGGGGACCTTTGGGATAGCATTGAAAATGTAAACGAGGAAAATACCTAATAATAATAATAAAAAAAAGAATTAAAAAAAAAGAAATGGATATATAATTTGATAGCTAGAGAAACTACTAAAACAGATATACCCCAAATTAATAACAAATCTAAATGGAATTCTAAAATGCCACATATTTTAAAAGGAAGCAGAATAAAGACTAAAGAAATTCTGTGAAAAAAAAAAAAAAAGCTGGGGACCATGGCACATCCATTTTGGGAACGCTACTAGTTGAAGTGGAGAATATGAAGAGAAATTTTTAGAGTTACAAATAATACAAATTACAAATTGATTGGTAGAGGAGGCAAAGATTGGGGAAAAACAGAGTTGGCCCTAAGAGATGTCTGGGTGCTTAGCACCTAAAAGCCCATATCAGGTGCAAGGGTAAGGTAAAGGTGATCCAGGGGGACATTGTGATGTCAATGAGCTACAGAGGCAACAAAGCCTAGTTTCCTCCTAGCCTGGGAATCAGCTGAGAAATGAATGTGGTAATGAAATGCAGCAGGAAGATGGAAACAGGAAAGTGCAGAGCTAGAAGAGGAAAGGATGTTTAGAAGAGTAAAGGGGACATTTGGAAACTTAATTCCAATATTAACATTGCAGATTACATCCAGACATTACAATATTAACCTGCATTTTTTTCTGGATTAGACAGGCAATCTTGCCTCTGAATTTCTGAGCACCAAAGCTGAAACTTGCCAAATGTTATTGTGAAGCAGAGACTCTCAAATACAATGGTTTTGTCTGCCAAGGAACACCATCAAACAACATTTAATGTTTTCACAACTAAGAAGTACTTCAGGCATCAGGTAAGTTGAGGCCTGGACTGCTGATGGACACCTTCCACATCTGAGGACAGCTATTAATTTTGTTACATATAATGTCAATACTGTTAAGACTGAGAAGTCACGTACAAAGTGACTTCACTCTTTGCTTAGTTTTATCTGAATTATTTGGCCAATGAAGTTTGCTAGTGAATTGGGCTAATATATACTTACCAGGCTTTTATTTGTATGCTTAAGATATGAAGAAAATACTAAAATGTCCCAGTTATTTATAAGATACAACTCATAGCATTTAGAATAAGTACATGGATTTAATAGTGTACTGATATATTCAGAAATTAAGATATCTAATGTTTTCTGTGGTAATTTTTTTTCTAAATGTCTCTAAATCTCTATTTCCGTTACCCATTCACACTTCCCATGCCTAAGCTGTTGAAATGCTTGACTAACAGAGTATACAAAACTTACCTTAGCTGGGTTCGTTGCTCCCTTCCTCGTTAACATTCTATAGCCTCCACTGAACCTGAATTTCTAGAACATTCTACTTATTTTGTTACATATTTCCATTGTTGCTGTGAATGCTGCATCTGTGCAGATTTTATTTTGGACTTTTAACCCAAACAGCTGCATAACTAGATGTAAATAACACAGCCATGCCTTTCCTCTGCTTCTAACTCCAGGTTCCATGTTGCCAAGATTCACCACTGTGTCTCCACACCCTTACGGCTTCGGCCAGACTAAATAGACTGTTTCAATTGGTAAACTTTAAACTATCACACTTTTTCTAGAAAAAGGCTTAGCCTAATCATTTAGATGGGGTAAAAGACTCCTTTGGTAGGCCACCCCTTACTTCTCTGCAGTTCTAAATCTAGGAGTTTAAGGAAAACCACCAGATTAGTGACTTAAAATGCTAACGAACACAAGATTCTCCTTCACCCAGATTTTTTGTTGGATATCCACAGAAGTGTTTGGGTGTGAGAGAGAACTCTGCTGGCATACATCAACATATATTTTCCCTGCTCTCTAAAGGATGCCTTTGGTCTCTGTCTCCCATTTCCTGACCTTCTCCACCTCTACCAAATTCCTCCAAATGTGCTGGCAAATGATGTAGTTAGTAGCTTATAGCCCTGAGCTGTAACCAGAAGTCACCAAAGCCTGCTGAGTCATGCGTAAAGATGCAAAGAGTGTATTCACAGCTAATATGTATTCACAGAAAACATGTTAGAAAGTTCACTAGAAACATAGAAAGTTCACTAGAGTTCATTGTGTATAAGTGCATCGTTGGCTGAGAAAATGAACCACAGAGAGAAGAGAGTTGATATAAAGCATAATCATTGCAAATACATTAAAAAAAAATAGAACCCACTGATGCTCATTCACCTTGCCCAGATCTTTCACGCTAATGCCAAGGAAGAGTGTATCATTCTTGAGTTCTTTTTCTGCCCTGTAAACTTCTTGTGGCCAGCACTGGAAAGAACAAATTAAGTTGATTTAAGGCATGGTCTTCAGGTTTCTCCTTACTGGTTAAGCGTCTGAGTTATGGGACTACTAGGACTTGTCATTCAATAAGGAGAGAGATGTTAGACAAGAAACGTAATCTACATCCTCCATTTTCCTATCCTGAATACAGTGGTAAAGGACTGTAGTCCTTATTGCTATTTGAAGAACAAATGAGGTGTCATGAAATTATGTGTGCACACTTTCCATCCCCATAAGTGGGTACTTAGCACTAAGTTGGGATAGTACATGCTCAGTAAATGCCACCTGTTATTTTTAAGAATAGTAGAGTTAATATAAGGAGAGGTGCCTAGTCTTACTGCAACTTGATATGTCATGATTGGTTGAGATCCATTGGAAGCCTGCTCTTTTCTGAAGAGAATCAGGAGGAGTGGATGTGGGGGGTGGGGAGGAAAGGACACAGAGGGGAACAGGGAGAGAGGGGAACACTTCATTGGGGAGGTAAAATATGAGAAAATAATAAATTAATAAAAAGAACAGTATATTTAATAATAAAAAGCCTGGTTACTTGTTCAAATTTACTGACTAAAGAGATTCCAGAAACTAAGCCATCTAATGTGCCACTGTGTCCTTGGTGGGCTTCAAATAACAGGGATACCATGTAATGACTAGGGCCGTGCCACGCCTTTTAGTACAAACTCTTGATGCTGTCCCGTTTATACCTTACAAAATGTAGCATGTTCCCATCTTTAGAATTATGAACTTATCCCAGCCTGAGAGATGAAGAGACTTGCCCAGGACTCTCAGAGACAATATTCAGGAGATAATATAGGGAACAAACTGTTTATATGACCCAAAGACTTTTCCATCTAAACCACTTTGGCTGTTCTCTCACTTAAAGGGGTTCAGCTCAAGAGCATATAATCAGGTCACACTTACCAACGTAAGTTACCACATAGATGGAAACAAAGGCAGCCGGGCACAACATCAAAAGCTGGGGCAGGACTTCGAAATGTTCCTCTTATCCATTGCTCTTTGACACTTACAGGTCATAGCCCACAGACTTTAGATTTTCATGTCAGAGATCTTTGGCATATGCTTTCCTGTATAGTCAGGTACCATTAGCATACCTTAATGTATGCATCATTTCATTTCAAATGACTCAATCCAAAAGTTAATTCTCATTCTAGATAAAGCCAAGTGTTGTTTTGTCTTTTAATTTTAATAATCTTATGCTATCCATACTAAAGAAAACAGAACACAGTACACAGTTTCAAAAAGATGAACTTTTGAGAATACACACTGACATACAATCATATGGCAAAGCTTTCCCATTCTTTAGAAAATATAGCCCAAAGGAATAAGGCCTCCTAGAATCTCTATTAGCATTGGAATCTTAGTAGACATGGAACAACATTGATAGAAATAACAATACTTGTGTGTGTGTGGTTTATGGTACTTTTTTATAAAGCCTCTTAATACAATTGGAGAGTATCTAATCCAGGAAGCTCGAACGCTAATCTTTATTCCACAAGCATCAATGTATATCACAAGAAATTTTCATTCATCTTGACACTCACATGTACTGCATTGTTTTAATAGAAAAATCTAAAGTTTCATTATGTTAATGTTGAGCAATGAAAATAAAACATCATAAAAAATAAGCACTTTTTGGTGATTGGCTATAGCAATTTCCCGTACGCTTCAAACACAATAAAAGCACAGTGCATGGAGACAGATATGGAATCCAGCCATACCAAACTGTCTCACTGGATCCCTGGAAATCTAATGTTGATAAGTGCCCACCCCAAGCAGTGCAAGGGCTGTGTAAGAATTAATCCCACATAAGAACATACAGAGTCATTCTTTCTGTGTATCAACATTGGAGACAAATTTATTCAAAATTTTCAAAGTGGTAGAATAAAATCATTTATTTAAAATTTAATAGTTGAAAAACAAAATTGAAAAAAGAGGAACATAACAGGTTGACCATCACACAACTGAATAACTCCATTGATTTTGTTATATAAGTTATACAAATATAAAATTGATATCCTACTAACAAAACAACCATCTCCTCTATAATAATCATGCAGATAATGAAATCACAGGCACTTTTATAAAATTCATAGATAAGCCTACTCATTTCCTGTAAATGAACATGTGTTTATTGGAAAAGTTATAAGGAGTACAGGTAGGGCTTAATGTGTCTTAATACTAAACAGTTAACTCTTTTCTCAAGTATCAAAACTTCAACATCAAGAGGATATGATTTCACTTGTATTTTTCTTTTTTGACTTTGGCTTACAATTCCTCCACTATAATAGATTCCTGACAAAATATATTCCTTCCTTTCTTTCAATGGATTAGTCAGCTATAATAGGAGTAATCAAAGAGTTTCTATTAAATTGGGTTTGATCACTTTTCCTGTGACACATGAATGTGCTATTATGCAATATGTACTTCCCCTACCTTAATCTGGTTTGTGTCAAAAGGTTTAAGAATTATCTAAATCCTTATTTTTTTAAAGAGACATTTCCCTTTTAAATTCCAATGTTTTTATATATCAAAACTTTTGATGCACAATAAAAACAAAGCATGAAAGAACCACCTAAATAGGTTTTATGATATCACTCCTTATAGATAGAAATGTTGGACATTACCTCTTGCTGGGAACTGAGTCGTTCCTGAGGGCTTTACTCCAGATGTGAATGAGAAAACTTTACCTCTCCTTAGAGACAGCAGCCAACAGAGGCCTACAGGATGCTCCATGTATTTTATAACACACTGATTTACAAGATGATTGGTTTTTCCCAACCTTAGAAGAATATCTACATTGCTACAAACTGAGTATTTCTCATTGGTTTCCTATCTTTAAAATATAGAAATGAGTGCTTTTCATTTGGCAACATGTCAAGACTTACTACCCTATGACATATAACTAATTTTCAAGATTTCTTTCTATTCATACACACACACACACACACACACACACACACACACACACAAAGTGTTTATCTTCTAAGAGTCCTGGAATCGCTTTTGGATTTCAGGGCCCCAGGTACCATGTTGCTACAATTGCTGACAACAGAAGGGTTTTTGTGGCCAAACCACTCACATTGCCAAACCTTGGCCAAAACCCTGGCTGGAACCCATGAAGATCAGTCTTTGTTCTGTTGTCTATGCAAACAAAACACACGTGACTACACAAAAGGGCAAGCAGTGTGCATATAAGTAAAAGATTGTTGAAGAGTGCCTAAGGAAATAGAAGACCATTATTTTAAATTATCTTGATCATAAAAATCCAAGAGAAGATTTGGCAATATAGTAACAACAACAATGACAAACAAAAAACAAAAAAACAAAAAAGAAGAAACAACAACAACAAAAACCCAGCTATTCCTTTTAAATAAAAACAAAAATGAGAAACAGTGACTGTTAGCAATCCCACCTGGTGCTTTTCCTGCGTTAATGATGCTTCTTAAATTGCAAGTGAGTAAATAGTAATTTTGTCTCACACCATTAAAAACTAATGGAACCCTTGATGATAAGAAATGCTATAGCTGGCTTGTTGGAAAACGTTTAATTAATAAAGTAATAAAATTATTGTAAACTAGTGCAGTTTCAGGGAGAATTCAATGTGATATAAAACAGAGAAAACATCCCACAGCATTTGTGTAGGAAATAAACATCATTGCGTAAAATACCATATAAAATTAAAGGGGTTTGTGTCACATAAAATGAAAATTAGCATTTGTACTAATAAAAATTATCTTTTAGGGAAAATTATTAGAGACTCAATCTTATAGAAAGCTATTTTCAATAATTTAGAATGGCATATTAATTACAAATTTTCAAAGTTACATTTTTCCATAAGCTGAAATATAGAATTTGATGAGTATAATAAACTTTAAATGAAAAGAAAATAATTTAAGCCAGGCAGTGGTGATGCATGCTTTTAATTCCAGCATTTGAGAGGCAGAGGCATGTGGATTTCTGAGTTCGAGGCCAGCCTGGTCTACAAAATGAGTTCCAGGACAGCCAGGGATATTCAGAGAAACCCTGTCTCGAAAAGCCAAAAAAAAATTTTTTTAATGAAAGAAAGAAAGAAAGAAAGAAAGAAAGAAAGAAAGAAAGAAAGAAAGGAAGGAAGGAAGGAAGGAAGGAAGGAAGGAAGGAAGGAAGGAAGGAAGGAAGGAAGGAAGGAAGGAAGAAAAGAAAGAGAGAGAGAGATAGAGAAAAAATAATTTAAAATAAAAAAATAATAATTAATCCTTCTGCCTTTTAAAATAAAACTTTGTCTTAATTCTCTCCTACACCTTCTCCAGAATACCTAAAATCTTGTCAGACAATGGGATTTACTTGCTCTAGGGTATTTTTGCATTTGTTTTGATATATATATATATATATATATATTAGCATATCTCAAATGGCCAGCCTAGCTTGCCTCAACTTACCAATGTGACGCTGATTTCTCTTGGACTATACCACCCTAAGACTATAACGATAATTTCCAATGGTGTAAATTTCATGTCTCCACAAACAAGAAAATTTAGGATCTTCAGTAAAGAAAAATCTCAATAAATAATTATAAAGCTTAAGTTGCCATTTTCATAATGATGCCATTGTAATGGTCATTTCCTCTATTTACTCTGTATTTATAAAAAATGCAAATTATTAGATTTTCTTAAAAATACCTTTATAGAGGCATAATTGATGTCCAGGGTTCAGGGCACTGTCAATAGCTAATGTGTGTAGTACATGGTTTTTGGGCAGAGGCAAATATTGATGCTAAAACCTTGGTTCCTTAACTCAAGTCTGCATGTGTTCATGCATCAAAGCTTGACAGCATGACATTTCTCTGTTCTACCTGCTGCTCCCCAGGGTCACACAGATGTGTCAAAAGTCACACAGAAACCCACACTCTACTTTCTACTCTAGATAGATCCCAAATTAAACTAATTTTGACTTTTATAGAGAATGTTTCTACACTATATACTAATTGCTTTTTTATTATTATCGATATACTCTCTAACGTTGTTTTGTCATTTTCATTGACATCTCCTTCTATTTTTTTCCAAAAAAAAAATTACTGTTTGTTACCTTAGAGGAATGGTCTCACCCCAACCTCTAGTCACAAGTTATAAGGAAAAGTTGGGCTTTAACAAATGAAAGGCAAATTGCAAATGCTGATAGAATGCTAAGTAACAAAATAGAAAGTCAGCAGAGAATTTTAACAAGTAATTTACAAAAATAAAAGGTCAACATGCAATAAATAAAAGTGAAGAGGTGTACACTCATATCTTGCTGACAGTATGACATCTCTGTGCTAATTTAAAACACAGTCAGTTTCCTCTATCTCCTGTATCAACCCCATACCAAAAGAATTTGAATAGAAAATGTGTGACCACACTAAGTGTGTACAAACTTTTCTTCCCTTACTATTAACACCTTCAAAATACAATGTAATAACCTATTTGTACAGAATTTAGATTGTAATTGATATTATAACATGGGGATTATTAAAGCATACAGGGACATATAGATAGGTTACATGCAAATCCTATGCCACCTTATATAACCACCTTGTACATCTTCAGATTTTGGTGTTTGCACAAGTTCTCAACCACTTCCTAACAGGTACTAAGGGATAAACTATAGTTACCAAAATTTAAAATACATGTTATCTCCAAATCAGTGGCTCTTCCCTGGAAATTATCAAATAGAAAGAATGAGTAAAACTGCAGAAACTCATACATATGTAAGGATAAAGAAAATGTCTAATAAAAAAGACAAAACAAAAAAAAAGAATGAGTAAAAATGCAGAAACTCATGCATACATAAGGATATTCATAAAACACCCCTTGTTAATTGAAACTGTAAATAAAAATCATTACTAAGAGAGTGCATAAATCACACATATGAAAAGTAAAAACACAGTTAAGGGATGGCTCTATATCTTTGCCTGGAAAGATTTAACACCTTTTATTAAAAGACAGATTATATCTTCATGCCATGAAGCAAATGTGTCCATATGTCTAGAAGATAGATGCACCTGAATTGTATATCTAGACATCTTCTCAGGTGACAGAATAGACTTAAAGCAAGTATGGCTTTCTGTTTTACATATTTCACTTTTGTTTCTCTATTGTCTGTTTTCCCTTTGGGTTTCATTGCTGTGAAGAGACACCATGACCAAGGCAACTTTTATAAAGGACAATATTTAGTTGGGGCTGGCTTACAGTTTCAGAGGTTCAGTCCATCATCATCATGGTGGGAAGCATGGCAGCATCCAGGCAGGCATGGTTCTAGAGGAGCCAACATTTCTACATCTTGATCTTCAGGCAGCAGCAGGAGACTCTCCTCCACAAGTTCCTCTGCAGAAGGAAGCTCTCTTCAGTCCTGAATGGAATTTGAGTACTACGTCCTCAAAGCCCACACCCTCTCCCCACAGTGACACATTTTCCCCAACAAGCCACGCTTATTCTAACAAGGCCCCACCCCCTAATCATGTCACTCCCTGTGAGCCATGCATTCAAATACATGAGTCCATGGGCATCAAACCTATTCAAACCTGTACAGTCCTATTAAGTGGCTTTTTATGTTTGTAAGCAAAACCATGAGAACTTTTCTTTTTAAAATTTAAAACATTATTCTTAAAGATACAGAAATTAAATATGATTGCATCATTCAGTTCTTAGAATGGTGAAGGTGATGGACTAAAGTCCATAAAACAAGATTCTCTGGGAACTTGAACTATTTGCTGCTTGGTTGTAATTTATGAAACCTTCAAATTCAGGTATCAATATTTCTGGAAAAAGAAAGGAAATATTAAACATAGAAATAATATATCTTGTCATATATTTCTAAAGCATGGAATGAAATGTATTTGAACAGTCAAAACTTCATTTATCATGCAAAACAACAGGTAAATTAATTTCAGGATATTAATATATGACTTTTCATCAGCCATAGACTACATCTATATGTAAGTAGGTGGGATGTACACATGTTACATGTGTGTGTGTAAATACACATATGTGGGGGCCCATATGCATATATTTTCATGTGTGTAGATACCCAAAGTTGACACTCTGTATGTCTTCCTTAATTGTTATCTATGCATTTATTGGGGCAGCATCTCTCATTAGGCCTTAAGCTTGTGAGCTCTAACTCACCCAGCTCAGCAGCATGCCCTGAGGATCACCTCTGTCTCCTAAGTGCTGGGATTATCAATGACTACCATACCTGCCCCAGTTTGCATGCATATTCCAACTATCCAAACTTTAAAGCCAAATTTTTCATTTGTGCAGCAACTGCTTTATCCACTGATCTATCTCCCCAAGGACCCTTGGCCTGGTATTATTTTTTGTTGGATACCCAAAAGTATTGACAATATCATTAAAGAACTCAACAGTGATTTTGGTACATCTACAAAGGGAATACTATTCGGCTATTTAAAAAAACAAAAAAAAGACATCATACAATTTGCAGGCAAATAGACAGAACTAGAAAATATTATTCTGAGCAAACTCAGACCCAGAAAGACATGCATGGTATGTACTCACTTTTAAGTGGATATTAGCCATAAAGTACAGGATAACCATACTACACTTCACAGACCCAAAGAAGGTAAGTAACAAGGAGGGTCAAAGGGAGGATTCGCACTCAGAAGAGGAAATGAAATAAGGATGGAAGGTGGATGGAGGGATGGAACTGGGTTGGAGAGGGGTTGGGGAGAGAAACAGGAATGATGATTGGATGTGGCAGGGAAGTTGAGAGGGCTGGGAGAGAGAAGGAAAGTTGGTTGGGTAGGCATATCTCTGGGAGGATCTGAAAGCTGGCTACCTGGGATGTGGGAGAATCCCAGGAGTTTTTGGGGAGGAACCTAACTAAGAATCCTAACAGCAGAGGGTATAGAAGCTGATGTGACCTCATGTAGCCAAGAGAGACTTCTAGTGGAGGGAGGGGATACCACCTACCCACAAAACTTTCAACCAAGATTTGTCGTGCCTACAAGTTACATGGGAATAGAGATGGAGCAAAGATTGAGGGAACAGCCAACCAATGACTGCCCCAACTTGAAACCTATCCCATGGGAAAGAGCCAACCCCTGACACTATGAATGATATTCTGCTATGATTACAGTCAGGAGCCTAGCATAACTGTCTCTTGAGAGGTTTTATCCAGCAGCTGACAGAAACAGATGCAGAGACCCACAGCCAAACATAAGGTGGAGCTTGGTGAGTCTTGTGGACAGGAGGGGTCAAGGACACAAGAGCAACTATGGAGTCAACTAGCGTTGACCCATGGGGGCTCATAGAGACTAAACCGTCAACCAAAGGGCATTCTTGTGCTGGACCTAGGTCACCTACACATGTGTAGCAGATGTGCAGCATAGTCTCCATGGGGGTCTAACAAGAGGAACGGAGGCTCTCTCTGACTCTTTTGTCTGCATTTGGATCCCTTTCCCTTAGTTGAGCTGCCTTGTCTGACCTCAGTGGGAGTGGATGTGTCTAGTCCTGCTCCTACTTGATGTGCCAGGGCAAGTTGGTACTCAGGGTGGGGGTGGCTTCCTTTCTCAGAGGAGAAGGGGAATGGGGGAGGAGTATGAGGGTAGGACATGGAGGCGAGAAGGGAGGAGTGGCTGTGATCGGGATGTAAAGTGAATATGTAAACAAATTAAGGGGAAAAAAAGAAACTCTTAAATTTCAGCAGCATGTGTGTGTGTGTGTGTGTGTGTGTGTGTGTGTGTGTGTGTGTGGTGGGCTTCCATGTAGATAACCTAACTGTTCCAATTATGATGGAGCACACTCAAAGCATTATCTCTAAGTACTCACAATAGGAATTACCACTAAAGCCAATGTGGCCATTCATAGGCCCTCCTCCTCCACATCACCTGAAATTAGTCATCCGATAAAATAATTGTCCTCAAGCTGGGTGTGATGGCGCACACCTTTAATCCTGGCACTTGGGAGGCAGAGGCAGGTGTATTTCTGATATCAAGGCCAGCCTGGTCTATAGAGTTCCAGGACAGCCGGGGCTACACAGAAAAACCCTACCTCGAAAAAAAAATTGTCCTCTCATCTGTCTTCCTACTCATTTGTGCCCATAATGGTAGGCCAAGCCAGACTATTTTTCAACTGGCCTTTTAGTTTTAGGTTCCCAATCTTCCTTCCTCCTAATCCTAATCTATTGATAGTTATTTCTACAAGACTTGAGGTATATAGTGCTTCCTCTAAACTCTGGATTCACAAAGCTTTCCTAAAACCCAGCTTCCTTGGAATTAAGGCTGTAGTCTTCTGCCTGTGCTTACTTACCAAGCACTGCCATCAGCTGCCCCTTCCTCGTCCACAGAGTCACAGGCTTGCTCCTCTGGGGACACTGTGCTTTCTGATGCTTGTCTGTGCAAAGTTCCTTTCTTCTGCCAGGTGATTTCCTTCCTCTGTTGACAAGCTCAGGTGTCACTTCACCCATAAACCTGTGCTCTCAGTTGCTTTTTTCCTGTTCTGGAGGCTAAGCAGGTGTCTCTGATCCTACAGCCTATTAGCCATGCTAAAAGCATCCTGCCCTTGTAGGATTGTATTAGGCTATTCTAATACAATAAGATCCTTATTGTAGGCTATTCCTACCATAAGGCTATTAGAATAGCCTACAATATGTGTGTTGAGTTCTGATTCTTTTACATGACTGAGACCCTTGTGAAGACAGAGAAATGATGCTTCCATATTGGGCTTAGTAGGTCACCAAGAAATCTTTGTAAATGAATAAGTGATGGAACCAGCACATAAACAGATGTTTTCATTGGTAATACAGGACTAAAACCCATAACTGGATCTTCTTAATAATAATTCAACCTATAATGCTCCAGTTGACTTAAGTCATTTTTTTAATGAAATGAGAACTAAATGTAATCCTGGTGAGATTTGCAAGTAGAATCAGCAACCAGGCAATACCCAAAGGACCCAGGTTAAGTTTCAGGCACATAAAGTGCATTTGATGTCTATGCTAATGTATGACTGTAAGTCCACATGTTGTTTAAGATAATGGTGTTTTTAGTGACAGTCATACAAAAACATGTCCCCAAAATAGGTTACTAAGCTGAAGGGGATCTCTCTTGTGAAGTGTCTGGGTCTGTGTATGACCTGAATAGCAACAGCAGCTTTCTGGTGTGGTGAAGTTAGTCAACACACACTATAGCTGTGGATTCAAAGGAAATAAAAGCAGCAGGCAGGAGGGCAGACAGATAAACTTGGCCAAAAGGCATAAGAATAAAGAAAATTCCTCATAGAGACTATCAACCATAATTCAAAGAATAGCTAGAATTCAGAGAGTTCTGGAAAAGTAGGAGCCATGTTTAAGTCCCGGCTCCATAATATCAGGTAGACAGAGTCTCCAAGTGCCAGCTTTTTCTATATTGTATATGTAGACAGAGCTAACTCTTTTATATCCTGGTCTTAAATGTTGTCAAGATATGCTATCAAAATAATTATAATTTTTGATATATTATCAAAATAACTATAAGCCAACAATACACTTGGCAATGTGGTATGAATAGAAAGGCCTGGATACCTTCAGCTTTTTCAGTTCATGATAGTTGTATTAGTCAGGGTTCTCTAGAGTCACAGAACTTATGGATAATTTCTAAATAGTAAAGGAATTTATTGATGACTTACAGTCGGCAGCCCAATTCCCAACAATGGTTCAGTCGCAGCTGTGAATGGAAGTCCAAGGATCTAGCAGTTACTCAGTCTCACGCAGCAAGCAGGCGAAGGAGCAAGAGCAAGAGCTAGACTCCCTTCTTCCAATGTCCTTATATTGTCTCCAGCAAAAGGTGTAGCCCAGATTAAAGGTGTGTTCCACCACACCTTTAATCCCAGATGAAAGGCATAGCCCAGATTAAAGGTGTGTTCCTTAACTCGGAGATTCAATCTTCTGGAATCCATAGCCACTATGGCTCAAGATCTTCAAACCAAGATCCAGATAAGGATCTCCAAGCCTCCAGATAAGGGTCACTGGTGAGCCTTCCAATTCCGAATTGTAGTTCATTCCAAATATTGTCAAGTTGACAACCAGGAATAGCCACTACAATCCACCCCTTGTCAACTTGACACAAATAATATCTCATGTTCACATGAAACAATAACAAGGTTGTAAATACGCCTAACATGATATAACTATCCCTCGTACAATCGCAAACGCATTAGTAAATTTACAATGGGCATTCATATTACTTTATAATCCTCGTTTCTGCAACTGGTTACGTGGCCTTAATTGGTATTTATAACTACCTTCCTCTACTACCCATTCTGTATTTCCTTCACCTTCAGCCAGCACCTCAGCAGGTCTTGGCTCTTTTCCTGGAGGATTGACCCATACCTTCATTCCTGATGGGTCTGCGTCCTTTGTCATCCTGCTTGGATTAGGCTGTTGTAGTTTCCCATTGACTTTAATCACAGGACATGGTAGTACTAAGAGACGCCCTAAGGGATCTCCTGCACTCCAGACATAATCTTGCTTACCACCATTGTGAAGAGGTAATCCAATTTCCCCATGGTAATCTGGATCTATCACCCCTCCTAACACTGTTATTCCTTTTTTAGCCTGTTGGTTTAAGGGCATTAGAAGCCCAAAATGACCAGGGGGAAGTCTGAGCTTCCAGTTCAATGAAATGTTTGTTGTAGCTCCTGGTAGGAGCACTCCCCTCTCTGGAGCCAAAACTTCTAAGCCAGCAGAACCTAGAGTTATGGGGACAGGAAGCAAAAATTTTCCTAGAGGGTCACTAGGAGTGATAGTAAGTGGAACTATTCCGTTTTCCACCCCTTGATTCCTGGACCCATGAATCCTGGCTATGGGTGAAACTGTACCATATATCGAGCGCTGATTCAAAGCATATACTGCCTTCTGAAGAACTCTGCCCCAGCCTTCCAAGCTGTTACCACCTAATTGGCGCTGTAACTGCGTCTTCAAAAGGCCATTCCATCTTTCTATCAGCCCAGCTGCTTCAGGATGATGGGGAATGTGGTAAGACCAGTGAATTCCATGATCGTGAGCCCACTGTCGTACTTCTCTGGCTGTGAAATGAGTTCCTTGGTCAGAAGCAATACTGTGTGGAATACCATGACGATAGATGAGGCATTCTGTCAGTCCGTGAATGGTGGTTTTAGCAGAGGCATTACGTGCAGGAAAGGCAAATCCATAACCAGAATAAGTATCTACTCCAGTAAGAACAAAACGCTGTCCTTTCCACGAAGGAAGTGGTCCAATGTAGTCAACCTGCCACCAGGTTGCTGGCTGGTCACCTCGAGGAATGGTGCCATATCTGGGGCTCAGTGTCGGTTTCTGCTGTTGGCAGATCTGGCAATCAGCAGCAGCTGTAGCCAGGTCAGCCTTGGTGAGTGGAAGCCCATGTTGCTGAGCCCAAGCATAACCTCCATCTCGACCACCATGGCCACTTTGTTCATGTGCCCATTGAGCAATGACAGGGATGGCTGGGGAGAGAGGCTGATTGTCCACAGAACGGGTCATCTTATCCACTTGATTATTGAACTCCTCCTCAGCTGAAGTCACCTTTTGGTGAGCATTTACATGGGACACAAATATCTTCACATCCTTTGCCCATTTGGAGAGATCTATCCACATACTTCTTCCCCAGATGTCTTTCTCACCAATTTTCCAATTGTGATCTTTCCAAGTCCCTGACCATCTAGCCAATCCATTGGCTACAGCCCATGAGTCAGTGTATAATCGTACATCTGGCCATTTCTTCTTGCAAACAAACTGTAATACCATGTGTACTGCCCGAAGTTCTGCCCACTGTGAAGATTTCCCTTCACCTGTGTCTTTCAAGGTTGTCCCAGAAAGGGGTTGTAATGCTGCAGCTGTCCACTTCTGGGTGGTGCCTGCATAACGTGCAGAGCCATCAGTAAACCAGGCTCTAGTCTTCTCCTCTTCGGTCAGTTGATCATAGGGAACACCCCATGAGGCTATAGGTGCATGCTTGGCAGCAGATTGCATTGTAACAGGAGTAGAAACCATAGGCAGTTGAGCAACTTCTTCATGTAACTTGCTTGTGCCTTCAGGACCTGCTCTGGCCCGATCACGTATATACCACTTCCATTTGATAATAGACTGCTGCTGTGCACGTCCCACTTTATGACTTGCAGGGTCTGATAGTACCCAGCTCATGATGGGTAGTTCAGGTCGCATAGTGACTTGGTGTCCTATTGTCAGACGTTCAGTTTCCACTAAGGCCCAATAGCAGGCCAAGAGCTGTTTTTCAAAGGGAGAATAGTTGTCTGCAGATGATGGTAGAGCTTTGCTCCAAAATCCCAAAGGCCTTTTCTGTGATTCACCTACAGGGGCCTGCCAGAGGCTCCAAACAGCATCTCTATCAGCCACAGACACCTCAAGTACCATCGGATCTGCTGGGTCATATGGTCCAAGTGGTAGAGCAGCCTGCACAGCAGCCTGGACCTGTTGAAGGGCCTTCTCCTGTTCCAGGCCCCACACAAAGCTAGCAGCTTTCCGAGTCACTTGGTAAATAGGCCTAAGTAACACACCCAAGTGAGGGATGTGTTGTCTCCAGAATCCAAATAGACCCACTAAACGTTGTGCTTCTTTCTTGGTTGTAGGAGGGGCCAGGTGCAATAACTTATCTTTCACCTTAGAAGGAATATCTCTGCATGCCCCACACCACTGGACTCCTAAGAATTTCACTGAGGTAGATGGTCCTTGAATTTTGGTTGGATTTATTTCCCATCCTCTGATACGCATATGTGTTACCAATGAGTCCAAAGTGGTTGCTACTTCCTGCTCACTTGATCCAATCAGCATAATGTCATCAATATAGTGCACCAATGTGATATTTTGTGGAAGATCCAAACGATCAAGATCCCTTCTAACTAAATTATGACACAGGGCAGGAGAGTTAATATATCCTTGAGGCAAAACTGTGAAGGTATACTGTTGGCCTTGCCAACTGAAAGCAAATTGCTTCTGGTGGTCCTTATGGACAGGTACTGAGAAGAAGGCATTTGCCAGATCAATAGCCGCATACCAGGTGCCAGGAGATGTGTTAATTTGCTCAAGTAACGAAACTACATCTGGTACAGCAGCTGCAATTGGAGTTACCACCTGATTTAGTTTTCGATAATCAACTGTCATTCTCCATGATCCATCTGTTTTCTGCACTGGCCAGATAGGAGAGTTAAACGGAGATGTGGTGGGAACCACCACCCCTGCATCTTTCAAGTCCTTGATAGTGGCAGTAATTTCTGCATTTCCTCCAGGAATACGATACTGTTTTTGATTCACTATTTTCTTTGGCAGAGGCAACTCTAAAGGCTTCCATTTGGCCTTTCCAACCATAATAGCCCTCACTCTACAGTTCAGGGAACCAATATGACAATTCTGCCAATTTCTGAGTATATCTATCCCAATTATACATTCTGGAACTGGGGAAATCACCACAGGATGTGTCCGGGGACCTACTGGACCTACTGTGAGTCGGACATCAGTCAAAACTCCATTAATCACCTGCCCTCCATAAGCCCCTACTTTAACTGGAGGTCCACAATGTTTCTTGGGATCCCCTGGGATCAGTGTCAACTCAGAACCAGTATCCAGCAGACCCCGAAAAGTCTGATTATTTCCTTTTCCCCAGTGTACAGTTACCCTTGTAAAAGGCCGTAGGTCCCTCTGGGGAAGAACTGGAGAAAGGGTAACAGCAAAACCTTTGAGTGTCTTATCAAGATCCTTCCTCAGTGGAACCTGGCCACCCCTTCATTCAAGGGGTTCTGGATCTGCAAACTGTCTCAAGTCTGGAAATTGATTCACTGGCCGAGATTGCTGTTTACCACGATCTAATATAGCCTTTCTTTCATTGGGCTGTTTACCACGATCTAATGTAGCCTTTCTTTCATTTGTTTGAGAATTTTTCTGCTTATACAGATCAAACAAATATGCAGTAGGCTTCCTATGTATTTCATTCCTGGAAACACCATGATTGATTAGCCAGTACCAAAGGTCCAAGCGAGTCATGCCATTATAAATTTCACCTCTCCTGTGCTGACCATTACTGGGTATGTTATTATAAACATTCTTTTGTCTACGCTGTCCATTATAATAACTAGGATCACCTTGTCTCCGGCGATTCAATGCTGCCACCTGGCCCTTGTTACCTCGGGATCCAACTAAACCCAGTGAATTTAATTCATCTAATTGAGCAGAAGCATCTCCAATGCTAAGATCTGGCACAAGGAAAAGGGAAAGAACAAAACCCTTCAAATGTGCTGGTGCCCCTCTCACCAATTTGCGTCTTATAGAGCTGGTGAAAGGCATATCTTCTGGACCTTCCCATTGTGGACAATTATGCTTTACACAATATATCCACTCTAGCATTGCAATTTCCCTAAGTCTTAAAATCCCTTCATCAACACTAAGCCACGGAATATCAGGCATCTCCAAGTCATTTCCAGTAGGCCATCTTTTGATAAACACCTCAGCCAACCATTCAAACAAACTTTTGACACCTTTTTTAACTATGCGAGCTTCCGTATTAAACCTAGAATCTCTACTCAGAGGACCCATGTCAATAAACTCAGCCTGCTCTAGTTTTATGTTCCTTCCACCCTTATCCCACACCCTTAAAATCCATTCCCACACATATTCACCAGGTTTCTGCTTGAATGAATTAGCAAACTCATTAAGCTCCTTAGTAGTGTAGCGAATTTCCTCATGGACTATACTTTCTACCTCCCCTCTAGGAGCCTGTTTTGCTTTGAGTCTGGTTACAGGTCTAGAAGAAACTATTGGTGGGCCGTGAGCAGACTCTGCAAAATTAATTTCCTCATGTGGGGAAGGCATTATTTCAAGAGGTGGGGCTGAGGGTACTACTTCCTCAGGTGGGGCAAACCCTTGAGAATCTGAGGATTCAAAATTCTCAGCTTCAACATGGTCTTCCCACACATCCCCGTCCCATGTTGTAGGATCCCATTCTTTGCCAATTAGAGCCCTTACTTTAACTGTCGACACACTCTGAGGCTGAGACTTGAATTTTCTCTGTAGTTCAGCCAACCTTACAATGAGAGTTTCTGTTTGATTTTCTGCAACTTGAGCTCTATTGCTACAAGAGAGAAGATTCTCCTCAAGGACACACTTAGCAACTTTTAGATCGTTTACTTGTGTCTGGAGCCTTTCGATTTTATCACACAACTCCTTCCTTTCATTCATCATTTTTTCCACAGATACTAAGAGCAGCCAGCCAGTAAAATCATTTTTCGATTTTTTCCCCATCTTGTAGAAAGCTTTGTGCACTGAATCACCTAATTCATTAAGAAAATCAAGGGCATTAGCTTCTTTAAGTTCGGAATATAGTTTCAACCATGGGTCTTCAAAATTCTCTGAGCTCCCAGGAGGGAGAGAATCTGGAGAGGTTTCAATATTTGAAAGTGCTGGTGGATCAACAAGCCAATTCCAGTATTTTAAAAGATTCATCCTTGTACTTCTGTTACTCTAGAACCACTCCTGGTACCAACTTCTGTATTAGTCAGGGTTCTCTAGAGTCACAGAACTTATGGATAATTTCTAAATAGTAAAGGAATTTATTGATGACTTACAGTCGGCAGCCCAATTCCCAACAATGGTTCAGTCGCAGCTGTGAATGGAAGTCCAAGGATCTAGCAGTTACTCAGTCTCACGCAGCAAGCAGGCGAAGGAGCAAGAGCAAGAGCTAGACTCCCTTCTTCCAATGTCCTTATATTGTCTCCAGCAAAAGGTGTAGCCCAGATTAAAGGTGTGTTCCACCACACCTTTAATCCCAGATGAAAGGCATAGCCCAGATTAAAGGTGTGTTCCTTAACTCGGAGATTCAATCTTCTGGAATCCATAGCCACTATGGCTCAAGATCTTCAAACCAAGATCCAGATAAGGATCTCCAAGCCTCCAGATAAGGGTCACTGGTGAGCCTTCCAATTCCGGATTGTAGTTCATTCCAAATATTGTCAAGTTGACAACCAGGAATAGCCACTACAATAGTCTTCAATCTTGTACATGTACACATATATGTACATGTACATATATGTGGTTGGGTGTGTGGAGGTGCCTGTTTTTCTCTCTGTGTGTACTTAAATGTATTTATATGTGTCTGTGTGTGCACATATGTGTGTATATATATATATATATGTGTTTGTGATATGTGTGTGTATAGTGCCTGTTTCTGTGTGTGGGCATGTGTGCTGAATCCTTCACCCATAGCTAATTTTTAACTGCTTTCTTCATATTTACTTCAGAGCAAAGTTCTTTGTGTGAAAGTCTAAAAGTATTTGTTTTCCCCGCTGTCTTGGGCCTTAACCCTCTGGAGATGGTTTCTTTGAGTCATCTTAGACAGTCTCTCCAGGGCTTTTGCTTTTATTTACCACACCTTCTTTATCACATTTCATTGTGTTTGCCTTCCCACAGCTTTGACCACTCTTTCCCAACCTCTCTCCCTAGCTCATTTCTTTATAGTGTTTAAGTTTAAGCTCCCATGCACACAACTCCACCACAAAACCTATATACACACAGAAATGCACACACACACACACACACACACACACACACTCACACACATGCCCACACTCAGACATAACATATTCACATGCATGTACACACATGCATACGTGAACGCACATGTGAACACATGCACACATACATATGCATACATATACACATGTGCACATAACTCATGCACACATGTACAGGAATATATGCATACATATACACATGTGCACATAACTCATGCACACATGTACAGGAATATATGCATACATATACACATGTGCACATAACTCATGCACACATGTACAGGAATATACGCCACCACAGAGGAAGAGAAGCTTTTTCTTGCCTTGCTCTCATTCCTGCACTTAAGCAGATTATGTAAGATAATTGTACATAGGAAGAAAAATATTTCAACTTGTTCCCTAAATTCTCGGGAAGGGTTTCAGTTACTGAAACACTTCAAGAGCATTCTTTCTTAGACCCTTTTTTAAAAGGTTGCAGCTGAAGAAACTTCCTAGGAATGATGTTGGGCAGGAAAAGACATGAAAGCGTTAAACTCCTATCTTCCGCACGGGGAAATCAGTGACACTAACCCTGAGAGGGGAAGGGAGCGCCTGTGCTATGTTACTCATTTTGAATGGAAGATGAATGCCAGGAAGTCAGCAAGCTGCAAGCTCTCTGAAAGCAGCCAGCCAGAGCAGTGGGCGAGGCAGGGGTCTTCCAGGCAAAGGACTGCTGTTTGTCACAGATCCCTTACCATTTGGCTTTTGAAACTTCATGCACATTCATATAAAAGCTGACATGGGTACTATTCCATAAGCCACCAGTTTCCTCAAATATAAAATCAGTATTTTGATGTAAAATTTGTCTAAGTGAAAAGAAGAAAAAGACAACTGGCTTCATTCCAAAGCAGACCTCCAAGAATGGAGCAATAAAATGGGGGTGGGGAGCTAGGATAGCAGGAGAAGGGGGAGGTGAGGCAAGAACTCCCTTCTGCACTGACAGAGAATTAACTACATCCCTTTTATTAAGCACCAAATTCTAGTATAATAATCAAGTCCTAAGTCTTCATAATACTTCTACTGTAAGCAGCTCCTGTGCTCGTCGATAAGAGTCTCCCAGGGAAAAGCCCACCTGGCAATTCCTGGTTTTGATGTTAAGTCTGCTTCAAATGTATTTAATTCATAATTCAGATGTTGGGACACGTAAGGTAGCTGTCTCTTTGAGGTCATTTCCTCTGGCATATCCCATATCTATTTCTATTTCTCCACTCTACAAATGAAAGAGAAAAGCAGTACAAACCTGAACTCTTTGATGATCCATCAAGGATAGCATGCTTGCATGATACACATTCTTGCATAAAATACATTATAATGGAGGTAAACACAAAACTGTCCATTCATATTTTTCCATATTGTAAAATGTTATATATTGTTAAGTCCCAATGTAGTATCTTTGGCATCTTACAAAGGGCTTTACAGCTGTTATTGAATTCCAGTACCAATAATTGTTCTAATGTATCTTGTTTACAGGCATTTCTGATTATAAAACACAGAACAAGCCGGAGTGGGGGGGGCTGAGAAAGATGAAGGACCAAAGATTCGTTAGCAATCTCATAGTAAAAGGCCATCATAATCCATAAACCATTGACCCAATAGAGAGAAATTTCCCTTTTACTTTAAATCAATTAGCATTTATACGTGAGTCATTCCAAAGCCATCATATTTATAAGCCATTATAGTATATACCTAATGTATTGATCAGCACACAGTCAGTTATTAATTAATGGCATCATGACTTTCAAACCTCTTGGAAGTTTTAGTGCTTCAAGGCTGCACAGCACCTGTCAGAGGCAAGCACTGAACACCTCACAGGCTTCATGCCCTGAGTGAAGCATGGTGCTCACAGGGTCTCTGCATTGATTCTACTACATTAGTCAGCCTACAGTGCACACTGTGCCTCTACAAGAGACCATCACCTCCCATAAGTAAACATTATACTCTCAAGTGACACGGTCTTGACATTATCTACATAAAGAAGGGTGGCACACAAACTTCTCAACACATATCCAAGATGAAACATGTAGAAATCTCCAAAGGCATACATATATATATATATATATATATATATATATATATATAAACACCTTTATATTCTCTTTTCTCCTAAACCTTCTGACACTTTAGTCGTACTGTTGCCTAGCACATCCAGGCCCAAAACTGTCTGAAAATAATATACAATAAATCAAAGTTCTTTCTGTAATGCACTCAAATCAGAATCATAATTTTAAAATGTTTTTCTTTTATTGCCATTCTCAAGATGTAACCTCTTAAGGAGCAAATATTGTCTCTGGGACTTTAAGAATCAATTTTCACATAAATTTCTATGTGTTTTATTTTATTATATTTATATTGAAGGATTGGAATGTGAGCCTGAATCTTGATCAGCTATACTTAAGCACTGCATCCTGTTAAGGGATAACTTGTTGTCACAGTGATAAAAGTCATGTTAAATGTACAATGGGTTCTCAAATAAAAATTACCCTAGGAGGATCCACAATCTATTAAAGAATGTTAACATCCTCTTTCTGTCTAATTCAAATTAACCTCTGAAGAGGATAAACATATCAAAAAATAATTGTTATTCACCTCATCTTCCATTAATCATGAATAAGCTAGTTACTTTATATTCTCCTTAAGACCGTTTAAGTAATTCAAAATCTTAATTAACGTTTCTTCTTTATGTAATTGTATTTTTTATTTAAGAAGATTTTTCAATAGACTTTTGTTAAATACCAAAGGGGAAAAAAATGAGATCAAATCACCTGAATTAAAATTCTTCATTTTTCCACTTTAGGGTCTTGGCAAATTATTAATTATCTTTATTCAGAGTCACCGCAAGAAATATGTAGAGGAGTCTGGTTAATGAAGCTTGTTGAGATGGAGACAATGTATGAATGTGCTGATCATGCAGTATGAGTTCTGCCTCCAGCACTCTCTAGTGCCATTCCACCTGGGATATAAAATAGAGCACTGTGCGGGATGGCAGGCTCATCATTGTCAACAGCATCAGCATCAGCATCGTTTGGCCATAAAAGAATGTTCTCAGAGTAGGTTAGGAACAGACCTGGAACAAGATGAACGTGCAAAAGGCAAGTGAGCCAAAGCCCCTGTGGCCGGGCTGCTCAGAACTGACTCAGATGTATCTCACCTAATAAAAAAATCCCTCTGCACAGAACAGATTTTTGTGTGAATTTTGTACATTTTTTTCACTACAACAAAGATAGGCTTATTTCCTCCATGAAGGAAGACATCTTTTTTTTTTTTAATGAAATTGGCAGGGAGGTTATGTGTAAGGCAAATTGTGACTGAGCCAATAATCTGTCATTCTTACCCTCCAGAATGTTCACATGAAGATATAAACAGAAAAAGAAGCCACTTCATATGTAAGAGAGAGGAGAGAACCACTCTTCCTCATCCAGCTTGCCAAAGCTTGGGTGCCCACTCCTGGTGCTGAGACAAGAGTGAGAGGAGTGGCTGAGAAGGTATGAAGGGAGAGGGAAGGGACACAATGAAGGAGTCAGGCAGAAAAGGTCTCCAGGTAAAGTGTAGAAAGGGCCCGGTAACCAAGCAAAGCTGCTCTCATTTCATGCCAGCCTCCGTGTATGTAAACCTGACCCAAGTGCAAACATGATCTTCCTTGCTATGACATGTTTCTCTTTTGCAATGGTCTCTGTGTGTTCATGACATAGATGCAAGAGACCCCCTGCACTGTGTGCATGAGTTAGAGTCACGAGATAGTGCATGCTCAGAATGGGCTTAGGTCTCCCATGGGTGTCAATCACTGGAATTCCTTGATTTCCAATGATTGCACCTCCATTCAGTAGAAAAGACACAGGCGGTTAAAACAACCATTCAACCTTTTGAGTACATCTCACTGCTTTGGTAAGTATAAACAGATTACATTTTAAAACAACAGGTGCTATCTGGGCATGGTGGCTAATGCCTGTAATTCCAGAACTTGGGAAGCTGAGCAAGAAGGCTCTGTCCTGAGTTGGAAGCCAGTTTGAG
Source organism: Mus musculus (assembly GCF_000001635.26). Classification (NCBI taxonomy): domain Eukaryota; kingdom Metazoa; phylum Chordata; class Mammalia; order Rodentia; family Muridae; genus Mus; species Mus musculus. The sequence continues at coordinate 55,919,051 of NC_000067.6, read as the reverse complement.
CTACATGGGAGTTGTGGGCCAGGCTGGGCTATATATGAGAGCTTGCCTCAAAATCAAAAGCCAAACATAATTGTGCTGAGCAACAACAACAACAAAGGAATATATATGTGTGTATATATATATATATATATATGTATATATATAATGTATGTGTGTAAGCATGTATGTCTGTATGTATATAACATATACTAACATATGTCTGTATGTATATAACATGTACTAACTAGCAAAGTAGTTATTTGAAGCAGGATCATTTTACTGCCACTTATCATGGGTGTCACAGCCAGACTGTTAACTTCTGTGGGCTTAGGAACCTATCTGCTAAAGATCGTGTTTTATATGAATATATATGTATATGTGTAGACAGACAGATGGATAGATAGATAGATGGATAGATAGATAGATAGATAGATAGATAGATAGATAGATAGATGACAGATGCTTAAAGAATTACTTGTTTTCTCTTATTATTCTGAGACTACAGAGATCAGAGTATCAAGGCTATTGATCATCTATCTATATTGTTCAGGTAATACTTCATGTGATTTAACAGTGTGATATTACAATAATATCTGTATTTTACAGATAAGGATACTGGATCCACTCCAGAAAATAATGGCCAGATTCAAATCAAGATCTTTGTGGCTCTGAAACTACCTTCCTCTCCGTGCCTCTAGTGTGCTTCCATGTCATTTGCCCGGGAATGAGCCTATCATTACCCTGACAGGAGTCTATGGAACAGAAGTCAATACTCTAGGAAGCAAAGAAACTGCAAAATAAGGGTTCCCTGTGCTGAGCATTGACGCTCCAAGCCTCCTCAGGAGCACGGAAACCCAGCCAGCATGACTCAAGGCCTGCCACGCATCCCCAGCGTAGGACTCATGGGCACACAGTAGGCATTTATTTATTCAGTAAATAAGCAAGCTTCAGCCCAAGAGACAGGGGTCTCAGTATGTTTCAGTTACTCTCCATAGTATCACACATTGCTTCTTTTATTAAGACTTCAATAGACCCTTTAAATATGATTTAAGAGGAAACTGAAAGCAATCATTTAAGCGTCTTCAAAAACTTAAAACCTAGAACTTAAAAACAACAAAAATGGCCAAATTAAAATTGATAGCAGCATGAATTTTTATGTACACAAACACACCATATAGCCATGTGTGCTTTAAGGGAAATGTTCCCTGTCTCATGTAAGAGATGTAACTTGTTATGATTTGTGCACACTTTCATGAAATACCAGGGAGGGGCCTCCTGTCACTTGTCAGCTCAGTCACTGATGCTGCTGCAGAGGTACCCTAACATATGCACGTCTGCTTTTGAAAAGCCATCGAAAGTGGCTTTGGTAAACTCTATACTAGTCTATCATATGCACTTAAGCCAGAGTGACTTAAATTCTATTCCCTGAAGAATCCACATGTCAGATTCGTAACTGATTAATGACAACTGACACAGAAACAGAGAAAATGATCTTTGTTGGGGCAAACACAGGATCCAAACAAGAATGCAATGGTACGGCACGCGACACCTTTCCCATGGATGAGAAGTGTGTTCCTCTCCTGGGGAGAAAATTCCAGTCTGAGAACTTTGCCTTTTAAACAAACCATCCTGAAATTTGTAGACGTTAGTATTTTTCTCTAAGAATCAATTTAACATGCTCATTATTAAGACCTGTGAAAATACAGAAAAATTCCATTCTTTAATTAAAAATAACTCTTTCCCAACTATTCTTCGAATGCCTCCCCCGTGCAGTGTCCACGTCACCAAACAACAGGGGAAGTGAGTCCTGGGGCATAAACTAAACATATTTTGACAAATAGACTAATATAACATATACTTATAATGTTTATACTTATATACAAATACATTTTCAGAGATGTCAAAAGTACCAGGCATCAAAAGCCCTTCAGAATACGTAACAGCCCAAGCCAGACAAAGTTTAGAGAATAATTATCAAAATGACTAGTGAGTGTGTGGCTCACCCTACACACGGTGGACCCTCCACTTAGTCCTTTTTCCTTCTTCAGGAAACTCAAATAGATATTTCTCTTCTGTGTGGAAAGCCATCTCATATTGTTAAAGGTTAAGCATTTAACCTAAGTATGGAAATACCTGTTAGTCTCTCTCTCTCTCTCTCTCTCTCTCTCTCACACACACACACACACACACACACACACACACACACACACTTTTTTTTTTAAGTAGAAACTATATTGGAAAACAATTTCCTTAAGTTCTCAAATTGGTGAACTGTTTCTGGGCCTGCTTTTCACAGACGTTGAGCTTCTCCATGAGCGTCCCTCAGTTGAAGGTAGACACTGTAGGCATTGTTGCTTCATGATGCTGCACCTTACCGTCTTGCTGAGGGAGCCTGGCAGTCAGTGTGAATACAGGCTAGTGTGAATACACTCCTCATGTCTGCTCAGCCTTTTATCTTCTGCTCACTAAGTACCATACTCCCCAAAGTGACCAGCGAGCAGGCTTGCTAAAGGCTTCCTTCTACCATCCTCTCTGTTCAGTGCCAACACATATAAAGATGAAGCAAAAAGAAAATATCTTAAAATGGTCTACCAGTTAAAACACATTGCCCTGGGTGCCCCCATTTTAAGTCCTGCATCAGCGGCCAGCCTCAGAGAGGCAGACTACAAAGATTATCTTTCCTGTTTAACTAGGAAGGCAAGCGGTTGGGTACCTGTAACATCCATTTTTTTGCTTGTTACACAAAATCTTGGGGGTGGCAGATCATTTCTAGCCTTTGTGTGTCGTCTGAAGCCCATCCTAACCCCTTCCCTCTGCTTCCTTCCTTGGTAACACTCTCCCAGAAGTAGCTGCAATGCTCTGAGAGGCCAGGCTGCTCCACCCCAGCACTTGTGCGGATTTCTGCGGGCTGTGCTTACCCCGCGGCTCCAGCCCCCATGCCAACAGCACGTTCTTACTTCTGTGAGAAAGCCAGCCATGCCAGAAGGCTGTGTACTTGAAGATTTTCATTCCAGGAGAACCGTACGTGGAGAAAGAAGCATTTTATCAAGCCCGCGAGAAACAAACACCAAAACAGAACCGTGAAGCAAGTGTAGCTTTCCTAAAGTGAGAAATCCAAAAGCCAAGAAGCCAGGCCTTCACAGGGTCCCTTCCTCAGGTTTCTCTCTTCAGAAGAGTTGCTGTTGCATTGTCCGTTTTTTTTTTTTTTTTTTTTTTTTTTTTTTTTTGCAAAATGAGGCAAAGTTCACACAAATAGCATGCATGTAAATATATGGCTACTTCTCCCTTAGCCCCTGGGACTAAGGATCTTGTTACTTTCTTGCTGTTGTGTTTAGCTTATTCCCACTGTTCAGAGCTGGGACACATGCTGAAGGGTTCGGTCTCTGCTGACGTTATTTGCCAGGAATGGTTTGCAGAAAATATGGCCAACCTATATGGAGTTAAGATATGAAGAAAACTTCAAACTTAGAAGGAAGGAGCTCGTTGGAAGCTATTAAAAAAACAAACATACAAGCAACCTAAATTGCCCTACAAGTCAGTTAGCAGCTGGCCCAGCATTGCCTCTGTACAGGAGCTGTCCGTTATACTAGTTCCTGACGTTATTGGAGGTGATTAAAAAAAAAAGAAAACTGAAAAACATAGAAATACAATATTATAAACCAACCTGTTGATATTTTGAAGCCAGCAGCTTCTTATAGCACAGCAAGTAAGCACAAACTATAGTATGATACTTGGGCAATCTTCTAACACACTCCGGAAATCGCTGGAGGTTTAAAATTCTGATCCACTCACTTCTGATCATTTTTATGATCCGAAGTAGTTTTCTCTTCAATATAAAGCATATCTCCAACCACCTACTAGTTAGGAAAGCCATTAAATTCTTGCAAATTGAAGGTGGAAAAATAAATTGTGTGTATTTTAGACCCCGAATGATCTTCCTATAGCAATTTCAGAACAAACTATGAAGAATTCTGCAATTTTAATCTCCTCAGTAGCTTCCCATTACTAAACAAGCAGAGCGCCACGGTGCAAATGTAGACGTTGCATGTCATCTTGATCTGCGGCTTTTTTCTTTCATTAAAGCTTTAATGCAGCAATTATGGCTACGTTGCCCTATAAAAAAAAGGAAAAGGCAGTTTACTTTAAAAAGTGAAATTGCATAGCCTACTATTTAATTATACACAAATGTAAATGGCCTATTTTTCCATAACTGGTTATTACAGCTCTGTTTTACTTTCTGAGTTTTCCCAATCTAGAAAACCTACAAAGCTTCCTGCTATATAATTGTTTTGTTACATTACTGTTTTCGTCTTATTTTTTCTTTTAATGTGAGTGCAGCGGGATAAATCTTGGTTTTAAGCCAGCCACTACTTCATCTACTTAAGCTTTTATAGATGAAGATTGCTGTAATTATCAGAATACCCGCTTATTTCTGAAGTATTATCCTGGCAACCTGCTGGCATTTACAACCAATTAACAAGCTTTGCCATTAGTTGCATAAGGGGTATCTCAGAGTAAGCCCATTGTGTGCTAATTTTCTATTTTAGATAATCAGTTTGGCCATCCAGAATGGAAAGAAGAAGAAAAGAAAAGGCTTGACACTCAGTGGCAGACATGTAAAAATTACTGCGTGCCCCCCAGAGACAAAGGTACCCTGCAACTCAATGATTGCTGTCGCTGTCACTATTGGTTCTTAAGTATTTCCCTTTGTCTCTTTTAGAAGGAGAAAAAAAAGTGGGGATTGGGCAAAGTAATCATGTCCTGTCTCACACACTCTGTCTTTTAAAGCTGACTGGTTTCTCTTGCTGTCCTGACCATAATTTGACCAAATTGGACGAGTGTTAAACACCTTTAAAAGAGACAGAAGGAAATTGAGCATGAGTTCTTTAGCTTTTTTTTTTTTTAAACAATGCCTTTCAACCTCATTCCCCTCCCTTCCCTCCTTGCTATTAGAGTTAATTAATGTACAAGCGTCCTCCAACTGGGCCTCCTTAAGATTAGCTTGCAAGCCGGGTTAGTTAAAGTCGAGTGTTGTGGTTTTATTGCCTTGTTTAAACAGTCCCTGATATTAATATGTCCCCAACCCCCATCTATGGCAGGACAAGGTGCTACTTAAACACTGAAGCTCAAGTTCATGGCAAGAAAGTCAATGGACCAGAAGCCCGGTACTTCATTGCAGGGCCACAGGAGACCTCTGGGACTCTCATTCAGAAGTAATCTGCCCCCCTGAGACTTCATAAATGTTAATGATTGTTTCACCTCAATTCTCTATCCAAAAAAAGTCCTAAAATCTGACTCCTCTTCCCCATCGCCAGATGACCTCAAATCCATTGCACTTCTAGCCTCTGTGGCAGGAAACATAAAGGGATGTTTTTAAAGCACCAGTACTGGGGGCTCTATAGAAGAGGGTTCAGTGGTTGAGAGCACTTGCTGCTCTTAAACAGCACAGAAGCTCATTTCCCAGCACCCACATGGGACGGCCCACAAAAGGACCAACATGGGCAACATCCAAATATGCTTAGCCACAGAGCTTCTTAAATGCTCATGTCACGCTGCAATTTAAATGCACTGCCTTTGACGTTTCCAGAGGCAGTCAACAGGTGATCTCTCCCTGCAGGCAAACCCAGCTTTAGAACAGAGTAGTATCTGTCTCACCTTGTTCAGTTTCAAGCAACTTGTCTGGAACAACAGAACTGTGCAGCACCATACTTAAAACCTCAAACTGATTGCCAGACGCTAACTACGTTCATTGTATACATGCATACATGTGCCTGTGCATTAATGTAGACAGAGCTTCAAGGAGTTGCCCACTGTTCATGAATTCATGTATCAAAGTTCAGATTTCTACTCATTACTTCTCAGCCAATAGTGTGGTAATGTATGCAAAGCTACATTCTCAGGGTATCATAGTACATTTCTACTTTCAGGTCCAAATTCACAACTTGTTATGCCATTATATGTGAGCATTATCTTTCCAGCAAATGAAGGCATTATGTGTCCCCAAATACATCTTATTCAAACTGAGAGGAGACTTTCTTTTCAAGAGTTATTATAGTCCCATCCTATCGTAAAGCTCTTTCTTACAAAGAGAGTTCCAGCTAACTCTTCTGTTCTATCCACGTGTTCGTTTTGTATACAGCACTACCTATTCCCACAAAAAATAAAGTCAGAAGTCAGCCAAAAGCTTGGGACGAGACAGAGAAGTAAAAAAAAAAAAAACAAAAAACAAAAAAAAACAATGCTAGAGAATTCTTTCTCATTACTACTGCCTACCAAATATTTGAAGTGACTACTAGCCTTGTAATAACGCAATTTTGTGATTATGCCCATGCTTTTATGCTATTTTTAGGTGCTGAGAGCAAGCCTGGTCCTTTTGCATACTAGGGTTACAACTGTACCACCAAACTATATTCCCAGACCAGTTATTTTATTTTTCTAGCCATGATTTTCTATATTTAAAATTTTCCAATTTCCAATTCTAATAAATCAGGGTGGGAAGAAAGAAAGAAAAACTATCTTAAATGACTCCTTGAAGACAGACACTAATAGTTTCACAAGAAGTATCTTGGTCACTAAACAGAAACACAGGGCATCTCTGCTTACTAGGGACATTGCTCATCCTTTTCTTACATGTGCTTTCTATCCATGGCCCTGATCTAGAATTATTGCAAGTGGGCTTCTTAACTCAAGTTAAGTTCCTGATCATCATTCTTGGAGTGAAGTCTTTTCCACCTTTCTTGAGATTCATTAATTTGCTACAGTCATCTCTCCATGCTCTACTGCCTTACCCATACAGTGTGAATAAGAATAATTACCCCATGGGGCTGTGCTAAGCATTAAATAAATTAATTAAATAAATTCGCACACAAGACTTAGTACAAATGCGAGACATATAATAAATACAAACACAAGCTTATTAAGTATGTAAGTTTGTCTACATGTCAATAGTACTGTTCATTATGGAGCTAGCAACAATGATCAGAACACAGAAATCCTTCCCACTACTGCTCATATAATCAAATAAAAGTTATTGGGAGAAGTCAGAGGAAGGATAAGGAGATT